>NC_142891.1:16342500-17000000 GCF_054131105.1 Drosophila navojoa | reverse complement strand
TGACAGCGCAAATTGATGCAAGCCAAGTTGCCAGCGCACTCGGAGTTCGAGGTGCACTCTGGTCGGCAATTCGGCGCCCTACCCACATAATGTTGCAAGCATGAGCACACCGGTTGCTCATTAGCCGACACCCTGCACTGCGAATTGGGTCCGCATGGCGAGGGCACACACGGATCGATGCGATCACTTACAATAGGTCGTTCTACGTTTACCAAATACACCAAATATGATAACAGCATGCACCACAATAAAAGCCACATAATATTGTACATATAAAAGAGAAAGATATTTAGATATATATAGTATGACATAAAGAGGTGATGTTGTGTATGGGTTGAAATGAGAGATGCAAGCCAAAGCAAGCTTTTGTCTTATGAAGTGATGAGACGGTGTTTTCTTACGTTCTTGAGGTAGACAGCGTACGAACGGATCGCCACTGTAGCCAGGACTGCAGGAGCAAACGGGATTGTGATTGACGACGCGACATAAAGCATTGTGGCCGCATGTACCAGGGCATGGATCTTTGCAGCGCTCATTGATGCACGATTTGTCTTGACTGCACTCCGAACTGCTCATGCATTCCGGCCGGCAGTTGGGTGGTGCGCCCACATAGTTTGGCACACACGAGCAGACGGCATGACCGTTAACTGCACGGCAGATGCTGTATAGACCGCATGGTGAGGGTTGGCATGGATTTTCGGGCACAATGGGATCGGGATCTAGACACATTGTAAAGTGTGCTATTAATTATGGTTTTCTTTTTTCAACGCGGCTCAAGTCTTACAGCGCGGTATATCGGGAACGAGATGGCAACCGACGATTGGATTTCCTGTATAGCCTGGCAAGCATTCACAGTTGGGCGCATGGTTGAATACGGCGCATTGGGCACTATGTCCGCACATGCCCGGACATGGATCGACGCACTTCTGATTTACGCATGCGCGGGATTTGGGACAGTCGGAGTTGATCACACACTCGGGTCGGCACTCGACATATGGATCGCCAAAGTATTCGGGCAAACATTTACATGCTGCGGCGCGGTTGCGTTCCTCGCATAAGGCATTTAGACCACAGGGGCTGGGTCGGCAGGGTTGTGTGGTTTCGACAGGTACTATTTGTTTAACAGACAACATAATTGAATGCATTGACTTAAGATGTTTAGGAAATGTTTGTTTTTAGGACGGGACATACTTTCAATAATCTTGTAGCAGCCTGAGAATGGATCTCCAGTGTAGCCTGGCTGGCACATGCACACGGGCGCATGGAAGCTGACATGACATAGGGCGTTATTGCCACAGGATCCAATGCATGGATCGGCACAGCGTGCATTCATGCATGCCATACGCGTCGGACACTCTGAGTTAATGGTGCATTCAGGACGACAAGCTGGCGGACGTCCTATATAATTGTTGAGACAGGCACAGACGGCACCGGTACTTGAGACTTGGCACTGTGAGTTGGGACCGCAGGGCGATGGCACGCAAGGATTCGAGGGTTTTATGGGATCGGGTACGACTATTGGCTCTACAAGCATGGTAATATGAAAACATTTTAATTGCTGCTCTGTAACGGAGTATTTGGGGGCGACCTACTTTGCTCTGGTAAGCACTGATGGAATGGATCCCCAGTATAACCGTCAAAGCAGCTACAGATGGGCGCATGGTTTGTTGTGCGACAACGTGCATTGTAGCCACATGTACCGGGGCAGGGATCGCGGCATCTCTGATTGACACAGGCTCTGTCTGGGGCACACTCAGCACTTGTCAAGCACTCTGGCTTGCAGTTGGGTGGGCTGCCCATATAGTCGGGCAAACAAGCGCAGACTGGACGGCTACCAACCACTTGGCAAGTACTGAAGAGGCCACAGGGTGAGGGTCTGCATGGATCTTTGGGCAGTGGTAAGTACATGTCTAAAATCAGTAAGCTCAACTTATTAAGAGACCTTATATTTTGTAGTTGGGTCTGCATACTTGTGGGCCGTTCCACACAGGCACGTAGGGGATTGCCTGTAAAGCCTGGCTCACAACTGCACACGGGCTGATGGTGAGCAACGCGACAAATCGCATTAAAGCCACAGGCATTCGCACAGGGATCGCGACACCTCATATTGATACAGGCTTTGCTACCGGGACAATCACTATTCTGCACGCATTCGGGTCGGCAATTGATGTATGGATCTCCGAAATAATTCTGAATGCAACTGCATGAACCAGCACCGTTGCGTTCGCGACAAACGGCATTTGCACCACATGGCGATGGATAGCATGGATCAGAGGGTACATCGGGTACCACAACTGAATTATGAGCACACGAGAGTAGACATAAATGTGGGAAGCGGGTGGATAATGCATACAGTAAATTAAAGATATACATACATAATATACAGTAGGCTTAAGACTAGCAACGTAAATACAATACAATAAATACAAATTGGATAATCCCAGAGTCGTGAAATATACAATATGTAATACATCCTGTACCCATGTCTACATCTAAAAGTAAATTACTCTTAATTAAATAGATTCCCATTAGAAATCTTTTTTGCATGGGATTAAAAAAACTTGAGTTTATCACAATTATTCTTAATAGCTTTTAGACATGTTCATGGGCACAAGATATACGTAAATGATGAAATAGTATGCAGAGAGTATGTACACAATAGAAAAACATGCATAATGATAGAACCAGATGCCCCTTTATCTAAAATACCACTGAAAAAAACATTTAACATTAAGAAGCCAATAGGCCATACAGTTGAAACAAAGGAGTTTAACTGTTTTTGTGGAAAGGATAGCAAATAATCGAAAGGCAAGGACTCACTTTGATGCATGTTGCAACCCGTGTACGGATCGCCTTCGTAGCCATCAAGGCAGCTGCACTTGGGCTGGTGGTTCTGTGTGGTGCAGAGTGCGTTGAAGCCGCAGGTGCCGACGCAAGGATCTTCGCAGCGTTGCCGTATGCACGCTCTGTTCGAGGGGCAGTCCTGGTTAATGACACACTCGGGTCGACAGTTGGGCGGCGCTCCGAACATGCCCGGCGCGCATGAGCATTCAGCGCGATTGTTGATGTCGCGGCACAAGGCATTTGGCCCACACGGATTGGGAAGGCAGGGATTGACAATCGGTATTCGTTCAGCAGCTGAAAGAAGAGTGGAGTACACGTTGAGACATATTCAAATGACTCGGGCTTAGTTTGCGTGACTTACGTTTGGGCACACATTGCTCAAATGGATCTCCGACATAGTCCTTGGGGCAGGTGCAAATGGGATTATGATTGTTCACCTGGCACTTGGCATTGAAGCCGCATGTGCCACTGCATGGATCGGCGCACTTTTGATTGATGCAAGCCAAGTTCTGTGCACACTCAGAGCTGACCACGCACTCGGGCCGGCATGTGGGTGGTGCACCGAAATAGCCAACCTGGCAGCTGCATGTGGGATGGCCCTCGATTGTGCGGCATATGCTGTTCGGTCCGCATGGATTGGGCTCACAGACGCTGATTGGTCCCACAGGAGTGCGCTTGCAGCCCACGAATGGATCGCCCTCGAAGCCGCGCGTACAACTGCATGTGGGCAGGTGGTTGACCACAGCGCACTCGGCATTGGGGCCACAGGCGCCGGTGCAAGGATTGCGGCAGTGCTGTTTAATGCAGGCCAATGACGAGGGACATTCCGAGTTATAGATACATTCCGGTCGGCAGCCTGTGCTGTAAGGGTCCCCAAAGTAGGGCTCAATACAGCTGCAGCGAGCGGCTCCATTATGGGGCGTGCACACTGCATTCTCGGCGCAGGGGTTCGGATAGCAGGGATTATAGTGATCATCTGGTTCTGCAAAAGGTTAACGATATAATGTAAGGCAACATATTATTAGTGAACCACATTCAACTTACTCTGTGTTATGACCTTTGAGCAGCCCACAAAGGCATCGCCCTCGTAGCCTGTGTCGCAGCTGCAATGCGCTGAGTGCGCAACGACCGTGCAGCGGGCATTGTGGCCACAAGTGTTGGCACACGGGCTCTGGCATTTCTCCTGTATGCATGCCTTGTCTGCAGGACATTCACTGCTCAAGGTGCACTCCGGTCGGCAATATGGCGGACTGCCTATATAGTTGGCAACGCACGAGCAGACAGGTCGATTCTGTTTGATTTGGCAGATCGAGTTGGGACCGCAGGGAGATGGCACGCAAGGATTTTGTGGGGATTTGCCATCCGGTGGCGGCTCTGGTATACGCGAGCAAGCCACGAATGGATCGCCTTCGAAGTGCGATTCACATGAGCAAATCGGATTGTGATTCAGCACCTCACAGCGCGCCCCGATGCCGCAAGTGCCAGGGCAGGGATCTGCACAGCGTTGATTGATGCACGCCTGGCTGGGAGCGCACTCAGAGCTAACCACGCACTCCGGCTGGCAAACAGGCGGTGCGCCCTTAAAGTTGGGCAGACAGGAGCAGGCGGCATAGCCATCTGCGGAAGCCAAGCATCTTGAGTTGGGACCGCAGGGCGAGGGCTCGCACGGATTGCGACTTTCGGTAGGTGGCGGCAAATAATAGGGACTGCAAGCCAGGAAGGCATCGCCGCTAAAGCCATCGGCGCACACACAAACTGGTGCATGGTTGACGACGCGGCACACGGCATTGATGCCACAAACACCCGAGCAAGCGTCCACGCACTTGGAGTTCAGGCACGCCTTGTCCGCAGGACAGTCACTGTTGAGCACGCACTCCGGGCGACAGCCGATGTAGGGATTGCCAAAGTAGCCCTTGCGACAAATGCAGGCCAAGCCGCCACTTTGGCGTTTGCAATCGGCGTTGGGTCCGCACTGCAGCTTGGCGCAACTAGCCGTAGGAGTCGGTACGATTGGGGAGGGTGGTGCGCATTGTTCGTAGGGATTGCCAAAGAGTCCAGTGGGGCAAGTACATATTGGGTTGTGTTCGTAAACGTTGCAAATCGCGTTACGTCCACACGAGCCGGGGCAGGGATCCAAGCAACGTTGTCCCAAACAGGCGCGGTCAAATGGACAGTCCGAATTGGTAACACACTCCGGTCGACAACGCGGGTTCTGCTGAGCATTGGGCCCAAAGCAGGGATCACACAGTGCTACACCATCGCCATATACAGAGCACACATCACTTGGTCCACAAGGTGACGGGGCGCATGGATCACGGGAGATGTTCTTTAAGATACCTATCGGCACACACTGCAGGAACGCATCTCCAGCGTATCCGTCGAGGCAATGGCACACTGGTGTATGTTGGCGGACGTTGCAAATGGCGTTGATGCCGCAGATGGTACCGGCACATGGATCCACACACTTGTGATTGATACAGGAGAGAGATTCTCCGCAATCGGAGTTAATGTCGCATTCTGGCTGGCAGCCAGATTTAGGATCGCCCAAATATCCGGGAAGGCACGAGCACACAGCACGATTATTCAGCAGTTTGCATTCGCTGTTCAGGCCACACGGACTTGGCACACAAGGGTTGCCCTTAGGCTGGTCCAGAGCAAAGCAACGCAAGCCAGGATTACCAGTTAGGCCAGCATTGCACGAGCAAACGGGATGATGTTGTTCCACACGGCAATTGGCACCGTAGCCGCAAGCGCCGGGGCAAGGATCGTAGCAGCGGAAACCCATGCAGGCCTTGCTCTGTGGGCAATCAGCGTCCACTTGACATTCATAGCCGTGGCATCCCACAAGGGATGTTGGATCGCCAGACAGGCCCTCGGGGCAGACGCAAGCAGTTTGGCCATCGCCAGCAACAACGCAGTTGGCATTGGGTCCACATGGATTGGGATCGCACACAGTTCGACTTGTTTCAATACAGCCCTGGTAAGGATCTCCAGCGTAGCCAGAGCGGCAGTAGCACTCCTCGCGATTGCCTGCCACGTAACAGTCAGCGTTGCGGCCACACGGACCCGGCTGGCACAGTTCAATGGAAACGGCTGGCTTTTCGCAAATCCTGAAGGGATTTCCAATCTTGTTATCCGGACAATAGCAGACGGGCTGACGCGATGAGTCACAGATGGCGCCAGTGCCGCAAGGATTTGGTTCGCAAGGATTGATCGGCTCGACGCAGCCGCGAATAGTATTGGGACTCTCCACATATCCTGGCAAGCAGGTGCACTTCGAGAAACCGTTGCTCAAGACAGCGCACTGCGTGTTCGGCCCACAAGGCGAAGGCTCGCATGGATTTGTTGGCAGCTCGCAAGGTATTTGTGGAGGCTGACCTTCGTATTCGGGCAAGCAGAAGCAAACGGGAGCACCGTTAACACGGCGGCAGCCAGAGTTTGGTCCACACGGATTGGGTGTGCACTCGTCTCCCTCAGGAACTGCAAATGAGGAATGTTTATTTTCTTCTTTTCGATTGTCAAAACAAAAAATACTTACTGCAATTCTTGAAGGGATTACCCGTAAGACCCTTGGGGCAGAAGCAGATTGGATTCCCGTTGTCCAGTTCACACTGAGCGTTCAGACCACATGGGTTGGGATCGCACGGATTCTGTGGTGGACTGCAGCCCACCTCAGGATTACCATTGTAGCCAGGTGGGCACTTGCAGACGCCTCGATGATCAATCACATCACACAGAGCGAATGCACCGCATTGACAAGGCGATGTGCACTTGCCATTGATGCACGCCTGACTGGCATCACACTCGGAATCGGAACGACAGCCCAGCGACTGCTGGCATTGAACGTATGCATTGCCCAGATATCCGGGCAAGCAGCGACAGTTGATGCCGTGGTTGACCGGCACACACTCAGCGTTCTCTCCGCACGAATCCTCTTGGCAAGGATTTATGCAGCGTCGGTTAAGGCGGTCGCACAGCTTATTTGATGGACAATCCTCGTTGTATTGGCAGACGTGGGTGCGTGCTATGGTATTTTTTGTTAGGGTTACGGTGCGATTTGATTCGTGTATTTATAATTCGTTTCGTGTTGTTGTTTTTGTACGTGAGTCGGGGCGGTACAAATTTTATACAAGTGTTGGCAGGTGTACGGGGAATTTGTACAGTGTATGAAATAGAGAGAGAGAGAGATACATTTGGGAATTGAAACATTTTGTGTTATATTAGAATGGACACACTATAACTTGAGGATGAGCAACAGTGCAAAAAGTGCCGGAAATATTATATTACTCACCTGGCTGACAGCCAACCAGCCCATTGCCCTGATAGCCATCCTGGCAGCTGCAATCGGCTGCGTGATTGGCGTTGATACAAACCGCATTTTGGGCACAAGGATTATGCACGTCACAAGGATGCTGGCAACGCTCATTGATGCAGGCTTCTGTGATTCCGCAATCTGAGTTGTGAGTACATTCAACTGGTGAAAAAATGCACAGCATGAGTATAATATGTTGTAAATTGTTTTTTTTTTAAGGCTTGGCTAGATCATCTTAGTTGGATTAAATTCGATTGATGAATGAAAGTGTTGATTAATTTATTAGTTGCTTACTTGACTTTTGCGTTGGCACACACTTGACCATCGGATTGCCCTCGTGACCCTGCGGGCAACTGCAAATGGGTCGATGACTCTTTGCCGTACACTTGGCCGTAGCCGCACAGATCTTCGCAAACTCGCAGGGATCGTGACACAAGCCCATGTAGCAAGCTTCGCTTTCAATGCAATCATTGTTCGATTGGCATGGTTCGTGTGTTTTTGCTGTGCCTGACGGTTCTACTTGTTAGAAATTAATAAGTTAGTTGGCATTTGATTAATTGAGTTGATTGGCATATAAATTTGTTAAGGACAGCAGTCCGATGGAGATCATATGTACAATAAACAAATAAATATACACATATAATATTATATTTGTATATATCTATCAGGTATTTGTTTAAATATTTACAGATTGCATACCCTGGCAGCCAATTTAATATAAGCAAGCGAGACTAATGCTTTAGTTAAAAATTAAGTTGAACATGTTAAATGTCTCGATCATTTTGCTCATGTTAATTAACTGCCTGAGCACTTTTGGTATTTCACTGTACACTTTGCACAATTTAGGGAGCTGAAATGCACAGTTGTCACTTTGGTACCTCTGTATGTATGATATGCATAATGAATAAAATTATTTGAAATATTTACATAGGAACTCTAAATATTAAGGGCCTGTTAACAACATTTTGGGTACCGAAAGTGACGACAGCATGTACTACTCTCCTATAGACAATTGTATATACCTTTCAGTGTGCATTGACCCAGTTTGCAGTGCTCATTAGGAGCACAGTTAGTATCTATTGTACATGGGTTAATAACTGTGATAGTTGTTGTATTGGCCAGCGGAGTAGAGGCAGTTGTTGTTTGCATTGTGATTAGATCGTAGACTTCCGTTGTTGTGCCCGCTCTAGTCGGTAGCTCCGTCGGCCAAGGCGTAGTGCTGGTCATCGTGGTTGTGTCTGGGATCTCGTTTGAGGTATCCAGTCGAGTTGTCTTCATCTTTGGCGTTGTGGTGCGCCTGCCACTATCTCTGCTGGTCAGTGTGGTCGTTGTGAACACCGGCCTTGGCGTTGGCGTTGGCGTATCAGTTATATTGTTCTCACCATCCCGATAGCCTTTCGTGTGACCCGATTTCATGGTCGTTGTTTCAATGTCGGGCTTACTCGTGCTTGTCTTGTTAGTGCTTATTTCTGTGCTAGTAATGGTGGTGGTGGTGGTGGTGGTGGTGGTGGTGGTGCTAGTGGTGGTACCCTTGCTTGAGATTGGCGACATATCGTCGCCAGTGATAGGGTTAGCTGTTGTTGTTGTTGTTGTTTGTATGGATGTTGTTGTTGGTTTCGTTGTGGTTTTCATGGTAGTACTAGTTGTTATTGTTACATTAGCTAGGGAGAGAGACATATTTACATGGGTAAAGGGTGGTTATTTTATAATACAAATATGTACATGGTATTATATTTACACTTGTTAGTGCTTAGGCAATGCCTATGTATGATTAACGCTGAACACACCATAGCTATGTTGATTTAATTGAAAGTCAAAACATACCTTTAATACAGGCACCAGTTGTGGGATCACAGTTTGCACCTGGCGGGCAGTGCTCGCAGCCGGGGGTGCGTCCTGTTGCTGTAATATCTCAAATTGATAATCATAATTCTAAATTGAAGCACTTTCAAATTGCACTTACTGTCACGACAGTTACATCCGTCACACTCGAAACCTTTCCGACAATCAGATTTACGTTGGCATTCACAGACTGTAAGTCAAGGCATATATATAGAGAGAATTAAATATTGTTAATATTAATCGATTGGCTGAATTTCAGAGAAACCCACCGCTGGCACAAACTGGTTGATGGGCAATAACCCGACAATCCTCACTGCGGCCGCAGGGATTCTCATAGGTGCAAGGATCCACACAAAGTGCATTCACGCAGGCCTGTTGAGTCGGGCACTCATCGCTCGAGGCACAACCAATTTCTGATATTGGATTTGGGATTAGCGTTGCAAAGTAAGCAAATGGTTTGAATTAATTAAGATATAAGACAAGATTTTCGGTTGAGACATTCGTTAGGATATGTTTAATTGATATTATCAGTGTTTATTTTCTTTAAGAAACCTGTTTGATAGGTAGTTTTTCTCGACTTGTTTCAATACTGTTAGTACATTATGATTATATATCAAATATTTTATTCTCTTATGCACCTACTTGAGGCACATTCTAGCACATCTAAGTAAATATAAATATCATTAAAATATTTTGTTATGTTGTTGTTTAGCTGTTGTTGTTTTCTTTTTTAGTTTTGTCGCAAAACAACATATACACATGCAAGCAAGCAAGCTATAAGGATACGATTACTGGAGGTTAGTGCAGTTTTAGGTAAGCCTTAGATAATAAAACACCGATTAGTACAGTCACCAGGCATGCAGTTGATTAATTATACTAATATATACAAATAAATACCATGTACTGTACGCAAATATGTGTACAATTCGATAGAGTATATGAATATGTATGTACAAACAAACATATGTACTAAATACAACAAAAATCAACACATATTTTCTTATTTGTATTACACAAAGATGATGAGATCGTAACATTGACATATAACATGCACATCGAGCACAGTCCGGAACGAAACATTCTGAGAGACATTCAACATAATGTTATATGATATAGGTCTTGATGATACACGTAGTACTTGCAGCAGGCAGGCAGGCAAACATAAGCAGGCAACTAACATGAACGAAAACAGGAACTAGAAAGAGTGAGCTCTATTTAGTTGGCATTCAAACTTTGGTGAATACATTTATTGCTCCATTTGTGAACACATACATAGAGTTCAAGAGGAAATCCGAGTGGTACTTTTGATGATGCGTGGTGGTTGTGGTGAGTGCAGGCACATACATACATATACGAATAACAGCGAAGAGCCAGTGATAAGAGCCGAGGGGAAAAAGTACAAATGCAGTAGAGAATAAGCTTTCTGATGGCCATCATATTGGCGCACCATAAGCATTGGGATTGAATTGCAAGGAACCGAACGAAAAAAATAATAATATAACATGCACGTGCCAGCCAACAGGTTCGGCTGGTCAGTTATGGCACAAGTGGAAGGAGATATGATAAGAAGTCCATAAAAAGAGATAAAGTAGACAATATGACATCAATTTGAAGTAGGCTGCTACGTATTGCCAGATGCATTGGCGATTAAAGCAGTTGGAGCCACGGATTCCAAAAAGAAATCACCACAACCATGTGGTTTGCAACTCATTCAATTTATAAGGAACACGTGGATCAATATTTAGACTTAACATTTACAAACACAGCTTTAGTTACCTGCAGTAATAGAGCAACCGGGTTTATTTACATCGGCGTCGATATCACAATAGCACATAGCGGTGTGGTTCAAAGTACGACAAACAGTATAATTTGTAACATTACATAGGTTATCATAAAATTCGCAAGGTCTAATGCAATTTGAATTCACACATACTTCATCGTCGAAGCAGTCATTTGGTATCGTACAATTGTTTAAGGTCTCTGTCACGTCAACAACTGTCAGAGTCATGTCTGTGGCATTAGCAGAAGTATAACTTGTTTGTGTCGTTTTCTCTAAGCTAAAGTCTAACGTTGTTCTATCTAAAATTTCTACTGGTGTTGTGCTGACAGGATAAACGACTGACGTTGTTGTTGCCATCTGCTCTACTGGAATTGTTTTTGGATATTCATAGGTTGTCGATTCGGTTGTTGTAAATGGGGGAGTTGATTCTCCAGAAAGAGTTGTTGTAGAAATAGAAGGAGAAGGTCCCGATGGGGTCGTTGTTGTAATCCGTTCTATTGGAATGGTTTTAGGAGATTGATAATTCGTTGATTCAGTTGTAGTAAATGGAGCAGTAGATTCTCCAGAGTCCGTTTTTATGGACGTAACAGAAGATGGTCTATGTGATGTTGTTTCGGAACGGGTCGTGGTTGTTATCTGTTCTGTTGTTTTTGGGTATTCACGAGTCGGTTGTTCAGTTGTAGTAAATGAAGGAGTGGAATCTCCAGAATGAGTTGTAGTAATAACAGTTGATTCAGTTGTAGTAAATGGAGCAGTAGATTCACCAGAATCTGTTATTGTGGTCGTAACAGAAGATGGTCTATGTGATGTTGTTTCGGAAAAGGTCGTGGTTGTTATCTGTTCAGTTGTTTTTGGGTATTCACGAGTCGTCGATTCAGTTGTAGTAAATGAAGGAGTGGTATCTCCAGAATGAGATGTAGTAATAGCAGAAGAGGGTCCCGATGGGGTAGTTGTTGTTATATGTTCTATTGGAATTGTTTTGGGAGATTCATAGGTCGTGGATTCAGTTGTAGTATAAGGAGTAGTAGATTCTCCAGATTCAGTTGTTGAGGTCGTTATAAAGGAGAGCCCTTGTACTGTTGTGTCAGATGGGGCTGTTGTTGTAGCCCGTTCTGTTAAAATTGTTTTCAGAGATCCATCGGTTATTGGTTCAGTTGTACTAAATGGAGTAGTAGATTCTCCAGAGTCCGTTTTTATGGTAGTAACAGAAGATGGTCTATGTGATGTTGTTTCGGAAAAGGTCGTGTTTGTTATCTGTTCAGTTGTTTTTGGGTATTCACGAGTCGTCGATTCAGTTGTAGTAAATGAAAGAGTGGAATCTCCAGAATGAGTTGTAGTAATAGCAGAAGGGGTAGTTGTTGTTATCTGTTCTATTGGAATTGTTTTGGGAGATTCATAGGTCGTGGATTCAGTTGTAGTATAAGGAGTAGTAGATTCTCCAGATTCAGTTGTAGATGTCGTTATAAAGGATAGCCCTTGTACTGTTGTGTCAGATGGGGCTGTTGTTGTAGCCCGTTCTGTTGAAATTGTTTTTAGAGATCCATCGGTTATTGATTCAGTTGTACTAAATGGACCCGTAGATTCTCCAGAGTCCGTTTTTATGGTAGTAACAGAAGATGGTCTATGTGGTGTTGTTTCGGAAAAGGTCGTGTTTGTTATCTGTTCAGTTGTTTTTGGGTATTCACGAGTCGCCGATTCAGTTGTAGTAAATGAAGGAGTGGTATCTCCAGAATGAGATGTAGTAATAGCAGAAGAGGGTCCCGATGGGGTAGTTGTTGTTATATGTTCTATTGGAATTGTTTTGGGAGATTCATAGGTGGTGGATTCAGTTGTAGTAAAAGGAGTTGTAGATTCTCCAGATTCAGTTGTAGATGTCGTTATAAAGGATAGCCCTTGTACTGTTGTGTCAGATGGGGCTGTTGTTGTAGCCCGTTCTGTTGATATTGTTTTTAGAGATCCATCGGTTATTGATTCAGTTGTACTAAATGGACCCGTAGATTCTCCAGAGTCCGTTTTTATGGTAGTAACAGAAGATGGTATATGTGATGTTGTTTCGGAAAAGGTCGTGGTTGTTATCTGTTCAGTTGTTTTTGGGTATTCACGAGTCGCCGATTCAGTTGTAGTAAATGAAGGAGTGGTATCTCCAGAATGAGATGTAGTAATAGCAGAAGAGGGTCCCGATGGGGTAGTTGTTGTTATATGTTCTATTGGAATTGTTTTGGGAGATTCATAGGTGGTGGATTCAGTTGTAGTAAAAGGAGTTGTAGATTCTCCAGATTCAGTTGTAGACGTCGTAATAAAGGAAAGCCCTCGTAATGTTGTGTCTGATGGGGCTGTTGTTGTAGCCCGTTCTGTTGAAATTGTTTTCAGAGACCCATCGGTTATTGATTCAGTTGTAGTAAATAGAGCAGTTGATTCTCCAGAGTCCGTTTTTATGGTCGTAACAGAAGATGGTCTATGTGATGTTGTTTCGGAAAAGGTCGTGGTTCTTATCTGTTCAGTTGTTTTTGGGTATTCACGAGTTGTCGATTCAGTGGTAGTAACTGAAGGAATGGATTCTCCAGAATGAGTTGTTGTAGTAATAGCAGAAGAGGGTCCAGATGGAGTAGTTGTTGTTATCTGTTCTATGGGAATTGTTTTCGGAGATTCATAGGTCGTGGATTCAGTTGTAGTAAAAGGAGTAGTAGATTCTCCAAATTCAGTTGTAGACGTCGTAATAAAGGAAAGCCCTTGTAATGTTGTGTCTGATGGGGCTGTTGTTGTAGCCCGTTCTGTTGAAATTGTTTTCAGAGACCCATCGGTCATTGATTCAGTTGTGGTAAATGAACCCGTAGATTCTACAGAGTCAGTTTTTATGGTCGTAACAGAAGATGGTCTATGTGATGTTTCGGAATGGGTCGTGGTTGTTATCTGTTCAGTTGTTTTTGGGTATTCACGAGACGTCGATTCAGTTGTAGTAACTGAAGGAGTGGAATCTCCAGAATGAGTTGTTGTTATATCAGACGAGGGTTCCGATGGGCTAGTTGTTGTTATCCGTTCTATTGGAATTGTTTTGGGAGATTCATAGGTCGTGGATTCAGTTGTAGTAAAAGGAGTAGTAGATTCTCCAGATTCAGCTGATGAGGTCGTAATAAAGGAAAGCCCTTGTAATGTTGTGTCTGATGGGGCTGTTGTTGTAGCCCGTTCTGTTGAAATTGTTTTCAGAGACCCATCGGTTATTGATTCAGTTGTAGTGAATGAACCCGTAGATTCTCCAGAGTCCGTTTTTATGGTCGTAACAGAAGATGGTCTATGTGATGTTGTTTTGGAACGGGTCGTGGTTGTTATCTGTTCAGTTGTTTTTGGGTATTCACGAGTCGTCGATTCAGTTGTAGTAAATGAAGGAGTGGAATCTCCAGAATGAGTTGTAGTAATAGCAGAAGAGGGTCCCGATGGGGTAGTTGTTATTTGTTCTAGTGGAATTGTTTTGGGAGATTCATAGGTCGTGGATTCAGTTGTAGTATAAGGAGTAGTAGATTCTCCAGATTCAGTTGTTGAGGTCGTTATAAAGGAGAGCCCTTGTACTGTTGTGTCAGATGGGGCTGTTGTTGTAGCCCGTTCTGTTGAAATTGTTTTCAGAGATCCATCGGTTATTGATTCAGCTGTAGTAAATGGAGTAGTAGATTCTCTAGAGTCCGTTTTTATGGTAGTAACAGAAGATGGACTATGTGGTGTAGTTTCGGAAAAGATCGTGGTTGTTATCTGTTCAGTTGTTTTTGGGTATTCACGGGTTGTCGATTCAGTGGTAGTAACTGAAGGAATGGATTCTCCAGAATGAGTTGTTGTAGTAATAGCAGAAGAGGGTCCCGATGGGGTAGTTGTTGTTATCTGTTCTATTGGAATCGTTTTAGAAGATTCATAGGTCGTTGATTCAGTTGTAGTAAATGGAGCAGTAGATTCTCCAGAGTCTGTTATTGTGGTCGTAACAGAAGATGGTCTATGTGATGTTGTTTCGGAAAAGATCGAGGTTGTTATCTGCTCAGTTGTTTTTGGGTATTCACGGGTTGTCGATTCAGTGGTAGTAACTGAAGGAATGGATTCTCCAGAATGAGCTGTTGTAGTAATAGCAGAAGAGGGTTCCGATGGCGTAGTTGTTGTTATCTGTTCTATTGGAATTGTTTTGGGAGATTCATAGGTCGTGGATTCAGTTGTAGTATAAAGAGTACTAGATTCTCCAGATTCAGTTGTTGAGGTCGTTATAAAGGAGAGCCCTTGTACTGTTGTGTCAGATGGGGCTGTTGTTGTAGCCTGTTCTGTTGAAATTGTTTTCAGAGATCCATCGGTTATTGATTCAGCTGTAGTAAATGGAGTAGTAGATTCTCTAGAGTCCGTTTTTATGGTAGTAACAGAAGATGGACTATGTGGTGTAGTTTCGGAAAAGATCGTGGTTGTTATCTGTTCAGTTGTTTTTGGGTATTCACGGGTTGTCGATTCAGTGGTAGTAACTGAAGGAATGGATTCTCCAGAATGAGTTGTTGTAGTAATAGCAGAAGAGGCTCCCGATGGGGTAGTTGTTGAAATCCGTTCTATTTCAATCGTTTTAGTAGATTCATAGGTCGTTGATTCAGTTGTAGTAAATGGAGTGGTATATTCTCCAGAGTCCGTTTTTATGGTAGTAACAGAAGATGGACTATGTGGTGTTGTTTCGGAAAAGGTCGTGGTTGTTATCTGTTCAGTTGTTTTTGGGTATTCACGAGTCGTCGATTCAGTTGTAGTAACTGAAGGAATGGATTCTCCAGAATGAGTTGTTGTAGTAATAACAGAGGAGGGTCCCGATGGGGTAGTTGTTGTAATCCGTTCTATTGGAATCGTTTTAGTAGATTCATAGGTCGTTGATTCAGTTGTACTAAATGGAGCAGTAGATTCTCCAGATTCAGTTGTAGATGTCGTTATAAAAGAGAGCCCTTGTACTGTTGTGTCAGATGGGGCTGTTGTTGTAGCCCGTTCTGTTGAAATTGTTTTCTGTTCTATTGGAATTGTTTTGGGAGATTCATAGGTCGTGGATTCAGTTGTAGTAAATGGAGCAGTAGATTCTCCAGATTCAGTTGTAGATGTCGTTATAAAAGAGAGCCCTTGTACTGTTGTGTCAGATGAGGCTGTTGTTGTAGCCCGTTCTGTTGACATTGTTTCCAGAGATCCATCGGTTATTGATTCAGTTGTAGTGAATGAACCCGTAGATTCTCCAGAGTCCGTTTTTATGGTCGTAACAGAAGATGGTCTATGTGATGTTGTTTCGGAAAAGATCGTGGTTGTTATCTGTTCAGTTGTTTTTGGGTATTCACGAGTCGTCGATTCAGTTGTAGTAACTGAAGGAGTGGATTCTCCAGAATGAGTTGTTGTAGTAATAGCAGAAGAGGGTCCCGATGGGGTAGTTGTTGTAATCCGTTCTATTGGAATCGTTTTAGGAGATTCATAGGTCGTTGATTCAGTTGTAGTAAATGGAGCAGTAGATTCTCCAGAGTCTGTTATTGTGGTCGTAACCGAAGATGGTCTATGTGATGTTGTTTCGGAAAAGGTCGTGGTTGTTATCTGTTCAGTTGTTTTTGGGTATTCACGAGTCGTCGATTCAGTTGTAGTAACTGAAGGAGTGGATTCTCCAGAATGAGTTGTTGTAGTAATAGCAGAAGAGGGTCCCGATGGGGTAGTTGTTGTTATCTGTTCTATTGGAATTGTTTTTGGAGATTCATAGGTCGTGGATTCAGTTGTAGTAAATGGAGCAGTAGATTCTCCAGATTCAGTTGTAGATGTCGTTATAAAAGAGAGCCCTTGTACTGTTGTGTCAGATGGGGCTATTGTTGTAGCCCGTTCTGTTGAAATTGTTTTCAGAAATCCATCAGTTGTAGTAAATGGACGCGTAGATTCTCTAGAGTCCGTTATTATGGTCGTAACAGAAGATGGTCTATGTGATGTTGTTTCGGAAAAGGTCGTGGTTGTTATCTGTTCAGTTGTTTTAGGGTATTCACGAGTCGTCGATTCAGTTGTAGTAACTGAAGGAATGGATTCTCCAGAATGAGTTGTTGTAGTAATAGCAGAAGAGGGTCCCGATGGGGTAGTTGTTGTAATCCGTTCTATTGGAATCGTTTTAGGAGATTCATAGGTCGTTGATTCAGTTGTAGTAAATGAAGGAGTGGAATCTCCAGAATGAGTTGTAGTAATAACAGACGAGGATATTGGAATCGTTTTGGGAGATTCATAGGTCGTTGATTCAGTTGTAGTAAATGGAGCAGTAGATTCACCAGAATCTGTTACTGTGGTCGTAACAGAAGATGGTCTATGTGATGTTGTTTCGGAAAAGGTCGTGGTTGTTATCTGTTCAGTTGTTTTAGGGTATTCACGAGTCGTCGATTCAGTTGTGGTAACTGAAGGAGTGGAATCTCCAGAATGAGTTGTAGTAATAACAGAAGAGGATATTGGAATCGTTTTGGGCGATTCATAGGTCGTTGATTCAGTTGTAGTAAATGGAGCAGTAGATTCTCCAGAGTCTGTTATTGTGGTCGTAACCGAAGATGGTCTATGTGATGTTGTTTCGGAAAAGGTCGTGGTTGTTATCTGTTCAGTTGTTTTTGGGTATTCACGAGTCGTCGATTCAGTTGTGGTAACTGAAGGAGTGGAATCTCCAGAATGAGTTGTAGTAATAATAGACGAGGATATTGGAATCGTTTTGGGCGATTCATAGGTCGTTGATTCAGTTGTAGTAAATGGAGCAGTAGATTCACCAGAATCTGTTATTGTGGTCGTAACAGAAGATGGTCTATGTGATGTTGTTTCGGAAAAGGTCGAGGTTATTATCTGTTCAGTTGTTTCTGGGTATTCACGAGTTGTCGATTCAGTTGTGGTAACTGAAGGAGTGGAATCTCCAGAATGAATGGTTGTAGTATTAGCAGAAGAGAGTCCCGATGTGGTAGTTGTTGTAATCCGTTCTATTGGAATCGTTTTAGTAGATTCATAGGTCGTTGATTCAGTTGTAGTAAATGGAGCAGTAGATTCTCCAGAGTCTGTTATTGTGGTCGTAACAGAAGATGGTCTATGTGATGTTGTTTCGGAAAAGGTCGAGGTTGTTATCTGTTCAGTTGTTTCTGGGTATTCACGAGTTGTCGATTCAGTTGTGGTAACTGAAGGAGTGGAATCTCCAGAATGAATGGTTGTAGTATTAGCAGAAGAGGGTTCCGATGGGGTAGTTGCTGTAATCCGTTCTATTGGAATCGTTTTAGGAGATTCATAGGTCGTTGATTCAGTTGTAAATGGAACAGTAGACTCTTTAGAGTCTGTTGGAGTGGTCGTAATAAGGGAAAAATCTTGTAATGTTGTGTCAGATGGGGCTGTTGTTGTAGTCCGTTCTGTTAAAATTGTTTTCGGAGATCCATCAGTTGTAGAAACAGGAGCAGTATATTCTCCGGAGTCAGTTGTTATGGTCGTATCAACAGATGGTATTTGTGATGTTGTTTCGGAAAGGGTCGTGGTTGTTATCTGTTCAGTTGTTTTTGGGTATTCACGGGTCGTCGATTCAGTTGTAGTAAATGAAGGAGTGTAATCTCCAGAATGAGTTGTAGTAATAATAGAAGAGGGTCCCGATGGGGTAGTTGTTGTTATCTGTTCTTTAGGAATTGTTTTAGGAGCCTCAATGGTCGTTGATTCAGTTGTAGTAAATAGAGCAGTAGATTCTCCAGAATCTGTGGTTGTTATCTGTTCAGTCGTTTTTGGATATTCACGAGTCGTCGATTCAGTTGTAGTATATGAAGAAGTGGATTCTCCAGAGACAGTTGTTGTGGTTGTAAAAGAAGAAAGCCCTTGTACTGTTGTGTCAGATGGGGATGTTGTTGTAGCCTGTTCTGTTGAAATTGTGTTTAGAGATCCATCGGTCGTTGATTCAGTTGGACCAGTAAATTCTTCAGAGTCAATTGTTTTGGTCGTATCAGAAGATTGTCTTTGTGGTGTCGTTTCAGCATGGGTCATGGTTGTTGTCTGCTCACGGGTTGTCAATTCAGTTGTAGTAAATGAAGGAGTGGATTCTCTAGAAAGAGTTGTTGTAGTAATAGTAGAAGAGGGTCCCGATGGGGTAGTTGTGTTTATTCTTTCTATTGGAATTGTTTTAGGAGCTTCGTAGGTTGTTGATTCAGTTGTAGTAAATGGAGAAGTTAACTCTCCAGAGTCAGTTGTTATGGTCGTATCAGAAGATGGGCGATTTGATGTGGTGTCAAATGGGGTCGTGGTTGTTGTCTGCTCAGTTGATTTTGGGTATTCATTAGGTTGACGGCTTGATGTGGCGGAAGGGGCTGTTGTTGTTATATGTCCAGATGGTGTCGTTTGTGAAGATTCTTTGGTTGTTGTCTTTATTAAAATTGTTGAAATGAAAGATTCTCCTGATGTAGTCGGTTTCGTAGAGGTATAATAAGGAGTTGTGTTTATACTCAGCGTAGTCAGAGGTTTTTTCGTCGAGGAGGAAGCTATTGTAATATTTGGCCGAAATGTTATTTGAGTCTGGGAGGTTGAAATAGTATCAGGGCGGATGGTCGTTATATCCGGAAGAGCTGAATATTCGGTGATGGTTGAAGAGGTTGTTGTTTCTCTTGATCGTGTATCTAACGTACTTTGCTGCATAACATTGGGGGTACTATCAATGCTCAACTGTTTTGTCGTTTTGAAGGACTCTGTTGTGCTATCGTATGAACTGGTAGTCTCACTCTCAGCTTCTATATCAGTATAATGAGTACGCATCTCTGTTTGATTCGCTAATGCCATAATTGTGTACCTAATGTTTGTTGTGTCTGGTGTTGTCGTATCGTTTGGTTCTTGTTCAGTAATGTGAGGAATACAGTCCGAGTTTGCAGTCTTTGTCGAATTTGTTGAGCAAATACAAGTCGTAATTTGGTGTGCTTTTGTTATACATTTTACTGCGCCCACGCAACTCGTGCGGCAAGGATCGATACATTGACCAGACGATCCGCATTGATGTGCATCACTGCAATCTTCGTTTGTGGTACAGTTGCCACCTGGCTTAGCTGCTTGATTTTTGTTTTTAATTTTGTAAGTGGAGTATTTTTGTACATATTTTAAATAAAATTATAGAATTTAAAAAATACAATACGTTAAAATATTTACATATTAATTTGATATAAATAAATAAGTGTATGGCTACATCAAAGGGGGAATGTGCACTATATATACAGGGGTACCTGAGGGTGTTACGACATACGTTCCAGGGCTTCAGCTAAGTTTGTTGTGTACAATCGAAGCTGTGACAAAAATTTTCAGTACATAAATTTAGTACAAATTACTTTACGGTTAGATATTTTCAAATTAGGAACGATTGTTGTTTACTATTAGTTAGCTACATTTTGCATTTTGCTTTTTTTTGTTCTTGATTATACCATTAGTAGTACATCTATTTACCGTTTATTTAGAATCAAGGGTTAAAATATTGATAGTTTTCAAGAGGCATTTTGATTAATTGATTTTATTAATATCATTGTGAGCATGAGCGTGTGTGAATGTTCAGAAGAGTATCTTTGTAATTGTATCTGTTATTTGTGTGTCATCCCCAATTCGGGGGGTTTGATCCCGTAGGATCAGCATCAATAATTTTGATAACAGTTTTTCTTATTTTGTTATTGCGCTTTGGTTTGAAGCTACACGGGCATTAAGAGTATTCCTGATTCGATAATTGGGTTCGTTGTATTTAGCTTTCGAAATTGATATTCGGATATTGATTTAAACCTCTTATGGTCAGGCAAAAGCTTAAGACAAGAATAGGTTGTTAATTCCTCACTTCTATATACATTTACACATTACTTGGCGAAATGAATTGACGAGGCATGAAAACTTCATGTATGTATAGCAGCTTCGGTCAATATATTTCGCATGGTAATATTTTGTGTGTGTTTGTGTGTTTGGTTGGTGAGGGGACAGACAATAAGGCAGATCTAGCAAAAAGGTGAGAGCGTGTGAGAGGCAGAAAACAGAGATAACGATAAACGAGACAGAGACATAAGGTACTTTCACGTGACAGAGTTGTGAGAGAGAGTACGTTTGTGCTTTACCTTTTTGACATCCATATTTGGCATCGGCTATAAATCCAGTTGGGCAGAATTTACATATCGGCTTATGATCCTCGACAATGCATGGCGAGTTGGATGCGCACGTGGCAAACTTGCACGGATCGACGCACTGATAGTTACGACACGCCAAGCCCGCTGGACAGCCAGCATCACGCAAACATATCGATATCGATGGCTGGCAGTCTCTCATGCAAATGCATACGGGCTTGTGGTCCTGCACCTCGCACGACTTATTCTCGGCACAGATTGGGGCACGGCCCAGCGGCACAATGCACGGGTTGCGACACTTGCCATCCGTGCAGGCCATGTTCGAGGCACAGTCATCATCGCGATAGCATTCGCGCTTATCCGGCGCACAGGTCAACTCACCGTACTCGTTGACTATGAAGCCCGATTTGCATATGCAAACCGGCTGGTGGCGGCGAGTCTCGCACTTTTTGTTGCTCTCACAAATGAATAGGGGATTGTTGCATGGATCTGTGCATTGGCCGTATTGGCCGCACTGCAATGTTTCTGGGCACTCGGCATCGTTTGTGCAGGGTATTTGCTCCTTTGTCTTGGGGTCTGTGTCTTCGGACACACATTTTGGATCCGGTTTGCATTCGACCTCGGGTCGACCTATATGACAGCTCGGACACGAGCAGCGCGGACGATGCAGCACAGTCTGACACAGCGCATTAGTGCCACACGCGCCACGCATTGTACAAGGATCGGTGCAGTGTCCTTGTAGGCATGATTTTTCACTGGGACAATCCGTATCTGAGTAGCATTGTTCGGTGTCTAAAACGTAACGTTACAGCGGCAGCGAAGAACGAGAGAGAGAGAGAGATAGACAGGTTGTTGGTTGTTTATACTATGTTAATCGATGGGTGCACTCAACTATTCAGTGTCATATACGATAGATAGGTCCCTACAAAATTTATTCGTTCCCTGTTGTTTGTTCTTCTTGCTTTCTCCTAATCACGAAGTTTTGGAACACTTTTAGTAGAAATGGGCGTGCATAATCGAAATTATTCAAAGATGTAGAGATCTTTTCGGATTTTGAAAATGAGGCAAGAAAGATTGGGTTGAAACATGACGGGGAAGGGGTACTTGGTGTACTTAGACAAGATGGGAGGTAGATGTGGGGGACACAGATAAGAAACTTACAGGCTAAAATTTTCTAAAAACAAAAGTAGAAAAACTTAATCGTGACAATATATAAACAGTATAATTCAGTGTTGGTTGTTTCGATTGGTATTCTTTTGTTTTGGTTTGATTTAATTTGGTTTTGTTTTGAGTACTTGTGTATGTGGTGGGGGTTTGTTGGGTTGTGTTCAGAAGTTGTGTCAGTGGGATTGCTGTGGTTTTCTGTTTGGAATTGGATAATGTGCACGGGATTTGTTACAGTAGTAGATAATATTTTTCGGGAGAATTGACGAATCGTGACCAGAAAAGGGTTAGAAAATTGTAAAAGAAAAGAAACAAACAATATCAGATCGGTGCAGTTAGTGATCTTTAAGATAGAGTTTTAGTAGACACAATTGTATTTTGTTTTTAGGTGAGTTTTTTTTGTCAACATCAACATCAAATTGTAGAACTGTGAAGGGAACGTCTCACATTATAACAGGTCGCTTTTAAATTATATTTTTTTCTTTCTTATAAGCTTGCAAATTGTCAATATGTGTGTTTATAATATTATAGTAGCTGCTTATGATTGGTATGGTGATTAATTACTGTTGTTGGTCGATTGGCATGAATTTGATAAGAGTCTTCGAGCAGCGGGCAAACGAGCGAGCGAGCGAGTGAGCGAGCAGCCTTATAGATAATAATAAGTTCGAGTGAGCAATAGTTACAATCCTTAATGATTTACCAATTATTACAAGACGAGTGTGTGTATACGGGTGTAGAGAAAGAGAGATTTGCGCTTAAATTGCCCAACTAATTGTTTTCTATGGACATGTTTTTATTTTTATTTCTTTTTAATAAATTTTTTTTTTAGCAATGATCTCCTTGGTCTAATGCAGTTTTTTTTTAATTTTTGTTGAGTAATGGTAAAAATTACACGACATCCAACACATGCGCTCTGCCCTCACGAGAGACACGTTATTGGTCATTGATTGGGTGAGTGAATAAGGCATGATAAAGGTAAGAAAGATATTTATAGAAGAGGAAGACGAAATGAGCAGGATAGGTAGAGATACTGAACGCAGGCATAGGAATGATAAATATCAAACGTAAAGATAGAGAGGGTACAACTTTTGACTAAAGCGACATTAGCGGAAAGTAGTAGAAAATCGGGTAAGTACAATTTGGAAAAGTACGTTAGGGTAATTCGTTAAGTAGCTTTACTGTTTTTATTATGGGAAGGTTTTTTTTTTAGGGTTTTTTATGCTTTGTTATTCATAATTCACAATTGATAATTTTGGTATTTAAATATTTACAGATTGGTTTTATACTTTTCATTTGGGTTAGTTGGGCGGCCGCAAAGACACGGCACATTTGTATACGCATATATGTACATTTGTGATTAATCACATATACAAATTTGTGTATATACAACTTAAAGACTAGTCAAATTTACCAAAATATATTTATAGTGTTAGTTAAATTTAGTTACAGTTTTTTTTTTTTTTGTTTTCTGCTAATTTAATTTCGGATTCTTGTTGTTTAATTTGTTCTTTTACGAAATTCATCTGTACGGAAGCGATTTTCAACCAATAGACGAGCTAAAGTGTGCTAGGTAGGCAGTAGAAGCTATTCAGAGCGTAGGATCTTAAAATTTATGAGTAATTAGGAGCTTTGTACAAAAAAATAAACAGCCTTTTCGATTCGGTTAATTTCAAGTTTTTTAAGACTTGATTGTAAGGAATGCGTTGAAAAGTAGTAGTAGTGGTTGTTGTTGTTGTTGTTGTAATTGATCTATACATACGATTTAATGAGACTTATATTTGAGTACTTATAGTACACTTGAACTGACAATGTATAAAAAAAAATATATTTTTTAAGCATATGTGAACCATGTGTGAGAAGTGTCCCGTCCACAGTTCCCAATCTGAGACTTTGTTCATTTAAGAAATGTAACAAGAGATTTATATGAAATTCGTTGTTTGATTTTGTTTTAGCGAAGGGAAACGACAGACGCAAGGGAGCAGAATAGTGAATAACAACGTTGGGTTATTTTCTGGGGTCGGTCGGATAGAGCATAGGAGTCACAGGATGGGATCAGGAGGAGCATGGATATCGATGATCATACTTTTCGTTATTTTTTTTTCGTGGGTATCAAGGATGTGTTTTGAGGATATGTTGTCTTTTAAATAAATTTCTTTCGTTTTCTTTTCGGTTTTAATAATAAGCGTTGCATTTAGTGTTGTTGTTTGTTGTACACTTTCCACACTTTCAGTGCGCGATTTCAGCTGTGTTTAATAGCTACGTATCGCTATCGCGGCATTAGATATTTAAAACTATACGATGTTTATTGTAGATGAACCAACTTGTCTAGTGATCTGTGCGTTAAACGGTTTCACAAACATAAGATAATGTATGCCGCCGAGCTGATTCGTGTTGCAACGTGCAACACTCAACAAAAAAAATAAATAATTAATTAATTAAGAATGAGTTATTGAAAGCCAATTGTACGAGGGGAGTTATCTGACGATTTGTATGAATGCTGAATGAATGCTAAATGATAAACGCAAGCTTGAAAGCTTTATGAAATTGGGCTGTCAACTCTCAGTGACGATTACGAAAGTTGTCCAAGAATGCACTGAAATGTCGTTTTTAGTATGTAGTATATTCCGTTTGGTTAAACAAAATGTACTTGTATTAATATTAAATTTGAGTTTTCGCTGCAGTTATATTGCGAGGAATGGGTTTGCATTAATGAATACTAGGCACAGATTGGGTAACCGCGATAGCGACAGCAACATTCCACGATCTCTCATATGCGATTTTGATTTGATAGCAGTTGTGGGTAGAATGTCAAAATTAAAATATAATATATAAATGAGTATCATACGGAAACATTTCTTATAAACTATCGCTCAGTTCAACTGTAAAGCTAGTGCATTGAAACTAAAATAATTTGTTGGTTTTTATATTCGTTCAGGAACTTTTTCGTGTGTGTGGGAGTGTGTGACTGTGTGTGTGTGTGTGTGTGTTGTGCGAGGGAATCTGATTGAAACAAATATCACGTATACATTTGGTAACTTGGAACATGTGTATAGGTTGTTAAAAAATGGCAATTAATTAATTTAAAATTAAATTGATATATCATTAAAACACACACTACACTGAAACTTCAAATTAAGTTTTGTTGTGGCAGCTGTGAAGGCTGTCAAATTAGTGAAATTAGCTGGTTTTTAATTTGTTTGTTTTATAAACAACTCATAGCTAGATAATCAAACCAAGTACATATTATAACAACAATATTGGTTTTTGTTTGTTGGTTTTTGTTACTGTCTGAACTCCGGTTATAGGTAGTCAATAATTGTCAATAGGAACGGCAACAATAAACGATATAAATAACGCTCAACTGATTACGCTAACTGATTACTCCAGCAAAATAAAAATATATTGATATGCATATAGATATATGTATGGCATGTGTTTAACCCAACGAGAACTTTGTCAGCAACGCTGGTTAACATTATTAGCATTAGCTGTACTCTAGCAGTTACTAAACGTATTGCAAATGACATAGACTTGGCCCACTTACCCTGCTGGCAGACATAGTCGTAGCCCGAGCGCACACAGCTGCCGGATTCGCAGCCGCGCGTGCGGCAGTCCTCCTTGGGTGGCGTCAAGTAACCTGCAAGGGGTCAAGGGTAAGGAGAATTAGAAACCGTTCGAGGCTCGATTGCCCTCGCTAGCCACTCACATTGCACATAGGCATCGCCGTTGGGGAAGTCCTCGGGGCAGTAGCACTCGGCCTGATTGTTGCTGAGCACACGGCAGGCGGCATTCAGGCCGCACGGCTGCTCGTGGCAGGCATTGACCAGGTTTCCTTCGCACAGGCAGCCCTTGTGGGCATCGCCCATGCAGCCATCCATGCAGGCGCATTCGTAGCCGCCGGGCAGCTCGATGCACTTGGAGTTGACGCCGCAGGGATTGTTCGAGCAGCCGCCGTCCAAGGGCTGGCAGGCGGTGGCGGGATTGCCAAAGAAGTCCGGCGGGCAGGAGCACTGGGCCTTGCGATTGATGACCCGGCACTGCGCATTGGTGCCGCAGGCGCCGTACTCGAGGCACGGATTACGGCATTTGCCCTGATCGCAACGTTTGCTCGTCTCACAGTCGCTGTCCTCGCGGCACTCGAACTGGACGCACTCCTTGCTGGGCTCACCCTCGTAGCCGTCGGGGCAGTAGCACAGCATGCGATGCTCCGACACCGTGCACAGAGCGTTCCGGCCACAGGCGCGATCATCGGCACAGGGATCCACGCACTTGCCATTCTGGCAGCTCTGGTCTGCAGCACAGTCTCCATTCGATTTGCAGCCCGCGATGCAGGCGCCGCGTTCGCACAGCTGTCCCAGCGGACACTGGCGCTTGGGTCCGCACTTGTTGCGGCACTTGCCCCGCGCGCACTGCTGCCCGCACTCGCAGTCCTCGGTGCGGCTGCACTTGGCGGCACAGTAGGCGCCGCTCTCGTCGCACTCGCAGCCCGGGTGGCAGCGCACCGGCGGCAGCTGGCAGCCGGTGAGGCCGTCGCCCATGTAGGAGGCCGGACACTGGCACTGCACGCCGTGATTGATCACCAGGCAGTCGGCGCACTGGCCGCACTGGCCGGGCGTCTGGCAGGGATTCTGGCATTTCTTGTTGATGCAGGCCTCGTCGCTGGCGCAGCTGAGGTCGTTGCGGCAGCCCGTTTGGCATACACGATTCTCGCAGATCTGGCCCTGGGCACAGGCGCTGTCCGTGTTGCAGACGGTGCGGCAGGTGCCGCGCATGCAGCGCTCATCCGAGAGGCAGTTCTGGTCGTTGCGGCACTTGCCCTGGCAGCTGCCCGCATAGCAGAGCTGGTTCGAGCCGCAGTCCTCGTTGCGAGCGCAGGCGATGCGTGGAGTCTTGCAGGCCACGTCGGCATTGCCGCTGAGTCCCGCGGGGCAGCTGCACTGCTTGCGGTGATCGACGGCCTGGCAAAGGGCATTGGTGCCACAGGCAGTTGGCTCCGAGCAGGGATCCACGCACTGCTGCCCAACGCAGGCCAAGTGGCTGGGGCAGCCCTGGTCGGAGCGGCAGCCCGTGACGCAGTTGAGACCCAGACACACCTCTCCGTTGGCGCACTCGTTGTCGTGGCGGCAGAGCGGCTTGCAGACGCCCTGCTGGCAGCGCTCGTTGGTCAGGCAGCCGGCGTCGTCGGCACACAGGGGACGACAGACGGACTCGAAGCAGGCCAAGCCATTGCTGCAGTCGCGATTCTCGTGGCACTCCAGCGGCGGCGATCGGACGCAGCCGACTTGGGCCGTGGGATTAGGCACCATGTTGTCCAGGCAGCTGCAGCTGGCGCGATGATTGGACACCGAGCAGGCAGCATTGGGTCCACAGGGATTCTCAAGACAGGGATTGACGCACTTATCGTTGCGGCAGGACTCGGAAGCGCTGCAATCATCATCCACGTGACAGCCAAAGACGCATTTATTGTGCAGGCACACATGGCCCAGGAAGCAGTCGTTGTCAACGCGGCAAGTCACTGCATGAAGATGATTGTTATTAGAGATGGATATTTAGGGGATTACAAACTATTTTCCATAAGTTCTAATCGATATAAATCTGTTTTCCTTGAATATATTTTTGGGGAATCAAAATCAGTCCTGCAAGGACTTAAAAATGGGTAATGAAAATGAAGGCATAGTATATGTCCGTCTTTCTGTTAGAAGGCGGACCTTGTACACTTGTATGTTTGTAGATTTTTGATACTCCAAATCAATAACAACAACAAAGGAAACCCCTGAATTCACACTGTAGTAAGCATTGCGCGTGATGATGGGGTGCGATTGGTATATCAGACATTCGCAGATTTCAATATCTGTTCAGCTCGAGTAACAGCTTTGAACAATACTCAACATCCAAAGAATAATATCAATCAAAATGAATATTTGCAAGCAAAAGACGCTTTGCCATCTCTTTAATTACGACAGAGGCAAATGACTGATATTAATGAAGAATGATATGCAAATGAATACTCACGCATGCAGTTGCCGCGCAGGCACTTCTCGTTGGAGGCGCACTCCAGATCACTGTGACAGACGGGCAGGCACATGGAGTCGCGGCAGGTGTAGCCCGGTGCACAGTCGCCGTCGCAGGCGACAGGCACGCGCACACACTCCTTGGTCGCGTCGCCGGTGAAGCCCTCCGGGCAATGGCACTGTTTCACATGGCTCAGCATCCGGCATTGGGCGTTCTGGCCGCATGCCAGCGGCTGCAGGCAGGGATCAAAGCACTGGCCGCCCTGGCACACCTCCGAGGAGGCGCACTCGGTGTCCAGCAGGCAGGCGGCTGTTGGAATAGGCAGGGGTAAATTAGTAAATCTTGAAATTGAAATTCGTATTGCCTAGTTTGTTTTTTCAGTCTTTTGCCTTGTACGTGTGCTGTTTATTGTTGTTGTTGTTGTCGCGTGTGTATTGTTGTATATTGTTTTTGTTTTAGTTTACAGTTAGTGCTTGCTACTGGATTCCGCGCCAGTCCATAGTTATAGATTGAGCTAGGTCTAGTAATTACTGTGGCATGGGTCTGTTGATCCACACTATATTCGTGCCAATTGTGTGAGTGTGTAGCGAATTAAGCTAGCTGGTAGTTGTCTAGTAGTAGTAGTAGTAGTAGTAGTAGTCGGTTTTAGACTAGTGCTTTACCTTGGCCTTGGCCTCGAAGTGGGTCTGGGGCTGGGTGGATTAGTGTTTGGTGTTAGTACTTACGTTTACACACGCTATCTGAGCAGTAGGTATTGGTGGGGCAGTCGCTAGTGATTTGGCAGGGCATTGGCAGTGGCTTGCAGCCGGCCACCCGGTCGGCGGGTTGGCCGTCGTAGCCAGTGCGGCATGCACAGTGCGCCACGTGACCCTTCGGAATACATTCCGCGTTGGGGCCACATTGCAGCTGGGCGCACACATCCTGACATTTGGGCACACCATTTGTCTTGACACATGCAGCATGCGGGGGACAATCGTCGTGCGAGTCGCACTCGACAGAGCTACGGCAGCCCTCGTTGTAGGGATCACCGATGAGACCGAGCGGACAGGTGCATTTGTAGGAGCCGCGCGAGTTGCGGCAACGGGCGCCGGGTCCGCACGGCGCGTCCTTGCAGAAGTCGATGACGTCGCAGCGCACGCGCGGGTCGCCACTGAAGCCGGGTTGGCAGTGGCAGACCTGACGATGATTCTCCGTGGTGCAGAGCGCGTTCTCGCCGCACGGCTGCCCGATCAGGCAGGCAATTTTGCACATGTTGTTGTCGCAGCTCTTGTCGTTGGAGCAGTCGTCGTCGGTGGTGCACTCGATCTTGCGGCAGCCCGACCGAGCGTCTCCGATGAAGCCCTCCTTGCAGACGCAGTCGGGGGCATGGGAGCGCGCAATGCACTCGGCGTTCCGTCCGCAGGCAGCGCGGCCCAGGCAAACGGGCTCGCAGCGCGCACGTCCATAGGCATCCACCAGGCAGGTTTCGTCCTCGCCGCAGTCGCTGTTGGTGCTGCACTCGAGCTCCTTGGCGCAGATGTTGTTCTGGCAGAACTGGAACTGGGGGCACGTGGAGTTCGACTTGCAGGTGCTCTGGCAGACGCCCTGCAGGCACAGCTGCTCCGCGATGCAGTCGCGATTGCTGCTGCACAGCGGGCTGCAGATGCCGTGGGCACAGATGCTGCCCTGCGGGCACTGCGCATCCTGCTGGCAGTACTGCAGCTGGACGCAGCCCTGTTTGGCGTCTCCGGTGCTGCCCGACTCGCAGGCGCAGATTCCAATGTGGTTCTGGACTGAGCAACGCGCCAGGGCGCCGCAGGCATTCGGCAGCGAGCAGGGATCAATGCACTTGGCGTCGAGGCAGGCCTTGTCAGCTCCGCAGTCTCCGTTATCCTCGCACTCGATGTGCACGCACTCCACTTGCGGATCACCCCGGGAGTTGGCTGGACAGTTGCAGATGGCCTTGTGTGACTGGGCCAAGCAGTCGGCATTCCGGCCGCAAGCATTTTCGCGCTCGCACGGACTGCGGCAGCGCGCATTCTGGCAGCTGGCCGTCGGCGGGCAGTCGGCATCGCTGAGGCATTCGCTGGGATCGCGACAGCCAGCCTGTAGCGGATCCCCGATGAGTCCCTCGGGGCACTTGCACTGGTAGCTGCCGGGCAGATTGTCGCAGAAGGCGGTGCTGTGGCAGGGCTGATTCATGCACTCGTTGATATCCTCGCAGACTCCATTGGTCAGCTGATAGCCCTCGTAGCAGGCGCATATGGCCCTATGATCCGACACCTGGCAGCTGCCTTTGCCGCAGCTGGTGAAATCGCAGGGTTTGATGCAACGATTCGTCTCCGGGTCGCAGGCGCGATCGCTGGCGCAGTCCACGTGATCAATGCACTCCACCTTGAAGCAGCCGACGCCAGGGTCATTGGGATCGCCCAGGTAACCAGCCGGGCAGCTGCAGGTGGCCTCATGGGCCTCGGCCTGGCAGAGTGCATTCGCGCCACAGACGGTATGCAGACAGGGATCCGTACACTTGCCGTGGATACAGGAGAGACTATTCGCACAATCCTCGTGCCTGTTGCACTCCCTCGGCTTGGCGCAGCCCTGCTGCGTGTAGCCATCGCCGACGGTGCCCTCGGGGCAGATACAGCGATAGGAGCCGGGCACATTCTCGCACTTGGCACTGGCGTGGCACGGCTGCTCCGTGCACTCGTTGATGTCCGAGCAGCCAAAGGGGGTGCCGATGAAGCCGTTGGCGCACTTGCACTTGCCATTCAAGCACAGCTCGGTGGCCGGGCAATCCGCGTCCGACTCGCAGCCCGGCTGGCAGGTGCGATCGCTGTTGCAAATCTCGCCGGCCAGACAGTTGTTGCTCGAGTAGCAGACCTTGCGGCAGACCTGCTGGTAGCAGCGCTCGCCCACCGCGCAGGCGGATGTCTTGGTGCAGGGCAGGTTGCACTGGTTGCCGATGCACATGTGTCCGCTGGGGCACTGGTTGCTGGCCAGGCAGGGGGCAGGGACGCGCACGCAGCCCTGCTCGGGTGTTGGGTTGCCCTCGAAGCCATCCGGGCAGCTGCACTGGCTGCGATGCTGGGCAATGCTGCAGAGGGCGTTCGGGCCACAGCTCGTTGTCGATTGGCAGGGATCGGCGCACTTGTTGCTGATGCAGGACTGCTCCTGCTTGCACTCCTTGTTGCTGCGACAGCCGATGGCGCAGTGACCCTCAATGCAGGCCAGTCCCTTCGAGCACTGGCTGTGATCCAGGCAGGCCACCACGCAGACATTGCCCACGCAGCGCTCGCCCTCCGAGCAGTCCTGAGCGTTGCGGCACGCCACGCGGCACTGGCCATTGTAGCACAGCTCTCCACCGCAATCGACGTCCGTCTGGCACTTGGAGGCGCTGCGTGCGCATCCATTCTTGGCCGAGTCTCCGATGGGCTGGAAGCGCAGGGGGCAGCTGCAGACGGGCTTGCGATTGACCACCTTACAGTCCGCATTCGCTCCGCAGGCATTGTCGCACGGATTCAGGCAGCGTCCGCCGGCGCAGATGGTATTCGCTGGGCAGTCGGCATCGCCGTTGGGGCACTGGCCGTCGGGACGGCAGCCACGGGTGTTTGGCTCGGCCTCGCCCACAAACAGGGGCGGGCACTTGCAGATGGCGCCATCGGGCGTGACCTCGCAGATGGCCGTCGGATGGCAGCTGCCCGGGGCACAGCCGCTTTGCTTGACGCAGGCCACCTCGGGCAGGGGATTGCCGCGGTAGCCGGGCGGGCACTGGCACACGGCCCGATGATCCTCGGCCAGGCAAATGGCATTCTCTCCGCAAGACTCCTCGTCGCAGACATCGTAGCAGGTGTGGGTCATGCGGTTGCACATCTGGTTGCTGGGGCAGTCGTGATTGTAGACGCAGGGCACGCTCTTGCAGCCGTTGAACGGATCGTACGGGTCCCCGGCATAGGGTCCCGGAGGACACTGGCATTGCGCCTGATGGTTGTTCGTAATGCACACGGCACGCGGGCCGCACTTGACGCTGTCGCAGGCCGGGCGGCAGCTCAGCGACTGCGTGCTCTCGTCCTTGATGCAAGCCTCCGATTCGGGGCACTCGGCGTTGCTGCGGCACTGATGCTTGCGCTCCAACTGACAGCCGTTGCGGTCGTTGGGATTGCCCACAAATCCAGGCAGGCAGTCGCAGCGTCCTTGATGATGGCGGGCAACGCACACCGAGTTGGCCGGGCAGGTGAAGGCGTCACAAATGGCCACGCACTTGAGCACTCCGAGCACGTCGGGACGACAGGCGGAGGTGTCCGGGCAGTTCTCATCGCTGGTGCAGTCGGGCAGCGAGGGCTTCTCGCAGGAGGAAACAACGGGATTCCAGACGTAGCTTTCGGCGCAATTGCAAACGGCGTGGCCGGCTGGATTGATCTTGCAGAGCTCGTTCGGGCCGCACACAACGTTGGAGCAGAGATGAATGCATTCCCGCGTGCCCAGCGCGTCCGCCTGGCAGCCAAAGCCCCGTTCACAGTCCTTGTCCGTGGTGCACTTGCTCTCGGTGTCGGGCACCTTTCGCTCGGGCTGGCAGCCCACTTGCAGATTGCTCGGGTTGCCAAAGTAGCCGTCGGCACAGATGCACAGCGAACGATGGTCGTCGGCCACGCAGAGCGCGTTCGGGCCGCACTGGATCTTCGTGCAGGCATCGACGCACTTGCGCAGGCCCTTGCCCAGCTGGAAGCAGATCTCCGTGTGCCGGCAGTCGGCGTCGTTGCCGCACTGCCCGCGTATGCTGCAGCCCTGGTTCAGGTCGTACGCATCGCCCACGTAGCCCAGCGGGCAGAGACATTTGCCCGCATCGCAAATGGCGCGCGGTCCGCACGCCGTGTTCGAGCAGAGGTTCTTGCACTGGCCCTTCTCACAGCTGTAGCCGTCTGGGCACTCGACACGTTCGCTGCACTGACACTGTCCGGCGTCCTGACAGAATTTGCTCTCGATGGGTTGGCAGCTGCTGTACGGGTTGCCGGCATGGCCGGACAGGCACAGGCACTCAAAGCCTCCGGCCGTGTTCAGGCAGGCGGCATTCAGGCCGCACGGCTTGTTCGCGCACTCGTCTATGTCCTGGCAGCCCACGTACGGATTGCCGCTGAAGCCCTGCGGGCAGATGCAGCTGATCTGGTTGCCGGCAGCGCGGCACTCGGCGTTGGGTCCACAGCTGTTCGGCTGGCAGACGTTCTTCTTCTGGGCGCCGCAGCCCTCGTACGGATTGCCGTAGGTGCCCGGGTTGCAGGCGCAGCGGCTCTGGCCTATTCCGTATTCGCAGTGAGCGTTCTCCCCGCAAAGCGGCGAGCATTTGGCCTCCTCGATGGGCGGCATGCAGAGCAGGTCGGGATTGCCCACAAAGTTCGGTTCGCAGACGCATTTGCCGTTGGTCTTGTCGCAGGTGGCGCCGATGCCGCAGACGACGCCGTCGCAGCGCTCCTTGCAGCGTCCATTGATGCAAATCTGTCGCTCATCGCAGGGCCTGGAGGCCGTGCACTGATCCGTGCTGCAGCTGCCGCCCGGGAACGGATTGCCCAGGTAGCCCTGCGGGCACTTGCAGGTGGGTCCCTCGCTGGTGGGTATGCAGAGCGCTCCCTCGCCGCAGATGACATCCTGGCACTGCGACACACAGTCGCCGTCGGCGTTCTTCACGAATCCCACGCGGCACCGACACCAGCCCGCGTGCTGCTCCGTCTCGCAGTAGGCATTCGAGCCGCATAGGAGACTGGCGCAGGGGCTGGCGCAGATGCCATCCAGGCAGGCCAGGTTGCTGGCACAGTCCTCGTTGCTCAGACAGGAGCTCCTGGGCATGGTGTTGTCCTCTAGGATGCAGCCGCTCTTGTACGGATCGCCGGTGAAGCCCTTGGGGCAGACGCACTGGTAGCCGCCCTTCTTGTTGACACAGTAGGCGCCGTAGGCGCACGGCAGGTGGGCGCACTCATCCTCGTCTGTGCAGCCGAGCAGCGGATCGCCCTTGAAGCCTACCTCGCACATGCACTGCGGCGGATCGGAGGGCGTGCACTTGGCATTGATGCCGCACGGGAAACGCTCGCAGGGACTCTTGCACTTATTGTTGTCCTGCGGATCCAGGAAGTAGGGCGGCGGGCAGACACACTCGCCCGGCTGTATGCATTTCTCGTTGCTGGCGCACTCCTTGTCCGCGGCGCACTTGCGCTGGGCCGGTGCACAGAGTCCGTTGTAGGCATCGCCCTGGTAGCCCTCGGGGCAGTGGCAGCTGTAGCCGCCGTTCTGATTGACGCACAGCGCTCCGTAGGCGCACAGCTGGGCGCCACGCTCCTCGCACTCGTTGACATCCACACAGCTGCCGTCGGGCAGCGTCTGGTAGCCCTTGGGGCAGGCGCAGTAGCTAACGCCGCCCGCTATCGAGATGCACTCCGCCCCGCTGGGGCAGGGCTGCCCGGTGGAGCAGCCGGCCAGCACGCAGCTGTTGCCGAGCAGCTTGTACGGCGCTTGGCACTGGCACTCGGGGCTGCTGCAAATCTCGCACATGACAAACGGATTTCCGGTGTGGCCCTGTGGGCAGCGGCACTCGTAGCTGCCGGGCAGATTCTTACACAAGGCATTCAGGCCGCACGCGGGTTTGCCACGCTGAGCGGCACACTCGTCCACATCCTGACACTGGCCACCCTCCGGATTGCGCTCGTAGCCCTGGCGACAAATGCAGACACTGCTGCCCGTAAACGCGTCCTGAACACAGCTTTCTCCCGGCGCACACGGATTGGCATCGGAGCAGCCGACAATCTTGGGCGTGGCACAGCCCTCGGTATAGGCGTCTCCCGTGGAGCCCCCGGGGCATTGGCACAGATAGCCGCCAGCAGTGTTGGTGCAGATGGCATTCGCTGCGCAGGGATTGGCGCGGCACTCGTCGATGTCACCGCAGCCTCCAGGCAGTGCAGCGTTGCCCGTGTAGCCGGGCGCGCAGAGGCACTGCGCCTGGCCGTTGGCCAGCATGCACTGGGCATGGGCACCGCAGTCGCGCGCTTCGCACGGATGCCGGCAATCGTTGCCGATATTCGGCTCTGGGCAGAGGCAGCGTTTGGTCTCATCGCAGATGGCATTGCCGGGGCATTGTTCGCTGCTGGAGCAGCTGACGATGGGCGCACAGTGCACCGCGGGATCCGGATCGGGCAGGGTGCCATCGGGGCAGCGGCAGGTATAGCCGCCGCCTGCCATGTTGACGCACTCAGCGCCAATGCCGCACTTATTTCCCGCTCGGCACTCATCGACGTCCTGGCACTTGGTATGCGGATCACCCGAGAAGCCCGGCGGACAGACGCAGCTGTAGCCGCCAGGTGAGTTCGTGCAGGTGGCATTCTGTCCACAGCTGCCAAAGGGTCCGTGCAACGAATCACATTCATCAATGTCCACGCACCCGGCTGCCACATCACTGGGATTATACGTCCAGCCCTCCTCGCAGACGCAGTACGCCTCATTCTGATCCGGCTTGCAATAGGCATGCGCCCCGCAGCGCACATCCTCGCAGGGCTGCTTGCATGCCATGCGCGGCGGACTGCCGACGTATCCGGCCTCGCAGTCGCATCGATATGATCCCGGCGTATTCAAGCACTGGGCATGCGGGCCACAGGCCTCCGCGTGCGTCCGGCACTCGTCGATGTCCACACAGCTGGAGCCAATCGGCTCGAATCCGTCCAAGCAGAAGCACTGATTCTCTATGCACTCGGCATTGTTGGTGCAGTCGAAGTTGGTGCGACACAAAATGTTCACGTCGACCTGTTCGCAGGCCACTTTCGGATCGGGTTTGCCGTCGTAGCCCTGCGGGCACTTGCAATTGTAGCCCGGCACGGTGTTCTCGCAGATCGCGTGTTGTCCACACGGCTTGTCCAGTGCGGCGCACTCATCGATGTCGACGCAGCCGCGGAACGGATCACCGGTGTAGTCCGGTTTGCACGTGCAAACGAAGCTGCCGATGGTGTCGGTGCAGACGGCGTTCTCACCGCACGGATTATCCTGGCACTCGTTGATGTCTGATCACATTGATCGTGCAGGGGGTGGAGGGGTTCGTTTGTGTATATATATGTATGTATATATTTTTAGGGGTAGCAGGCAACGTGTTTTGTAGCGTTTTCGTTTTCGTTTTCAAGTCGAGAGGGAAGTGGGTTAAATATATTGCAATTAATTAAATTAGTAATCATATCTCAAGTCATACAAGTTTATGGAAGTTGTGAAATCATAGCGTGAAAGTGGGGGAGCTTTGTAGGATTTGGGGAGGGAGAGGAGAGAATACTGATTGAAGAAGCTGGCTGGATAGCAAAAGAAGCGGGAATCGAAAGAAAAAGCGTAGCTGAAAAGCTCTCAAAACTTATAGAGAAGCATCTGAAAGCGTATAGCAAGGGGAAGCAGAGAGCAAAGAGAGCGTTGAGAGTGTAAAAGCGAAGCTCATGCGTAGTTCTTGATCCTTGATTCGCCATGCAAATCCAAAGCTAAGCTTTTACGCTCATTTATAATCTAAGCTAGAGATGAGCGCGTGACAAAATACAAACCTAGATCGGAAGCCAAAATGTTGTTGATTTTTAAAAGAAACTTTATAGTATCTTGAGAGATACTTAAAATATTTATGGCAAATTTCGATATATATTGTAGATTTCTACTTCGCGTCTCGTGACGCGCCCATCTCTAAGCTGTGATACGAGTTTTATGCCAAGGCATGCAAATTAAGCAAATACTAACTCTCGCAGTGCAAGTAGCCCTGTCCTTGGAATCCGCTCGGACAGAGGCAACGATAGGAGCCCGGAAAGTTAATGCACTTGGCATTGGTGCCGCACTTGGCCACGCCGTCCGGCTGATTGCACTCGTCGATGTCCAGGCAGGCCAGGCCGGCGCCCGACGTGGCCGCCGGCTGGGCCAGTGTATCGCCATCGGCATAGCCCAGTTGTAGTGTGGGTGTGGCCGGCAGTGGCGCCTCCGCGTGCATATCATGCTCAAGCACAAAGCCCAGTGGACAACGACATTGAAAGCTACCGCCCAGGTTCACGCATTGAGCACCCAAACCGCATGGATTGTTAATCGCGCATTCATCGACGTCTGCTGGCGTTGTTTATTCGTGTTAGGCATTAATCGTATTAATGTTTCAAATTGCGGTGCATTGATGTGGCAAGTGGCATGTGTGTGTATGTGTATGCGCGCGTGTGTGTGTGTGTGCGAATTTCGCCAAAAAACATGTGCAAAAAATATACCAAAAATAATGATGGCAAATATATCGAAAAATGAGCAAAAATTCCTAGAGCTAATCGCATAAGTATTTCGGTGGTACTCACCCTCGCAGCCATGCATTGGATCACCACTGAAGCCGTCGGGGCAGAGGCAGCGGAAGCTGCCATCGGTGTTTAGGCAATCCGCGTTGCGGCCGCATGGAGTGCGCGCGCACTCGTCCAGATCGACGCAGCCCTGTGCGGCACGTCCGTCGCCATCGTATCCCGGCGGGCAGTCGCAGCGATAACTGCCCTCGAGATTCGTACACAAGGCACCGGGTCCGCACACATTCGGATATGCGCACTCATCGACATCCACGCAGCCGTCGTAGGGATTGCCCACGTAGCCCTCGGGGCAGACGCAGGTGTGGTTGCCGGGCGTGTTGATGCACTGGGCATGGGCACCGCAGGCCAGCGGATTGCTGCACTCGTCGATGTCCGTGCACAGCACCTCGCCATCGCCCGTGTAGCCGTCCTTGCACTTGCAGAGGAAGTGCGCCGGCAGATTGCAGCACTCGGCATTCTCCACGCAACGCGATGCTATCGCCGGATCTTGGCATTCGTCAATGTCTGCAAGAAACAACAAGAGAACCAATCATATGAGTGGAGACGCATGATTAATGAAATGTCCGCCCAGCCAAACGAAAGACTTAGGCAACAAACTTGAAATCGCTCTACGCATTTGCCGCCTGACTGCGCAGCCCCACATCAAATGGCTTTGGCATTTGAAATTTGCATGTTACGCATGACATTTCAGTGCCATCCGCATTAATCTATGCATGTGGAGCTAAGCCAAACCAAGCAGCAATGTCAATGCGCACAGGATGCACCAGTTGCATACATTTAGCGAGCCAATTAAATCACCAAGCCAAATGCTAGGTCATTGGCCAACGAATGACGATTGGCGATTCTTTTCTGTGTATATGAATGAAATTTCGTTTAATTAACACTTTTTAGTTAGCGAAATATTTATTTATAGCAAATATTCAATCCCGGTCCATTTAGCAGCTGAAATTTGCTCATTTTATAGACCTTTTGAAAAGAACTCTTAGAAAGAGTTGTATCAGACTATTGTAGTACAGCTCTTTTACAGTTTACAACACATTCCTATATAATTTTTATTAATTTTCCAGCTGAGATTTTAATTAATTTTTTTTTTCAAATTTTTTAAATAGTTTTTTTGTTGTTGTTTGTCTGTTCCGATTCCCCTCTGTTAAGCTTTGGCTTTAGCTTTTATCTTTTAATGGGACGTATCTATGGCCAGCTCATGCGGAAGCATCACATTGGAACTTTCCGCTCCAATAGGTCGCACCGCAATGAGAATTCAATCGCAGTGCCCCGGAGCCAATGAAGCGGCAACTGGCAAACGATGGCAGTCTAAGGGCCAGATAGATACAAATGGAAAACAACACGATGGACGATCTCTGCGGCTAACTGTGGCCCATTAATCATTGGGCTTGTGGATAAGAGATGTTGTACATTTATAGCTAATATGACATAAGTACAAAAGTTGGCAAAAGCCAAAGACAAGGACGCGAACAGGGAGTGAGATGTACTCACACACACATACACAGAATTGTGTGTGTGTGTGTGTTTGAGTGGAGTGCCTTATAATTATGAGCAGTCGAGCAAGTTGCGCAGTTATAATTACTAGTTTTTAGCTTATAAATTAAGAGGATCATCACTCTAAAACTGGTATTCCCTCCCCACCAAGGCTCTCTCTCTCTCTCTCCCGCTCACGCACACACACACACACGCAGAGACAAACTGATATGGCAGCATTCCATGTTTTGCTGCCGCAACTCCAGCAATTGCTAACTCTGATTACTCAATGTCATCGTCTTCGTTCGCCTGTCTGCCGCTTGGCAGTTGGCAGTTGGTAGCATTGGCCAGAAGTTTAGCCAGAAGCAGGAAGCGTTCTATGTTCTTCTAAGTTTCAATGTCAGTTTAATTACTTTATGCAATGCAGTTACAGAAGGCTGAGACAGAAGGTTGTTCAGCCCCAGTCCCAGGCTCAGACCCAAGCCCTCGCCCAGGCATAGGCCATTGACCAAAGGCCATTGGCCAACTGGTTGTGGCTCCTGCTGCCAGCTTTCATATAATATTTTACAGTCCGTTTCACGTCAGGTGCAAAATTCAATTTATTTTTCTCTCACCGGCTAATTATAATAAAAAATTTTTGGAGCAAAGTTCTACGCAGTGCGAGGTGGGCGTGGGCCAGCCTTGGGCCAAATGCTGTGCGGCTCTGCAGCACTTGAAAACCAATCAAATATGCGTGACTAAACGTAATTAACTTCAATGCATGTTCAAAAAAGAAAAATAATAACGATGCTGACATAATTTGAATCGTATTCTCAGGCCCAGTCGGTTCAGATTTCCGGTTGGGCTGCGGGCATGATTAGAACCCCATTTTGATTACTTTTTGTCTTATTTGATGTTCGAGCACAGAAAAGGTTTCTCTGAGAGTTCTATGACATTCATAACCGATAATTGAATTAGCTGGCAAAAGTTTGAGGAGAGTATTAAACACATTTCATCATCGATGATTCTACTCTAGCTGCATTATATAATATTGAAATTCTGCGCTTTGTTTCAGTGCACTAATCAACAATAATTAGCAGTCGCGTCTGCTCGACTATTATAGAATGAAAAAAAAAAAAAAACACCAAACAAAAATCTACATGGCTGATAAATTGTGAAGCACCGTCTGCCTGCCTATGTTCTAGTCTGGTCTGACTGGCGTCCATCTAATAAATCTATGTAATTGTTGCGCTAATTAGCATTTGCAAATTTGTTGTTGCTTTTTACTTGAGCTATGACATTCGTGCCACAAATTTGTGCACTATTTTTACAGATAGTCGCGCAGTCGACTCAGCTACATACATATATTGTATATGCGCTTATAGAAGAGCAGCAGTTTATGAGCGGACATGACTTTCATGCTCCACTGCTGAACGATGATGAGCGACTCTCAAAAAAAAAGTGGAGAACGACAGAGATAGAAACACATAACTTCAAGTATATGTGACTAATTTATGGTGAAGCATAACTCACTAACATTTGAACTTGAATTCGAGCGAAAAACTGAAGTAAATTAGAAGTAAATTTGCATGACTTGTAGATACCCTGTACACAATTTTGAAGTTAACATGAAATTATGATTATGATTTGAATCCTAAACTAGGCAAACTATTATCTAGGAAATAGGAATTATTTTAAAATAAATATTTATATATTCATTTGATGTATTTTGTATATAAATAAATACAATACAAGCTAATAGATGAAATATTCGATTTATAAAATGAGCTACAGACAATAGAATTTCGAGCTTGAAGTATATTTGAATATACATTTATATATTTCAAAGAATTTATATATAAACTTATATGCCATCTCTACCTTATGCCCAGGGTATTTAAGAAAAAGACATAAATGGGGCATAAAATTAAGATGAAGGCAAAATGAAATTAGCTAACAAATTTGTGGCGCAATTATGCGTTAAGTATTTCCATATAAGCTCACACTCTTAGCCATGTGTGCGAGGCGCAAAGATCAAGGTCGCCGGCAAGTGATGTCAGCGTCGACGTCAGTGTCGAAGCTGGAGTCATGGGTGGCTCAATTGGTGGCAGCGGCAGCGGCAGCGGCACCACCGCCTACTGGTCGCGTAAATGTGGCAACACAGGGGGCGGCTGGCATAATGAGGCGTGTCAATGCCGACGCTTTAGGCCATTTTCATGGCTTATCGGACGTCGGCTGCGACACGGCAATTAATTGCTGCCATTTTTTATATGCAAAAAGTGCAAAGTACCTTAAGAAAAGAGAAATATATATGTATATACATATATATATTTACTATATACGATATATACATTGGCAGATTAAACACGTTCGCTCTACAAAAGCTAGCGACGCTTATCAGCTGACGTTGATCACAAACTGTGCGTCGAACTGGTTGGCTAAGAGTTGGAGTTGGAGTTGGAGTTGGAGCTGGAGCTGGAGTTGGAGCTGGAGCTGGTAAAGTCAGTGCCGTTTGCGGCTTTTGAGGACAGCATTAAGCGCCGACAATGCTACCGCCTCATGCGTTGCCAATGCCGCCAAAAGCTGCGCTACGTGGGCCACAATCTATTTTATCCGTTTTAATGATCTGCCCCAGTTAGCGAAACGAAAGGGAGCAGCCGCCTGGTGAACGTGGCAAACAAACAAAAACAAAAAAAAAAAATCGAAGCACAACAACAGCTGCAACAACGTTGTAAGATTATTTTATTTTATTTTTTCATGTTGCTGTTGTTGCTGCTGTTTGCTGTCGCTTGACTGCCGCAAAAATGGTTATAAATTTAGCACTCAACTCGAGGCACTCACTCCATTTTTCTGGTTGGCGCGTTCCAAGACAAATACATTAGAAGCAACTATTGACTTGCCACAAACAGCCCACAGACAACTGGGTGCCTATGTGTGTGTGTGTGTATGTGTGTGTATTGCAATTTTGTGTGTTGCCTTGTTGTCTTGAGAGCTAAGACTTCATTGCATAACTGGACTTTGACGATGCGTTAACGAAGCCATCGCCAAATGCACGCATCTGAGTTATGAACATGAAATAATGGGAATGTGCCACCAGGTCTGCAACAGGTTGCAGGCAGCACCGCCACTTGATACCGTTACACCTGCCAGCCAAACAGGTAGGCGCTTCAGATCTCCCTCCACGCAAAATGTGTCGCTGCAGCTGAAGCTGGAGTTGGAGCTGGAGCTGGAGATAGAGCTGGCCATGATTTGTATTGCAAAGTTTATTGGGTGAACTTGAGCAAGCCATGCAAACTGGATATATTTACGAGTAAAAAAGTCAAATGCTAGTCAGGAAATATTAATGGATATGGCACAGCGCATACGAAAGGAATAGTAATAAAAATGCATTTATGTGGCAGACGAATGAAAAGTATGCTGAAACTGTTTGTAGAGAAAGCGGAAAACGGAGCTGACTTTGCCTATATGAAATAATCATAAAGTTATCTAAGATCTAGTCAAAGCTAAATATTTTGACTGTTGAAGTTGCCTAAGAGTAATTATTTTAATGATGTTATTTTCTATTAATTGATAAATATTTTTGAAAAAAAAAAAAAAATATAAAATGAGACTAACAAAAACATTTTTTTAAAATGCATAAAAAAATATTTAAAAAAAATATTTATATATATGTATATATATAAAGTTTTGCTTCTATTTGGTTTTCTCTAAGCTTTAGCTTAAGAATCTTTACGGTTGGAGCAGAAATTAGCCAGCGAATAATTAAAAGTAATTACGTACTAATGCACAGGCGTTTTGAAGTCAATTCATCAAGGTTTAATTAGATATACTCGTGGTAATTCTGATTGAATGCAGACGGTGGGAATGCCGAGGGTGCGTGTCTGTGGCTTTTCATGGAGTTCAAGTGCTCGGGCCACGCACATGGACGGGCGAGACTTTCTCAGCGTATTTAAAACAGGTTGATTCAAATGATTGCAGGCAGTTTGAGCTGTTCCATGGAACTCGGACGCTGTCGTAATCAAATGCATCGTGAATACGTGCAAGAGGCGTGAGCAGGAGAGGGAGAGAGAAAAGGAGAGGAGCTGGAAGTGGAATTAGATAATGCTCGTATGACTGCAATGCGATGCTGGCGTTACATGCCACTGCCCAGAATTTATGCATGCCTGCCGGTCGTTGCAAACAGTGACTCCACCCTCCCAGCGCCGCCCGGCCATGTGCCCGCCCAGCCGTCTGACAGTCGCTGCGAGAAGTCGTCACATGTAATCTAGAATCTCGGCAACGTCTTCATACTTAGTGGGGTAATGCCAGAGCGTTTGTGAAATTTGCGCTCGTTATCGCATTGCATCGCTGGCAACCAGAAGCGGGCAGCGCGAGGCGGAATGTGGAAAGTGGGAAGTGGGCATAGGGAAGAGGTAGCCGCAGCTAGACACATGCTCTTGAGTGTTGAAAATTCTGGCGTGTCCATGTTTGGGGTCAGATTACATGACACTGATTCCTCGTCTAACAGACGTGTGTGCTCGTAAGTACGATTATGTCTATCTCTGTTCCATGGCGCGAAAGCATTGCTACAAATGTTGTGGTTTTTCTCTTCTACGTAGAAGCAGCGAACAGCCACCAGCACCACCAGCACCACCGACATCATTACAATCATCATCATCATCATCAACTGTGGCAAGAGCAGCAGCAGCAAATGTAGGAAGAGATTTTTGCTAAGGTAAGTGCTCCCTTGGCTTAGAATCTTCTGCTTTACTAGTTATTATTTATTTTTTTCCTTTTCAGATTTTTATTTACTTTTTTTTCGTTTTGTGAGTATCTTGTACTCTTTTTGCCTCTGCGGTGCCATAATGTGTTTTCATTACGCAACATTAGGCCGAGTCCAATTATGGCTGCCAGCTTTTCACTGCCGAATGGACGAGACAGCCGAACAGGTGCGCAGAAGGGTTTCTGGGCCCACGCTGTGAGCAATTTAAAGAGCGAACAAGACGATGAAAAAAGCTCATTAACCTGGGACCTGGACAGCAAACTATATCAATCTCAAATCAGAGGTAACTTGCAGCTAAAAGATACCCGAAAAGGGGAAGCTATCAATATTTTGTAGTAAATACATCCAAATACTTTTAACATAATCATATCAATGTAATTTAGGTACATGATATTAAGCTGAGTGTTTACTCAAAGCTCAGCGGCTGCAATACAATTTAATACTCTTTAAGCTAACCGGCTGATTTATAGAGCAACATTTCCTTGGCACTATTAGAAAGTCTTGGGCGTAATTGGGATTATATAATACTTGTTCTCAGTGCTTGGTCGACGAGGTCCATTTTGGTACATCTCAATGATCACAGCCTCAACAATAACAGAGTCGCAACAAAGACGCTATAAGGTACTCAAGTGTAATCGCTACACGGTCATTATTATTACCTCGCTGCCCAAGTATGCTGGGGGGATCCCATTGCGTTGGGCAGCTATTGTGAGCTGAGAGAAAAGCTTTCATATTATTGTTGGTGTTGTTGCTGTTGTGGCGTCTTTTGTTACATTTTCAAATGGAGGCTGGGCTGGCACTTGAGACGATTCGAAATGACTTGGCTCACAGATTTCCAGCGAAATAAACCGTTAGCATGAAGATCTATGGGCAGCCCAGACTGGCGGCGGCTAACCGGGCACAAATAATATAACAGACGTTGACGGAAGTCCAAAACGGCAACAACAATCATTTGTTGCTGTTGGATCTCAGTCCGTCCGTCGCTCGGTCGGCTGGTCGGTCATTATGCTTATGCTAACAATACGGCTCGGCACTTACCTTCACAATGGAAGCCATCGCCGCGATAGCCCGGAAAGCAGGTACACGTGAAGCTGCCCAATGTGTTTGTGCAGTGGGCAAACACATCGCATGGACGTTGCTTGCATTCGTTCTCATCTGTGAAGGAGAGAGGTTTTAGTTGTTTGGTTTAGTTAGTCGCTTGATGTAATTTGTACGGCTATGCAAGGTGAGACAAGCCCACACTGCTAAGGACTTACCCGGATCGACGCAATTGCAGCCGCCGAAGCCGTCATTGCAATGGCAAACGCCATTCAGGCAAACGCCATTTGTGCACTGTGTGCCATCCTTATCACAGTCATCTGAAAGTAACAACAACAACAACAACAGCAATGAGAACAAAAGCTTATCTTAAAGTGAAAGAAGCTTAGGGTGGTGCTTACTTGTGCATTTGAGCTCTTTGCTCAGCTCATCGGAACCAAGAAAACAGTCTTGATTGCCGTCGCAGATTTTCGATAGATCGTATAGTTGCAAATAGTCTGTGGACTCATTAACTTGGCAGCCAAAATAGCCATCTTCGAGATTCAGAAAGAACACTTCGCCTCGAAATCGACTATGCTTGTTTGGATTTGTCTTAAAGGGTTGTATTTGTTGGTGTTGTGAATGTACCTGAAAACGGGGAAAACGATGAAGATGAGAAAAGGGGACAAAGTAATAATAGTAAAATATATAAAAATGTTTTTGAGTATGAAAAATGAGACAGTTATAAGAGTAAAATTGGTATTTTGTAGAGCATTATCTTAGTAATTATCATTGGTAAATAAAAAATGATTTTATAGATGAAAAAATGCACAAAATTATAATAATAAAATTCGTATTTTTTTGGGGGTAATTAATAAATCATAAATATCGCATAAATTGTTATTCTTTCCTCATTTAAATGCAGGTTTTATTAATCTTCTAGGCAACTATATACAAGTTTATAAAATGTAGAACACAAAAGAAGATTTTAATTTTGAGCTGACATTTTGAAGACAGTCAGTCTTCCACCCAGAGCTTAACCCATTTAACATGCAAGCAACAAAGGCATCAGCAGCAGCAGCAGCAGCAGCAGCGCCCAGCAACCTTCACAGTGTTTACCAAGTTTCATTTCGTATTTTGTGCTTTTAGTGGGGCTTGAAACTAATTTAAATTCAAATTAGATACACTAAAGTTAGCAGGCGTATCAACGTCAGCGCTTCTTCAACGAGATTTCCTAACCGACAGCCGCAGCTCGATGCGGTCCATATGGGCAGCAAATTCATACAGGTTTGCATTCATGGCTTATACATATAGCGTCTTTAAATGTTGTTGTTGTTGCTGCTGTTGCTTCTGTTGCTGTTGCTGTTGCTGTTTGTGTTGTTTTGCCAACGCTTAATTGTTACACTTCGTTGATTTTACTTTTATAAGCACACACAAAAACAAAAGTTGTTTGCCATATTTTCTCAGATATATACATGTATGTATATATGTGTATATTTGTGTGCCTGAGTGACTGAGTGACTGACGCTACGGTTTGTTACTGTTACCAGCGCTCAACATTAGATAGCTATGGAGAAAAACGAGTTTGTCACTTAAGACCTTTTTGCGCTACTGCAAACGAATTAAAACAAGTTTCATTTGGGTAACACATTGTGTGTGTGTGTGTGTGTGTGTGTGGCTCTTATATTTCGCGTTTGTTTCTTTCGATTTGCTTTGTACTCGCTGCTCGATCACTTCCTACGTTTCGGCGTTCCATTCCAATAAAATCATTATGGCTGTGCCAACTTTTTCAGTTCCTGCTACGTTTTTAATGGCATTCGCCGAAAGATGACAACTTTTTGTTATCTCCACATCTTAATTTGCCATAATGTGCTTTGAATGTGTGCTAGAAAGCGGGCCAAAGGTAAACAGCTGACCGAAGACTGTGTCATCTCGGAGCATAAACTTGAACTTGCCGAGCGATTTACATAACTAATATCAATATATTTTAATTAACTCTGTTGACTTCTCTAAATAAATGTTAACAGTAAATGCTGTCGATTAAAAAAAATCATGTTGCTTTAAATAGTATTAGAGCAAAGCTCAAATGATCCCTTATCAGAGTTCGTTAGGAAAAACTTCTCAATTTGTGTTGTCCGCTGTCTGCTGTCTGCAGTCATAAAAGCTGGCATTTAAGTATTTCACTTGTGTTTTATTTAATGTTTGCCTGTCTAGATCGTGTGTCCAATTGGGCCGTAAAAGGTTTTATGATGGAACTGAAAGACTATCGCTGCTCAGGCTGATGCTCAGGATTGCTCAGTTTGCCGATCGAACCAATTACTGTGAAGCTGGCTCCAAGACACGTGAATCGCATTGCCACCTTTCTAGCCGGCTAATGAGCTAAAGAGTGCAATAAAAACTAAGGTGTGAGCATGAAGCACTCACTGCTGTCAAGTTCAAGTTAAGTCTGAGAATTGTTTTAAGTAGATTTTTATCAGCGAAAAGGAAAAAAAAGCAAAAACTTTGTGTGGAAGTTCTATCCACATGTTCGTTGTGAGTGTGAGATGAGGTTTTTTTTTTTTCAATTGGTTTTGTGTTGTGTTCACTTCACGCCATGCAACGCTAGCGGCCTTGCTGAACAATAGATGCAGCTATCAGCAGCCGGCAGCAGCTAACCGCCAGCAGACACCCGCCGCCTCCTGCCAGCCAGCTGGTTTATCAATTGACAGGCCGCACAATAAGCAGCGCATGCACTCAAGTGCAGCAGCAGCAGTTGCAGTCGCATCATCACATGCAGCAATTAAAGGTGTGAGTGTATTGCAATGAAGATGAGGCTGCTGCTGCTGCTGCTGCGGTTGCAGCGAAACTCCCATGACATTGAGCGGCGCGACGTCGGAGCACAATGCAATTTTTGTTGTTAGCCAAGTTGTTAGCCAAGTTAGCTGAGACAATGACAGCGCCCGTCAACGCTCAAGTGCATCCGTTATAATAACTAACTGTCGATGGGTAAATTTGAGGCGCGCACTCGCATTTTGTGTATCACTAAGTCAGCCAGGCGAGTTTGTTGCCTAAGTCATTTGTTTTGCTGCCTGCCTGCCTGCCGGGCTAATCAAATTAATGAAAAGCAAAAACATCTCTACCCTTTTCGCACACATTAATCATCAAATCACAACGCACAAATAGAAAGCAAAGCACGTCAAAAGAGAAAAAATAAACAAATCAAAAAAAGTTCCCTCCATTGAGACAGTGTCGCGAAAAGCCAACAAATGCGTGAGCTGGTGAATGTCAATGAACTTGCGGCTTGGCTTAAGGCTTAAAGCATTCTTTTGGCCAATTTATAAAGCACCGGTTCAGGCTCTGCCGCAGACCGCCGCCGTCGTCATCGTCCGTCTCTCTCTCTGCCTCACTCTTCTTAGACCGCTGCTGCATAAATCGATGACTATCAAAGCGTTTTTACAGCTAATGCGGCTATTTTTATTCATTACGTTTTTCGGCTTTCTACCATCGATTTGTGGCTCGGGTCTTCTTCGTTGCCCATTTCTCAGTTCCATTGAATTGCCGGCTGTCTGGGACTTTAATTTCTTGAGTAAGGGTATACAATGCTTGGGGCCTACTAAGTGACTCTAGATGATGTGACCCTTCAAATAGGATTAAATACCAGTGAAGCCTTCTTTTTAACAACGAAATATTTATCTTTTATTTTTACACAAATTTTTTAAAAAGTATTTTAAGTACTTCTAATTTAAATAGAGTATCTGAAAGTTCTCTGCCTCTTGAGTTCTCTGGTTTATTATTTGTTCTGTCCTATCATTACACCATCTGCCCGCACAAACATGTTTTCCCGTTCTCTTTCTGTTCAAGCCGCCATCAAGTCAACTATCTAATGCCATTTGCCGGCTGCTTGTCTAAACTGCCAATTTATTTGCCAAGCAACAAGTCAAATTTTTCCTTTACTTTCCTGACTTATTTGCTTCGTATTTTCTCTCATTTCACAGTTTGTTGTTAAATTTAATAAATCTGAGAGCATGACTCCAGCCTTAGTATCCAAAAGTAAAGCTCTTTGGCTATAATTTCTAGTTTATGGCTCATTTGCATGGCCGGACGGCCGGACATGTACCGTTAGGCCATCAAACATCTTGGCCGCGCCGGGTTGCATCATTATGAGCATTTGCTGCTCGCACACCCGAGATCATTTCTCATACAAAAATATGTATACATATATGTACATATATATATGTATATATATATTTATTTATTTATATGTATTGTGTTTTAGTGCTTGTATTAAATTTCGTTTCATAATGAGTTGTCAGCTCGTAAATTTGTCAATAGAGCCTCGGGCATTGTGTGAAAGCTCAGCCAAGAGTTCTGGGCAAAGTCATAAATTAATTATTGTTCATGTGCTAACTGACAATGCCTCGACTCTAATCGAATCCCATTAACATTTATGGCTTGACCCCAGCTGACTTTCCTTTGAACCCGGAGCAAGGCACACCTTTATCAGTCCATATTGTTCTCAGCTGATGAGATTAGTCAGGTCGTTAAGTTGCACAAAAGCCAGACTTCTTTTGTTAGTCTAAATCTATAAGTCTAAAGTTATTGGATGTATTGAATGCTGATGCTTAGCTACATTAGAAAGGCATATGAATAGTTGATTAGCTTCTATTTATGTATACTTACTGTACTCGAGAGTAGTAGCACTATCCACGTGACTAGTGGCAAAAATATTTTCATTTTTGCTGAAACGAGAAGAGACGAGAATAAGACATACATTAAAAATGATTCAAAATACAATTAAAAGCAAGTCAAGTAAACATCATGCGTACGGCTAGGCTGTACTTAAATTATATTGTAATGCGATTTCCTGCTTAAGAGCGTAAAGCAAAGAAAACAAAAGGCAAAAACAAGAATAAGAATAAGAAAAACAAACACACATAATTAACTTAAAATTTCAAACACGCTGCTCAAGAGCCCTGCAAAAATTGGCCTGGTCATCAGGGACAGGTGCCAAAAACCAAAAAACCAAAGACAGAAACAAAAGACAACAGTAACAACAACAACAACAACAACAGCAAATAAAAATACACTTACAAAAATGTGCGGCAAGTGCGAAGACGGGTAAATGACACTTGAAATTTATGCGCAAACATGAGCAGCGCCAACGTCGACGTCGACGTCGGCGTCAGCGTCAGCGTCTCTGCTTATCTCTCTGCCTTTTCTCTGAAAAATTTATACAACGGCACTGCAAACACAGACCAGCATAAAAATTACAGCAAACAGTCAAATAGAGAGAGAGAGAGAAAACACCTCTGGCAAAAAAATAAAACACTTATATAGTTTTTTTTTTCATATATATAGCTATGTGAACTGGCCATAGGCCATTGTTGTTGTTGTTGTTGCTGCTGCTGCATGTTTTCTCACGCATTCATTTTCCACTTTCAGTTTTCAGCTGCTTTGGATTTTCATAGACTTTTGGATGGAGAGAAGTGGACAAGGCAAGGCCTGTTAATTGGTAGAATAGTCGTAACGCAATACAAAATTGTCGCTGGCCGGAGGAAAACGTAATAATTTTGTGTGAAAACTGATAGCATCTTTATATGGTGGTCGGCCGATGGTCGGATTGTCAGGTAGGTGGCCGTATAATTATGACATAATCAAACAACAGCTGCCAGCCGGAAGTCGGGCCGACGTCGTGGCGGACATTACGTTAGATTGAATTTACGTGCGGCATGCATAAAGCATAAGGCGAGAGAAGAGGCAGCGGAAGACGAGCCTCGGCCGCAGAAGATACTCTCCATTAATATGTACATGAGTTTTGTGGGCATGGCATGGCTTGGCATGGACGGCCAGTGCGGCCAGTGCGCCCTTTCATCGGGGCGTCAACAAACAACTTTCTTAACTTGGCGTGAGCGTTAACGTGTGTGCATATGTTAAAATATTTGCCATTATCTGCGTGTATTCTGCACAGAAAACACATATAAATCGCGCCCCGGGCACACAATAAAAACTTCAACGGAGTCCAAGCAGCAGCAGCAGCGCCTTTTCGGCTGTGGGCCTGGCCCTGCTCCTTGGCTGTGGCTGCGGCTGTGTCTCTGGCTCTGGCTCTGGCTGTGGTGGCTCGTCTGTGGTCGTACGATTTATCTATTTCGGTTTATCAGCTAATAAACGCTTAAATAAAATACACACTCTAAGCTAAATTACATGCGCTTTGCACGATTGCCAGCTAGGGGAAATAAAGCTGGAACAAATCGCAGGCCAATGAGCAGTTGGCTCTACTATGAGATACCCAGTAGGCAGTGGAGGCTATAAAAACGAGGAATCCATTCAACTTGAGTCATATGCAGGGTATAACTACTGCCAGTCAAAGGAAATAGAGCTGTGGCAATCTCAATTGAGATACCCTTTAGGATATCCAAATGAAGTTTCCACTCAAAACTCTACACTAAGGAGCCCTTTTCCGCTGCTCACAACATTTACAGGGTATAACTACTGCAGTGCTCTGCGAACTCTGCTCAGGCCAATAGATTCACTGGCTTCTAACGACATTTGAAGCGATCCAGGTTCAGATTCTGGTTACGCTTTCGACTCGGGTCCCGGCCCATGTTGAAGGCCATCGCCTTTTCGGTTAATCTTGTTTGGCCGTTTATGCTATGGCTGTGGTCATAGCCGTGGCCATGGCCGTGGCCGTGGCCTTTGGGCGCTTTTGTGTGTTGTCCATGTTCATGATCACTTAATTAAAGCAGGAGCCATGGCCTCTGCCGCTCTCGAGTTTCTCGATCTCTCGCACTTACGTTTTATGTGCGCTCACAATGTAGTTTGCGAATATATTTCTCTGTGATGCCTGATAAATTTATGTTTGCCGCAAAATGAGCGTAATTTGGTTGGTTACTGGGCTCAGCTGGGAGGCTGGGCAGCTGGGGGATTAGCGACTCCCTTCCGGCTGACAAGCAGATAAATGTGCGTGATAAATGTGAATGTGTTCTTCGGCTCGCCGTTGCCGTTGCCGTTGCCATTGCCGCTGCCATCGCTGTTGTGGCTGTTCGTTAAGCCTGATTGAAGATCTAACAATGCCAAGTGCTATAAACTGCCTGCAACTAGCATGAAATAACTAAATTGGCTAAAGCTTTAAGTGCCTGCTAGTCTAGTATAGGCCGGATATAAATATTTATTTTATTTTGTGTGTTTTTTTTTTATCACCCTGCGAAACGTGTTTTCCCATTTAGCCAAAGGTCGGGCAGCAATTCAAGACATTCTGCACAATTAGAATTAATTATTTACGGGTAGCTCGCTTGCAAGTAATTCTATTCAGCTTGCTCTAATCCAAATCTTATTGGCAGCGAGCAACCATCTAGGCCTCGTATGTATTGAAGCACCTCTTCAAACTTGTTTCCAGCAATTGAACTAACGGCAATTCCATTGTTTATTTTAAATAGATTTTTGATGGCAGCAAATCAAAATATTTTTACAATGTCAACATTTTGAACGAAGGTCTAAAAAATCAGAAAACCGTTTTGAAGCGCCCCGGCGCTCAGTCAACTTCAACATCGTCGTCGAGAGCATCGCCAGCGATGATCTCATCTTGTATTAACCTGTCTAGCCACTAAATCAAAGCCAAAGAAGCCAGTGACAGAATTTGGCCGAAAAAAAAATACATGAATACGAGCCCCAATATATACTATATAAATAAATAAATAAAAAAATATATATATATATAAATATACACAGCCAGGCAGTGGTTGAACTGAGCTGTGCTGATCGCATCTTTATTAAAAATAAATGCTGATAGCGTGAAAAATGTGTGAAGGCAAACATTTTGTGCATTGCCCACAGTTTCGGATAGGTGTGTGTGTGTGTGTGTATATATTTCTAAGGTTTTTTCTGAGACACGTACTGTGCACACACCCCATAGAAATTCAATTGCTCAACCGGATGCTGACGCGAGTTACATTGCTTTTATTTGAACTCATTTAACAGTAGTCAGTTTGTTGTTGCTGTTGTTGCTGCTGCTGCTGTCGATAAACATTTCGTATTTGCATGTCACGACTTGTCATTTATTTATTAACATTTGTTTTTCTTGACTGATTTCCAAATTGCAGTCGTTGCGGCCCAGTTTCGTGTTTGCCGCCATAAATCTAGCCGACGATCGGCGTGCTTAGGCTGGGCATACTCCAGCTGCCACGCCCACCTGCTGGTGGGCTGATCGATTAATTATGGTTTCTCAATGTCAGAACTGTCGGTTCAAAGGATCTGCTGCAGTCGCCACATAAATCTTGTGTGGCAGGCGGCGGGCGCCTGGGCTCTGCTGCTGCGGCTGCCTCTGCTTATGCTGCTGCTGCTGCTGCTGCTGTCGGGCCCATCCTTTAGCTTGCTGGTGGTGCAGTTTGTCTAATTGCGGGTTGAGTGCCGCCAACTGAAGGTCACTGACAGCGCCGTAGACAGCAGTTTGCGCCTGCCTGACACTGCGCCGCCGGCCTGTCTCAACTGGCTGCGGGCTGTAACTCATTGCTTCAGCGGAATTATCGACTCACTGTCTGCGGCGGCTCTGCCCGCATGCCGCACGCCTTTTGATATGGGCAACTGCAACAAGTTGCAAGTGGCCAACCAGTTCATATGAAAATGCATAATCAATCACACAAAGCGACAACAAAACAGACTGAGAGGGAAAGGGAGCGAAGGAGGGGGCGGGCGAGAAGGAGTGTATATATAGATTGTGTGAGAGACACAAAAACTGTTGGGGCGAAGCAATGAATACACCATTCACTTAGCTTAGAGAGAGAGAGAGAGAGAGAGAGAGAGAGAGAGAGAGAGAGAGAGAGAGAGAGAGAGAGAGAGAGAGAGACTAAGAGAAGAGAAACACAGAGTAAGAGAATATTTAAGAATATTTAAATACTGAGCTTAATCTGAATTCAAGTTTTATATCAGTTGTAAATCGACTTCTTATCATATATCTTACATTTTATAAAGTTCTCTCTAACCTCGTTTTAAGCAAATATAACACGTACTCCTCCCATATTCTCCTCCCAGACCTATTTTCCTTACACACACTCCATTCTAATGACATTAATATATTAAATGCTTGCAGCTTTCGGTCTCATCATTCATTGATGTCGATAAGCAGACACACAGCGAAATTCCAGACAGATCGTATTACGATAATCCAATAACAACTGAAAACATTCGACAAACCCACAAAGCCAAAGCTTCCAGATTCAGCTCATAAATCTTTCGACTGAATGACTTGGCTATTATGCCCCAAAACGGTATAGACAAGGGTAGAAAAAGGGTAAGCAAAATGAAATAAAATAAAATTGCTCATGCGCATTCCAACGCCCATTGGCGTATCATTTGCGCATCTTCATCCCAGAGACAACATTTCGTAGAGCTAAAATGTCAGAGTGACTGGCTAAGAGTAGCTACTTTATGGCATTACATTGCGGACGACAGTCGAGTGTTGTTAACAATTCGTGTAAAGTTGCCGCTCATTAAAAACTCATAAATCAGTGCAACAACAACAGCAGCAACAGCAGCAGCAGCAGCAACAACAACAGCAACAATAATAATTGCCTTTGCGAGGGCAGTGTCAAAATAAGGAACCCAGCTAAAGCCAACGGAAATGGCCACCTGGCTAGCAACTGTTGCTGTTGCTGTTGCTGTTGCTGTTGTCGGCATCGTCAGTGGCACACCGGTAAAGCGGTGTCGATGCCGGGCCGGTACCCGCTATGCGGCATGCAGTTTCCGCATTGGCAATATTGACATCTGCTTGGGCTTTTGATTAATGATAAATGCTGTGAGCATCCGCCGCTATGACACTTGGCTGAGAACTCTCTCAGAGCGGAGCCATTAGAGTCCGGTCTGGCGGTGGCATGGGCACGGGCAGCGGTACGGGTGCTTGTGCGGGTTCAGGTTCGGCTTCGGGCCGGGGTTGGGGCTCGGTTAGTGCAATCAATTGGTCCCTGCTTGGGCGCACAATTTAAAGCAATACTAACGCTGTTAGACAAGAAACCACTTTCAAGAGCTGCTGCTGCTGCTGCTTGGCTTGGCTGGCTTGGCTTGGCTCGGCTTGGCTAACTTGGCTAACAGGGAAAACGGCTTTCAACTCGTTTCGTTGGTCGGCGCTCTGCGGTTATAGCTGTTGTGCCGTGGGTGCAGCCGCCGTTGCATGTTGCATGCTGCAAGTACGTTCAACTTTTCAAGTTAACAGTTAGATTTTGAAATGGCCAGCGGCAGCCAGCATACCAGTTTCTTAGCCGCTTAGCTCCGCCGGCCTGAGAACGCACTCGGCTCCAATGCTTCTATACTATTATTTTTATTGCGCTTGCTGCACCACAACTCGCTGCTGCTCTGGTCCGATCAAGATGCGCAGTTCGATGCTCGACGGAAGGAAATTGCAGTCGAGCGACGCCGTTTGTTGCGGTGCACATTAAATAAATACTTGGAAATTTTTGTGTGTGTTCAAATCAAACTAAAGCAATGCAAATGCTAAACAGCAACAGCAGCAACAGCAACAACAACAACATTTTCGCTGGGGTTTGTGTAACATTAACCCAAATACATAAAATTCTGGTGAATCGCAACGAAAGACTTAAGCAACAAACTGGCTGTAGGCTAACCGTTCACTCGGCACATCGTCCGGCCAGGATCTAATACCCTACATTGGCCCATAATTAATCATTCTGGCCTGCTTCTCCCTCTAGCTCTCCAATTTTATTTTTATTTTCTGTTACTTTTATTTTTTGGGTCTTTAGGTGAGCCAGTGCTCAAGCAGGAAATCATTAGTGGGCCAAAGAATTTGTGTGCGGAATGCCCACAAATCATTTCAAACGAAACGAATCGCAGGAAACCACAAGCTAGCTAACCAGTTCTTGAATATTCCAATGCCATTAGACAGCTATGGATAGCCGTGAGATGGGTAGTTCTTGGTAAAAGCTAAGAAATACTTGTGGCACAGCTAGAATATTTATATTGCATAGAGAATATTTCTGTGAAATTTTATTGGACTTTTTGAAGGGTTTTGCAGTTTTTTGAATCTTGATTTTTATTATGATATACATATAAAGAAATATATATACATATCCCTTAGCTATATCTAAGTGCTATCTAAAATTCCTGATGACTTTTCTTCATGAAATTCCTGTAGACTGAGATACAAATTTATTGAAATTGATGCAACATGCGTCAGTTTAACATCTGTCGAAGGTCTTCGACATGTTTTATATGCTGCACAGGCTGCTGTTGTTAGTGCATGCCATATTATCAGATCTTCCAAATTGAAACCAGCTACGGCACTTCATCAGCTAAATGCATACAATGAAGACATTACAGATGCAGAAACAATGCGAATTTGTTGTCAGCAGCCGATGGGATGGGCTGCTATGGGATTGTTGACAAGTTTTTGATAAGATTAATATGCGGCAGCAGGCCTTAAGCTTAGGCATGCAAAACAGTTGAGTTGCGGGAGCATTGCACGCACAGAAGGACAGTGCAGAGCTGGACGGAGCAGGACTGTCGAAGGGCGCAGCAGGACACACAAAGAGTGGCTGGCAACTGGGATCGGCTGCTGCTGAATCTGAAGCCTCGATCTGTGGCTAGGCAAAGCTACTAAATCTCTTTATTCCATTACAATGGAGCAGGAGTAGGAGCAGCAGCAGCAGCAGCAGTAGCCCGTGTAGTCAACTTATTTGTAGTAGCAATGTCTTGATATATTATTGTCTGCCTGCCGAGTGGGAGGTGAGCGGGGTAGCGCATGGCTTTGTTTATGGTGTGTTGACTGTTTTGTTTATGTAGCTGCTCGGGCGCGTTGTGCGGATTTTTAGTGCACAACTTAAGAGGGCTTAAAAGTGGGTGCCAAGATTGTGACAATCGCTTGACATAATTGAGACATTGCGAAATGCGATTAATTGTGCCTGGGCATCTGCAACAAGTGGGTGCAGCGTCTCAGCTTCTCAGCTGCTCAGCTGCTGCAAGAACTGGCCAATGGCCAGCGAAAATGTCAAGGTTAAGTGCTTAACCTTTACAAAGTAGCTGCACGATGTCTGCGACGTCGACTGCAACAAAAACAATTTAAATGCAATTTTTGCTTAAATAAGAAATAAAATCTGCGACGCGTTGCTAAAACAACAAATACAGCAACAGCAGCAGCAGCAAGAGGAGAAGGAGGCGCGGCAGCAGCAACAGCAACTGGCACAGCAAAACTGAAAAACAAATATTTGCTAATTTATCCTGTACGTGTCCTCCAACTAAGTGCACGGGTTCGGGCCTTAAGCCATGCCACATTGGCCATGGTGCCACAGGCAGTGATCCCTCTCACTCTCCCTCCCTCTCTCTCTCTCTCTCTCTCTGTTTCTGTCTCTGTCTCGCACTCTCTTTCACTCTGTCTTTCGCAGCGCCCCGCTCGCTGCGCCGTGTGGCCAGTCGTGTTGATTGTTTGCATTGGGACGCTCAGCGCATGCTGTTAAAATGCCTTTGATCTTCTGATATTTTCTTGCAGCCTCCGTCCGGGCCCGGGCCGGGCCCAAAGTGGACACGGCGGGCGTATTTAACTTGACTGCGCTGCGTTGCCAACTCGCTGCAGACCCTTTTCAGGTCTTGGTCAACGGGCAACTTGTTAAAAAGAATGTCGACTGCAAGCGACGCATGTTTTTTTTTGTTGCGTTTCGTTTTCGTTTTATTTTTGTTTTTTTTTTTTTCGTTTAGGAATGGTCAGTAGTCGGGTCGGCAGTTAAGAATCGCAAATCGAGAGTCGAGTGTCGGCAATCAGCCCATCGGTAAACGGGAGTCTGAGGAGCGACGAGATTTCGCTTTCATTGTCTGCGCTGACTGCATGACTTTGTTTTTTTTTTTTCTCGTTCTCTCTCTCCCTCTCTCTTTCTCCTTCAATATTTAGCCCAGAAATTAGCTGGCAACTCTGGCGGCCAACTCCCAATGGCCAAGGTGTTAATTAGTATTTTTTTTTATGGCATTTTGGTTTTAAAATCAAGTTCAGCAGTGTCAAACATAAATGTCAATATTTATATATGCATATGGAAGGGACGATAAATCTGAGCCTTTATTTATGACAGAATGTGTCTTAGCTGGGCCTCGTAAAATGTCCAATCTGTCGTAAATTGTCTGCAGCAGCACAAGCACTCACTTCTATGTCTGTGTGTGTGTGTATGAACTTTGCCCCTCCGCGGAGTCATTAAGTGCAGTCAGTCGACCCGTTGGCGCCTTTTGGACTTTCCAATTTTCGCCTACGCCTGGCGAGGTGAACTGCTCCGGCAACTGCCAGTGATTGCTGTTGGCGGCGGCATGCCAGACTTCCACATATGGACACAGCGTCTGCACCGTAAATGGCATGGGAGGCCAATAGAAAGGTGGCTGCATAAGTTCGTTGCCTAAGTCTTTCGTTTTGTTTCTTGATTTCTTTTCACGCGGAACAGACAATTGCAAGTGTCGCCTGTGCTTAACTGTACAGTTAGGGATGACTAAGCAGCGCCTGAATCAATCAAAGCTAGCGGAAACTTATTTAAATGAACGACACTCACACACAGGCACACGTACAGTGAAGCGTCGGATTAATGGTTGCCTGCTTGCAATTCTAATTTGTATGAGTTTTACGTATTTATCCGGCGGAAGTAAACCATTGTAGCTGTTGTTGTTGCTGTACTCTTCTGTTTCTTCTTCGTCTTCTTATTTTTCTTGCTGCTGCTGCTGCTGTCAGTTCTTTTGGCCAACTTTATTTGTGCTGTAAATTGCAAATGCGCGCGTTTAAGGCGGGGGCAGCTGAGCAAAAACATAACGTGCCCTGCCATATACTTCAATAAATAACAACAACAACAACACGACCGGCTTATATATACTTGGGCATTAGTTGGCCGTTGGCGTTGCGTACGTGCCCGGACCCGGCGTCGCCATTGCGATCCTCTCTTCGGATCTTTTGGGCTTATGCCACAACTGAAAGCGCTGTCGATGACGATGACGACGACGACGACGCATTGTAAAAAGAGTTTTATGCAATTGCCGTTGTCGTTGTCGGTGTTGTTGTTGCTGTTGTTTGCTTGCCTATTGTATAATAGTGTTGGCAACGGCGCGTTTGTGTGCGTGGTATGTGCTCTGCATAATTTTTTGATCCGCCTGCCAAGTTGCCCTCGCCTTTACGGCCATGTTATGAAAAGTGCTGTCCAACGCTGCCGTTTGACCATTTTCAATTCCCAATTCCATGCCCAATCACCTTTGGGTCTGCCTTTTGACTGTCCCTTCGCCAGAGTCACTGCGGCGTGGGCGATTTGACAATGTGCGTGTGTGTAAGTGTGTGAGCGTGTTTTATGCGTTGATTGAATCGAACGCAATACGATTCGGCTGCTCTTGGCCAAGGGCCAGAGACATGAATCAGTTGTCTCGTTGCACAGTGGCAGGCTCAAGCGCATGTGGCCAAGTATGTGACCAGCATGGTCAACAAACTCTGAGCCATGCCAGAAAATCTTGTTTCCTACTTGAAAGCATTTTATATAAAAAGAAAAGAGGGAAAAGGCTCACGAGCCATTGAATAGAAGTTAAAGATGAATTTAGTAGGCGATTTTTTTAAGAAAGCAGAATGGACCGACGATTACTTTTCCTCTTATTAATATGCCCAAAAAAAATAATGTTGCAGAGGTGCAACAGTAGAAAAATACTCTTTTTGTCCATTTTTAGTAGGTTTAATATACAAATTTAAAAAATTAATAATTTATAATATTTATTATTTATTTAATTTGATACATTTATATGCAGCTGAATATTCAAATTAAGTTTAATTAACATGCAACTAATAAGAATTTAAAGGAAAGCTATATCTCTCAGCTTCCGTAATATTTTCCTAGAAATTTTGTTTATATAAAATATATTTTGTTTATATAATATAATTTTGTTTATATAATATAAAAATATGTCAATTCTTTATAAATACATCTCTACGTATTCAACTTTTCAATTAATTAATTTCAAATAATTTTCAATTAAAATATAACTATTATAATATATAAATATTATTCTATTAATTGGAAAGCTCAGACCGAAACCAAACTAAGACTCAAACTTGAAATAACTGAAAAAACTAAATATACTTCCTCGCCTACATACATACATACATATTATAGTGAGATTAAAAAGGAAAAAATCAGAACAGCCTCAAATAGTTCAGTTAAATCTTAGTCAGCATTTCCTTTACGCTGCACTGCATATTTTCGATATATGTGAATTTTAATGTTGTCATACTCAAAGACCTTGAAAATCGTTGCTAACTAGAAGAAAAAACAACAACAAAAAACAGCGGACATGTTGTGCAAATTTAAATATACAAAAATAGCAAACAGTGGACAGGGAACAAGGAGACGCTTGTAAAAATGCAAATCAATAAGTAAAGTTCCAGTTTGCTCTAGCAATAAAATAAATGTAAAATCGACCATTAAAAATAAAAAACAACAACAACAGCAACAAAAAAAACTCGACAAGTTCTTTAGTTTTGCTTATTTTTTTTGTCGCGCGCATCAGCAGCAGTTGCAGGAGCAGGAGCAGGAGCTGGAGCACTGGGAGTTGTCCCTACTTGGCTTTCAATTTGGCTTAGGGCTCGTAGCGAGGTGTTAATTATCGCTAAAAGTCAATGGCAGCCAATCGGCTAAATCTGCGCACGGCCAACAGCGAATTGGCCCGGTTCGGCTACTGTCGCCATATCGGCATCTGCCCGACAAGCACTTTGCATCTGCGTCCCCAGAGAATAGACGACGACCGGCGCTCGGCGACAGCAGTTGAGCATAAGGTTCGACAGCTGTACAAGAGGCTGGCTAGGATAATTAATATGAAAATATGTGGCGAGTGGAGTGGACAGTGGACAGTGGAGAGTGGACAGGCTAAAATGTTTGTTTCTAGCTATTTTTAGAGATTGCCATTTTTAATGAGCAGAGGCTAAAGAAGAAGCCATAGGAACTGCTCGAGTCATGCCAGCGGCCCACCCAGGCATCCTAATTATGCGCTTATTTTTATGAATTATTAAAATAAGCAAAGTGGAGCGAGTCGCCAGCATTAATTGCTTTATAATGGAGCACTTGAGATATCAGAGGACGGGGAGGCCCAAAAACGAGCGAGACGGCAATCAGGGACATCAGGCACATTGAGAGAGGTCGCCACTCATATTTCTCTATAATTTATTGTAATGCACTTGGGGCGTGTTTCATTTCTCGCTTTAAAATGGCATAAATTTCATGTGCCCAGCCTTGCTGCAACATGCCAACAATTTATTCGCCGTATAAAACTACAAGCATACATTTATAAATGTATATACATGCATGTGTGTGTGTGTGTGTGTGTGTTTACATTTATTTTTATTTTATTTTTTGCTCTGTGGACCTCCTCGGATGTTGTGCATGTCCATGTCCATGTACAAAGCAGGCGGCCAGACCAATTTACTTTTCATTGAGTTGAGCGAAGAGAAAAAAAAACTAAAGAAAACCCGAACTACAGTGAACTGTAAGCTGCGTTCATTACATGCTGTTATTTGTTGTCTGGCGGTACATTATTGGTCTTGTTCGCTCTTTTGCTCACCAATTAGCCAGCCAGGCTGACCACCTTCCCCGAAACGAAAGACTCAGGCAACGAACTGGACTGCAGGCCGATTCACTCTGCCGATTTTTCTAACTTAAAAAAACTAGTAGATGTAATTTATATTATATGTTTTTAGCTGGCAGATACTCTATATAATGAGGAACAGCTAGCCATTTGCTAAGACTAAAGACTTTAGTTTACGCTTGACTACGGCTAGGCCGTAGATAACTCCGAGTAATCTAATGGAAAATATATATTTTACAGCTTCTCGCGAGCAATAAATACTCTCGTTATGAAGTGCTTCGAGAACAGGGTATTGCAAGCATAAAAGTAAACTGCGAAAGACCACATTAGGTCTTAGAACAGCTAGTTGATGAGCCGTATAGGCACATCAATCAAATTAAATCCCATAGCTCATTGTTTTCACACACGGGAGGCGCGTTCTTCACAACTCATCTCTCTTTGGGTGTATGTGTGTGCATTTAAGGAAGTGACTCGTCCCTTTGCGCGGCTACTTTTGGGCTTGGCTCAAAGCCTCTTCAATTAGCTTTCAAAATCAATCAACTCCACATTTGCGTGTAACAGCTTTTAATTACAAAGTATTTCTCTCTCACCGTCCCTCTCCCCCTCTCTCCAACGCTTATTATTTTTCTCTTCTGTGTGGGTAGCTCGCTAAGTGTGCCTGAGTGTCGATTTTGAAGGCTGCTCAACGGCCCACGCCCCTCGGCTACGCCTCTGCAAATGTGTGCGCTGGTATATAATGTACGTTGTTTGTTGCCCGCTTGTTAGAATCGCGCTTTGATTCATATGCAAATCGGGTTTTTCTTCGCTCTTTGCACGGCTTATTGGTAATAAGCCAATTGGCGTTAATCAAGCCAACTGAGCCATAAAACCTACGCACGACCTAAGGCCAAACAATGTGTGGTACGCTCTCAGTGTGTGAGTGTCTGTGTGTGTGTGTGTGAGGCGCACAAATTGTCGCCAGTGCTTCGAGCTGTAACAGTTGTTGACCTTCGCAATGTTGTCAGTGAGTCATGACATTTCGGTGCGTAGCCGAAGCCGGAGCTAAGACATAATTCTCCAAATAGTAAGCACAAATGCAAAAAGCACAAAGTATTCAATCAGAGCTTATTCCTTAAAAACTGCTAAAAATAATAATTGAAAATTGAGTTGCTTGAACTCTAACTTTAGCTGTAATAAATCAAATTCTATATATGATTCATGATTCAAAATTGATTGTAAAATGTTTATTTGGGTATCTTGCTGATGTCAGCAGGTTAACTAGAAACTGATGAGGCTGTTAAGAGTACGGTAATAAGATATTTCCCTAAGAGTTGCTCATATGCTGATGCATTGCTATTTGAATATAGAAGAGAATTTTTATTGTGTTACTTCAAATATGAATTATATACTATTCCATAGGTAAAGACCAGCTCTATTATAATTTTTTTGTTGTCACAGCTCATTCGCATTTTAAAAGTATTCGCAGAGTGGAATAAATAATTATTTATGCATAAATATAAAAGTTTTTAGCTCTAAATCTATCACATGCATCAATTAATATAATAACTATAATTGCTTATAACTAAATATATATCGTGATATAATTTGATAGGCTGATGTCAGAGAGTCAACGCTTCTGCAGTTGTAGATATCACATGAAAATCAATCTCTGTCAAAACAAGTTAATTGCTTGGACCAAAGTAGCAGCTCTGCTGACAGCTCGTCGCAACTTCTCACTTCAACTGGATGCTCTCAACGCCTAGACAATAAATATTCTTTTGTCTCTCGACCGTCTGGCTATTAATTATAATACATACATACATATACCTATATATATATACATAGCACTTTATACACTTGTTTAACAAACTACCGCAAACGCCTGTCAACCCCTATTAAAGTCCAGCTGGCTTAATTAGCGAGAAGCGTCAACTGCTGGTGTGGCTGCTGGTTGAGATCTACTACAGTTCTGCTAGCCAGAGCCGACCCTCAGCCTCCAGTGAGGCAGTTCGATTAGGCCGACTGCATAGGCAGGCAAATGTAATTTAATAATTGCGGTTTGCTCCAGCCTCTATGCCAGTTGATTAGCATGTGCGGTTTTTGCAATTTACGGCCAGCTCACAGGATATGACGTTCAGCTGGCGACAGGATGTGGCTGCCACAGCGGGCGCACACTCACACACACACACACACACACACACTGGGGGCCATATGCAAATTGTTTGTGCGGTGGAAACTTCAAACGCAGCGGCTGTGGTAATTGAATTTTAAATTGCTGACATACGCATCGAGGCGATTAGCTAGATTAATTTAAATGAAGTTATTAGTCGGCCCGATTGCTTTAGACAGGCGCTAACAAAAGACTTAGGCAACGAACTTGCCACAGCTACCGTGCACACGACACACACTCAAGATACAAGAGACAAGTAGCAATTGCAGCAGACGTTTCTCTCTCTCGCTCTCTCTCTCTCTCTCTCCCTCTACGTTTGCTATTGTATTTGAAAGTTAAATAACGCCGTTAATTGGGCGCCAATCTGAGCTGTTTAAACGGGTTTTTTTGGGTCTCTGCAGCAATTGCAGCTAAAACTGTTGCAAATTGCAATCTAAAAGGTTCCGTGTTGGTTTTTTCTCTTAGACAATTGCGGCTGCTGGCACTGCTGCTGCTGCTGCTGCTTGTGGCAACTAATATGAGTCATAAATTTAAAGGCTTGTTGTTGATTTCTTAAAAATGAAGTAAAGAAACGGCATTACGGCTAGTTATATGCAGGCGTCGTTTCGGCTCAGGGTCTGGCACTGGCATAAGCTCATGAAATAACAAAAAAGCGTCTGACGTCTGAAACTGTAACTGGAACTGGGCTGGGCTGGGCCAAAGTCGTCTGGTTACTTTTGCATTTGTTTCACAGTTCAGTTTCAGATTCAGTTTGCATGATTTTGCATAAAACACAACAGTTGTCCGTCCCTCAGTCCGTTCTGTACCCTTCCATTGCTACAAGATTTAGCTTTTTTTTGGCCTGCAGACTACGGCCGCGTGCAGAAAAACTTAATTTTTGGCAATTCCTTTTTAGTCATGACATCATTTCGAGTCTGCAGCCCTACAAAAAAACTCAAAAATAAGACCAGGAAAAAACCTGGTCTCTGTTTTACTTTCGCTTTTGTTGCTCTTTTCGGCGCATAATTTTTTTTTTTTTTTGCTCAGATCTGCTGATGCTTGCGTATTTCAGTTTCAGCTGTTTTTTTTCTTTCTGGTTTTGTCTGCGGTTTGCAGTGGCTGACAGCTCGCTGAAAGCCCAAAAGTTTTTGGGACTTCCAGTCGTATAAGGCATTGAAAACGAAACCAAGTTCTGGTGAAAGTAGGTTGAATACCTGCCAGCCTGCCCTCGTGTCCAGAAATCGAAAACGCATAACAAGTGCAAGTCAGCCACAATGAAATAAGCGAGTGAAGTGGCATCGGCTTTGGACGATTGTGTCATGTGGCGACAGCCCACGCAACAAAATCTTTGCCAATCAGCACAACGCCCACCACATACCAATTTAGCCAAACTACTTGTAAATGCCGACTTCAGCCTTGGCTGACTTCGACTCTGACGCTAACATCGACTCTGACTAATGATGATGCGATTGATGCTGCTGCTTTTGTTAGATGAAACAGAGTCTGGGTTCAATATTGAACTGACGCACGTTGATCTGTTTGTGGTGCGCCCACCACACTTTGACTTTTTTGGTCGTTCACAATTTATGAGAATTCTCGCCGTAAAAAGAAGACCGAGTGGAGAAAAAATTGATTTGGTTTTTCTGCAAAATTTATTAGAATTTGCGGCTCTTGCGGCTTTTTGTGCGAGTTTTTGCGCGGCTGGTGGGAATGGCCTTGAGTCGACGCAGCCACTAAGGTTCAACAGACTGTGTGGGGTGCACACAACAAGTTGATGTGGCCAAAGTTGGTGCATGAATCAGTTTGAAGGCTTTTTATTTGCTTAGCTTGAATCAATTAGTTTTTTTTTAGCCAAATCAACTTTTGTTACTAAGCTCGATAGTTTTCTGGAGTCTCTAAATTTTATTTCTTAGAAATGGTTGCACCTATAATATAGGCCTAAATGACTGACTTTTTTAGTAAAATGAAAAGTTGTTCAAGTTTGTTGCCTAAGTCTTTTGTTTTAGCTGACACTTAAAATAGGAAAAACACGTTTATGCTTATAGAAAATTGATATTGATATGATGTTAGACAATACTAGCTGAAATTCTCAGACTTAATATTTTAAACAAGTTAATGTTTAGAGATGACTTTTCTATGACATAAAAAGATCGGAATAATTTGCCATTTTAGGTTTTATATTTTTATATTCGATATCCGTATTTAAATAAGTCAAAACTTAAAAATCAGCAAAATTGGATTGGCTATGTCATAACTCTTTGAAATATTAGCAATTCAGAAATAATTTTGTTACTCAAGCTCCGAGTCGTAAAACTAATTGAAGTCATGAAATCTTCAGCTTTTAGCTTTCTGATGAGCGCACCCGCACTAAAATCATTTTATTAAGTGACTTCACAACTTGAGTTCGTTGCTTAAGTCTTTCGTTTTTACGAGCGCTACATTGTTGTGCAGTCTGGGTCAGAGTTTCTTGGATTTGGGTAGAATTGCATGCAAAAGCACTCTGGACTTTTTGTTGTGCTGCTTTAATAGCTGCAATTTCGACCCACGCAGCATGGGAAGGGGGCAACTGAGTCAGGCTCATAATTCATGGTCATTAATATTGTAATTTCTTTTTGAGTTCCGCGGCTGCCTTCAGCCGCAGCTCGCACGCAAAACAATAATACATAAAGTGAAAGTTTTGCACCTTCGCCACGGCCATAACAACGCAACAATTTAAACAGCTGAAGAAAACAAAACAAAGCAGCCAAAGCGAGTCAGTTAGTTTGTCAGTCAGTTGGCTGGCTGAATCTGCCCGCCATGGCAAACAGATGAGCCACGAACTTGTGAAAAAGTAAAAACCAGAGAAAAATTCACAACACACGACTGCGAAGATTGCTAAACAATGAATTTTACAAATGACTAGCAGCAAGTCCACGCTGGCGCCGACTGACAAATGAGCTCAAGTTGCAGCCGGTCCAAGCAGCAAGCAGTGGCAGTATTTTTTGCATTTGACCGAAAAAAGTCAAGCACCAAAAGCAAAAAACAAATAAGATGAAAACAAAAGCAGCGATAAGCCCACAATTTCATCAATAAAGTTTGCCAAACCGTGGGTACCACACTAAAAGTTCGCCAATGTGCGTCACTAAGCCACAATACTCGAGCTTTCAATCAGCAACTCTCAGGCCACCAATCCACAAATCCGGCAAGCCACCAATCCACATTAAACAAAGCCGCACCACTCACAGACTTCGGTGCTGCGACCTTAGCTCGAAACTCTATTTTTGGTCACTTGTAAAAATTATTATTGGTATTTGTTTCTTTCGTCATTTGGTGGGCAAATGTTTTGAATTTCTATTTGGTTGACAGCGTGCTAAGTGTGTCAAGCGAGTATTTCGAATAATTATTTGTCATATTTTCCCCTATTTGCGCTGCAGAGAAAACAAACAGCATTAGTGACAAAGCAACTACACACTTATCTCCATCCTCATCTTCAGACGCTTCTCCAATCTCCAAGGTAACAATAACCAAGGCAGAGCAGGGAGAGAGATTTGCACAAACGAAAGTGAAATGTTTACTAGCTGTGGGCTTGGTTGCGGATCTGAGAGCCTCACAACGAATTTTTGTCACTTGAACTTAATGGATTTTTTAAATCAAATACATTTGCTGAGATGTTCACTGGTATATTTAAAATTTCGGGTATTGAATTAATATTCAAAGTATGTCACATTTGAGTTAAGTTGTCTGGAAACTTTTTTTTTTTTAATTTAAAAAAATTTTGTTTTTCATGGAAATGATTTATTGTTACAGAATAGATCTTTGTATTAAAAATTGTTGACTATTTTTTTTTACACTGCACTATTTTGTAAGTTCAAGTACTTTACTTAATTTATTTTGTTTAATTTATGAAATTATTAAAAAATATATTTTTTTCTCTTTCACTTGTAGATATATTATTATTATTATTTATTGAATAAATAAATTATTATTATTTATTAAATATAAATTAATTTTAATATATGTACTATATTTTTTTAATTATCTTTTTTGAAGATATCTATTTTATAGATTTATTTTAAAATTAAAGTCTTATTAAAAATTTTCTCAACAGATGTTTTGCATTTATTCAAGCATAACCTAAAATAATTTAAAAGCTGAATTTTTCTGGCTTCACTTAAATTTTACACCCTGCAAAAAGTAAAAAACGTTTGCTCACCATTTTCTTCATCAAATTTCGGCAAAAATCAGTTCATACTGCCAACAGCTGCCAACGAAACACAACGCCAGCAACAATTTGTTTCAAGACTTTGGTTTTGGCTGCGGCGCAGCCGCCAAAAGCGCTTAAATACACACAAACACAAGCACTCTCAGACACACACACACACAGAGAGAGATGCACACTCAGGCACTGTATAAACACACACAGGCACACACACACTGAGCTGTGCACAGACACTTGGTATTTTGGTTGTTATATTTAATAAATATTATCGCTTTTCCTTTAACACTTGGCTGCTGCCGATGATTTGCACGCGTCGCGCTGCGTATGGATTTGGTTTTTCCTTCGATTTTCACGGGTAAAATTTGAAAAATTTATTTTTGATTTCGTTGCGCACGCCTCACGAAAACTTTCACTGTAATTAAACGGTGCAGATTTTTAGGAAAACAAATGAATTTGCTTGCTTTGGATATGGATGCTGTTGAATGGCTATAACAGCAGACCTCACAGATCCGCACACTGTTCAGCTGTTCAGCACTTGGATCGATTTGTCGAGAGCCACTGGAGTGAATGAGTAAGTGTGAGAGAAAGAGAACCGCACCGCACGCGCGCTAAAAACGAACTGAAACAGAATTCGAATTCGCCTCTGGTTCGAGCTGAAGCTACTGAGGCTGCGCTCGATCCCGAAGCACTGACGATGTCGTCTTTGACGACCAGTGGAGACTTGAGACTAGTGTTCGTGCTCGTGTTCGCGCTCGGCTTGGTGCTGCTGTTGGTGTTGTTAGTTGTTGGTTGTTGGTTGTTAGGCAACTTTGCTGCCCACACGCTGCGCTGCTGCGTCGCTGCTGCTGCTAAGGCTCTGCATGGTCCATTTTTGGTTTGGATCGCTCAGCAGAGAAAAAAAAAACCTATATGTATGTACACATACATATTATTTCTTGCAGCCTTTGCTGTATGGACGCCTTTGCAGAAAATATTTTTCTTAGCGTTAGCTTTGATATTTGCTGGCTGCTGGCTGCTCGCTGCCCGTTGCTTTGACTTTTTGATTGACGTAATTTTTGCGCTTGATATTCAGTTGAATTTCTTGTATTTCCACATTTAACTGTTTTGGTGTCAGGCGCACATTGCACGCCTACAACACCCACACAGACTCACATTCACACTCACAGAGAAATCGATAGCATTCGTGGGCGTATTGAAATTTTTTATTTATACATATGTTTCATGAAGTCTCTCGAGCTTTAGCTGAACTTTCGCTGAGCGACTCCGAGTGCTGCGAGTGGGCATGTTATGGGCGTAGCAACCTATAAACGCGTGAGTTTTGACTCATTCAACTTGCTCGGTTGCCATGTAAATCAAACGCCCTAAACTTTGCTCTTTAACGCTAGGACAGACAGACAGACAGACAGAAACACAAGCGAATGACTTAAGCAACAAACTAGTCTATGCAGTTTGGCATGACCTTGTGCGTGGGTGACCCACAAAAACATTTCCAATGGCTCGACTCCAGTGAACTGTTGCGAGACCTTATCAACTAGTTGCTGCTGATTTATGCAGTGGAAGCTCAGCCAAAAGGGCTTGGCAATTCGTTTTTTTCATTTTTTTTTTTTTGGTAATTAAGCAATTTCCGCATACACCCAAAAAAAGGTTAACTGACCGTCCTGCAGGACTGCCTTACGGTATTTTTTGAAAATTTATTTCTTCTCTTCTTATCGCTTTTTTTGAGCTTCTTGTCCGCGCATTAATTTGTACGCCCCGTAATTATTGCATGCTGCAAATGAAGTATGAAGAAACATAAGCGTGAAACGTGTGCCACATACAAAGTACTTTTGAGCCGAGGTGAGGGTATGGACTCGCAAATATAATTAAAAAAGTACTCAGCTAAGCGAGGGTTGCGCGAAAAAGCTCTTGCTGCACGCTGACTACATGTCATATTTATTTAATTAGCTATAAAATATCGAAGCTAATTGGAAATAGTTGTCTAGACTCTGAATATATGCATTAGCTCTAACAGAAATGTCAAAGCTGTCTAAAAACTAGCTTCGAGCAGAGCAATGCAGTAGCTGCAGCAAGTGCAGGGCTTCAGCTCATGCAGGCAAGAGAGAGAAAGAGAGAGAGAGAGAGAGAGCGAGGTAGAAAACCCCACACGCGTCGTCCTACACTTGGCATATTTAACACATTTTATGAAAAATCAACAATACATCAACATTTACGACGCGGCAGCGCCTCCGATCGACGAACTTGCTCTAGTCTCTCGCCTGCCAGCCGCTGGCGCCAGCAGCTTGTTGGCTTTATTAAGATGTTGTTGTTGTTGCTGCCGCTGCCGACGCTCGGGCCCTAAGTTGCTGCTGTTGTCTGTTTTTATTAATAAGTCATATTTTTATATACTATGAATACAGCGCCGTCGCTGGAGGAGCGAGCCGCCTTCAGCCGCTCATAATTTATGTTGTGGAGCAAGTGAAGCAGCAGCAGCAGCAGCAGCGGCAACAGCAGAGGCCATTGAGGCAGGATGACAAAAGTTGATGCAAGGGCAGGGCTACACAATAAGTCGCTCACTCATTCACTCAGTCTGGTATTCACTGATTCACTCGGCTCATTCATAAAAGCAAAAGCTCTTTTTGATTAATTAAATGCAGCGACTGTGCGCTTTTTTACTTCAACTTCGTTGTTGTTGTTGTTGTTGCTGCTGCTGCTGTTGCAGCTGCGAAAAGTGTGCCAGCGACTTGCGAGCTGCTTATGATGTAAGTTTGTTGTTTTATTTTTTATGATTATTTACGATTGTTTTCCTCTTATTTTTTTATTGCTTTATTAGCATTACACTATGGCAAAACGTTGAACGCCTTTTGTGGCATGCAGGCGGGGGTAGGGAAAGTTTGTTGCTTAAGTCTTTTGTTGCACTTTGCACCTGTTGCTGCCGCCGTTGCTCTGGAAAGCAACTGAAACGTGGCTGATGTTGCCGGCAATTCGCAATTTATTTATCACCAAAAAAAACAACAACAAATATTTAAATGCTCTGCCCCACTTAGCAAATAAAATTGCTGGAAAATCGACGCAGTCATTTGCAAAAAATTCGCAAAATAGAATTTGCAAAAATTTAAAATTCCCCAACAACACCAACAGGCAAATAGTTTATCTATGCATTACGTAAGCGCCGATCGTTTCAGTGTGTGTGTGTTTTTTTTTTCAGATCTTTTCTATAGCAAATTGCATGGCGTCAACAGATTAAACAAATAGCAATAGAAATTGTTGCTAATTTTGATGAGTTTTGCATACGAACACTATCAAAGCAAACTAAACACAACAACAACAACAACAACCACAACCACATAGAAGAGCAACAAACGCTCAAGAAACTGAACAGCTGTGCAAACGTGTGTATTGTATAACACTTTGTAGGTGTGAGGAGGGAGTCAGGGCAGGGGACTGCGCGAGAGGGAATAGCGAACGAACCGTTTCACAAAACAACTTTAGACGAGGTGCACACGACGCGACGTGCCGGCTAAGACTGACTGAGCGAGCGAGCTGCAGCGAAGCGTTTGGGCCAAGTCTGTAGCCAAACAGCTGACGGCATTTGTCGGCTTTCGGCTCCCCGCTGACGTCTCTAATGGGCAAACACACACAAAAGGAAAACTAGTTTCGTTGAAATGTCTCTGGGCATTTGAAAATCAGTTTCAGCTCGCGCGTATAACAGTTGCTCACCAAACTGTGCTACCAGAGAGCAACAGACAAAGAGAGAGAGAGGGAGACGCTGGCTGCTCGCGAGAGTGTGCAGTTAGAGGCAGTCGCATTTGTCGCTGGATAATTTGTATTTTTTTATTGTATTTGTCAAGTCAACTGATAAATTGAGTTGATATTGAAAATAAATTAATTATGGCTCTATAAAGTGGAACAGCAACACGAAAACGAATTTTTTTTAAAGAAGATCGACATATACTCGTCCAATAAAAACAAAAAAGTGCAATTCATTTGTGAACCTTAAGCAAACGAGTTTGTCGATCATCAATTGCTCATAAATCGAAAGTAATATAATGAATGGATTTCGCAGTTTGAGACTAGTTTTCGCATTCAAATCAGATTCAGATTCAGTCCAATCAGAACAATCATGATTAACAAATTTTTCGCAATCTCTTTCCGTTGATCTATGGCACTGGCATACAAATTGTTTCATTGCTTGCGAGGCATTAATTTTACATGCATATTATTTTGACCTTAATCCGTATAGTACGGTTAACGTGTAAATAAAGTGGGCCAAATTTAACAATTGGCAGTGGAAGAAACTCTTTTGATATATGTATTATAATCCGAAAGACTGGAGAGAGTTGAGGTTGGCTTAGACAATGAGAACTTTGACGAGCGAATGTATATCTATATAAGCTAGGGCTAAGCCAGAGTGATATCACTTTCGATAAATACATATATATTTGATTGATTTGCCTTTCGATCATGAATTTCCCTCACGCTTGTCAAAGGTGTGAAATATTGTAATTAAATTAGATATTATATATATTTATACATATCTTTGCATATAAATCTTTAAATTTCTGTAAAATTATATTTTATATGTAGCTTTTTATATCTTTTATTTTCTAAGTCTTCACAGTAGTAGCTGACTATGAGAAACCCATGCTGAAAGTTAGCTGCGCTCATTGGAAGTGCCCGCTCACGTTTCGTGGCTGTTGGGGCGGGGGAGATCTTTTGATATATCTTGAAGATAGCTTGGCTTGTAATTTCGGTGCAGTCGCTTAATTTAATTTATGCTGCATATACATACATATATACTTGAGCTGAAAGTCACGTTGCGCGCCGCTGGACCACGTAGACATCGTAAATGTTAATGTCGGTTGTTTATTTATGCTCCGCTTCAGCAAAAAATAAAAACAAGCTAAGCATAAGGAAAGCCAAAATAAAACATAACAGCAGCGTTTGTTGCACTTTTTTTTCGACTTTGGCGACGCTGTTTGCCGCTTTTCCCCATTTGCTGGCTTGCATAATTGGCCGGGCCAGGGCACATACGCACGTCATATGACGCAGGCTTGTTGTTGCTTTATTTTCGCAATTATATAAGCGCCAAAGTGCGACGCGTGCTGACCCAAAAAGCAGCTTTGGCTACGGTTGTTGACGCCAACGCAGCAGCAGCAGCAGCAACGACAGCAACTGCCAAATGCATGCAGCGTAAACAAGTCAACTTGACAGCCAAATGCAGTTAGACATTAGATGGCCAAGTGATGAGCCCCAGCCCCTGCCTCCTCTCTCTCTCTCTCTCTCTCTCTCTCTATCCCCGCCTTGGCAGCTTTGCAAATTGCCTGGGAGTCAGCCGAAAGCCGCCGTCAGTTGGCTGCCGTTGCAGTACCGTTGCTTGCCACACCAACCTACATAGCAGCGACACTCACACTCACATCCGTATTCGCACTCGCACTCTAACATGCTAAGCAGCCTAATGCACGACGACGCATGCGTATGTGGAATGCAGCAGCGATGAGATAATTGCCAGCCAGCTGAAACTATGCCATTGACTAGGAGATACCCTAGAAGTTTCTTAATTGAAAAGCTATGTCTTTGATATACCCTGTAGACTAGGCGCATTTCAAGTTTGGCATATTACAGTTGATCCCATTAGCGGCGATAGCCTGATTTCATATCAATTGAGCTCATTTCGAGTTGACTAATTGGATTATGCTGTAGCTAATTATAGATGTATCAATGATTTGATGTGAATTTTCAGTTATGCACGATTTATTTAAGCTAAGCTGACGTTGAATATGTGGTCGTCAAGCCATCGATAACCCATTTCATATACGGCTATAACTGGATTATTCGTCTTCTCAAGCAAATCAAACATTTTGAGAGATTTACAGCACAGAGCCGCAAATTGAATTCAATTGAAAACATGTTTATATGCAGTCCTCATAGTATTTAATCGACTATAAATTACAGAAACTTAAAAAATTAATTCGTTGCTGTTTTTTTGTTTGTTTTCAGTTTGCCTTTTTTTTTTTGCAGTTGAATTGTGTCAATTGGTCTGGCTGAGGGTCAAGCGCGGCCAATGCACGTCCGATCGTTGGCCAGCTGCGGTTGCACAGAGTGGAGCACAATTTCTGCTGCGCCCCTCTCTCTCTCTCTCTCTCTCTCTCTCTCTCTCTCTCTCTCTTAGTCTGTTTGCATTTTCCACAGTTTTCCACGCACGCATCTTCGAGCTGCCCTGAAAACCTGTTCATCTTGTTGTGCATTCGGTATTTGTTGTTGCTGTTGTTGTTGTTGTTTTTTCGTATGTGTTTTTCCTGCCGCCTTTTATTTTTCATTATTGTTTGAGCTCAATTTCGTTACGTACAGCCGCAGAAAGCAAAAGGCATTGAAAGAGAAGAACGCAAAGGAGAGAAAGATAGAAAGATGTACGTGTTTCCTTTGTTGTTGCTGTTGCCTTTGGCCATTAGGCGCAACATAACAGCAACAACACACATGGAATGCTAGCGGTTATGGAAATTCCTTTGAAGTAAAAAACACACACAAACACACATACACACACACACAGAGAGAGAACGCTTCGACAACTTGTTGGCTCAAAGGATGCCACACAACAAAAGCAAAGAATAGTTAGCCTTTTCTTTCTGTTATTGCTGCTGTTGTTGTTGTTGTTGTTTTTGGCAATGGCAATTGGCCGTGTATGCGGCATAGTTAGAGACACCGACACTTGCTTATAAAGGCATCATCATCATCGTCACATCGCCAGTTGATAGTTGTTGTTGTTTTTGTTTTCTTTTCTTTTTCGTTGTTTTTTTTGGTAGCAAACGCTGCCATGACATGACATTGCCGCTTTTCAGTTTTCCCCAGCGGGACATTGCTGCAACGCCTACAAAAACAACGCTGCTACGATTCTATTTATGTTTATGTGCAAGAAGATCTAGCTGCCTCGGGAGTCTCTCGGAGTTTTGTCCATGTGAAAATTGCCTAATCAGCGTTTACGTGAGCCGGTAACAAGCCGCGTGAGTGAGAAAAGTAGACCGCCCATTTGTAAGTGGCGTGACTTTTGATGGATACTTCGAAATGTTCTTCTAATTAGAATATAAATAACAGCATTTTGCTGGCCATCTGAAGCATGTAATGGCGCGCATGCTAACGAGTCGCATATGATCCGACTGCTGCGGTAATTGGTAACTGGAACGTTGGCGCTGCATTTCCTTATCGCTTTACGATGGCTCAATGGCTGCGAAAAGGTTCTCAGGCAGCGAGATTTGGCTATGCACTGCTGCACAGTGGGCAGAAAGCTGGCAAGAAACTAATTGAGTATTGAGATTTTTTTGTATATTTATTTTTTACAGCTTTAATCCATTAGCAAGTCATGTTAATTTAGTTAAATATTTGTTTTTATATTTTCAAAGAATTCTCAGGCCTGATCTATCTACGCTTCCCGGCAGCACTGTGCTGCAGCTGCCAATATGGCACACGAAAAATTAGCGGGACATTTGCGCAATTGCATTTAGAACAGTTAGGCGGACAAAAGACTTAGGCAACGAACATGCATAAATTTTCAGCTGGCTGCGCATTCAACAGAGACAACATTCAAAGTTGTTGCTGCAAATTAATCAAACGGCCACACAACGGTAAACGAAATTATGTAATGCAAGCTGCAGCCAGCCAACACGCCCCACCTCACTCCCCACTCCCCACTCCTCACGCCAAGCCGAGCCGAGCCAAGCAGCGGCCAACCCGCTCGACTTGAAGCTCACCGAAGCGTTTGAATCTGCTAAACTGTACAAGATTTTAAACACTTTGTTCTCGGCTGCCCCTCAGCCCCCTCCCGGCTCGTTGGGCGCTCTGGACACTTTGGGCCAGGGCTAGCGCTATTGCTCCGGCTATGACGCTGGCTATAATAATGGTAAGCGATATGCATGCACTGAGCGTGTAAATAATTAGACGCGAAGAATAGCTGGTAGAAAGGCAGAGCCAAAGCCAGAGTCGAAAGGCAGAGCCAAAACTGAAGCCGAAGCGAAAAGCGAGTAATGATTAAGAAGTTCTTTTGTTTTTGTGTGTCTCTTTTTTTTTCTGTATTTTTTTGAAGTTCACTTCTTGTTGCTGTGGTTCTCATTGTTCTGCTGTGGCCAAGTCCGAAAAAAGGTATTTTACTGAAGCATAACTTAAGCGGCGTCAAGTTAATTTTTATGGTTATAACATTCATTTGTTGGTAATTATGAAGCAGCCAGCAGCAAGCAGCAGCAGCAGCTGGCAGCAAAGCGCACTTGGTAATTAGACATTGAGGCAGCCAGCTAAAGCAGCTTAAGAATTGCGGTTGGCTCTGCGGGATGGGCCAATGAACTGCGCCCGTCCAACGAACTTGATTTGGTCTACGACTTTCTGTATATGCATGTATGTGTGTGAGCCAGAGTATCTCTCTCTCTCTCTCTGTATGTGTGTGTGTGTGCATGCAAATGTATCTCAAGCAGCGCCCTGGCGAAAGGTCACACAGCGACAGCGGCATCGGCAGCAGCAGCAGCAGCAGCAACAATTACAAAATATGCGTTAAAATGCATGCCGCATAACTCGACACGACCGGCAACAGCAGCGGCCGCAGCAGCAGCAGCAGCAGCAGCCGGCGCAGCAGCACCAACAAGCAAAAACTGAAATAATATGGCCACAAATCGTGATAAGCAACGCCGGGCAAAAAAGTTATTCGCAAACATTGCCAGCCAACAACAACAAACAAATAACAGAGTTCACCTAACTTAACCGAAACGCAAATGCTCTATATGCAAGGGCGGAAGGTGTATGAGAATGTGGAAGTGATAGTAGAAAATGTAAATAGAGAGAGACAGAGAGAGAGAGAGAGATAATTAATACTTGGAAATTGAAGAAACTTTTACTGAATGGATAAGATAAGATGTAATCTGAGCACAAGAAATATAAATATATCAACTTAAAAAAATATAAAAATGAAAATATTTAAAATACATCTATAGATCGCCTCGAGTTTCAAATGCAAACCGATTTTATTGCTATATTCAAAGAGAATTCCATAATTGAGGTATCATTTCGCTTATATGCATGCTCTCACAGCTCTAGTTTTTATCGCTAAATTCCCTGACAGCAGATGCCTCTACATAACATTTTAAATTCCCATAATTTAAACTCAAAGACATATCTAGAAACAACATGGCTTCTAATTGAATGAGTAAAAGGTATTTATTCATTTTTCTAAAGCAAGATATAACGAAGGTTAAGTAATATTTTGAGGAAAACATTTCCAACACCTTTCTGATAAGACACCCCTTTGAGGTGAGTCGGAAATGTAGGCCTTAGTCGCCTTTCTTATCTTCTTTTTACCTTGTTCTATAAATATTATGTAATAGCAAATGCCTCAAATATAATCTATAAAATATTCAACAATATATCATAATATTAATTGGAATGGTAAAACAAAAATCTTTTAAGGCATATACAAGGTTTGAGTTAATCTATCTAATATTTAACATATCATTTCATTAGTTGATAATAATAAATATTTTTTGAGCGGGAAAATTCAACACTGACACATATTGACAATACCTACAAGTTTGAAGAGTATGTAAAAAGGTAAAAAAGAAAAGAAACAGGCTTGGCCACGGCAACAAACAAATGGCCCAGGACTGAGACCACAACTGCGACTGCCGCTGAGGCAGGGCGACTGGGCGACTGGGCGATGTTCGATGTTCGACTGGGCCCGGTCAGCATTTTGTGAACCACTCTATTTATCAGATACGGGGCCGTGGCCCAACTAGTTGGCTCAATTGCTAGTTGGCCAGTGTACATATTATTGAGCGATTTTTAGTGCCGGCTGCGCGACTGTGCGCGGTTCGCTCATATTTTGTTTTGATGGCGCGCTGAAAGTCAACCCGACGCGCACATGTGTTGGAGTCTCTCTGTGTGTGTTTGTGTGCGTGCGAGTGTGTGTGTGAGTTAGTAGTAAAAGCTGTTGCCGTTGTATGTAGAGTGAACGACCATCAAGGTAAATCCGAACCGAACTAAACAATAGCCAAAGCCAAAGACGTCGTCGTGCTCCAGCTACAGCAGCAGCTCCAGCCTCAGATCCAGCCAATAGCTCCAGGTGAATGTGCTGCCGCTGCCGCTGCCGCTGCTGCTGCTGCTGCTACTCTTAGTTGGCCTCAGCTTCGTCTCAGCCACTGACTCTGGGGTGTAGCCCGCAGAATTGTAACGCGTTTTTGTTGCTGCCTCAGCCTCAGCCTGAGCCAGCGACCCGCAAACGGCTCTTTCTTATTGTTTTTGCTTATTTGTTTCTACGTATTAATAACATGTTGGATGCAATCGCAGCCTGGTTAAAAATATGCATATGCGGCACATGCGGGGAGGGCTCACGGTCCACCAAAGAATTATGAAAGGACGCAATTGCAACGGCAGAGGCAGCGGTAGAGGCAGAGGCAGCGGCGTGCGTGCAACCGCCCCGGCCATTGGCCCAGCTCGCAACTAATAATAGTAATACGGCTCCAATAATAAGTTTTAATCATCACGATAATGGGCTCTGCCTAAATGCAGGCATACAATATGCTATCCTGCCAGTTCACAGCTCGCACCGCTTCACATCCCATCAAAGGTTCCCAGCTGCCCCTGTGAACTATCTGCCAATATTCACACTCCCAGCAAGGCTGACTCTGTGACTGTGGCCGTGGCTCTGGCTGTGGTTGTTGCTGTTGCTGAGCTGTGATTTTGATGTCTCCATAAAAATGTTTGTGGCTCTAGTGTGTGTGGCATAAGTTGGCGTATTTTATAACTTTTTGCTTTTAAGACCGAGTTGTGCTCTGTCTGCGTCTGTGTCTGTTCCCTGTGGCCTGTGGTCTGGTGTCGTAGGCGTTACATTTGGAGCAGTTCCATTTCGAGGACCGGCCGTGCTTTGGCCAGTCTTCGACTAGTCTAGAACACCTAAGCTGACTCACGCAAGTTCATAGCGCTATAAATTAATATATCTTATATATAACACTGATTCTTCGTTTTTATTAAATTTAACTGTTTTAATTAGATTCCAGAATCATCTTTTGCATCATTTATTAACATTATTAACGGCTTCTTTATTTGATTAAAAAGTTTAATATGCAATCGATTTACTTATATTTGCATATTCATTTATTCAAGTTACTCAACTTTTTCAATAACTGTAAATGATTGACTGGTAAAACTATTTAAGGCCATGGAATATAATTTAAATGAATTAAATTCCTTTTCATAAACACACAATCATTATCTTTATTCTTTAATATATATTTAGCATATTCTTAGTCATTTTTCGGGATTTCCAAAAATTTAATTTGGGCCAAATAAAAAAGTTGAGAAATAAAAAATTAAGCTATTATAAATGGAAGTCATGTTCAAAATTTAATACTTTGAAATAAATAAATGAAAATAATTTACATATTTAGTACCAATAAAAACAATCGAGTATTAGCCAATAGCTTAGTCATATTCAAGTATTTGTCAAGCCAAAAATATGAACAAGAAATACTCAATAATAGCAATAGCAACAAATACATTTAAATTTGATTTTAATTCGCTGAATAAATTTTAGTCGATGTCGAGCAGCTCTTTGATTTCTTTGACCCATAAATAGGCTCAGTTTTGTATTCATGTTTATTAGACACACCCATGAAAGTGTTTTTTAATCGGAAAGTTTAAATGCTTGATTGATAACTTTGGTCACTCTCTCATTTGATTGACAGAATTTGTCAGTTCCCACAACCCGAACTTAATGTCAGTTTAATGTTATGCATAGGCCCAAGGCAGGATGAGCGGATCGCAGCGCCTCATCAGTGCGATGTGACATCATCGATACGATCAGCACGCATCAATGGGGCCTCAAGTTTTCAAGTCACGTCTCAGGGCACCAAAAACGCGTAGAAGAAGAAGAAAACATATGTTAAATAAAAATCCTATTAAAAGCTTTCAAAACAAAAGCAAAACAAAAGCAAAAATGTAATACAAAGCTCAGGCGTAAATTTATTTTCTTAATGGCAAAACGAATGGCAAATATTCCCCTGCTAGCCCACACGTAACCCCCGCTCGGCGTGACTGGTGCGTGTCTTTGAACTTTCGCATTTGAGGTTTTTTGGCGGACCCGAGAAATCGTGCAATTCATTATGGTCCGAATGAAAGAAGGCTAAAAACCTATTGACAGTAATTGCGTTTAATAATACAACGAGTTACCGTTACATTGAATGCCGAGAAGGGCTCAGCAGCCAAGAAGCATTAATCATTGAAAGCAAACTATAATATAAATGGCTTAAATATTGTAGAAAGAGAAGCAGCGAACCTAACAGAGCCGAGCCGAGTCGGGGCGAGCCCAGGCCGGCCGCAGCTCAACTTATGTAACACTTAAATTTTATGCGAACCATAAATAAATATTCTGCTTGCGGTCGGGATGTCCCGGCGAGCCGAGAATGTGCTCGGTGGATGCTGCTAGCCAGCAGCTGTTTTATGCATCGATTAATCTAATTAAGATGTCATAAGCATTTACTCTGGCCTAAACAGTGGCAAGTTTGTGTCCTAAGTCTTTTGTTTGGCATTCGAATAAATTACAATCGGAATTGTGGCCTATAATTAGGGTCGTTGTTGGTTATACATTGAATTTATGACTAACAATATTTGTAATTTGATGTGTGCTTCGTATACCCTGGAAATTTGATGGAGCTACAATCTAGTATATCGGTTAAATGATAGTTTTAGACTTGAACTTTGCGGAACTTGTGGAACATTAATGCTAGTTCTAAAATGTGATATACGTCAGTGACTCTTAGGTATCTGGCTGTCTGGCATTCTTGGTTGCTTAGATCAGAGGCGGTCAGCTGTGCGCCTGCGGCCGCTTCTAATGCCCAGTGAGCGGCGCTTTTTGTTCTGTGACGCAAGTACAACGGCTGATTCGTATATTTTTGCCAAGTCTGTGAACTGTAGCGAGATATGCGGACTCAAGGCGAGCCACTTGGAAGCTAGCAGTGCTTGGCGCTGCACGGTGATTTAATATAATTTAATTTTCGGCGACTGCGTTTAATCATATGCAAATTGTATTTGGCCAAAAACTCGTTTGCCATTTGCATTAGCCTTTTGTTTAATTTGTTGTATTTCATTCGATTTTTTGTTTTTTTTTTTTTTGTTTGCTGACATTTAAAAGCGCGATTCAAGGCATAAGACGGTTCTACATGTAGTCACCTTTTGCTGGCACCCACTCAATACAGTTTTTGTAACTGTAAATATTGAGTGTGCAGCGATTGCATCATTGGATAATTTCACAAATTCACGAAATGTCTCGCTGCTCGAGTTTCCTTTTAGCGCGTTATTGTATATACTCGAGTATTTTTACAAGCGACAAGTTACCAAAAATAGTCAATTGTCCGCTTTGGGGCAATTCGGCTTTGGTTTATTTTGATTATTTATTGACAGTTGTCCGTTATGTGCAGCCGAGGAGCGGGAAGAAGAAAAAACGTTTCGTAAATGCCAAATGCCTCGCTGGACCCAGCCCCAATCGACGGCAGCTTTCACTTCACTTCACTCAAGCTGTTGCAGTTGCAGTTGTTTATTTATTCATTTATTTATTGATTTACCTTATTTATTTGTGTATGTGGAGTGGAGTGCGGAGTTGAATTTGCCACACTTTGAATTTGTGGCAAGTCAAGTTCGTGTCTTGAGTCTTTCGTTGCGCTCGTGCTCAACTGTTGGCCCTTGGCCCCCGGTCGCCCGTTCGCTCGCTCAGCCCTCACACTGACGGGGCGTATGGTAATAATCATTTTGCACGGTCCGTCCGGCCTGTCCGTTCGCCCATCCGTCTGCCCGTCCCCCTGCCAACGTTGTTGGCGGCACGAAACTTTGTAGGTAAATTGCGCTTAATGATTATGTTCAACGAGCTTTACAATAAATATATTGCTGGTCCAGGGCATGAGCCGCTTGCCCGCACATGGACACCAAAAATAGCAACGCGCTTCGAAGGTGGCGGAATTTATGTCTCTCTCGAGACACCAACGGAGGCTCGCTGCGCCTCCTCAAAATGACTTTAATTCAATTAGGAGCTGCTGCAATTTACGACCCTCTCGCAGCATCTGCGTAATAGATTTATTTTTAAGACCCCATCGGAAAATTACTCAATATTAGGTCGATTGTTCGTGCAAGTGCCACGTTAACCTCTATTATTCAATACACGTATATAAATATATGTAGAGTTATATGAATATGTATAGACGGAATTAATAACGAAGGCGGCTGTGGATTGTCTAAACAAAAGTTTGCTGTTTATCTCAAGGCCGTAGCTATTCAGGCGGCAATGCGAAATTTGTTTGCAATTCTCTTGTGTTTGCATTGAGACAAGACAAGCGCTCAATTATTTTGTTGTTTTTCTTTCTTCAAACAAAAACAACAAGTTTTTTTTAATATTCACAAAAATAAGAACAATAAAATTAATAAATAAATAAATCAACAAGAGAGTGAGATGTTTTAGGATGAGACCAACTAGCAGATACCCTTGCAAACCTGATAATTATAATTATTTTTTATGAACATAATTTAAGCATCATTAATATTATATTAATTATCATAATAATTTAATATTAATAAATAAAGTTGTGCTCATGTAGACAATTTGAATGATTTTTGTTTGGGAGATTGCACTCAGTGAGACTCTTCTTATTAAACGGGTTTAAGGCATAAGAATAATAAATAATTATGCAATTTCAGAGGTTGTTCCGCAGATGATTTTTTATTTATAATTAAATAAAGCTACAACTTGTTAAGTACTTCAGAAAATACAAGCAAATAATAAATACCGTTTATCTTAAAATAAAAGTATTACAGCTTTCAAAAAATATTTATTAAGAAATAAAATTATATATAAATCCACGATTTCGGTTTTAAGCTAGAAATAAAATGATTTAACATATTATATAACTGTATTCTTCTTAATTTTTAGATTTTTTAAAAATTAAAATAATTGTAAATTCATTCTATAATAAAATATAAAAACGTTCAACTCTCCAGTTATCGTTCAATAAAGTAGCCCAACAAAAATCAATCTTAATAAACACCTAAATTTCTATTTATGAAATTATGAAAAAAAAAAAGAAATACATAAATTCCTCATTTAATAAAATTAATGCCTCGGCCAAAGCTCTTTTCTGAATTGTGTTTAAATTTAAAAAATCTTCGCTGTTAGTTTGATTACAATATTTAAAAACTTGTCTAAGTCAAAAATAGGAAAATAATTGTCTAATCATGTGCCGCCCTCAAGTGTTTTTTATTTTATTTCTTTTTATTTTTTGCCGACCTTCAAGGGGCGGTTGATATTACCGTGCTGCTTGAATGGACAGCGAAATAAGAAAAAAAAGGCAGACAAACTGAATGATTTGAGTGACCGTTTGATTGACAGCACATCAGCTGCAAAATACCATAAGCACAAATATTTCTTGACTGCATAGGATAAATAACATGAAACTTCTACTTCTGATAGTAAGTATTTAAGTATAATAATTTTACCCAGATTGATGTGTAAATCATTTGACATGTGTGGAGAGATAATTTTTTTTTAAATGTCCCATACTTTTCTACTAAACTTAAAAAAAAAAGAAATAAATGAATAAAATAAAAATTGTTATACAGCGAAAAAAAATTTATATATTTATTTTATATAATACAATAATTATATTAAATAATTATTAATATAACGCATAATAATATAATAATGAATAAATATATTTTTGTATTATTATTATTATTATTCAAAATAAATTTAATGTAAATAAACTATTTAACACCTATATAACTATAAATAAAATAATAATATATTCATTGTTGTTATTATTATTATTTAAAATTAATTCAATATAATGTAAACTATTTATTAACTACATAATTATTTAGATTTATTAACTATTCAAATTACGGACAGAACTTCAATTATTATAAAAGTTTTGCTGGCAACCGCAGCGACAATAAACACAATACAAATTTTAAACTAATTGGAAGCAATAAATAAATTGTCAGCCGTAAATGCTTAAAATGGCTCTAGATACGCAACTTGTTTGCGGTTTCTGTTTGGGGCGGTTAAGATTTTGTGGCTTTGCTTCTAATTGTTGCTCATTAGCGAAAAGTAATAAATAAAAATAAAATATCTATTTAAGGATTGTCAGACTTACCAATAATTTGTTGCTACTCATTTCTCCGCAAAAAAACAATATCTTGGTCTGCTTTGAATGTGATGTCAGCTACTCGAAACTTTTGAATTTGAATTTGAATTATTTGTGGTTAAACACTTTGTCGCACTTTGTATTTAATATTTGTTGGGTAAATATTTTTGGTGCTCAGTGTGAAATCATTTTACACACACACACACACACGCACATGCACAGGCACAGGCACAATACACGCGCATGGAACGAGTATTTTCTTTTGTTGTTTGAATGGTTTCATGCAGTTTTCCTTAAGGGTCTGTAAGAGATGAATTAGGAGTTTAGCTGGGGTTATGCAACGCCAACGCAGGTACAAAACACGCGAGTGCGAGCGAGAGGCAAGCGGAGCAGCAGAAGAGGAGAAAATCAATTGCATTCAATTTGAGTGGCCATAAATAAGCAAAGTGGGCGCACATTTATCATCGCCGTGGACTGTGCAACAGAAACCCAACTGTTTCGTTGTTGCATGCCCTGTTGCATGCCCCAGCCGCAGCAGCAGTTGCAGTTGCTGGCCATTATTTGTTTTTATCGTATGTTGCCAGGGCATTGCATACAAATTGCAGTCGCCACGCGGATCATTTGTTGTGTTGGCGTTTAATTTGCCAATTTTTATGAATTATTACAAACTAGCGCGCAAGGGCCTGAGAGGCTGTGAATGCGACTCTTGATCTGTTTGCGCTGCAACAATTTGCATCTGCAACATCAGCAACAGCAACAACAACGGCAACGGCTGCGTCAGCAGCAGCAGCAGCTTCATTAAGCGCTAAATTTAGACAGGCAGTGCCCATAGTGCTCCGAACCTGAAGCTGAACCGGATATGGCTTAATGCAGCAGTAGCAACTGCAACAGCAACAGCAACTCCACCAGCAACTGCAACAGTAACCAGCAACATAGTTGCCTAGTGGCCATTGGCCAGGCCTAGACGAAATTCTTGGCTACAGCTTTATTTAAACACAATTATTTGCCTCGGCCAAGCCGATGCTGCTGTTGCATATTCTTTGGCTGGTGCTGCTGCTGCTGCTGCTTCACTTACACATAAATTTGCATGTGCAACAAATTTTAGTTGCTGCTGCTGGCTGCTGCTGCTGTTGGCTGCTGTTGCCTCTCCGTGTTTCGTTGATGTTGTAATTTAGTTAATTTTGCCTATTCCAAGGTGGCAGCAGGCCAACAACAACAACAACAACAGCAGCAATAACAACTACAGCCACAGCCAAGACCCAGCTGCCGACTCATGCCAATTGTCGGGGCGGCTCGTGCTTAGTTTTATAAAGTTGTTCAGTTGCTTGCGTTGGCGTTGGCATCGCCTTCTGATTTTTATTTTATTTTTCTTTATTTTTGAATTTTTCGATCTTCGCGTTTTTGCTCTCCTCACGCTGCACTTTAATTTTATTGCTGCCAATTTAGCTAATTGTATTTATGTCCACAATGTTAAATGCGAAATATGCCAACTGCTGACGGCATTTACATTATTTATCTAGAACACAACACAAACACACACACTGAGAGTCTACTTAAGTCACTTTGATATCCATATTTCATATGCATTCGATTATGCAAAATTCTAGAAAGCCAAAAGATTTCTCATGCAAAAAGGTCTCTGAACACAGGGTATTTATATATGTAAATAGTGAAAGGTTGAAGGAAACAACTTTTTCTTTTTGTTAGTGGAAAGTTTCTATAATTGTTAAATAAATATGCTTTAAGCTGAGGCAACATTTCACGGCAAAAAACCCTTTAAAATCCTTTGGCTTTCAATCATTGGACAGTTCTTGATTCACTAATTTGTTAAAAAATTTATCACATTAATTGAGAGTTTAGACAAATCTGAGTAAACAAAAAAGTTATTGTTTAGTCATGACAAATTAAACAAAAATTTTAATATTTATGAATTTATTTAATAATTAATTATTATTTTAAAATACATAAAATATTTTTTTAATATTCCAAATTTAAGTTACGAAAAGTTCTTGGAGAACCTATTTTCATATATTTAATTTTTTTTTAATTATTTAAGTTCACTTTTGATGCTTTGTAGAATATATTTATATATATATATTTTTTTTATTCGAAATCAATTAAATAAAATGAAAGAAATATTTTTCAATATTTGCAAATTTAGTTAAATTATTTGTTTTAATGTCACTAAGAAATCGTTTCATATTTTCCGAAAAATTCAAAAATCAGATTCTGGAATATTAAAGAACATTCAAAGTCTTAAATCTGTCTGTCTGTTGTAATTGGAAAATCCTTTAAAGTTGCGTTCTAGAACATTGTGGAGCACTCATACATTAATTGATAGATTATTATAACATTATCGAAAATGTTTTAATTTAGTATTTAAATAATTTTATAAGTATATTTTATGCAGTTGATTATTAAATTATTATTGTTTGATCGACGCACATAAATTAAATTGATTGAAAATTCGCACACACAGTTTTGGATTATAAGATTTTCGCAAATTCTTATGGAGAGTTCTATTCTATGTTCTCTCAGTGGGTTGGGCTGCGATGCGCACCGTGTGCGACTTGTGGCTCGGTTGTAAGCGCGACTCGGAATGTGGCAAGATGCGCAGGCGCTGCCTTTACGGACCCCCAGCGGGAGACGACGTAAGCGTTGAATGACGTAAGCGAGCGCGAGTCAACGAACGGCGCACGTAAGCCGCGCCGAAGCGAGACAGCGAATCGACGTAGTGGATCTGAGGTGAGCTGGGCTCCCCCACTCGTTACTTACTGACTTACTGAATGAAGTAGTCGAGCGCGCGACTACAATGACGACGACCACACTTCACACGACGAGGTGCGCAGCAAGACTGAGCGCGAGCCCCCAACCAGACTGCAATTATAAAAGATGGAGACGTTGGCGCTGGCATTGGAGCTGGCGAGACGGCGGAGCCAGCGCATTAGACGAAAACGAGCAGCGGAGAGAAACTCACCTGTGGCCAGCACTCTTGAACTTGACCAAATGCACAAATTGCAGAGGCGAGAGCGTAACTCGACTTGCTCGCTCTCTCGATCGTTCTCTCACTCTCTCTCTCTCACCGGTCTGTTGGCTCTCTCTTGTAAACAAACGCGTTCCAGTGTCAGCCACTGGCAGCTGGAACGAGTTTTCGTTTGGCGCGCATCACGTGGCCGGCTTCGGTTTGTTTTGGTTTTTGAAGCTGCGCTGGCGAGCTCGGAGCTCTGCTTGCCGGCCTGGCTTTGTTTACAACTGTGACGTCATCGTTTTGACACTTCCAATTGGCAATGAGCGACGCGGCGCAGTCGCCAGCTGCGCCGTGGTGAGTTTTGTGCTGGACTTAAGCAACGAACTTGACTGCCTGCCGCACGCTGATCGAAGCCAAAACTGTGTTGAAGCAAAGCGCACAGAAATGGCATAGGAAAAATGAAGAAGAAGAAAAGACAAAAAAAAACGGTATGATATTGAATTTCATCTTAGTGTTGGGGCCGTGCAAATTGTTGTTCTTTTGCTAAGCCTCACATTTGTCTGGCTTTGAAATCGGCTTAAAATCAACGCCGGCGTGGGTATCCTCCAACGTCTGCGTGTCGCCACACGCTGCCCGCTGCCCTCGCGGCCCTCTCACTCAGCATAAATCCACACGCTTATTAATGGTCTGTGTCAAATTTTGGCTGATTTTGATTTGATTTCATCGCCCGGTGCAATGACATCATGTAAAGCTGCTATTATTATGTGATTTATAATTCATGCTCAGCGTGAAATTATAATTATGTAATGCCAAATGTTTGACTTATTAAGATGATTAGAATTTTTGATTTATGTTTTATTATTATTATTTACGTGTGTCTTAAGTTAGTGTAATTTTAGGTATTATTATAGGGCGAGGTATTTGTGAGTGTTAACAATAAAGTTGTATTATTATTATAAGGAAATAATAAAAGTAATTAATTATTTACTTTTGAATTTGCTATAAGCTTTGTTTATACATATATTCACTTATTTAAATTTATAATTTAGCGTTAGCTAGTTGAGTTATTAAGTAGCGGACTTAAATAGAATTTGAGTAGAGAGAGCACAGAGAAAAAGTGAAAAGGTGTTAATTGGGGTGAGGTTATAATTATATATATATATTCATAATTATATATCTAATACGAGGTGTCAATTATAGCACTTATAGTAAAGTCAATAATACCTCGTGACATATTAGCTAAATGAATCACGAAAAATGCATTTTATTATGTTGTAACTCAATATTATAAATGTTTATTAAAATAATTATGAATATAAATATTAATGCAAATTATTATTAAACAAAATTAGAAAAACCTTGTATTATATATTATATAAACTTTTTATATTATATTATTATTTTTATTATTTTATTATATATCATATAAAATTGAAGATATTTATTTTATGCAGTTAAAACATTTTTTTTTAAGTTTTATATAAAATGCTGTTGAACTGAATTTATATATATATTTTTTTTATATTAATATATAAAATATTACGATATATTCTGAGCTGTAAGAATAATTTGACTGAAATAATAAAAGTAAATTATAGTTATGATAGAAAAAACAATAATAAATAAAAAATGTAGATTTACTTACACCAATAAAACTGAAATGTGACTCCTGTTAAACTTTATCTTTATAGTCTCGTAACTCCTTCAGAGGCTAAGAGTTTAGATCTCTATGGGCAACATTTCCTCTTGACTTCTTGACACTATGAGGAAGTAAAAGCATATCAGTTTAAGAGCCTCGTAAAGCGGCCAAACAGTAAATTTGATGGTTGACAGTGTGCTGTGGTGTAGTTCGTGTCCTAAGTCTTCAGTTTTATTTATGTTTTCTCTCTGTCAAGTGAATGGGCGGCTTTGTTTGGCTGAAGTGTCCATCAAGTACATGCACATGAAAATCGTGATGTTGCTGACCTGATTGCGTAACCGGCAGTCGTCCGGCCCACAGCCAACACCTCCTCAAGTTGTTTGTGGCAATTAGTGAATGCAAACAGCAGCAGCAGCAGCAGCAGCAGCAACACCTCAAACTGAAGTACAAAGCCAAACACACAACATTAATACGAGTACTCGACTTGACGCGCCTCGCCTCGCCTCCCCTTGCCCCGCCTTGCCTCTCATTTGTGACTATTAGCACTGTTAGCTAATTAAATTAGCGCCGCCTTTAATTTGTTGCTTTGTTTTGTGCACTATGCAAATAGCAGCCAGCGGATCGCCGTGGATGCTGTTTGGGCTAGCTTTTATGTGCAATTAATTATTAGCCCCTTTGGCATGCAAGAGCCAAGTGAAGCAGCGTGGCAAAGAGGCTCACGATAAGATAACGTGGAAATCAGAGTTGTGGAACAGTTGAATTTATGCCGTCATATAATTCGATATGCGCTTTATGGCCAGCCACCACGTTTTATGGCGTTGGCACTATTTTTACCAGTTTACAGTGCGTGCGAACAAAGTAACAGATTCTCAAATGGGCCCTGGCACTTTTATGGGCAGCCACCTCTCGCAGGACTCACAGCATACTAGCTGCTTAGCTGCTGACTGCAGTCAGACTCTGAGTCGGAGTCGGAGTCGGTGTCGGAGTCATGAGTTGGAGTCAGAGCCAGAGCCAAACTGTCAGTTTCAATTTGAATGCTCAACTTAATCCTCGCGTCACTCTCCCTCCGAGCTGCTAGAAGAGGAGCAGCAGCAGCAGCAGTAGCGGGCAGCTCTGGATCTCATGTGTGAGACCTCTTTGGATGGGGTCTAGGCAATTTATGCAGCGGCGTCGGCGCGTCATCAAAAGCAAGCCAAGTCAAGTGTTTGTCTGTCCCGAGCGTATTCAAAATTAATTTCAGACAAAGTTGAAATTTTTTAATTATGGGTTTCAGTCGCAGCTCCAGCAAGTGCTCGGTTCGCAGTTTTCGGTTAGAGATGAGCTCTGTAGGCCGTGCTCTGCATATCAATTGCGTGCAGAAAAACACGATAAAAGGCATGCAAGGAAAAGGCGCAGGAGTTGGACGAGAAGATGTCTTGAAATTAAGAGAGTTAAAGGTTAAAGAAAACATAATTTGCAGATATACAAATTTCAAGTCAAAAATCTCTTATGTTATTTAGTCTTATGTTATTTAATCTAATCTAATTTTGTAAAATAACTGAAATGATATTTTTTTAATATTCATAATATTTATACAAAAGTTTTTTTTAAGATATATCTTATAGCATTTTTTGCTTACCATCTCTAGTTGCCGCTGGGCATCGCTGTGGGTTGGCCGTTTTATTTTAACGTGGAGCGTTGGGCTTAATTGAAATCGGAGTTCAAGTCTTGCGTGAGTCTAGTGTGGTCCTTGCTGCGTAAATTGATTTGTTTACAGCGTCGTGGATAACGTGTTGGTTTTTACAGTTAAAATTGAAAAATGATATTGTTGCATGCCTGTTGCAAATTAAATCCGAACGGCAAAGGTCCCCCTCCAGAGATTCCCAGCTGAAATCGCTGGAGTAGCAGCAACTTAAGTAGTTTTAATGAGGGGCCCCAGTCGCCTCTGGGGTTAAAGCTGTCTCTGCGCCAGTCCCTCACAAAAGTCGAGAAAACTGACGAGCTTCAGGTACAGTTGACTCGTCAGGTGCTATGCAGTCGGCACTACTCGATGAAGAAAGTGGGAACAACAGTAGCTGCAGCGAAATGATTGATTGTCTAGTTAAAGCGAAGGCAGTGAAGCAACTGCCGAAGCACCCACCGAACAACCAATTAAATGCCAGCCATACAAATGCAGTGACACAGTTCCATGGCTTTGCTTGGGATCGAACTCGGAAATGGGAGTCTATTAAATCCTGGCCAGTTAATTGACAGCCGAACAGCAGTGATCATCACTTCTCACATAACTGCGAATTCATGACCAAATAGTATTACTGGCCAAACAGTAGATGGCCGAGGAGCTCCCAAACCTGTTGGCCGGGCCGCAACCGCTCACTGATCATCGGTTATGCATGGCTTAAATATCGACTTGCCGTTGATAAGTGGGCAATAAATTGGGGTGGGGGGAGTTGGCATTAGACAGCCTACATGTCTGTTGGCCCATAAAGAGCATAGACGCCAACTGCAACTCGGTCGTTGGCCGCAGGTGTCGCGCTGCCACAGGGCGTTGCAGGCGCTGCTGCCTACCTGCTTGGCGTTTGATTGGAGACGCGTTTGGCATGCAGTCGTCGCACAGTGGGGCAGAAGCTGGCAAAAATCAGCAAAGTGATGAAAAGATATTAGAATTTATTTTTTATGGCTTCTTTAAGATAATTAATCAAAGGGTTAGAGCCTATAGAGCTGAGGTCCAGTCTTAAATTGCAACAAAATATTAAATATTATATTATATATTAAAATATTAAATTATACCTTGCTTTATTTAAATTTTCATAGAGGAGGCCCCACTGTGCGTCGTCTAGCTCTCGCCTGGGCCTGTCAGAGCCCCTGCTCGTGTCCTGCTCAAAGCAACAAAATGATAAGAATGCGCTAGGTGAAGTCGGGGAACGTGGCCTAAGCTCCATCTCTATGTCGTTTGGCTCGCATTAGAATGTTAAGTGATGGGTTAATTGCAGCTGATCAGATGGGGCTTTTATTTTTGTTTTTCGTCTCTGGAATTCGCATGCAGCGGCACGCCATTTGCGACAATCGTGAAATGCCAACAGCATTGAGGCCCAAACAGAGGATTCCTTTGAATGCACGGCCAAGGCCTGCTGAAGCGTTCAGCAAATATCTTGCAACGACAAATTAGCAACTGGGCAGCCAAATGAGCTAACAACGTCCGGAGTCAACCCGAAGGGCACTGCAGCAGCCGTTTGTAAATGCTAATTAGAAGTGCGGCAGCAAAAGTGTTGAGCCAGCAGCCTCACCGGGGCAGTCATAAATTGTGGCAGCCACAATTGCGTGCACCCAGCGTGTGGCTCTTGCGCTCTGCTTGCCGGCAGCCAATCAGGCAGGCAAATGAACTGTCAACTGATGTATGTGTGTGCCGGCACTAAGATGATCTATGGCCGGGGCGTAAGCAGGAGGTGTGTGCGTATGGGAGTGAGTGTGTGGCAAACACACGCGCCAAATAAAGCACACACAAATAATAATAAATCAGTGGCCGGAGCAGCAGGCGCTGCAAAGGCGAGTTAGAAAATATTTTCGCTGTCAATTTGTTGGCGCTCAGTTGCTCAGTTGGTCGGGGCACTCCTAACTCATTTGCCACGCCCACACATTTGTTTGGTCCAAATTGCTGGTGCTGCTGGTTGTTGTCTCTTTGGCCTTTAATGACAGCCCCAATGTTGTTTGCTTAGCTCTCCATTTGATTAGCCGCAGGAGTCGGCTGCTGCTGCTGTTGCCTGCCGGCTGCTGCAAATAGATTTTTGTATTTCTGTCTCTGCCAGCGCCAATTTGTAGCGCGCAAATTGCAAAGCTAAGACAAACGTCTGCAGAAATCAAAGAAAGAACAGCACAAAACTCATTCACAAAACAATCATAACACTGACCTCAATTTCCTGCCAATTGCAATCACATTTCCATTTCCATTTACCTCTCCAGGTCTCAGTTCTCATTTCTTAGTTCTCCATTCGCAGTTCTCAGCGCTTTGGCTCTCTGTTGTATAGTTCTAATCAGTGCCGCTTCGCAATTATGTCGAGCTCAGCGGTACATGAAAAATCAATAAAAGCACAAAGCAACAACCACATTTCTCTATTTCTCTCGCCGATGATTTGCTTTTGATGATGCGCACGAACGGAACCCGAAAAAAGTAGCACAACAATTGGCACAGAAATGAAATAATTTGCATTTAATGGCGATCGCCGCGTGGGCCGCATGGGCCGCATATGGATTGAGCTGGAGCTGAAAGCAGAGAGCTCCAGGCAGGCAGGCAGCTGGACCTGGATAGCTGTCTAGCTGGCCATGGGCATGCATGTGGTTTTGGCTATGGCATTAAGACTGCAAATGGCGGTGCAAGTTCAAAATCATTAGGGGCTGTAACTATGTATGTAAGTATGGAGCGCTGAGGCCGCGGTTCGTTGCCAGCTCAACTTCTTTTGTTCGGCGCAATTTGCGCTTTGCGCTGTCACGATTAATAACGCTGTCATAATAACACTTTTCTGTGATTGATTTAAGACAATTACAGAAAAGAGGAACACTGCGCTCACGTTTGAGTGCCGCCTGAGTGATTGGCGCTGCCGCTTAAGAAAGAGATTATCAAGTTGCCAAATGGGCACGTCCGTTTTGGACTCCGACTGCGACTGGGACGAGGATTGCATCTGCCTTGCGTCAGCGACTGCGACTGCGACCGAGAGTGCGGCTGTGGCTGCGGTCTGGGAATGCTACGGCAAAGTGTTGAACCGCGCAGACATGCTAAATTAAGCTGAAGAAGATGGCTATCAACACCACCAACACCACCAACACCGCCAACAAGCATAAGCTCAGCATCCAGAGTTCTGTGCGAGTTGTTGCTGTTGTGGTTGGTTGGGTTAGGTACGCAGCCAAATCGCTTGATGTTGATGGCTTACAACAAGTAATTGGCAGCATCCACATGTTGGCGATGGCCCCAACACCAACACCGCCACTAACCACAGCAACAACAGCAACCAGGCAACGAGAGCAGCCTCATCATCTTCATCAACTGTTGCGTTGCTCGTCCAAGCGTCGCTTGTGTCAAAAGGTTTAATTTTATTTTGTGTTTTTTCTCCCTCTGCTTCGATACTCTTGCCCGCCTACCCTCAGCCTTACCCTCGCCCTGTACCCTCGATACCCATAGCCCTACCCACCTGCTTGCTCTCAGCCTTCACTCCCCACGCGCCGCTTGTAATAACATTTCATGCTGCGCTCTTTGGTCTTCAACCCGAACCTCTTACATGGCTGACTGGCTGCATCACAACAACAACAATGCTGCGCCTCCATCTGCGTCAATGTCAGCGCATCGAGTCCAAGTCCAAGTCGAGTCCCCTGACACACGTCGCCAACAACAGCAACAGCTTCTCGCTTATTGGCCGCTGCCTCTTATTGTTATTGGCAATGTTGCTTGTTGCTGCTGCTCCTGTTACTGTTGTTGTTGTTGCTCTTGTTGGCTGGGTCAAGTTCAAGGCTTCCCACTTTGCGACTTTTATGCGTTTTTCGCGCTGGCCCGCTAAAACTTAATGTGCCCCGAACGCACTTTAGCTGAAATTGGCACACGATGCTGCTGGCTCTGCTTTTGTGGCTCTAGTCAGACGATTTAGGTGTTAGAATGGCCAGGGGGAAGATTCTGTTTTTAATGCCAATCGAAATGAACATCTGGGGGGTTATAAAAATTCTTATTAGTGAGCAGCAGCAGCTCTGCTTGGGCAATAAAAATCCAAAAATATATTTATTTCCGATTACATTTTGATTCTTTTATTTTATTATTTAGTGCATATGGTAAGTTTATTTGGTTAAATGGCTAAAACTTAATGGATTTAAATGATTAATAAAATGCTGATTACCAACTAATTTTCTAAGAGGCATATTTTCATATTTTTATATTTTAATATTATTCATGTATTTAATATAGGCTCAATTAAAGCTTGCATTCTTTTTGTTGGCGTTTTCTATGCATATTTAATCAAGTTGTAAAGTTGAATCGTTGCCTCATTAAACTGAAAAAAGATTTATAGATTGTTTAATGCAATATTTATTATTGTATTTAAAGGTAATTATGAAATTTATATACTGTGGAAAGTTATTTCTAATATTCAATTTACTTAATTTTATTTTTAATATTATTTTATATTTATATTTTATTTTTCTTATTTATTTATTTATTTTTATTTTTAATTTATGAAATATTATTTACATATTTATTTCTTCTTTAATAAATGGAGTTTTTGTCTAACATTTTTATTATGTTTTTTTCTGCCTATTTACACAAAATAATTTCTAGTTTGACGAATATTTTGTGACATAAATTTTGTATTTTAATGCATATTCTAAGTGAGGCTTTTGTGTGCAAATCGCATTGCATAGAATAGAGATGGAATTTTGTAAACGTTTTATGCTCATCTTAAAAATGTAAATGAACACGGAAATCGTTTGCTTTGAATGATTGCATTGGCTAAGCACTTAAAACTTACTGCGGTGCATGTCTCATATGTTTGTTAGCCAATTGCTGATTGGCGAGGGGCATTTCATCAGTTGGCTGACCACAGAACATGCATTCGCTCTAAGATCTCTATAGGCCGACTCGATGATGTTCGACTCGCAGGGGGTAAAAGCGATTTAGATTTAAATGCCGTGAAGAACAGAAGAGAAAACAACAGAAATAGTTTGTTTGCATTTTTGTTATGGGTAAGTCGGGTAAGTCGTAATCGGCAACTGCAATATTCGTATTCGTAATATTTGCTAAGTGCAGTTGAGATGGAAGCTCTAAAAGGCTTTCGACTCGCCGGCTTCAACATTCCTTGCGAATGCGGGCGAGCAAAGGCAGCGAGCCATGATGGACAATAATAATTCTTGGCAAAAAGCCATTTTCGTTTACAAATTGCCGCATAAATCGCATATTCGATGAGAGTTAGCTGCTTTACCAGAAATGCACAAAATGCAAAAGTATCTCCAGTTGTAGCCGCATACCTCTACCTCTGCTTCTGCCTCTGCCTCTGATTCTTTTGCAGCATGCAATTTCATCTCTCAGTGAGCGCTACCCAAACTGGCAGCCAGCCAAAACCAGAACCGTTAACCAGCAGTCCAACAACAACAACAACAACAACAACAGCAAGAGCAACAAAAGCGAAGAGTTTGCTTGAAATAAACCAAGTCGAGTGCATAATTCGTTATGCTTTATTACGAAATTGGATATCATTGACTGCGACGGCAACGACGACTTTGAGCTGGGCTTTGGCTTAGTCTTTGGCTTTTTGACTTGAAATTATGGCTGAATGCAAGATTCTGGATTTCTCTCCTGCGGTAGCTACCAAATGACATACTTCTAATTTATGGATGCAACAGCAATTCGCCCCAACTCCGATCAGACTCCAGCTAAAATCTCCCAGTAAACCGAAATGCAGTAAAAATGGGAAAAAAAAAGTACAAAAATATGTGTACCTGCGGCTCGCCCACGGAAATGCTCGCTGAATTACAGCGCACCGCTAGCTCGCTGCACCACAGCACCACACACACCACATAATTAGTGCAATGTGTGGACAGGCCAACGCTACGAGCTGGCTGGAGTCAAGTGCAGCGGCCACTGGGCATATTGGGAAAGCATTTCTGGGCGATCCAATCCAATCCGATTCGCGTCGTGCCGCAGATACAACCAAACTAAGTAAAACTCTACGTATGATTTTATCTACGCGCACACGCGGCTGCAACTGCACAGCCAAACGCCTGTTTGTAAGTTGCAGAAAAAAAAATAAAGAGAAAATTAATTCGAAACGACAGGGGTATACCCTGTGAAAAATGAAATTCAGTTGAAAAATTATTAATTAATATTATATACATTTATTTAATAAATTTTGTATGGCAAGGCATAGAGCTCATAGGCTTTATAGGTAGGGTAAGGTATATTTTCAGAAAAAAATTTTGAAAATTAATTATTTATCTTTCAAAAATTGAAATTTCCTTAAAGAAAATAGTTTCTGTTTTTTTTAATGACAAACAAATGCAAATAAATAAATAAAAGAAAATAAAATAATTTATACCTGTACTCATTTATATTATTATTATTGCTTTTTTTTTAAATTTATTTATTTACTTTTTTTTTATCAATAAATTTAGTTCTAAGAACATATCTGCCTTTAGTATAAGTTGTGTCTACAAAGAGGCTTTATTGTAAATATTATCATATACAAAGACACGTACCTCCGCTTACATATACCTCTCCTAGCTGCATAGGCTCGGTATAGAAACAGTTGTTTTACTCTTTGTTAAGCACAAGGCGAATCTTGAGTGCCTGTGGCGGTTTTTTCTTTTTTTTTTTTTTCTACTTGCCTCTAAGCCGCGATGATGCCATAGATATTGTCGCTTCGTGTACAGTTAGCCGTTACATATATATTAGCCTGGCCAAAAATCGCTGTTCGTTTTTTCTTTGTTTTGGCTGGTTTATGCGAAACTTGTTTGGCTGATGAGTGGGTGGCCAACTGGTAAAATGAGCTCGGTCTGGAATCAGAGCTCAAGTCAAAAAGCTGGTGTCAGGGACTATCGGCGGGTTCTTGTCGGGCTCTTGTCTGTATTTCATTAGCACCAACCGCAAATTAGCTTTGGCTTTAGCTGTGGCTGCGGCTTTGGCTACGGTTTCGGCATTTCACATTGACTTTGGCTGCGGCTGTGTCTTAGGCCGAACGTGTGCCCGTTTTGGTCGTACGACTCGCAGATAACTCAATTGAAATGAAAATCACAGACGGCGCGGCCAAGCAACGGTTACCGTTAACTGCAGCAAGTCCAAGTGCAAGAGTAGCACCAAATCGATGCGGCAGTTGGAGAAAGACTCCATTTACGGCCAGTCAATAACAAATTGTGCGGCAACTAACTGCCATGCCCCAAGCATAGACAAAACGGACCAAAAGCCAGCCAGCCAGCCAGCCAACAGACAGACAGTCGGACAAACCGCATTAGAAGTGAGCGCGTAATCGGAGCAACATTCTGTATATGGTGAAAAACACTTGGGCGTGAATTGAGCATCTTTGGCATTTGGCTTAATTAACGCCAGATGCCGCACAGCCGTTGAGATTCTTGTTGAAATTAGATGACAAGTTCGCTTACCAGCATGTCCAGTGCTTTATAAACATGTCCACTGCAACACACACACACACACAGGCACGCACACAGATGAGCTTAGCACGCAACGAGGCATTGTTACATTACACGCAACAGCGAGGCACCCCTGGGGTGGGCTGGGGCAAGCAGCTGGCTGAAGCTAAAGGAAATGTATGTGTATTCCGCAACATGGCCAAATGCACAGCGGGACGAGATTTGAAGACGACTCTCTACATGCATGTCTTGCGGCCCGTTCCCGTTCCTGTTCCTGTTGAAATGAAAGCAGCAGCAGCAGCAGCAGCCGCAACAGCAGCCGCAGCAGCAGGCGAGCAATCGTTCTGAATTTATATTTGATATATGTATATAGTCCTCATGCGAGCATATGCACCCTGCTGCAAGATATGGAGCATATGCATTTAACAACAGTCATTATCTGCACTGCGATCGATGCAAATGGATATGATAGATATATGGATATATCTAGAGCAGCGCTATCGAAAGAAAGTTGTTATTAGCTTGCTTTTGGCTTTGCTTATAGCAGTTGTAAGCGCATCGACGGGTCGTTAAGGCCGAACCAATGCCAGCTAGTTACTTTTATTATTTATTTCACATTTAAATTATATGGCTGTGCTGCAAGGAAAGTGCACGGCGCGCTAAATGTTTTAAACATTTTGAGTGGACCGCTCGGACAGCTGGACAGCTGGCTTTGACAATTGGAGTGCTCAACATGCTCATGACTTGCAGTTGCAGTTGGACTTAATGCACGATTGGCAGTTGCAATTCAATGATATTTCAAATTTGTTAAGCCAGAGGCAGCAGCAGCAGCCGCAGCATGGAGAGGGAGAGATGATTTGGCTGCCTGTTGCATGCGATTTGCATTCGAAATGCGGCTGCTCGAATTTAATAAAAATGTTTTATTAAGTCATAAAAATATTTAAATATTTTGTGCATTGCCAAACCATTTGCATAAGTGAATGCGCATTGAAATTGTTCAATTTGCCGACCCGGGGCCAACCAGGAAGTGCACGATTGCGGTTCTTGCCCCCAGTGGGTGCAGTTACGCAGTCCACATCAACCAGAGGTCGAGGACTATGTATGCTGCCACCATATTGAGCTGGTCCCATTAATAAATACCGCGACTGAGGACTTGCACACAGACACACACACGCTCGCACATCTCATAGTCATCACGCACAATCAATTAAAGTTTATCGCACTGAGGCTGTCAGGCGCTGGGCCGAGTATCCCTTGAAGCAGCGCATTTTTCGCCATGGCAATTACACAAATGCCAGCGCATCAACGAAAAGCTGCTATTGGCATTTAAAATGCCAACGTGGCAACTTGGCGTGCCTCTTGCACATAAATCCAGCGATCCTGGCGACGCCGCCACAAATCCTACTTACTGGCAGACGCGTATCGCGGCAAGTGTCCCATAAATGGATAAACTTGATGGTCTGCAAATTTGTCAAGCCTCCGCGTGTACAGAGCCCTGTGCGACGTGTGCCCTTAAGATGCGTCTCACTACGGCAGCTGAGCAGCATGCGCATTAGATTAATCTAGAAGAGCGAAGCGAATTCATTTCTCATTCGGTCGAGAAATAATTAGAACTGTGTATAACATGGTTAAAAATAAGAAGAGGATTGTGGATGCAGGTACTGGGCTCTTAGCCATGCAGAGCAGGAAAAAAATTAATTATTAAAATAAGAAAAAATATTAAATTAATAACAATATATCATGTAGAAAATATTGAGCTATAAAAGAAGAGAAAAATGAATATAATGAAATAAATGAATATTTAAATATAAAATATTATATTGAAAATGATTAAGATCGATTTCAAATTAAAGGTCCTAATTAAAATTAAATTATTATTCAAGTTAGAGCAACATTTATAGCAAGATAGATATCCATAGATATATATCATAAATTTTTGTTGCTTTTTTTTATAAGTTATAAAATTATTATATACATATATTATAAGTCAAGGATTTGGTATAAAAATATAAATAAATTTGTAATATTTTTTATTAAATAATTCATATCAATAACTAATTAACTTTGCTACATTTTCAATTTCATTTATGCTGATCGCATTTTATGTTTGATTTTGATTAGTTTTAGTTATAATGAAAATGGAAAATAAAAAAATCACTAAAGCTCAAGCCAAATACTTGTTTACCTTAAGTGCAGCTTGCAGCCCACGTTCATTCCATAAATAATCCTGCCAGAATAACTCTTCAGTGCAGCTTAGCACCTTTAGATTCCCCACAGCATACAAAACCTAACAAATAGCCAGCAATAAAGTCCATTAGCTAAGCATCTTTTGACACTTTTCTAATCGCCTGAAAACACCTTTTGAGCAGCAAGCAAGATGCAAGACCGCAATTAAGTTCACTTAAGAGGTAAGGCGTCTATTTACTGGCTACTATTTGACACTATTGCGATGCTCGACGGCTCTAAGAATGGGTTAGGCCGGTGTCATTGGGAGTTATTCAATTATCGTTAGGCTGGCGGGGGCATGCCTTCGCTAGAGTCTCATTAGCAGGCCGAGAACCGTTGGCAGAGGGAGTCAGAGAGAGAGTCAGAGAGATAGACAGAGAGAGGGAGAGAGAAAGATATTATCGCTAAATGACCGCAATTTGCATGTAAATGTTGTTTATCAATTTAAACGGCTAAATGCCTTAAAACTAATGACAGAGCTGGGCCAAAAAGGCAATAAAGAAATTTTTTCACCCTGCAGCCAAGCGGCTGATATTTTTGTGTTCGCCTGTTCTTAACGGTGCTTCCAACTTGTGGGTAACCGAACGGAAGACCGGTACCCAGACCCAGTACCCGCTGCCCGAGCATAAGTACTTAGCCGTACTCGCATTGAGAACCCGTGGCCAAGCACTGCATGCAGCACATATTATAACAACAATATTACGGTAATGACGTGTCATTAATTTTATTACAAAATGTGTATGTGCCCCGTACGAAGCGACGAGCCTTTTGGCGTTGCTTTATTGAAATCTTGTAGACTGCTGGTCTTCCGCATTTGATGGCCATGGCTCTGGCCAAGAGCCTCTGACTGCAGTGAAAGCCCATCCGAGTGGGGGGCGCAGCTCGCGGTTCGTATCGATAGCTATAGGTATAGATGCCAAAAATAACTCGCATTGCTCGTTGAAATAAATATGCTGCATAGCTTCGACGTTTTTGTTTTGTTTTAGAGACGACGAAAATATTTTCTATGAACTGTTGACTGCATAACTCACTTTCAGCCAAAGAGTGAGTGAAGCAGAGAGAGAGAGAGAGAGAGCGGGAGCGAGAGAGATGGGGAGGGTAGATCCCTTGCCGATTGTGCGAATCTGGTCCTGCTGGGCCGCCAGCCTGCGCCAGTGCCTGACACTGAAAAATGCAAACAGAAATAAAACAAAAGACTTAAGCAACAAACTGAGTGATTGCAATTGCTTTGCTATGCGTTTGTGTGCGTGTGTATGTGTGTGCTGTCTGCTATTTTTAGCTGAGCTAAATAGTTGGCATTGGCCCAAAGGATGCGAACGGCAGCAGCATCGCCAGCATCGCCGCCGCACCGCTGCAGTGGTCCAAAAGGAGTTCGCCTGCCCAACTGCTACCCGGCCTTGTCTTGGCAGCATATTATTTTATAGCCGCGCGCATAAATCTTGCAAACGCAGATAAAAAGGAACGCTTTATAGAAAAATAAAAATAAAAATAAATAAAATGCCAGCCAAGTGGGTGGGGGAGGGGAGCCGGCCGCATGCGCCGGGCGTAGCAGTACAGAGAGGACAGAAAGAAAGAGTGAGTGTAGGCAACCGGATCGTCAGCCCTCGCATTGATGGAAACAATTTATGGCAAAATTAATGATAGATTATGGCGCTGCCAATTAAAAACCAACAAACAAGCGCGCAGTTTATGGATGTAGCATCAACATGGAGCCCCCGCTCTCCGCTCTCTTCAGTAGAGTACCCCACTCGTAGCTGGATGCTGCATAGATTGCAGAGTAGGTGTTTAGACGAATGGCGGTCATTGGCAGTGTGATTTGTTTGCGACTCACGAGCCGCAAGTGACAAATTACCCGGCTTAAGACGAAGTGACATCATATCAATCTTTAGATTCGCCGATTCCAAATACATAATTAAAACACAATAAGCAGGCGGCGAACTGAGAGCAGTGTTGGCCATTTGATTAATAACCTCTGGCCATACTCCTATGGCAACACGAGTCGGCTATTAAACTCAGTCAAGCGCAATTAGAACAAAGCAGACGCAGAAATACAAAAGAACACAAAATACCATATGTTTATTATAATCTACATATTTCCTTTCAAGGCGGACAGCTGAGCCAACTCTGAAGCGGAATTCTGCACGTCTGCGTTTTAATTCTTTGAACTCTGTCAAAAAAGAAAAGAAAAATTGTTGATGAGATCACATCTATTCACATCTATTCATCAAGCAGCACAGTTTGACAGCCACAGAAGTGCTATATATTATTAAATATATCTCAATCTCAAATATATTTTATTTTTAGCCAGATGTGATCAACATTTTGATAAGACTTGATTTAAGAACATTTTATATTTATTTTTATTATTTTTATTTTATATTATTTGCTTGAAAAATTGTATATGAATTATCTATCCTTGATGCATGTTTAAATATTTATTTATTTATTCTTTGGTTTCGTTAATCAATCAGCAGAGGAAAATTCTTAAATTTCCCTCAAATTATATGAAATTGAATTTTTTATCATTAATAAATCTGTAAGCAGAAAGTGGTTTGACGTTAAGAAGTCCATTGCTAAATGCCCGAAGAGTTTAGGGAATTTATGCCCAGATGCTATCCGGTAGACGTCTTTATAAATAGATTCAAAAGGCAAACAAATCAAATAGAAAATTGGCTAATGTTTTGTATGGCCAAATTGCTTTTTAATAATTACAAAAGAAGGGGCATGAAAAAGAGTTCTGAAAATATAGCGCTTGCAGCTATATAAAATTTGATGGCAAGAAGCAGCATAAATGGCAATCGACTTGAAATTGAGCAATTAAACAATTTTGTTGTATCTGGGCAGAAGCGAGAAAGAGTTCAATGTGCTCAATGCACGACAATTCAAATTGAGGATTTTCTATGCATGGAGCGGGGGTGAGGATGGAGGCGGGGCGGTTGGAGATCACGTGCTACAATTAAGAGTTACGCAAGAGACTGCAGAGAGACAGCTTGACAGACTGACCGACTGACTGTCCGTCCGTCCGATTGAAGTGAATGATTGATGGACGGAACTGTGCTAAGCAATGTCAACACGTATACGCCCACCAGACCAGGCCAGGCCAACCCAACCCAATTCGGGCTAGCATTACGCGCAAAAATTCGTGTGGCAATCAAGTGCTCAGAATACGTGCTGGAGATTTCAATTCGAGTCGAACGAAATCATTTCAGCCACTTTTATGGATCTTTAATGGGACAACAACGGGCAGGTAGTTCGCGTAATACAGGCAGGCTGACAGTGCCTAGAAATGGCACAGTGGTGTGGGGCCCCGGGGCAGCCGAGCGAGCCAAGCCAGCCGAAAGTGGCCCATAAACAAGCACACAAACACTTCTGGGCCAAGCTTCAACTCCGGCTTTGATTTGGGTAAACAAATCACCTTATGATAATCAAGAGTCAATAATCTGTTTTGCCTCAAGAGGCAGCAGCGGCAGCAATGCTCCCCGTGCCCAATGCCCCATGCCCAATGCTCGATTCTCGCTTGGAGTGCGTTCATTGGTGGCCTGTTTTGTACTTGACTCGAAGAATAATGAATCATAAGTCAGATTGCGGCCCCCGCAGACGCCTGCGCCCTGGGTCTGATTTGTTCATTTGTTGTATCGAATGTACATGTCGTTCATATCTTGTTCCAACAAATCGCGTGCTGATCGGGCACCGGGTGTAGCCCTGCACCCTCTCTCTCTCTCTCTCTTTTACTGTATCTCTCTCTTACTTTTGGCTTCAGCTCGTGTTTGACAAGCGCGCAACAGACAATTTTAATGATTCCCTGCGGTTTCTGGCCTTTTTCTGGCCAGAAGAATTATGACTTTTTCAATGTGATTTCATTTATTTTGCTTACTCAGCCCTCACCCCGCCCCGTTCACTGCGCTGTCACTAGTTGTTTCGCAGTTGGTGTTGATAGCGACTTTTACTCGATGTCTTATTGCGGCGGCGCCTTTTGGCCAATGGGTATTCTATTTCTGGTTCAGTTCCTTGAACCCGCAATGGGGCAACTTAATTAACTTTCATTCCATTGATCACAGTTCGACAATCACTGTGCCAGCAACATCACAGCTATTTTGCTTAACACTAATTAACCTGCCGAGCAGCAGCGGAAATGTGTTTTAAGTGTCAGGCGAGGCTTAAGACGACGAACACCTCCTCCATTCAAATTCATTGCTGATTTGCATATTTGTCGTTAAAGTTTTGTGCTTGCTGATTTTTATGAATAGTTGTAGAGATCTGCAGCTGATTATGATATCATTCTGGTCTCTCCGCTAACGAGCGCAGTATTTGCACATCTTTTGAAATTTGCGGTTTAAGAAAATGTATATATATATAAAAATTATATTCATTTACCCAAGTAATTTACACGCACTTGGAATTAAATGATCTTTTCATTTACAATTGCTGATGAGTAAAAACACTAAAAATAAATATTAAATATAAATGCAGGAGTAAAGTGGGATTTTATATACTCTATCAAGATAGTTAAGCGGAGTAGATTAGTTTTTTAACTACGTCAATTCTATTTTAAATTAAACTTGATTTTATTCAGCAATGATTTTATAGCTCTGGTTTATCTTAGAGCGTGCGTCATTGGCGCTGATTACTAAAATATGCATTCAGAGTTATTCTAACTTGACTAAAGCTATTTATATTCGTATCGACTCTTCTGGAGCTATAATACTTTATACCAGATATTTTTCATACCGGAACTTTCTGTTTGCTTATTGTCTGACTAAGTGAGAAGCTGTCATAAATTTGGAAATATCGCAAAGCTTCTGGGGACTTACAAGTCATGAGAGTTTCCGAGAAATAAAGCGTAGAATAAATATTTAACAAATTGTATTCAGATTTAAAATAGATTAAATTATTATTATTTTTTTTTTAATTTACATAAATTTAAATAAAGTGCACTTGTTAAAACTATTTTTTTAATTTAATTATTAATATATATTAAAATTACAATTCTTTCATGTTTATTTTCGATATTTTTGAAGTAAATTTACTACAAATCAAAAAACCAATAACAATTTTTTTTTAATTTTTTATTGTATTAATATATATTTACATAATTAATATTTTGCATAAAATTTTTTATTTTTTTTTATTTTTTTTGTTTGTTTTTTTTTTTTTTTAAATTATTAATTTTATTTAATATATATATATTTTACTCATCAGATCATTTTTATAATTTTATATGCAGTAAATCAGCAATAGTATGCATAATTTGAATAATCTTGCTTAAATAAATATTAAAATTCAGCCCAGCATCTTCAATTGAGTTAAAGTGAATTCGACTTCGTTCAAAGTTCTGTTCAGAACCAGATTCGAGGTTTGTTTGTAGCAGTGGCCATTGTTGCTGGCTTTATGGTTGCCCAGCGGTCATTTAGTGATTCTCTAATGACAGCACAAACTCTCAACGCTCAGTGAATGGGGTATGTGGAGATGAACTGATGCATACATTGTAATAGATAATTAAACGCCTGGCCATATATTTTATATGCGATGTCGGCGTTTATTTGACGTGAATGGTGTGCAATCAATTTTTATGTAAACGCAATTCCACAATACAAAACGCGATGCTAATGAAGCGCGGATGCTATTGCAGCTGCCAGCTCAGTGTCTAAAGGCAGCAGGCAGCAGACAGCAGGCAACAACAGGCAGCAACTGGATAGCCTTATGCCCAATGTGGTGGCATCGAGGAGATCTTTGTTATCCAGCCAATAGTGTATTAACTAAGCGTAAGCCAAGTTTATGTTGATCACAAAAGGCGCCTGTGGCTGCCAAAGGCGATAATATTGCTGTGCCTAATTAAAAATGCCATAAATACGGCTCCAGCTCATGTTGACATTGCCAATGCTAAATACTGGCTGTTAAACTCTATATAAAAATGAAATGCCTTTTTTAACACACAAACGGTTTGCATAAAGTTTTAGTTTGCATAAAACTTGAATATGGACAAAACGGCATCGCACACAGGCCACAGGCTCACGCTGAGACGATGGGGAGACCTTTGCGTTGAGCCCAGACGACAAAAAATAATAAAAATATGTCACTGCCAATTGTCGATTGACAAATATTAAACAGGCATAAATAGTTGTCATACATCAACATGAGTGTGCGTACATGTGTGTTCCGTTTGCATGGCCCGTCGACTAACTAATTTGCCAAAAACAACAACAATGACTCGCAATGGCTATAAGTATAAAAATCTCTCAAGGTCTCAGCCATAGCCACAGCCACAGTCGGAGTCGGAGTCGCAGCAGTCGCAGCAGCCACAGCCCAGCGACATCGATCAACAGTGCATGAAATTTGCGCTTGACCATGTCGCATGTCATTTTTATTATATTAATACCCTGTACAAAATATAAGGCATGGGAGGCCCTTACCCTTAATAAAAAAAAAGTTGACTTCAATTTTTGCTAAATTGGAATGGGAATTAAATTGTTTTTTTTTTTTTTTAATTAACATCTATGTATTAAGCAAAAGTATAAAAGTCTCCAAATACTTTATATAAATGTATGTATTTATAATAATTATTTTTTATTTAAATGTTTAGAAGCAACTTCTAGTACAAATATCGTATCAATTATTTTTTTTATGTTTAATTATTTTGTGATTATTTCTCATTAATATTTTTTTTACAATAATATATATTGTTTTATACCAATTTATTTTTAACAGAGATTTGATTGCTTTTCAACTGTCTTATTCACCATTTCTAATATTTAAGCATTTATTTATTAATTTTATTTATTTACAAAAATTCTTTTTTATGGAGTGTATCAATTCAGTTTGCTTTACAATTTCTTTTTTATACATTTTTTTTTTATTTTTCCCAAGGTATTTAGTATATTGATATTATGTACGTATGTTTTTAATTTGCATGCGTTACCTAGTTCCATCCTGCTTAATAAATAAAATTTAACTTGTTAAACTTTTTACGGCTGCTGTTGTCAGCGCATTGATTCATACTGCGCCGCGTCCATTAAAGCGCTATAAATATATTTTTATTCAAAATAAATTGCATGCAATGCATTTGTCATATGGGAAACAACGGCGATTCATTCGGGTTGGGCACTTGGAAATTTCTCTAGACGCTTTCTGTGCTACGCTTGCTGCGTTTTTGCCACTGTCATAAGAAAAACAACATGAGTGCTTAAATATTTATCTAAGCTCAGTCGAGTGCAACAGAAGGCACCGTTGCTGTTGTCTTGACTGCTCGCAGATCTCTGCTGCTGTTGGCTAAGACAATGGGTGGCAGAAAATCAAAGCAGCTGCGATGCGTTGAAAGCTAGAACCACAGACAATACACGACAACAACAACAAGAACAGCTACCGCAATAACAGCAGCGTAAGAGATTATTTAGCGTAGATAATTTTTAATTTAGTTACCCTAGCATCAACACAAATAACAATTGAGGAATTAACATTGCATGTTGTTGGGCGAGTGAAATTGTAAAAGCCTGCTGCAAAAGCGAAAACTATTTAAGCCAAATGAGAGCAGACAGCTATGTCAAGTGTAACCGTTACAGATCCAAACACCTGGCTGAAAAGTGAGAAAAAAACATGCAAAATGCTAACTCACTCAGAGCACTTAGCTAGAACGGAATTTGTAACCAACTTTATTTCCACAGAAATTAAATAAATATTGTATGAGAAAAGTGTAGATAAATGTTATTATTTTATTATTTCTTTAGATGGGTTATAAGGTTATACTAACATTATGTGCGTTTATATAGCCTAGTTCTGAAAGTGATTATTTGCTTTACAATTAGTTGTGGTGCAATAGTAGTAGTTTACAAGCAATAGTAGTAATAGTAGTGATAGGAGTAGAAAAAGTTGTAGGAGTAGTAATAGTAGCAGAAAAAACAGTAGTAGTAGTAGTAGTAGAAAATATAGTAGTATTAGTAGAAAAAGTAGAAGTAATAGTAGTAGAAAAAGTAGAAGTAGTAGTAGTAGAAAAAGTAGAAGTAGTAGTAGTAGAAACAGTAGAAGTAGTAGTAGTAGTAGAAAAAACAGTAGTATTAGCAGTAGTACAAAAAGGTGTACCAGTAGTAGTAGAAAAAGTATAAGTAGTAATAATAGAAAAAGCAATATTAGTAGTTTAAAAGCAATAGTAGTAATAGCAGTAGTAGTGGTAGGAGTAGAAAAAGTAGTAGGAGTAGTAGAAAAAATAGTAGTATTAGTAGAAAAAGTAGAAGTAGTAATAATAGAAAAAGCAGTAGTAGAGTAGTAGCAGAAAAAGCAGTAGCAATAGTAGTAATCGAAAAAGTATAAGAGTAGTAGTGGTAGAAAAAGTAGTGGTATTAGAAAAAGCAACAGCAGCAGTAGTAGTAGAAAAAGTAGTAGTAGTAGTAAAAACGGAGTTGTAGATTTATCCTCATACTTTAAGTTAAACTCTTATATTTTGTCTAGATATTAGACCTTAAATGGTTGGAAATAAATTAGCGAATCGAAGATGAATGCCCATAAGCATCGATATTTACTGTATTTAGAATCCATTCATGACCCACAAATATATTGCAGTTTATCACTGTGTTAAACAGCTGTCAGAGCTCTGCCCAATACGAGCGCACACACACACACTCTCACGCACGCAGTTTTCAGAATTTTCCAGCTCGCTTGTGGAAAATTGCGAGTTTCCGCCGATTCGCCATGATACGATGCAGTCGGCTCAGCTCAAAGGTTTTTTCAGACGTTACAGCTCAATGATTGCATACAGAGCACAGCCGCAGCGAAATTTATTTGACATATGCTCCAATCGCAGCGCCTTTTGCATAGCTGAGCAATGAGCAATGCTGCGCTGGGAGCCCGTGGAGCCAATTTGCAAATGGAAAATAGAGAAAATGGAAAACTAGCAGCAACATGAGCATGCAGAAAACTGAAGCGAGCATTTTCCCAATAGGGTAATTAAATGTTAATTAAAATTTTAATATGACGCGATCTGGACAGCAGCAACTGCAGCTGGCTATCATAGATCGGCTGGCATTGGCAAGGTCGTGTGTCGGGTGCGTGCCGAGGCCCAGTGCTGTACGATGAGATGAGATGAGATCATAGCGCACATATGAACTGATGCTACCTGTTGCTGCTGCTGCTGCTGCTGCTGCACCTGTTGCCATCTGGCTACCAGTTGGCTGTTGGCTGTGTTTGCATTTCAATTGTCCAACGGCAGACGCTGAAGTGACTCGTAATTAATAATCTTTAGTGCTATTAATAGCCGAGAGAAGTGTTTAATGTTTAATGCCTTTTGCACACATCATGCGACATGATGCAGCAGCAGCAGCAGCATCACAGATCATTGCCACGCCTCAACGCACACCAGGCACAGGCCAAAGTGAAGCTCAGCTTTTTACTTATTTCATTTAATTGACTGTTTAACCTAAGCCAAACACAACATGTATGAGCACTTACTTATTCGCTGGCTCCAGAGATGCGCAATTACGTCATTCGCCATTCATATGAGCGCTAATCAGAAATCAAAGCAAAACAATTATTATTAACACACGTCAAGTAATGAATTATGTATTCTCACTATGCTGCCTATGCTTGCGCCGTATGCATTCGAATTAATTATTGTAATCAGCAGTTGGAATATACATAGGTACTTCAGCTGACAGCTAACAATGTCTTACGACTTGTAACAGCTTTTTCAGTTCTCTTTAGCTAGCTGGCACGAGCTCTCTGCCGACCTTGAACGACCTTCACCAACGTGTACTGCAAAACATTTTGACTACTTCATTTCAGAGTTATACTATATGAATAAAATAAAGAGCTGTCCTAACCTAAAATCAGCTAAATATCAATAGATATAAAAATACAAAATTTATATATAATACATAAAATAGTTTAAAATTAATGTATAATATTTTGAACAATTTTAGTAAATGATTAACTTGTTAAGCTAATAATTAAAAATACATATTTTTTATGTTTAAAATATTAAAAAAAAATTAACTGCCAAGTTTTATTATGATTATAAAATAATAATATAAATAGATATTCTTCTCCATATAAATGTAATAAAATAAACTTCTCATACAGCTCAGCCCCCATAAGAGATTTCTATCTTCCATAAAAAAGATTTACGTGCTTATGTTACGCTTTTAACACTAATTGCAATAAAATATCAATTTAATTATCAATATAAATCAAACAATTAAGAAAATATTTTAAAGTTTGTTATGCTTGAATTGTGAATTTGCATTCATTAAAGATATTCATTACAAGCAACTCACGTTGCATATTCTTCTAAAACTTGCTTTGAGCATAGGTATTAGACGGATAAGATCTGTCCATGTTAAAGGTTGATTTGCTTCGATCTCATCTTCAACTTGAACGACCTTGGCTAACAACTTTTCTCATTGTACTTGCCATAATTATTCAAGCATAGACTCGACTCAACTAAATATATACATTTTAGGCATATTTCAGTCCACATTGCATTGTTTACAAAGTACTTGGATTTTCCCACAATTAAAAACTATAATTAAATAATGTTGCCCCTTAGTCACATTAACAATTGCTTTCCAAGCTCTTTAAATATTATTTAGTTATGCCTGTTCTATCACACTCCAGCTGTCTGCTTCCACTTCTTCGATTCATTATTAACTTCTAGAAGAGAGATAAATTGCTATTTGCATAGACCGTTGCAGCAGCAGCTGCTGCTAAACACTTTCTATGAATCCTGCCGCCTTCGCTTTCTGCCATCTGCTCAGCCACTTAACACTTTTCCTCGGCTGACAGTTTAAATCGCTGACGGCGCACTCGTTAACTTTGACATGTTCATAACAATTGCCCAAAAGCCCAACAGTCTGGGCAAACTAAACACAGGCCCATAGACTCCAGACTCCAGACAGTTGCCCAACCAATTATCGGGCCGCTGGCATGCAATTTATGTGCAGTTGGCAGTTGGCTGGATTTATCAACTTAATGCACATCTTTGTTTGAAATGATTTGAGCTCTGTGCTTGAGGGCAACTATAGAAATAGAAGTGGTCACTGGGCAGGTCGCTCGCTGGGCAAGCGAAACGTGTTTAGCATATTGGCAGAAATGTTTTGGCATTTGCGAAAAGCCCCCAACCAGCGACAACTTCCTTGACCGCCCACTTGAAACAGAATCCAAAGTTCCTTGGAAAAAACTGAAAACCGAAACCGAACCACACCGAAAACCAAAAGCAAAGCCCTTAGACTACGATCATGATGATGCTGCTGCTGATGATGATCATGTTGAAGGCGCAGCGACCTCTGCGGTGTATCTGAGAATCCGCTAAGAGGTTCCAGGCACAGAGAGAGAGGAAAAAACTGTTCAACTCTGTGAGGCTGTGGCAAATGTGGCCCTAAGTAGAGTAATGAACTTTTGCCCAGTTGCTGTTGTTGTTGTTGTTGCAGCCCATTACGTCAAATGCGCGCTAGCATGCGACTGGGCCAACAGCTTTTGACTTGGTTTTTGTCTTTGGCTTTTGCGTGTGTGTGTGTGTGTGTGTGTGTAAAAGCCAACTAAACACGCCAAGTTTAAGGTTAAGTTTTCGATTTTGTTTTTAGCCAAACGAGCGAATAATCATTAGATAAGCCAGAGCAGAGCGCCAACAAGGAAGCATTTCTCTGCACTGCCGAATGCAGCGCACATAAATGCTAATCATAGTGATTCCTTATTGAATTTCCCAATTTTCTACAAATTGCCAGGCAGTTGGGCAAGTAGAGGAGCGGATTGTTGCAGTTGCTGCAACATTTTACTGTTAAGAACTCAGCCCAAATGCGTCAAGTTCGTGTCTGAAGTCTTTCGTTTTTTTCTCCTTTTTTTTCATATGCCCCACGGCTTTCGGTATGACTGCAGTTGCTGTTGCAGCTCACCCGCACCGCATTGTTTTTTGCATAATTTTTTGATAGAATTTTCCCATGCAATTTGCCACTAATTGCTGCACGCAGCAGCCGCAGTTGCAGCTGAGCTGCTTTCTTTCTTGCGCCTAAGCACGAACAAATTGCAGCCGCTACGTGCTTTACGATTTTCTTCACTCTGCCATTTGCATTGCGGCTGGCATTATGAATAGACTGACGTATCATATGATGTAAATTTATTGTGCCTGGCATCTTATGAGAGTTTTGTTCAAATGCAAATTACATATGAGTGCAAAGGTGAGCTACAAGAATCATGGACAGGTCGCAGAAGGATAAAGAGCTGCTGATAGCCTTTGTCTTTTTATTAGAAATATATGAGATATTGGAATATATATACAATATCGAAATTTTTATTTCTTTTCCTGTGTCTGCTACAGCTCCTTCTCTCTCTGCTCTATATACAACATATCTCTGCAGCTGCTGTCTTCAAAATATGTATCATAAGTATTAAGAGTCTCTGGGCACAGCCTTGCAGCTTTTGTCTCCGGGCCAGCAGCCTTCAGTTGGCTCTTTCAATTGGAGGCCAAAGTTGTCGCTTGTCGTGTTGGGCCAACAAATCAAAAGGCCACAAAGCGCATGGGTGACAACAACCTACCGCGCAGTGTCCGTAGTTGCTGCAGTTGCTGCTGCTGCTGCTGTAGTTGCAGCTATTTTAATGGGTTCTTTCGCTTTTCGTTTGGATCGCTGGATAGCATCAAGGAAGCCAGTTTTCTATATGTGTTTGTTTGTGCTCTTCTGCTTCTGCTTCTGCTTCTGTTTATGTTTGTGTTGCTGTTTCTCTAACGCTGTCGTTTAAATGGAAATCAACGCGCAGGATGCATAAAGTTTGCCTGTTTGGTGCTGCTGCTGCTGCGTCTAATGAAAGGGTCAGACTGAAGACTACCGAGGAATGGCTTGCTTTTGCTATGAATTATTTGCGCTTTGTTTACCAGGCAGCAGGCAACAGGCTCAACTGCTGCAGCTACTGTTGTTGTTGTTGTTGTTGTTGTTATTGTTGTGGCTACTGCACGCGAATTGTTGCACAACAGAACGGCAGCCGCAGCCTCCACAAAGCAAATAATAAAGTGAGAAGAACAATGCCAATGCAATGTTCAAAGTCAACGAACCTAAAAAGTCCCATATTTCGCTTACAGCAGACAAACAGCCGTAGCAACAGCAACTGCAGCAGCAGAAGCAGCAGCAGCAACAGCAACAGCAACATGAAGATCTGAGTCGGTGCTTTGTCCAGCAACAACATTTTTTCGCTCCATTTCATTTTTTCCAAGCATGACGCAAAATTTGTTGCCAACTTTTCCACACACACTCACACACACACACACTCACACAGCGTCAGCATTTTCACAACCTTTGCACGTTTAGCTAGCCAGCTCAGCTCAGCTCTGCTAGCCAGCCAAACCACGACAACAACAACAACAGCATCGACGACGACGACGGCAATGGCCAAGAAGCCCTCCATGGCATTGCACGTAAAAAGTGCAATGGCCTTAAGTGGAAAAAGCAGTAATAGAAAATAAGCATGGACTCTGGGGCTGCAGCAACAACAAAAAAGAAAAGAAGGAAAAAGAGAGAAAAAAAAAAACAGAATTGCAGGCAGGCAGCCGCAACTGGAGGCCTGCCGGGCAGACTATGCAACAGCAACATCAACGGCAGCAACACAAAAAGTTGCAGAACTTTGTTGCTGGCTGGCTGAAACGACCTCGCTTGCATCATTAGAAGTGGTGCTCACAGCAGCAGCAGCAGCAGCAGCAGCAGCAGGAGCAGCAGCGGCACACACACATTGAAAGAGAAAGAGGGAAGGGGAAAGGAAGGGAAGGCAAGGCAAGCTGTTGCTTGGTTGCTCCAAGTTGCAAGTTGCTGCGGCAGACAAAGCCAAAGTGCTGCTACGTGCCTTGGGTTCTATAAAATCTTTCCGCTACACTCTAACCCGCTCTTATTCTAGCTCTCCACTACTCTCTCTCTATTTCTATCTCTCTCCTTCTCTCGCGCTCTGTTGACTATGCAATCGAAATAATAAACCCAACAGTTGGACAATTTTCTCGACGTGAGTTTTTTTGAGCTGCAGAAGCAACTGTTGCAGTTGTTGATGTTGTTGTTGTTGTTGTTGTTATGAAAGCAATGCATGTAAAACTTGTCACAAGCAAAGGGCCCAGCTGCTGCCGACGAGTCGGACAAACCAATTGACCTTTGCCGTGTGGTGCTCTGGCCCTCTGCCCCAGCCCTGACCATTGCGGTTCAATGCACTCAATCAAGCAATCAATCAATTGTATACCATGCCAAAATCATTAGTGCCACAACAATGCTGGCCATGGCTTGACCCACAGCCCACTTAAGGCAAAAGATGTTGTTGCCAGTTGCCAGTTTCTGTTGCTGTTGCCAGTTGCTGTTGCTGGTTTTGGATTTGGGCAATCAAAGCGCAAATACCGCCAGGCAAAACATGCGCCAAGAATTAGAGTCGTCAGACAGTGTGTTGTGGGTAGAATTTTACCCATATAGTACTATACACACATATATACAGCGATCCATGTTGTTGTTGCCTTAAAACTGCTCGTGAGAAATTCGCACGGTTTTTTATCGCAATTGTTTATGGCGGCATCTGCTGTAACAACAACAGCCGCCTCATCATCAACAGCAGCGGCCGCCGCAGCAGCAACATCGTCGCCGTTTGTCGTTTGTTGTCAATGGCAGCAGCAACACCAAAGAAAGCTCGGCCACGGCTAACAGCCAAGCCCCGTGGACACCCGTAAACCGTAAGCCGTACAAACAACGTGACTAACATATTTGCCACCTTCTTCTGCTGCTGTTGCTGCTGCTTGTGGGTGACTTTTGTATAGCTGATTGCAGCAGCAGCAGCAGCAACAACAGCAACAGCAACAGCAATAGCCATTGCCATAGCCAATTGTTTTCGTAGCTGAAAAAAATTAGAATTTCTAATGGTCGTCGTCTCCTGTAGTCTTGACTTTGACTCTGCTTCATGCCCATACCGGGCTGCCCATGGCAGTTGTTGCAGCCACAGCCACAGCCGCAGCAGCAGCAATTTGCGCGTGTTAAATGCAAACGCCGCTGCAACATTTAACTGTTAAACATAGTCGAGTCCAAGTGCCCAAGTGCCTGCCTCTGTGGGGTGAGTGTGCCAAATTACAGTCAATGATTGAATTCAATTTGCAATTGAAAATACTCCACGGGCCCAGAGCCCGATCCCAAGCTCGCGTCTGACTCGGTTCGATAGCCAAGTGTGGGCGGTTGAGGCAGTTAAGGCAACGTAAGCGAGCTTAACTAACGGCGCATCTTCATAAACTTGGCCATAATTCAAGTCAAGCTTTTGTCCGTTTTGGCTTGCACGAAAGTTCTCGAAGATAGCGCAGGGTCGGAGCTGGGTGGGGGCCAGCCAGATGATGTCATTGCTCATGCTGTGCTGGCACGTGAATGGACAGTTAATTACATAAGCGCCACGAACAAAATGTAATAAGATGTAAATACATCTAATGGTTGCCATGTGGCGAAGGTTGATTTTCAAGTTTGTGGGAAAGAATAGTTATCTTGTATATATCTGGATTTATATATATTTGGTTAAATCTAATCAATGCCTTCACTGAATAATTTATATGCTACATCTATATATCGCTGTATATATGACAAAAAAGGTTAAATCATATAATTTACTCTTGCCCATTTAGAATCATTTATTCGCCTACTAAATTAAGACATTCGAGTCTCCCATGCTGCCAAAAGGTACACAATAAAAAACCACATTAAAAATTAATATTACACATTTTGTATGCCATTAATTGCAATGGAGCGTTAACAAATATATTCTTCGACATCTAGAATATTTCAATTTAGGTAAGTTTGGTTAATTGATACCAAATTTGAATGACGTAAATTTAACATTATAATAATAATAAAAAAATGTCTATTCTTATATTAAAGCTATTCATGTTTTTCTAACGTGTTCATGAATAAGCTGATATTTATTTTACTTAAAGCATGTTAAAATAAAAAAATATTAGGCTTTACTATTGATTTTTTATTGTTTATTTTGCCTTGACTAAGTTTCGCCATCAATCAACAACAAACTGTCCTATTCAAGCATCACCCAGGCAAGAGCTAATAGAATTATTAAAGAAATCCATGAAGAATTCCCAACTTCTATTTCTACATACTTTTCAGTCAGCCCGTTGAATCAAATATATGTGAAGGCAATAAATTTTATTCTCTTTACTGCAATAACAACAATAAAAGAACTAATGCCTATTTATAGCCAAGTGCATCACAGAGATGAGCGCAGAGTTGAGCGCATCATTGGGCTGCAGCCTAACACGTAATAGACGCCAATGATGAGCTCTGCGATTGTGAAATATGTGTGAGCTGTGAGCAAATTGATGCAAACGGAACTGCAACTTTTATTATCCCAGATCAAATTTCACATGATTTGCATAGTCATATAAAACTAATCATATTAATTGAAATTTAAATGCAGTAGAATTGAACTAATGGCTTATGTTTTAAAAACATTCATGATTATTTATATTTATAATATCTATCGCAGAAGAAGATGTTGCGTTGCCTTATTATTTATTATTTTCTGCTCTACATTTTACATTCTCCTCTATGTTCTGGACGCCCTGCAGCTCTGCTTAGCTGGCTAAGCTTAAATGATCTGTAACTGAGCCGGACATCATATTAAACACTGTCCAGACGCGCATCTTAAATTAATTAGCCGCATTTTATGATTCCCGCTAAAGTCAACACAAATCAAGTTTGTTGCCTAAGTCGTTCGTTGTTGGCCGTTGGCCGTGGGCAAAGCGGCACGCTAATTAAAATGGCCAAAAGGCTATTGCGCTTGCTCTCTCTCCACCTTTAACATGCTGTGCGCGCTCATAAAAGTGCACATTTCTATAATAAGCATGAAATGCAGGCTCTATCCGGCGCACACACAGCACCGCTTCGCCGTCGAAGCTTAGAGCTCAAGACAGTCCAAACTATAAATAACGCCAAGGGTCTGCGGTTGACCAGTGTTCGTTGTCCTCTGTCCTCTGTCCGCTGTCCACTGTCCGGCATCCACTGTCCTGTATTGATGTGTGTCCTGTCTACTGCTTTTTAAATCAAATGATAATAAATCACCGGCAGATATCATAAAACATGTTGCTCATAACCAACAAGGCAGGCAGAGTCAGCCAGCCAGGCTAAAAGGGACAGCCAGGACAGTCGACAGCCGACCCGGTTCATGACAAAAGCCCAGCCATTCGGTGGGAAATTTGCGCCGTTGCTTAGAAATTGAAGTGCGCTGGGATCAGCATCGGCTCTGAGCCTGAACCAGACACGAGCGGGGATCTCTGTAGGTGATTCTTCTGCTGTTCCTGTTGCCGCGCTGCGCCGTTGTCTAATTTGCATAAATGACAATGAGAGTCATAAAACATGCGTCGTTGTTGTTCGCTACAGCGCAGTCGCCGCCTCTGTTGTTGTTGTTGCTGTTGCTGTTCTTTTTTTTAATTTTTAAATAAAAATATTGCCATGCTGGCTGCTGGCTGCTGCATTTTCATCATCGTGCAACATGTTGCATGGCTGTCTGCCGCATAAATTAGATTTCGCGCTGATCTACACTTTTGCTGACACGCCACGGCGAAGAAAGTGCAACCCAGAGCATTTTCGCTCTCAGCAACAAACGAGCAACAGCAACAACAACAACAAACGGCAACAGCGACAAGCGACAGCAGCGAGCTGGAATTTTTATATCGCCGAAATGACGGTCAAAAATGTTAAGGGCCAAGAGCGTGTTCGCAAGTTCAAATACGAGCAACGACGGCCAAGCTGAGGATGCTGCGACTGCGACAGCGACTGCGACTGCGATTGCCGCTTGAAACTGAGTCTGAATCTAATTTGGAGTCGCCGGCCGCCCTGAGGCTACTTGTGCGGCATGGCAAGGTGAGGCTGCAGTGTCGCTGCTCCTACGACTCCACTGCCTCTGCCTCTTCCCCTACCGCTGCCTCTGCCTCGCGCTTTATTGGCCGATTTCATCTGGCGGCTCGATCAGGTACGTGGCTGCTCTTCTAAGCCATGTGTTTGCCCATGCTGTTGCCCTTTTGAAATTTATCTAAGCTTCACTTGACACTTGTCGTTGTTGTGCAGCTCGAGCTCATTGTTGCCGCTGTTGTTGTTGTTGTTGCTTTGTCTGTTGCAGCCATTGCCAACGCTGTCGGCGTCTTGAAATTTCCGCAATCTCGCGCCTTTAAAGCACCAGCAGTTATCATTAGACACTGCGCAGCTCTTCAATTTTCCACTGATTTAAGTTAGCCACACACACCCTTGGCACACACTCACACACATCACGTGTGCAGTTTGCCTTCTCGCTATCGTTGCTCCTTTTCCTTTTTTCTTTCATTTGACGTAAAATTCGTCTGTGTGCTTTTCCCCTTTGGCTGCGCTTCATTCAGCTCCATAACTTCCAATTGCACGATCTGTGCACAGCCCGCGTGCGGTTGTGACACTGCGGCATATCAAGACGACGACAACAGGCAGACTTCATTAACAGCATCAATTGGATAAAACAATGGATATAGTCGAAGGAGCTGAGATGGTGTCTTTAATTATATAAGAGTATATAGAGGTACGCTTCCTCGGGTTGGGTGAAGCAAATGGAGCACAGATTTCAGTTTCGGTTACATATTTAAGAGTAAGGGGGTAAATGCTTTTAGATCTTTTAGGGAATTTATGCCAGACTGCATGACTAAAGCTGAATGATATGACACTCAATGGATGGTACATCTATAAAACTTGTGGAAATCTTGATCACACTTTGCTCCTAAATAAAAGGCATCGCCTTATGAATAATTAAGAAAGTGTGTTCAACTATTCTAGTGAATGTTATAAAAACAAAACTTGAAACTTGAGTTAAGGCAGCTGCATGACAAAAGCTGAATGCTACGAAACTCGCTGGAAGGTGTTCAACAAAACTTGAGAAAATATTGATCAGAATTTGCTCGCTAAATAAAAGGCATAGCCATGTGAATGATTAGGAACGTTTCCTAACTTTGGGCCAACTCTTCTTGTGAATGTGACAAAAACAAAACCTAAAACTTGAGTTAAAGCAGCTGCATGACAAAAGCTGAATGCTACAAAACTTAATGTAAGGTACATCAGTGCCAACGACTGAATAAGATGAAGCTTTTGAAAAAATTGATCTCCATTGCCTCCTCTATCACGATCTATAAAGCATAATCATGTAATTAACAGAAATAGAAATGCTCTTAATTTAGGTCTTAATTTAGGCAGACTCTAAATGAGACGAGACTGCATGACAGAAGCTGGATGATATGACACTCAACAGATGGGATATTTATTAAACTTTCAGATCATTGAAATGAAAATTTGGCGATTCTTTAATTTATTAACTACATAGTATACATATAATTTACTATTATATGTTTTAATATGGTAATATATCCACATATACTTTATGGGGTCTGCCACTGTTGCCTCTGTCTTGGCCATATATTTCAACAAAACCATTATACACTGATTTGAAGAATTAGTAGACATTCTTACTAATACAACAAACAAAGTATATTTAAATTTATTACTTACTAGAGATACCTCTATGCTCATAAAGTCTTTCGCACTTCATTCACTCACTCGTCAAGCAACGACGCCCTCTGCAATTCATCCAAACTAACAATCTGAGCATCTTATTTAGCTTTCATATATATAATTTTCTTGTTGTTTCTGTTTGCCCCTTGGACTGGCTGTCAACCTGGTGGAGCAGTTAATGGGCGAGCCATAAATGCGAAATGTAACGCTTTTCTATCAATGCCAATGCCAATTTGAAGAACTCAATCAGAATTCAGCGGCAATTTGTTGCGCCCAAATGCATACGGCATGCCGCATGCCGCATGCCACATGCCACATGCCACACGTCAAGGCAACGGCCCTTTTTTGGGGCGCAGACTGAGATTATCTTGTCCGATTGCGTTTACAAGCCAATGTTATTGCACTGCCCATAGCTTCCTTTGGCCATAAACGCAATTAGAAGAACAATTGTTAGACATGCAAAGCGTCCAGCCACAGGGCCCTTTAGCCATGCGGCAGGCGTGGCCATAACAACGATTGCCATCTGCGGCTGGGGCCCTGGCGACAGGCTTACATTGCGACATGGACAACGAGAGCCTAGGCCGGACCAGCCCAGGCCAGACAACGTTGTGGTGCGTGTTTATAACTCAAATGATCAATTACCCTGCACAAGGATTTGCTAGCTGCTCTCGTGGTCTTGCTCTGCTGAGCCAGGCAGTTTAATAAACTCTTCACTCTACGCCATGTTAAACTGTCTCACGCCTGGCTTGTTGACTTGTGAGAAAACTCTTGTTTAGGCCAGGCTTAAATTGCAGCTGGGCTTTCAACTGACTTGGCACAAAAATAATTATGTGCCCAAATATCAATGCAATATGTGATTAAATGTTTGGCTTCAACTAGGGAGAGAGAGAGAGAGAGAGAGAGAGAGAGAGAGAGAGAGAGAGAGAGAGAGAGAGAGGGGCAGAGGCAGAGAGAAATTGGCATTGTCAAATTGCCACAGATGATGAGGCATAAGGAATCGAGTTTAAAAATTAGTTAGATCTAACTTTGCTGAAAATGTTAAAGACTTCTTTTACAACAAATTTGTAAACTTCTCCTGATATAGATCCAGCTTCATTCCAGCACCTCATTAGAGTCGTCAATGATCATTACATGTTCAAGCAGCTCCCATATTTTTCTGTTCTACATTCAAACACAAGCGTAGAAGGGCTCAGCGCAATGTAACTGTCAGCCCAAAAGTATGCAGCTGAAATTCACTTGGAGCCAACTAAAACCCACCTCAGCTCCAGCTTTACAACTTAGTCTTAGCTGGCTACTTCTAACTAAATTAAAATTGAATGTGATTCACGCCAATCATGATTCATGACTACAACTATTACAGCTGCAAGCTAAGCATTACGTACCTTAATTCTGTCTGAGCTGTCTAAATATATAAAATATTAAATATAAGCCAAAAAGAAATTGGTAAAGAAAATTACAAACAAATCAAACAAACAAAAAATCATTAATTTAATCACATTAAAACCTTAAGCCAAAAATAAAAAAATTTAAATAATTAAAAAAGTTTAGGAATTTTGGAGCTGTGGGATAGCCTTTCTTTCTGCCCCAGCTAGACTTGTGCACAGCACATCACACTTGGAATCGGATGCTGGACATTTGCATGTATGGATGGCCCTTGGCTGGATGCCAGACCTGGACCTGGACCGGAGTGGTGTTGAGTCAAGAAACTGGCACCCGCACGCTCATTGCTTGTATTTGGCTTGTTAACTGCGCATGTTTACTTTATGTTAAATTAAGTTGAGAATCGTGCAATGCAAATCACAGCGCAGTGCCAGTTTAGAAATGCTGCAGAACAAGAAATCGCCAGACAACGACTACGCTCGCATACAATTTTCCAACTCTTTTCTAATTGCCAAGAGTCCAAGACGAAGTCGAAGCTGAAGCTAGAACTGGAGCCAGAGAGCTGGAGCCAGAAGAGCCACGGCTACTGTCACTGATTGCTTTGCATACAAAATGAATTAATGTCATTGAGGAAGAAGATGTTGCCAGTTGGCACAGCAGCAACAGCAGCAGCAACAGCAGCTACTGCAACAGATCTCAACCTTTAGATTCGTTTGCTGCTTTATAAAGTTTGCTTTGGCCAACGGCCTGCGAGTGCTACAAATTTGAATTACTGGCTGACTTGCTTCCTTTTCATTATCTAAGGGTCCCAGCCTCAGCAGTTATCAAATGCAGCGCATCAGTCGTCAGCGAGAGGGGCTAGCCCCAGAAACAGTTTGTGGCTCCGCAAACACAGATCTATCTGCATGATTTGTTGGTCTGTGCCCGTCACACACAATAATTAAAATGCTTCTGCTTCTGCTTCTACTTCTGCTTCTGCTACGGCTTGATTGTTTATGCCGCCTAGATAAATGCAACTGGCAACTGGCATCTGGTAACTGCAGTTTAGATAATGCAATTATCTTCTTATGCAAATTTATGATTGACTGACTGACTGACTGACTGGCTGACACATTGAATCCCCCAACCAATCCATGTGAATGCTATGCCAAATGCCATTCAACCTTTCTAAGCTCTTTGTTACAGTTTGCAGTGCGCTCAGTTTGTTGCCTAAGTCTTTCGTTTTGCGCATTCGGTTCAATGCACTCCATGAACTTGTTATGTTCTCCCACTGCCACGCCCACTGCAGAGTGCAATTGTCATGCAACGAACAGCAGCTGTCGCATGTTACATATAGATTAGATAGAAAAGGCAATTGCTTTGAGCTTCTGCCTGAGCAAAAGGCAGAATACAATAAAAGAATTTCTCGAGTATTAAGACATTTTTTTTTAAGTTTTTTTTTTTATTATAAATTCAAATTTAGTAAATAGACTATAAGATTTCAAAAGCTCTCTTTCTCTCCCTCTCTTTCTATCCTTCTTTAATCAATTATAATATTTGCTTTAGTTTCGTTAGCTATTCGCTATCTTTTGATGACAATATGTAAATGAGCCAAGTAAAGAAATTTCGAAAACACAAATTTATTATTATTCAAGATTTGCATTTTATTATGGTTGGCATAAGAGTAAAAGTTATTTATATTTTCGCTTGAGAATGGCGCTAAATTAGATTTGACCTGTTATATGTAAACCTGCATGTGCGTTATAGAAAGAAAAGCATAAATCAGAAATGGATCTTTGACTAAGTGATTTTGGTAAGATTTATGAATTTTGCTTAATAAATCCAATAATGAAATTAGGTTAAGAATATAAATATGCATAGGGTAAAAGGTCCCATAGATTATATGTAAGTCAGGTTAGTATTATAGTGAAGACGTCAACGAATCACGGAACTAATAAATCAATGCAATTATTATTTTGAGAGGTTATGTATTATATCAGAAATGAGTTTAATATTTTACCTCTTTTACTTCTTTTCCATTTACATTAACGTCAATAAACAAAGCTAAATAAATGTAGATTAAATACATTGATTAAATTAATCATTAAATATTAGTGATGCATTTCACTCATTTCCGCTGCGCTCTGTGCCAACTCGTAATCAAATAATTTATTTTTAAAGTACTGATACGTATATAGAATTACAAATATATATTTTTAGTCGCAAATATATGCTCTTGTGCCGCTAAATTGGGTATAATTTGTTAATTATAAAATTATGAAGCTGGCAATTTGCGCCACATGTTGCATCATTTGCGACCGACATGCGCTGCTCTCTTTTTTGTTATTTTAATAACAATTTATTTTGCAGTGCAGAATGTGCCCGGGGCGCAGCATTTTGGGGGCAGAACCCCAAAGCGACGACATTCCAGGCGCACAAAATATGAGCGGCCAGCAGGCGAAAGGAGGAACACGACTCCAGCTCGAACTGCTCGCCGCATAAACTTATGCGAGGCAAATAAATACACATGTATACCATGACTATATATATATGTATGTTATACGAGTTGTTTGCGAAAATAAACTGCAAGTAAATTATGCGCAGCAGCGTGAAAGCAGGCGTTTTGGCTGCTGGTTAATGACGATACCAGATAACCGGCACTTAAAGGATATTTATGCTGCAAAAGTGAACGACACAAGTTATGCTGAGCCAAGAATACGGGATCGGAATGAAAGCCACTCGAAATTCGCCAACTCAGCGAGTTTCGCTTTGAGTTTGAGTTTATTCTGGTCAGAGCTGGGTCACAGGCGGCTCAACGATTCCAATGATCATTATGTGGATGATGATGATGCTGATGATGGCGACGATGAGTATGCCTAAGCCTCTCCAGCGACACATTAAAAGTCCATTAAGCTGCTGCATGCGCGGAGGCGGCTTACAGTTTGCTCCACTTTATTTTAAATATGCAAAAAGACAAAAATTTAAGAAGTATAAGTATGAGTTATGACACTGGCGTATACCCTATAGACAGGAAAATAAATTTAAAATATATATTTATGTATACATCTGTTTATAATGTTACAATACAAAATCTTAAATATTTTATTTATTTTTTATTTTATGTTTAAAATTAGTTAGAATAATTTTAAATTTTTATTATGTTCATATATTATTATTATTTATTAAATGTAAAAAATACAAATAATGAGTAATGAGGTAAAAATAGATTAAAAATGGAAAATTTCTTCAAATAATATTTTATATAAATTATTATCAAATTTTATTTCTTCTTAAAATATATATATTACTTTTATAATGATCAAATATGACAGTCTGTCCTTAGCTATACCTATTCTCAATAGAAGAAGCAGCCTTTCACTCGAGCAAAATAAACTTTACGCTAAGCCAATCATAACGCCCCTTCATACACATGTACAGGGTATTAAAAACAATATTGTTCAAAAGTTTATCATTTAGCGTTTGAGTTCTGGCTGTGAGCATCTTTTAAAGTTTTATGCAAATAAACCTGAAAGCAAACAAAGAAAGCGGAGAAAGACAGCATGAGCGAGCGGACGAACGACAGAGAGAAAGAAAGAAAGACACAAATTGCGCGATCGGCTGATGCTCGAACAAGCAATAAAGCATTCATATATAAAATTTGATGCTGAGACAGAAAGAAAACAAAGAAGAAGCGGCCGGGGCTGAGCTGCTATAAGTAGCGCGTGCTGTTCAAACAGCCAAGTCAATTGCCACCCAAACAAACTCCAGTCAAGATGCGTTGTTATCTGGCCCTGGCAGCGCTGCTGCTGGCCTGCAGCCTAACCCTGGCCCAATACGAATACCTGGCGCCGCAGCGCACGCTCCGCGAACAGTTCGGGGATGTGGTGGAGCAGCTGGTGGAGGAGCCGGTCAGCGATGTGAAAGCACGTCCTTTGCGCGGTGGCTGCAGCACCAAGGCCAATTGCTGTGAGTACCAAATGGACATAGGGCTCTAAGTCTTCGGTTATATATCAACTCATTTGCTCTGCCCTCCACAGTCTGCGGCACGCCCAACGTCAATCGCATTGTGGGCGGCCAGCAGGTGCGCAGCAACAAGTATCCGTGGACCGCTCAGCTGGTCAAGGGCCGCTACTACGCCCGCCTCTTCTGCGGCGGCTCGCTCATCAACGACCGCTACGTGCTGACGGCGGCGCATTGCGTGTACGGCAATCGGGACCAGATCACGGTGCGTCTGCTGCAGCTGGACAGATCCTCGTCGGATCCGGGCATTGTGCGCAAGGTGGTGCGCACCACCATTCACCCCAAATACGATCCCAATCGCATTATCAACGATGTGGCGCTGCTGCGACTCGACTCGCCCGTGCCCCTCACTGGCAACATGCGTCCCGTCTGTCTGCCCGATGTGAATCACAACTTTGATGGAAAAACAGTAAGTTCATGGAGACTAAGTCGCTCTCCATTTACTCTAATCTCTCTCTCTTTACTCCTCTCGCTCCTTTAGGCCACCGTTGCTGGCTGGGGCCTGGTCAAGGAGGGCGGCAGCACTAGCAACTACCTGCAGGAGGTGAGCGTACCGATTATCACCAACCAGCAGTGCCGCGCCACTCGCTACAAGGACAAGATCGCCGACGTGATGCTCTGCGCCGGCCTGGTCAAGTCCGGCGGCAAGGATGCCTGCCAGGGCGACAGCGGCGGTCCACTGATTGTCAACGAGGGCCGCTACAAGCTCGCCGGCGTCGTCTCCTTCGGCTATGGCTGTGCTCAGGCCAATGCCCCAGGCGTCTACGCTCGCGTCAGCAAATTCCTGGACTGGATCAAAAAGAACAGCGCCGATGGCTGCTACTGCCAGAGCTAAGCCAGAGCTTGACTTGACCCACCCACTCCCCCTTGAACTGTCTTGAGCACTTAAATTATTTTAAATTATTTCACAATCCATTAATAAACTGATCACAAAACATTCCACAAACGCAATCTATATAAAGATATTGCAATCGAGAGGATTTAAAACCCCGAGCCTCGAGACATTTTCGGCTATTACGCCAAATTGAGTATGTCGAAATTCTCTTCCCGAGTCGGAGGAGCTGGGCGAGCTGCTTTTGGGGCATTTGCTGGTGAATTATGGAGCCACCCTCATATATTTAGCGGAATGATTAATGCCTGAAAATTGTTGCAGCCTACTACATACTGATAGCTATCTCGTTCACATCATAATCGCTGCGATGCTGCGCCGTCTCCTGCTCCGTCTGCTGCCAAGGTACGCTGTCAATCAGCCGCAGCGGTTGCCGGCATAATTTGTTTTGACTCATTTTCATGCGCAGCTCATAAATTTACAAGCGAGCACAAGGAGCAGCAGCTGCAGCAACAACTACTGCTGGCTAGCATCCGATGCTGATGCAGATGCAGATGCTGATGCAGATGCTGATGCTGATGCAGATGCACGTGGACATGTGGAGAATTCTGCATAGGACGTTGCATTGATTTACTATGTGAACACTTTATGGCTGTTTAAGTTGTTAAATTGAATTAAGATGAAATAAATTCTCGAGCAATTTTTATGTTTGTTAATAAATTTTGCATGCTCCTGCGATAATTTGAGCGTTCGGCCATGCCAGGCCATGCCTGCACTCGCCACTCGCCCCATAAATTCAAAGCCACTAAAAATAATGCAACGAAGCGCGCCAAGACAACGCGCAGACAATCGAAATAAATAATTCATGCGTATGGCAAGAGCTGAAGCTGGATTTGATTTTCTTTACGATTTTTATTTTCCTCCTTCTCATTTTGCTCATTGTTTTATTTTGTGTTGCTCTTCCTTTTTTTTGTATTTTGGGCAGTGCCCAGGGGAGCAACTACAAATGGAGTGCGCAGGTCTGGAGATATTGTGGCACTCGTTGCATGTTTGCATTTTAGATTTTTCACACCTCTGCATTGGACTGGAATGGACTGGCTGGTGGTCCCTGTTCAAAGCAGCCGCCGGCAGTCAGCGGGCCAACCTGTCCATGTACTTGGCACTTGAGCAACAGAGGAGTGCGAGAGAGAGAGAGAGAGAGAGAGAGAGAGAGGGACTGAGATAGAGGAACGTCTGGTAGGGAGTGCAGTTGGAGTTGTACTTGAAAGTGGAGTTGGGAGTTTATCTAATGCCAATGTCCACACCAAATTTGGCATTGCCTTTTCAAATGTCTGACCGCGAATTTGTCGTGACTTGTTAATGATACGTTTGCGGCAAGAGGAAGAGCAGGCGCATGGGGAGAGCAGCAGGAGGCAGCCGCTATTGCATGGTCAAGTGCTCAAGTGTTGGCATGTCGCTTAAATGCTACACGCGGCATCGAAGGCATCGACGGCATCGAAGGACGGTGCCATCTTTGGCCAGGCATGCCAGCGAGTAGAGTAGTACTTAGGGCCGAGAGCCTATGTTAATCATGACTTGGCTCTTGCCTGCGAGGCTATCAGTTTTCATTGATTTGAATAGTTTCTTAACCATGTTCAGCTCCAGTCGCTTGTCGTGCAGTCGCACAGCCAAAACTAAGACGATTTTCAATTTACAACTTGCAATAAATATTTCCTTCTTCTTTTCAATTTTTGTTGTCTTTCTTTTTTTCTTCTTCTTCTTCTTATTGTTGTTATCCAGCAGCCACAACAGTCGCCGTCAGCATCAACTTGTTCGCCGCACAATTTATGAGCTGTTCCCAGCCACAGCCACAGCCTCAGCTACATGAACCGAATCTGGAATTGCGATAATTAAACTGAGGCAGCCAGCATAAGAGTGAAAACAAAATGATTTAGCTCCACTGCGAATGCCTACAGCACTTCAAGCATTCCTCACTCTTATTTTAGCCACTTTTCGCTGTCGTTTACTGGCAAACACCTTTGTATGATGAGTCCGCAGTGGGCAGCATATGCTTAAAGCGCTCACCATTAATGGCTCTCAGATCGTATCTCGCCAATAATAATGAAATTCACAACTAAAAGTATTTGCAATATATTTGTAATATATTCCTCCAGTTCAGCTCGAACTCCATATAATTTTATGGCTGGACAGGTGTAAAAATAACATTTTTAGTTAATAAAGACATATGTTGTCTGAGTGCTAACACATGTCTATATTTATGATTGTACAATGATGGTGAGGCTTTTGCACATATTTATATATATGGACTGGAAAGTCTGGGTGAGTATTCTGCTCTCCATAAATTGGGAAAGCTGAGCTGAGTAGTTTCTGGAGCAGAGGTCATTGAGAACTACTATAAGCATTAGACAATAAAAACAAAAAATGTGTTCATAAATAAATTAAATTTAAGCACTCGATTTATGATATTTAGCTAGAAGATTCATGTGAATAATTATTTAATTTTGTAGATCAATTCAAATATTTATTTAGATTAATTTGCACGGTCATAATAATATTATTTATACAATATAATTTTCTATCATATGTTTATTTTATACATATTTATTTAGCAAACATATTTATTGTTCTATACTTTCAATAAAAAATTATTGTCAATTTAATTTTATGTAGGCAATGAATTGGAAGCTCTGATCGTCGTAGATTGCTCTCAACTTCATGTTCTTCAACTGATAGAATCTATCAACTAAGTTTAGTAACTTGTAGTAAATTATAGCCGGGAGCGTTATAATTTCGAGCCACATGGGAATAAATATTGGAGCTTGACCTTTTGGCAATAGCAAGAAATGGGCTAAGGTTCAAACTAAAGAAATGGGCTCATTATTTTAACTAAACTTTAGATAGAACTTTGTTATTTACAAGTTGCTGTGAATATGTTATTTAAGTGTTCTTGTATGAGTAAAAATATGAAAGTGAATAAAAGCCTTAGACTGTGTAGCTTCCAGGGCAAATGACCCAATGTCTCCTACTCAGAAAGATGTTTAACAATTCTATAAAATACTGAAAGATTGGCTTATATAGAAGCATGAACAATAATGATATTAATTCAGCTGTATGAGAATAATATAAATATTTTGTGTCTATATTAAGAAGCTGACATTTAGATCCCAATATTATTAATTAAGGTTAAGTTTTACAGCAATTTCAACACTTTCACCATGATTGTGCCAAAAAATATGCCGAGAAATAATTAACTTTCATCAGATTTAAGATAGACGCATAAGATTTAAGATAGACGCCACAAAGTGACAACAATTTGTCAAAGCAATTTATGTTTGCTCGAGTGACGCGAAATTTCGGTTCAACAATTATATGCCAAGGCAGCTTATCTAGAGCTAGATCTGGAGACAAAGTCCAGACACCTGCTTTACTGTCTAGCAAATTCTTATTTCAGCATATTTCGTTTGATTTATTGGGAAAGGAGAGTGCAAATATTTTGCTTTGAACAAAATTTAAAGTCAAATTTGTATTGCGTTTATTTTCTAGATCCACTTGAGACCCGCCTTAGCCGTCACGTAGCGCCGCAGCATGGCATTTCCGAATTCATATTTGCATAAATCAAACATTTTTGCTTTATTTCCAGATACTCAGCTCCTTTTGTTTCCCTTCGGCTTTGCAACACGTTTCGCGCTCAGGGATCTTTGGCATATTTGCACGTTGCACATTTATTTTAATTTCTCGCTGATCTTTTGCAAATAGGCTGGGCAGCAGAGCAGAGATTATCTCGCTCGCTCGCTCGCTCGATCGCAGGCACAGCTGGGACTGGGAACGGAGCTCGTTTGGCTGCCTGCAAACTGCTCATTAGTTTATTAATTAAGTTGTGTTCGGCTCGGCTCGACTCGGCCGGGCTGAGGCAGCTCATTCAGCTCAGTTGGCGCAGTTAGCTCAGCTGCCTCTGTTGCAGATTTATTTCTGGCCATTATGGGAATGGTCTATGGCAGGGCATTGGCTGCAGTCGCTGCTTAATATTATTATGCTAGTTGCGGCATTTATTTTAAATTGTTTTGCCCGGCCTAATGATACCCTCGCATAGCGTTGGCCCCAACGGCACTTAAGTCGCCAGTAGTTGCGCTTTAACGCCTGGACCTGGCCATGGCCATGGCCCTGGCCACAAGCTCATCCCCATTCGCGCGCTCAGCTCTCGTTAAGTGGAAGGTGTTGAGAAAATGCACAAAAATTAATCATTTTATAATTACTAAATTGCCCAAAGGGCAACCATAAGCAACCAGCAGCCAGCAGCCAGCCAAAAGCCAAATGCGAAAAGCATAACGAAAGTTGAGCAATTTTCCAACTCCAAGAATTTAGCATTTGATGAGGCGCTAACGAGAAATGTGGGCGATGCCAACAAATGGCTCTTCTATAAGCATAGGCATCTCGCTTTGGGGCGCTTGTCAGCTGCATCTATGGGTCGGAGCCAAAGACATACGGCAGATGACGTCATCTGTTCTTTAGGCGCAGCCTGCGCAGTGAACGCCCCACAGCGATCAAATCGCACGACCTTGACGCATTCTGCAGCGCATAACAAGCGGCACTCGGTTCAACCTGATCTCAGGTGCTCCTGTTGCTCCTGTTGCGTTGCTCTCGCTTCGCTTTTCACAATTTGCACGCGTTCCAACATTTTGATACCCTCAATCCATTGAAAATGGAATAGTCGGGTAGCATGGTTTGCTTAAAATGCATGTAACATTCAGCAGCAGGAGGCGTGGCAGACACCATCGAGTATATATAATGTTGATCAGGGCGAAGAGTTGAGGCTGTTTGGCCGAATGTTTAATGGAGTCGATCCCAGAAGCTATACAAGCTAAAGGCTTGATATTATTTTAGAGTTTTCTACTATATTCATATTTTAAGGTTATGGATTTCAAACTGTTGCCAAAGTTCAGTAACAATATGTGATGTAGAGCTAGAGAAGCGTAAAATCTTTAGAAATATCAGTTATAAGACAAGTTAAGGGTATCTCATAGTCGATCAGTCTCAACTGGAGCACTCTTACTACTTGTTTCTGATGAGTTTGTTTAGTTTGAAATATGTTTTCTATACGTGCGTCATGTTTTGTGCCCGTCTCAGCTACGACAGCTCTGGGGCCGGCAATCCTTGGCGGCTGTGCCACTATAATTAAAGGTATTGGTAGGCGTTACTATTGGCTCAGTTGGAGCAGGCGGCGGCTGGCTGAGACAACGACTGCGGCTGCGGCTGCTGCTGTGATCTGTGATTTGGCCTGACATTTCGCTTGTGCTAGCTGGCCCATTGCATAAGTGAAATAAAAGCTGAAGCTGACTGAAGAGCCTTCATGTTTCACACAGTTATGCAAGTTTCCTGTCTACCCAAAAAATTCTTAAGAAATTGCGTCTTAGTTTGGGCTTTCGGTCTAGCCATTAATTGTGGCGGCGGCAGCTTCTGTACTGTGGCCACAAAGAGCCAGCCAAGTCCAATTTTTCGCTGTCCGCAGCGGATGTTGGCCACAATTTGCTCTTTATGCCACTTCCAACGCCTTCACCTGAAGCGATTCGCAGTGGCTTTTGCGCGCGGCCTCTTCTGAATTAATTAGCACTCTTGCCTCAAAATTAATTACACCAAATAACAAGTTACACTCCAAAGACCAACTCTGACTATGGCTGACCGGCTAAGCCAACCCCCCAGCTATTTCGAAAGCAAAATTCACTAAGAATTTCCGAAGAAGTGTTTTATTTCAGACACACACACACAATTGTGCTATCCGAATGATTTACATTTTACTGTTTCAATTACACAAGGCTATTCACTCTTTGGCCAATTGTTGGGCATTCGGGTTAACAGCTCTGTTACGGATTAAGTTAGCAACAAAAAAAACTGGGTAAGTAGCACGAAAGTAAGTAAAATAAATTCAAGGTTAAATGATGTAAATATTTAAATTAGTCAAAGAAGAAGGAATTTTTATAGACTGACGTTTAGATTATCTTTTATGTCTAATCTGGTCTAGTGAGAGATTTAAAGTTATATCTAGGTATTTATTATATATGGTTAAACTATTAAAAATACATCTTGGTATTTTCAATTTTTCATTTCATACCCATGGTCCGCTTAAATTATATTTTCTACTTAGATAGAGTCATATGTCATGAGGTAATTTTATAGATAATATATGGTTTCCTTTTATATCAAATCAAATGTTTTATATTCGTTCATACTCCTCCTATTTAAACCTGATGAAAATTTAAAAATAAATTGTATAAAGAGATCCCTTCATATTGTCGTCTTACTCCTATGCAAGCCTATCTGTGTCAGAATATTTATAATTTTTCTCGCAATGAAATCCGTCTCTCAATTTAAAACATAAATTTCTCTCTCTCTCTAACCGAGCTATCGCCATTTCCATCTAATGCAGCCGTTCGCTCTTCTCACATTTAGGCTTCTCAATCCAAAAGCAAATCTCTTTAATCACATTATATCTCTATTTTAAACAAGCAGTTATGAGAACTACAACACTCAAACTTAAATTTCTATCATGGAAAAAGAACCACAGATATGCATCTGCTGAATACCAGAGACAGAACTTTTCTCAAAATGCTGTCATATTTAAGAATTCTGCTAGAATTTATTTATGGCATTCCATTGCACTAGATTATATAACCACAGGAATGCCAAGTGTATGTGTGTGTGTGTGTGTGTGTGTGCGGTAAGCCCTATAACAATGGATTTCCAGCAATTCAGAATGATTTTAATTGTTTGCTTGTCTGCAATGTAAACGAATGTCTGGGGAATGGTCTCAGCAACGGGGGAGCAGCCAGCTGAGGGTGCTGGTAGAACAGTCAGAGAGCATGCGAAAACTCAAAGGTAAGCCATGGAAATCAAATTGCAGAACTCGAGCGTTGAGAAAGCACCGTTAATGTGACCCGACGTGCGCGGCAATAGATAAAAATGCCCAACAAACTAACAAAAACACATTCAGCAGGAGACAGTCGCCGCCGAGTCAGTCAGAGAGTTGGCGAGTGAGCTTAGATAGATAGATAGAAGTTACAGGCAGTCAGTAGTAGTAGTAGTAGTTGTTGTTGTTGTTGTTGCTGCTGTAGCGGGCGGTCCGACCGCAAGCGATGACCTCGTACTGAAAACTAAGTCAGGGCAGGCGAAAGACCAAACAAACAAGCCAACTGAACAATCAGCGGCTGAAAAATTACCAACAACAGCAACAGGAACAACAACAACAGCAACAACAACAATAACTGACGGCTGGAAGTGGGATTCGGGTGTGGGAGTGATGGGAGAGTGCACTGAGAAGCCACAACAGAATCTACAGCAATTGCCATGGCCATTGACACAGCTGGGCAAGAGTTTGTTCGTTTTTTGGTTTTTGGGCTTTCGGCAAGCCCTGAGAGATGGAGCCTTATAAGGCGAATGCTAGGAAAGCACGATATGCATACGGGTCTATATCTCTCCCACTCCCACTCCCTCCCTCTCTCTCTCTCTCTCTCTCTCTCTCTCGATAGGCTAGCTGTACAGTTAGCACCAGGGATTTATGACATGTGCCGTGACTCGTTGTTGCGCAAACAACGAACGGGCAATCAGTGTGACCAGATCGCACACACGACACATGCATGCATTTGCATGCTAATGCCCGATTCGCATTTTTACGCGAATTTCTCAGATGCGACTTAAAATATGTATTGGACGGAAGTAAAGAAAAGTTTAGCAATATTTATAGAAAACGGAAAATTACATGAATTTAATTATATAACAGAAATAGCATGAGGTAAACAGAACTAACAGAAATTTTAATATAAATAAGTTTTATATATTGATAAGTTTTATATTTGATATATATTTTTAAAGTTTCTTTAGGCACATGCTTTATTTATGTATGTTTAAAAAAACTGGGGCTAATTGTTTTTCGCATAATCATTTATTTTCGCTTATGTCATGTGATCTCGCTTGAATTTATGATTTAAGATCAGTCGGCTGTCGCATTTAATATACATTTCGTTATATGTTTTTTGTGTTTGCAAATACATTTCGGGCACACCCAGAGCCTAACCCAATGTCTGTGACTAACCCCGGAGCCACAGCCAGATGCAGAGCCCGATGAGCATCCGCTCTGAGATGCGGCGGGCCCCTTGGCCAGTTGGCCCGTTGGCCCGTTGGCCCTGGCTGTCGTGTCAGTTGTCAACTTCGGCGCGGTCATCTGACACCTGACCACCGAAATGAAAATGCGTGTCGAATTTGTTAGCACTGCGCCTCGTTCCCCTCGTCCCTGCCCCGTGGCAACCCCTCACTCAGCAGACGTCGGCCACAATTTCAATCAAGCTGCAACAGGCTAAGGGTTGACCCAGCAGCTACCTAGGCCTTTTCGTCTTCTACTTCTCTTTTTGTTTATTCGCAATCTTATGGTTATCAAAAATAAATGAAGTGTTGCCAGCCAACAAGTTTGTGCGGCGCGAAAGCTGCGCTCCGACGTGCTCGCGCCTGATTGCCTGCCCTTTGGGAACTACGAAAAAAAAGAAAAGAAAAGAAATACAGGTGAGCTGCATTTTCAATATACAAATACATGGCAGCTGAGAGAGTGGAGTGAGGAGTGGGGAGTGTGGAGTCGGGGAAACGATCTACACTTATTTAACAAACGCTCGCACAAATTGAATATTAAGCTGGCGCTGCTCCGTCCGGCTGGCCGGCTGTCCGGCTGTCCGGCGCTGTCTGCACTGTCTGCTGGCGATGCTGGTTAAAGATAACATTGATCGAGATAAGCACACCGGGCGCTTCCTGTGCGCCCCAGTTGGCAGCTTTGTCTGTGGCATTTCGTTTGCCACACGCAATCAATAGGCTGCCCCAACTGTGGCTGCAGCACTTTGATCATCATTTCGCTTAATCGAGCCCGCTGTGCACATGCAGATACGACTGCACAACATGGACATGTATCTGCTGATGCTGCATCAGATTCAACTGCAACTGCTGCTGCAACTGCCGCTGCAACTGCTGCTGCTGCTGTTTATCTAGCTGCGATTGTCGTTGGCTGCCTTGTTGCCTGCCTTGCTTGGCCATGTTGTTAGTCATTTGTTATGAAATTTGTGCAGAACTCTGGCCAGCAACAGCAACAGCAACTAAAAAAGGGTCTGCACTGTCTCCATCGCCCAGTCTGTGCATATGCATGAGCCAACGCTGCCCCTGCTACTCCTGCCACTCCTGCTGCTGTGTGGCATTTCAGTTGGGCCTGCCACCAGTTGGCATGTGCGGCATTCTCAACACGTGTCAGTGGCGCATTTGTCTTGTCCACTTTTCCAGCTGCTCCGCTGGGTGGCTAACGAATTCCTAAAAAAAAAGAAGAAACAACGACCATAAGTGCAAACACTGTCCACATATTTTCTTTAAGGGAAAATGTGTAATCAATATTTGCCTATTGCTAACAGCTTAAAGGAAATTCAATTTTCAGCTCTCGATCCCGCTGCTTTTCCATAAATTTTTCCTAGCACGCAAATCGCTCCGTTGAGTTGCATTTTGACATATACTTTATATGGCCAGGTCAGCGAAGTTGGGATTTTAACAATTATTTGCTAGCATTGGTAAGGTAAAGGTAAAGTCTCAAAGCTATTTCCTGGTTCAGCTGACTGTAGACTCATTTCTTTATATGTACTTTAGTTCATTTATTAAGCTGGGGATACTTATCAGCATATTTTCATATGGAATATAAAAAGTCTTACGCATACAATTGTATATAAAAATATGATGATTGGCAGAGTGTAATATAAATTCAAAAAACTTTGTTTTACATTCAAATTTCAAATTTGGCGCGCATTTTACTTAATGCCTTGCTCAAATTTGCGCACATTATCAAATTTATCGAAAGCTTCCTATGTGGCGCAGCCAATATTAAGTGAGTGAAATATCGCGTAGCGCAGCTAACTTCGTGTCTATTGAAGTATTCGTTTGCCGGCCAACTTCAAGCTTGAGCGCTTTCAAGCTTTATTACGGCGATTGGTTGTTGTCTCAGTTAATGTACCAACAAATCAAGCGGGCTATCGATATTTTAAAAGATTAATTAATAACATATATATTAATATGAAACTTAAGCACAAATTAAATATATATAAATTAAATATATATACATATGAGCATTTAAGCTTGTATTATCTTAATGCACTCATCTATGTCAATTAAAGCCTATCAACCTCTACTGAGCCCATTTACCTTAATGAACCTGGCACAAATCTATGTGAATATACGGCCAATATATGTATATGAATAAGCTAACAAGCGAGTAGACGCACTAAATTAAAGTCAAAGCCATGATAAAAGCAACAACAGCGGCAAAACAATGACAAAGACAAAGGCTAAGATTTATTGTGGTCTAATGAAACCTATGTGACCATAAAATAGTCATAAATTCGCGCACTAAAAGTCGTCGGCAGGACACGGGGCTCAGAGTCCAGACACTTAATTATAATCATAAAGGTGCATGAATTACTACTACGGCAACGGCTACAACAACAATAACAACAACTGCACCAAATAGAAAATGGCAATAAAAGTCGAAAGTAACGGGACTGAAACGCCAACTCTGACAGTTAAATGTTGGCCATTTTGTTTTGATGTCTCTTCGTCGCTTTAATGCGACCGAGGAAGGAAAAAAGAATTTATACAAATTAGCGGTGAAATAAATTACGCGAAAAGCAACGGTAAATGTAACGGCAGAGGCAGCGGCAACGGCAGCGGCAGTGGCAGCAGCAATGACGGCAAAAGTAAATGAAATTAGCCTGCCTTCTTTCAGCAGACGGACTGACGGAATTTCGAGGTACGAATGTAAAGTAAATAAAACATATGTAGGATATATCAAGAGTGAAATGCGAAGACGAAATACCCTTATGGTGTCGTAACATATTTCATTTATATGAAACCAAATTAAATATTTATTTTACTGTAGATAATATTTGTAATTGATTTTAAAAATATACATTTTCATATAAATTAATACATATTCATCTGACTATATTAAAATTATATTTAATAAAATAAGCAGAAGAATACTTAAAATGATTCCGTACCACTAACTCCACACAACTTTCACGGCCAACTGATTTCACTGTTTCGAGAAGTCCCGCTGATCGCCCCACTTTAATACTCTCATCGATCTGCAACAGAAAGAGAACGCAACACTTCGAACCTCGAAGTTCGAAGCTAAAAGCTGAAATCAAGCAACCAATGACAGCAAGAGACGTAAGTAAATGAGCAGCTTCCATATATTGCTGTAGAGAACAGTCAAAGAGCATACCAATGCAATATGTGCACAGTATACATTTTTATATTAAAAGACAGCTATTCGTATTTTTAAAGGCTTCGTTAACTTTAAGATTTAATATTACACATATTTTTTTTGTAGTTTTGCATTGCGAAAAGTTCTTGCGGCTTAGCAAAGCAAAAGTAAACTATGAAATGACCCATAGATGGCGCTTTTTGCGTTCTGATTGGGCAAATTTTATGCGATTCAAGAGAAATAAGTCGAATTTAGTAATAAATATATATACTTTAAATAATTTGAAATCAGTCCAAATTTTACATTCCATTTAACTAATTATTAATTGCCAATCAAATACGTTAAATTAAAGCAAATTAGATTTGATTGTGCACTGCATTAATTAAATGATTTTACACCTCAAGTGACAAAGTAAATTAGATTAGCCCGGTAAGTGAACGAAATGAAGCATATTTGAGTGAAATACCTTTCTATGATAGGGCAAATACAGAGAGGATATTTAATAATCGAATACTAGGCGCTCTTATGCATACGTTACTCCTATTTTCTGCTTCCAGCTCGGTTAAATAGGTATAGGAATATATTTATCAGTTCGGACTTTTCTTTGTAAATCTTTAATAATCATCCTTTTATGTCAAGCTTCCAGTTTTCAAGCCTATAGAAATCTCAGTTCAATTTTCAAAACACGTCAATATACCCTATTAAAGTAGGGTATTTCCGGAGTACATAGCCTGCACAGAATGCATAAAGTGTCGCGTGTTGCCCACGGAGAGAAGATCCGCATAATGAAACACGCTGTGGCCAGGAGTAATACCGTGGGTGGTGGGCGTTGGATTGTGGGTTGTGGGCGGTGGGCACGGTCCGTTGTCGCCTCCGACTGTCTGGCGGGATTAAAAGCATGCTGAAAAGCAAAAAGCGCATTCATGACACCAACTCGTAACGGTGTCATTTCGCTGACACCAGGGCAAGGATGCTACCAAACGCCAGATGAGAGAAAAAAAAATTAGAGAACGTAGGTGGAGGAGCTTGACATGACACTTTCTGTGAGTGGCTCGAGCACTTGGACAGCAGCGACTAAACTGACATTTCAAATTGCCTGAATGGCAGCCAAATCACATGCTAATTTTGCACTATATGGGGATACCGGGTAGTGCTGGGGCTGGGGTAGAGCCACGTTGCATAGATAGCTAATCATGCCAGTGCCACTGAAATGTCAGAGCATACGCAATGAGAAGTGACGCTAATGAGGCATAAGCTTCACATCAGCTGAGCGACTTAATGAATGAGTGCAGCGCGGCTACCTCGCCTCGCCTCTCTCTGCGCTTCTCATTTTGATTCTGCGTGTTAATTAAAAATATTTAATCATTATTGGACATAACGCTTGGGCTGGCAGGCAGCCTGGGTACAAACTCAATATTTGACAAAGTTTCATTTTTTTTGGCTGCTGTCCATAATTTTTGGCCGCTGACAAATTAAGCTGCTTGGCCTTTGACAGGCATCGAGCCACACGAGCCTCGCTCTAATCCCCTTTGAGGGCTGCTCAAAAGTTTAATGAAGTCCATCAAAAATGATTTTATGAAAGCACTGAAGCTTCAAATAAGGTAAACTGTGTGAGTGGACAGTAGTCCACTCAACATCAGAATATATTTATATATACATAGGCTATATATATAAATATATGCCCCGCAACAGTTGCATAAATTGTGCTCTTCAACTATATCGAGCACTTGACCCAAGCAAAACATTCAATTCGATTATGCATACGCCCCGTTGCCAGCTGGCTCCACTTGAACAAAGTCTCATTACAATTGGGTAGGCGACGCATTTCTATTATTGCATACATTTGCCAGCCAGCCAGCCAGCCAGCCTCCATTTTGTGCTTATTCTTTATCCTTCTCTCTTTGCTCTGCTTATTTATGTTGTTCACATATTTGCCCACAATTTGTGCGGCTAACAAATAGGTTTATTGACGTCTTGCCTTTGTTTAACCAAAGCGCGACCGATAAACTCGTTAGCTCTCTGCTCATCAGATTCGCATCTCTCTCCTCTCTCCTCTTTATCCATCTCTCTCTCTGTCTCTTGCTCTGGTCGTCAATGTCGGCGCACTGGCATATATTGAATATTTTATAGAGCTTGTCTATTTCCATTTGTTAACACAACAACTGACTTAGACTTGAGATTTGCCCGCTCTATCGCAATGATTTGATTTCTCTTGCTTGGCTTTGTGTGTCTAAGAATTTGTGAGTTTGCTTAGACATTTTCCTGAAAATAGACGTATAATTATTATAATGTTAAGGTAGATAAGCAAATCAACAATACATAGAATTTAAATTAAATTATAAAGATGTATGTACGTATATGTATATTTATTATGTTTTTTAACTATAAATACATACATTATTATATCATTTTGAAGTAATTTAAACTATAAATACTTAACCTAATTTACTATATTTTATAAAGACTAATTATGTATATATTGTTAATTAAAATAAACTAATTTGTAAATATAAACACGTTTCTCTATTTCATCAATTAAATTGCTATGAATTAAACGCTTTATGGCCTTGCCTGAAAATTTCAATTTTCACTGCAAATATTCCAACTACTTACATTGTTACATATTGAATTACGGATTCCTTTTTACGTGTTTCCCAAAAACCGATTAAAGGCATATAAAGTTACCCATAAAACCCGCATAATTTCCAGCCAACTTCTGCGAGTCTCTGCAGCTACTCGGAATGTTTGCACGTGACACCCACTCCCGCTGGCTACTGAGCCCAGTTAATAATTGAGGGCTTGCCCGTTAACAGTTTTGGCCAGCTAGCCGACTGGGCAAACTGGCAAACATTTTCATCGAACATATTTTCAATTATATGCCAACCAATTTTCTTGCAGGAAAAGGAGCAAGGCTGGGTCAAAGGGTTCACAACTTTGCTTTTTTAGCACTCACGAAAAGGGGGGAGAGAGCAATAGAGAGAGAGAGAGAGAGAGATAGAGAGAGAGAGAGAGAGAGAGTGAGAAAGAGAGAGTGTGTAAGAGGTAGAGGTAGAGTGAACAGGAAAGCTGGCTGAGTTTCATTTTGGCCCTAATGTTTTAAATAAATAAGCGCTGAATATAAATTCTTGTTGTTGTTGCTTCGGCTGTTGACCTTCCAAATGGCCAAAACATATAAAGGAAGAAAAAGGCAGCAGTTTGACGATTAAATTGTGGGCACTAAACACGCATACGCCCCGACTACCGGGCAGCCTGAAGCTGGCTGACAAAAGCGGTCCATGTGAAGAGATACGCCTCCTGCTTTAGCTCTTTAGTCAAGATCGTAAAGTTGGCTAGCCCTTCTCTTCAAGTCTGTGTGCGTGTGTGTGTGTGTGTGTGTGTGAGGGGGCACACATTAATTGAGCCACTTGGGCAACTGCATAATCAGGGCGCACGCATAATGAGTCGCAATTAAAGGACAAACATAATTACAAGTGAGTTTTCGCCACATAGCTGCTGAATTTTGCCGCAATGCCACGCACACACACATATACACGCTCTCAGACATATAATATACTAAAATACTGAAATACTAGAACAAGTGCTAAAAGGGAAAGAGAGCAAACAAAGGCCGCAGCCAAAAGCAAAAAACAGAAACAAAAACTTGTGTAAATGAAATTAACAAATTTCGCCAACGTATGCAGAAAACGGGCTCGGATTCTTGGCCCAACCTTTTAGCCCTTCTTATTTACGTATGAAAGTCACACAAAACGATTTGGCGCAGCGCTCGATTACACTGCACGATATTCGCCTGGAGCAGGAGCAGGAGCAGGAGCAGGAGCAGTAGCAGGAGGCGTTGTAGGTGCAAATGGAAAGCCGCTGTTCATCCAGCAGCCTGTGGACCGGCTTTCGGTCCAGTTTAGCCTGTTAAATTTGGTGATAAATGAGTTAAGGTAATGCCTTACATGGGTCACAGCCGCAGAGCCACAGACGCTGCAGTACTCCAGGGATGCCCAGGCACGCACGGCTCTAATGAAATCATTTAAATACGGCCCACACTCGATTTCTCACACGCACTCATACACATTCATGTCTGCCATAAATTTATATATGTATGTGTATGTGTATGTGTATGTGTGTGTGCGTGTGTATTCACCACAAAAACGTGGCTACGCTTAAAGTCAATGCAGTGGTTCTTTATAAAGCCGAAAATGCTGTGGCAGCAGCTGCATTAAGCAGAGACTACATCAATTTAAATGCTCTTAATACATATTTTGTTCAGCATTCATTGATATGTGCTGGACTATACAAATTGTATTAATTGAGCTTAAATATGCGTGTGCGTGCGTATATACATATGTGTACATGGATATATGTATATACATTGTCTGTCTGTATTTTCTCTTGCTTGAATATATAGTAAATTAATTGAAACCAATTTCGGCCCTGGCTGTGTTATAAATGTAAATGTTCGGCTTTGTTTTGCAATGATGTGATACTTGGGAATTCATGTTAACTTGAAGCGCTTCATGTGGAATAAAGATTTAATGTAAATGCTTTAAATTATAGTTTATTTCTGTGTTAAATAAATTGCAGCAATCATCAGCAACATTACATACTTATACATAATATAATAGCTCATCTCTTACGTTCTCTGCGAAGAGCTGGTAACTGACACTCCTTAATATAAACCCAAATTTTAAATTGATATATAAAATTAATATTAAATCAATCAACTTGAAGCTATCAATTAATTCATTATTGCATACATTGTTCAACTATTTACATAAAACTGAAAAATAAAATACATTTAAAGCGGTTCCATCAGTTATACCCTGCACACCCTGCAGTATTGCTTGACCTTTGGTATTTGGCAACATTGTGTCTTGTCCATAACCAATGGCTTTACAATTTGAATGTTACAAATTGCAAGTGCTTTACTGCATTCGCAGCTGTTGCTGGGGCACATCATCATCGCCAGCTACAGACATGGTTTGTTGCCTCTCGCTCTTGACTTCGATATATCAAGAGGCGAGTGGCGACAAGCAGCGTGAATAACTCGCTTTAATACCCAACTCGACACAAGGACATAACGCAGAGACACACATCTGGTGTCAAATGCGAGCAAACTATGTATCTTTGGAACGCATTCATATGGAGCCGGAGTAGATACTTATGGGCATCTGTACGCCGTACAACAGACAATTTTTTATTGTCCAAGCCAAGGCAAAAGGATGGCACTGAAACCGAAAACTGACTCTGACATTTGTTAAAAAAAGAAAAAAAAACAACAAGAAATCTATTCACTGCATTTGATGGCGCCGTCGCTCATAAAACAAAAAATAAACTAGACTGCCATGGACGACAGAGTACGAATGGGAAATGCCCTGCAAAGAGAGTTAATTGAGCCGACTTTTGTAGTTATGTTGACAAATCGTAAAGAAATAAAAGATATAAATTAATTTCATATAATTTTTATCAAACAATATTTAAAATTCCAAGAGAATAGAAAGTGGCAATTTAACTTACAACAAAACAAGTTTATAAATGGAAAAAGATTTGATATAAGGGAACAATCTACTTCATCAGAATTTAGAGACTCTTTTAATATACAAGTTCTGATTTCTATAGAAATCTGTTTCAAAATGTATCCTTTTACATTTTGAAACAGATTTCTATACATATACGACTAGAAGATAATGAAAGTCATTATGAAAAGAAAGAAGGAAATCATAATTTTGAAATCAATTTCTAAAAATATAAGAAACCGAAATGAACCCTTGCTATATATGATTTCCAGAAAAGTGTACTTCAAATTGCATTCTTTTAGTTTGTAGATCAAACAGCTCAAGCAGCAACTTGTCTTGCAACGAGCTCCATGTGGTCGAGCATATGCTCATAACACACATTTTACCAAAAGTCTGGTACCCCATTCATACATTTTCAATGAGTCCATAAAAGCTGCTAAAGCAAAAAAAAATAAATTCCAGGCCCTGCCCAAACCCTAAATATTCAACAAACAAAATCCATTTTTCTTCCGTTGGCTGTTTAAAAAAAATTCAGTGTTCCTTTATGTACAGCCATTCGCACAGACGACTTGTGTCATTTGCAACAATTTTATGATTAATTAAACCGTTAAGCCGTCGCCTGCTTAAAGAGGCGGCACGCCAATTAAACCTACAGCCGTTAAAATTGAAACGACTAACCCGTTAAGTCGTCAGGACACCTACAGCGAGGACAATCCGCTGAAGTCAACAATGCAAACATTTGCCCAGCGGTTGCACCACAAGCGAAGAGAGAGAGAGTGAGAAAAAAAAGAAGAGAAACAAAAAATGGACGACAGCAAATGATAGAGTGCGGGCAGAGAAAGAAGCGAGAAAAACTGCAGAAAGTTGGCCGCGGAAAGCGTCGCAAATGTTTGAGCCAAAAGATAAATGCGCGTCGGGGCAGCCAGTGAGGCTAAGCTTCCGTTTCCGCTTCCGCGGACGTTTCCGCCTGCCGCAACTGGCAGCATTTTTATGCATTTAGCATTGCAAATGTGCCCCGAATTGGAAAAAAAGAGGAACCTTATCCACTTGCTGCATAAGTGAAACTTGAAATTTGTAACTGCTGATTTCATTGCGCTTGAGATTTGCATTGTTTAACATAGAAATGACCTTCATTGATGGATTTATTAATCAGCTTGGTAATGCAATTCAGCTGCACTTAATTAAAGCAAACTTCCGCCAAACTCTGCTCAATGCCAGGCCCAAATCGAAATGCGAATCGCGCTCTGAATCAATTGGTTTCATGGAAATTTGTAAAAACAGTTTTTTTTTTATTCATTGTTGCAGCTTATAGTCTGTGACTTACTATTCAGTGGCTCAGAATGACGATATATGTGCCTGTAAAGATTTTTTTATTTATTAGCAGCTACTTAGGTACATATCTGCCAGATTAAGGTTTTTATATCCCAATAATGTTTATGTACAGACCTTAGAGTAGTAGGAATAATAATGGACTATACATAATATTATCAGCAAAGAACTCGACGCTAAAAAGCTAATTCAGCTTTATTTACATAAACCAAATTTGGCTCGATATAAAAAAATACACTTATATTTATATAAATTTATTCTCTTAATAAAAAACACCCAATTTAACTTGCTGTTGGCTATAATTAAGTCTGTTCTATGATCTAGCAGCTCTCGCATTCATCCTGCAATCAAATGAGTCTCTATTTTTTGTTAACAATGTACGAACTAAACTAATAAAGATTTTAATTCGTAGTGTAATTGAATAAATGCTTATATATTTCATTTGCTGCACGACTCGACATGTGGCTGCATTTTAAATTCATTTGTGCAATTTGTAAAGCACACGTCGTAGCTGTATGCAAAACACCACAGAGCAGTGGAGAAATTAATTTATAAATAAAAAAATAAAAAGGGAAAAGCGATAGTGTTGAAGTCAAGTGTTACTGACTGCAGAGTACTCATTCACTGCCCAAATGCTGTCAGGATTTATATACATATATTCCAAATTTCAACTCTCCAACACTCTAACTATCGAAATATCGGAGTGTTTCCTCATTAGAAAGACAATAAAACAGTGGCACGAGGAACATTGCACAGAGCCAATATACTCATTTCCATTCCGTGCACAAGTATAGAAAACGAATGCAAGCGCATGCAACCCCAGCGTCAACGGCATACGCGGCGTATGCGTGATATTGCTGCAAACATATTTTTTGCCATTGGCTCGTGACTTCATCTGCCTGCAGGCAGAGCGTTGATTAAGTTGCATAAATTATGGCCGTTTGTTGATTAAGTGCAGCCAAAGGCTGGCCAATGGCTGGCCCGAGGCCAAGTTTCTGATTGGAACTTCGGCGCGTTGACATTTTAATAAGCTGTCAAAATGGCAGCATCAAAAAGCATCAAAAAGCATCAAAAGCAAAATGCCAGCAATTTCGAAGATTTTAAGCCAATTTGCTGAGTTCACAAGATGATGATGGTTCTCTATGGCTGCTGTGGGCGTTCTTTTATGACAGCCTCAGGGCCATAATGTAATTGCATTATGAGTTTTAAATAGCTTTTTTTCCGCTCAACTGTTTATTTAAACCCTTTGCATTATAAATAATATTTCATTTCTTAAAGCATATTAGAGCTAATTAGGCTTAGAGCCTAGATTGGCTCACGTCCTTGAGTAGCTGCTTATACATTTATAAATTACCTAATAAAGGTTTAACTCATATTTGCTATTTTGCTCATTTTATATATCAATGATTTTCTATGCTTTCATAATTAAAATAATAGCCTCTATAGCTTTAACATCCTCTCTTCTCTTAGGTTAAATAACTCTTCAGCTCAAATGTCAGATTTATCTGCCAGCACTGACTCCGACGTAATGTGATATCATTTCATTCAATTCGCAGTGTCAAGCCACTTAATAGTCAAAAGGCGGTGTCTGCCAGTGGCTGGCGGTGCGCACCACATGCAGATGGAAATTATGCAGCAAGCTGCAAGCTGTCAGCTGAACAACTGTTGTTGCTTTATCTTTCTTCTTTCGCATTCATACCCTGAACCCACTTAGAGTGGGGCGTCTGGGTATAATGCTTCTGTGAAAGTGTTTGCATATCCCATAAAGTATATAAACATATATTCTATGTCTGATTGGATTTTGGTCACAAATCCTCTTCCATCCCATTTAATTTATAATAAGGAAACGTCTGTCAAATACTGAAGACTTTGTTTTTGGCAGATATGCACATTCGAATGTCATTATCACATTCTGAAAATTTAATTACGAAAGTCCATCTAGAAAAGGTTTTATTAATCATATAACACAGCATCATAACATAGCTCAAGCCCAGTCGATGCGTCAACTGTGAGCTTCATATACATGCAAATATGTGTGTGTGTGTGTGTTGTGTACAGAAAGAGTAAAGGAAGAGTAGTATGATTGGAATATCGGCTCCATGGGATCTCGTAGTCGGGCAGTCTCGACGAGTGTTTTCTTAGTTGATTTTTATTCATTTTTTATTTATTTATTCTTTTTTTCTAGCAGCGCGTGAGGAAAGTGCCAGAGGCAATTTCTTGATGCCAATCTGTGTGTCATGTGCGCCTTGGCAGAGAGTATTAAATAATTTATAAATTTTCTGCACATCTGATGAGGGGCAAAGTTTTGAGTTTACTCGCTGCCGACGTGCATTAAACATTGACACCTACTTAAGAGCACACGCTTTGGGGTCGAGACTGAGAGTTAATCAACTTTACGCACTCTCATAATATGGCAAAAAGTTTAATTAAAAGCGAAATTAATGGATAACATTAGGGTTTGGGTCGGGCGGAGGACAAGCGCTCATAGAGCCAATGTCATGGAGGCGTTTGGCGTTTGGCGTTTGGCGTGTGGCATGCGTCGACGAGGACTCGCTGCCATTGCTGCCACGCACATGCCAGCAATTAAAATTAAAATTTTATGCTAAACTAAGTAGCAAGCGGCAACAGGCTTGAAGCGGCAACTGAACTGTAAGCAACCATTCTCTGCGTCCCCATCGTGTCAGCCAACTTGGCCCCGCTACCAGGTTGAATTATTAACCCGCATGCCGGCTCTCAATGCCAAGAGTTCACCTTTCACAGTTCGCTTTAAAAGCGAGTGTACACCCCATCAATAACTAATTCACGAGTCCTCGAACATGCATTTCGCTTCACGCATGCCGCACGCGACGCCTCGCACATGCCATAAATATTAATTAGGCATTTGCATTCCATTGCACTTGCCAGCAGATGCTCTAGGGATAACGCCATGAATCTAATACGGGAATCTCATTTAATTAAACATTTTGATATCTTTTTTAAGATGCCCACGTTATAATTTAATGAAACATGTGTGGATACGCGAGAACCGAAACACGAGCAGCTAATTTGTTATATTCTTAGTATTCCTTTGCACTTTTGTGGCTCAAGTTCCATGAATTTAATTAATATAATTTGGTGCATAATGAAAACATTTATTGGGTTTTAATTAGGCACGTCAACAGCCTGTCCTAAGCGTAGGGTCGTCAGCTTAAAAGGAGGCTGGGAGGAAGCCCTAATGAAATATGGCAAATTGAGTTTTATATAAGGTAGTCCGTAGCCAAATACCTAACGACATATTTCACCTAACTTAAAAGCTTGTTGCGAGAGCTGCTGGTCTTACAACCCGAAAAGGGAAATCCAATTTTAGCTTGACAAATCAGTAGAAATAGAAGCGACCTTCGATTATGGCGAGTGGATTTGGAGTATTTGGTATAAATAAAATTGCTGTCTGGCCCAGAAAACTATAGCACATTTTTCCTGTCCTTATATAAAGGGTATGGGTAGAGCTTATTAAGTAAAGAACTCAATGTGTGACAGATGAAGTTGAAGATATCTCAGTGTGTATATAGAAGGGAATATACATATGTATATGAAAAAACTGGCAGTCTCCAAATCTGATATCAATGAATACTCAGATTTACGCATATAAAAACATCATAGTTTGTTAATATATCTGCTATTTTTTTATATAGACGAGAATACATTTACCTGAATTGACAGAATTCGTTATTTGTATATCTCGATAAATGCTCAGACATTTTTATAAAAGTTTTTAGGCTATCCTCATATGTTAAAGTCCTGCACAAACTGAGATTTGTATCAGACTTTATTTATGTTTATATGGACTTATATTTATATATCAGAATGGACAGAAATTGATCTTTGTCACTTTGAGCTCAAAGATTTCCAGCTCTGGGCAATCTGAAATCAATATCATATCATTTATCAATTTTATTTATAGTAAATTATATATATCTTCTGTCGCTCTCTGCCCGCAAGAGTATTTAAGCTGCAACACATCTCACACACAAATACATATAGCTTTGCTTTGTTTTTGTTTCTTCGTCTTTTCAAGGCCAGCAATAGTTTGTGTGTGTGTGTGTGTGTGTGTGTGAGGCTCTTCGTGGATTGAGCTGATATCGAAATTGTGCTGGATGTTTGTACACATGCGACACATGCACGAACACATATCAACTTTTTACATCTGCTCACCTAAGGCGGCTGCCAGACCGTGTTTGGCCATTTTATTTTGGTCAACTTTTTTCACACACACACAGAGAGATGGACAGACAGACACACATTTGGCAATACAGAAACTAATTTTGCTGTTTGTCCGATTTGTTGTTTTTGTTGTTGTTGTGTTTTGTCTGCTGCTATGCCTCGCGTTAAGCTGCCGCTGCCAAATGCCTGCGATCCTTGGTATGCTCGTGGCGTATACGACATGTTGTACACAAGCAGCGGACATTTTTTTTGCCTCTCTCTCTCTCTCTCTCTCTCTCTCTATATCTCTTTCAGTTTTTTTTTTCGTTTTGCGAACATCTTGTGCTGCCACAACTGGTTGTAGTGGGGCATGTTTTGCTGTTTGCCTCGTCTTTAGCACGAGTCGCTTCCATTTTGATGCTGACACATTGTTGTTGTCACCTTTGTCGCTGCGACAGTTGCCGTTTTGTTCGCCTGGGCTGATTCTTGTTCGTGTGAAATATATATTTTATGTATGTACAAATGTATATGTACGAAAAAATATAATAGATAATTTTTCGCTTTGCTGTTGCAAAATAAATTTGTGATTTTATTGCTGAAAAATTCTTAAATAATATAGCTGGTCTACAAGCAATTTGTCACTGTGAATTGTAAAATGAAATACATAAACTATTTTGTTTGAATTTTTTATCAGTATCTTAAGAATCCCAGTAAATGGAAGAATAATTCTGGTGCTTTGCAATAAAAGCAATGGTTAAACTCTGCTGCTGCCAGCGTCAACGTTAACTACTTCTTTTAGAGTCGACTCTTATTGTCGACTGGAATACAAGTACAATGCGCAAGAACTCTGCATAAGAACATTTTTGAAGAGTTGTATGTCATTGAGTATGTCAGAGTGAGTGCTGACTTCACTCGCTGAAGAGAGCGAGAGTGAGAGAGAGAGAGATAGAGAGAGAGAGAGAGAGAGAGAGAGAGAGAGAGAGAGAGGAGGTAGATCTGAATCTGGAAATAGCGCTAAAGTGAGCAAGACTAGCTATGTTAAGGCGAAGCAGAAGTCTAGAGGGAACTCTGCTGTAAAGGGAGCTGTCTGGAGGATTATGGAAAGCTTTACAAAAAAGCTATACACATACTGTCAATTGATTATATTTATTTTTTAATCTTAATCATATTAAATAATCTCAGTCAACTAAATTCACAAAATAAATATATACAAGAAATGTGCAAATTAAATATATGAAATTTAAATATTTATTATTTAACACATTCAACTCTCGCCATTTGTTTCAAATTGTGCTCAAACTTCAAAGAGGCAATTGGCTTGATTGCCAAGACCTCAACCCTTTCTCTTATTTATATGATCGGCTCCTCACGCGTTGTTTATTCAAGCGTTTTAAACATGGCTGAATTTGTTGTCGGATGCGGTGGCTGGCTGACTGGAAAACTCAGTGATGCGTTTATATTTACTCGAAATTTCCCCATCTCTCTCTCTTCTTCTTCATTTTATTTTCTGCTGTGAGCTTTTTTCGTGTGTGCCACAGAGCCCAAAAATTAATAGCTAATGAAGCGCACGGAGCAACGCAGGCGGCGCACTGCAGCAGGGCCATAAAAGTCAAGTGTTGGCGAGTGCAAAGGTAAACTTTGGCTTCCTGCGAACGTGTGAGCCCGGTTGCGGCTGCATCAGCTGCGCACGGCTCATTTGCTGCAGTCTCGGCAGCTCCGGCTAGTGGCTAGTGGCACTTGGCCTCCGGCTGCATAAGTGGGACGGACTGCCAGCTCAAGAGTTGGCTATAAACTAAAATTCACATAAATTTCATTTTCAATTGCAATAAAAATAAAGAAGGCGAAATGCAAATTCAGCGCTTTGCTACGATGTACAGTTAAATGTACTCGGGCTTAGAGCAAGTGTTGTAATATTTTTTACTTCCATGTGGCTCACTCGCAATTTATAGCCGAGTGTTAACATGAGGGCTAACAAGCGAGCCTTTTAGCATTAACTTTATTTAAAAAGCCAAGTTTTAAAGGCCTTCTGCTGTTTATAACTTTGATACTTTATTATTTAATGCTTTGTTTGCCAACTACTTGGCTAAAAGGTTTAGCGGCAGCCAGCAGAATAATTATTTATTCGTAATTATTTATTAAATATGAAACGGAATTCAGGGAGATAGGCTCAAAAATTCTAGTAAACTAAAAAAAAAAATTAAAAATTAAATAAAATTGTTAGCTTATTTTAATATATGTAGTTTATGAACTCGATATTAGATGTCCTCTATACTTGAACTATTTATACTCAATATAATAATTTTATAATGATTTTATATGCATATATTTTGTGTTTATCTGGAAAAATACTTTTAAGAGACAGAGCAATAATTTGTGATAAATATAATGAAATATTTGCAATTCCTCATCAACAGAGAAATGAAATTGTCGCTTTGTAGCTGAGCAAATGGAAGCAATTCAAATTAAATACAGATCAGTAAATGGCCTCAATGCACAAATTAGGCACTAAACCAACCCCAGCTCTGATTTGGGCACTGTTCTCAAATAATTTTCTCATTACGCGTCTAATTAAACTTTGCTCAAAGTTAAGAAAAAAGAAGCAGAAGTGGATGTAATAGAAATTTACCATTTAAATTGAAGCATTCGCATTTCGATGCTCATTTAATTTCATTGACAAATGAAATGTCAAATCGTTTTACATATCAATGCATTTCGCTGCTTATTCAAATGGTGCCACCTTTTTTTCTGCTGTTTTGCTTCTTCTTCATCTTCTTCGTCCCGCTGGCTTGTCATGGGAAGGAACTTTGCCTATTGATGCTATTAACAAACACTTCTGGGGCGCATATTTCGTCTCATTGTGCGGCCCATTTTGCGCTTCATTTAGCGCAGCTTGTTGGGGTTGTTGGGGTGCGGAAGATATTTAAATGCTGTTTCCGCTTTGACTCCTTTCTGGGCAGGCTGGGCAGACTGGGCAGAGTGGGCGGGCGGGTGCGGCGTGTGCAGTGTATTACCGGCTCGTGTTGTCATTTTATGTTTGGAATATATGTTAAACTTGAGATGTTTTATTGATTTTCATTTATGCATGCATAAAAATTGGTTTTTGACGTGCTTTTTATGATCGTGTTGCTGTATTTATAACTCATACGACATGTTGTCGCAACGCCCAAAGGCACATTAAATATATATTCCCTTGACAGATACGAGTGGCTGTGGGGCGCATGGATGGGTTGGGCTCTGCGCTTAAGTGTTGTGCTTTTTAGACAAATTAAATGCGTTAATAATGCATGGCACATAAATAACATTGATAAAGCCACACACTTCTACACTCTGTCGCCTGTCAGGACTCGCACTCAAGTGATGCTCATAATTTGGCCCGCCTTAACACTTCAAATGTGAACAATCGCATATGGCGTACGCGGCGTATGCTTAATTTTACGCATAATCATGCCACAGCTATTGAAGGCACACGCACACGCACACCCACACACACACACACACACACATGCACATGCATATATATAACCTGTCAGTTTGGCTTTAGAACTAAGACCAAAGTGATATTTATGCACACACAGCAATAGTGGGCGTTAAATGTAGTCGACCAACAGATACCCTACAGGAAGTCCTCGGTTTGGCTTGAACAGAAATGTTTTGATTGATGAATAAATGTGATGTTAGATGAGATTAAGCTATACATTTTCACTTTGTAAAGTATTATTAATTTTTCTTTTTATTATATTCCAAATATAAAATCTTACGTTACTATAATTCACATATTCTATATATTCATATATATACTTATATAAAATCCCATTTCTGAACAAAATAAATCATATTTACTCTGTTTGCCTATTCAATAGTTCAAGTGCACATGACATCACAGATATTCCCGGGGATTCATTTATAGCTGTGCGTCTCTCTCTCTCACTATGATACCTCCATTTCTGTCACCTCCTTCTGCAGATCATAAAAATTAAAATAATTGTCGCATGCACGTGTGAAAGTTTTGTCATTATGCCAAGTATTGTGCGAGTAACGCGCTGTCATTAATGGGCACCCAGTTTAATGGCCTTGGCATTGGAGGCGGCCTTAATTCGCAGTTGCCTGCCGATTGGAGCTAAGAATAGTGCTTGTACCGCTATTTAGCGCGGCTGAAAGCATATTCGAGTTAATGTATCCACGCAGTGCAGTTGGAGCTGACACAAGGAGGTAAAGCTTTTACTTGGCTTGCCACTGTCAATTGAGCGCTGTTAAGTAACAGCTGTTAAATGAGTGATTCCACCGGAACAGCTGTTGTTTGTTATTCCCCTGGCGCGGTTGGCGTTTGAGTGAATTTTATGGCCAACTTCTGTTAACAGCAGCAGCTGTGTTGATGTAGACTTAGTTAACTAGTTGAGCTGTATTTTAGAATATGGATATTTACTCTGATTAAATATTCGCAGTTGAAGACTTAGCTGAATGCCTTGCCGGCTAATTTTTGCCCTCTGCGCTGCCGCAGATTTGGCACGCCCTCTGATTTATGCTCATGCTCGCAAACATTTCCCATTTCCTGTCATAAAACTCACCAAGGCACGCCTCCAGCCTCGAACATTTTGCGATTATAATCGAAACTTTTTATCGGCGTCGCTCGTCTCGACGCGCTCTTGCCCAAAAACTTTTGCATTTCGCACGCGCTCAAAATTACTTTAGAGCAAACTAAAAGAGTTTTGGGCTGTCGTTCTGAATACTCTATCGGCTATAGTGTATACTTTAAAGACTACCTAAAATAAATATGTGGAAAATTAATAATATATATTGGGAAGAAATCATATTTATAACTAATCTGTATTTAAAATATAATAATTGTATTTAACATATAATAAAATAAATTTTAATTTAATTTTAAAATTATATAATTAGTTGCTAAAATTAGAGATAATAAATATAAATTAAAATATTTACCTATTTATATTTCAGAATATTTTAAAAAATATCAAATCGTCCTTTTCACTGACAATGCCCTACTGTAAGAGTATTTATAGTAATACCCAGAGACTTGATACCATAGGATATGCGATGCGAATGTCCCACTCCCTCCGGCACTCATTTGGCGCATTAGCGTTATAGAAGCTTCAGTACACTTGGCCGTAAACATAACGAAACTTTCTAATTGAAACAAACAAACAAACGACAATTTCGCAAAAGAGCGCTTAAGCTCCATGGCACTCATAGAGCGATTAAGCAGCCAGTTGATTAGATTAGATGAGCTTCGTATTTTGATTTGTGGCTAGGTAAGTCGGCTAATTACACTAATTATTATGACAATAGTCGTCGCACAGCAGCTGCGCTCATCCTGCATTCAATGCGATTGGCTATTGGCCACAGAACTTTTGCCACACTCCAAACTCCCAGCCGCAGCGAAACTCTATAAAACAGGCAACTTTTATGTGAAAACTTTTAATGAGGACTTCAACAAAAAATGTGTAAAATGAGTTTCGACTTGCTGCTCTGGGCAGAGATGATGCCCGTTCAGGAATAGTTGGCTAATGATTATTTAAGGCAAGTGCAGGGCCTAAATAAAAAAGCGAATTTCGAGAACTAAGCTGAACATGTTAAATGGATTTTTGGGGCCGTGTCAGAGCAGCGGCTGAGGCGGTCGAGGTCGGGCTCTGGATCTATTTGTGCACTGTGCTGCAGTGTAAACACAATTCAATTAACTTGGCGATTGTTGTCGAGCGGTTGGCCATTGTTGTCGTCGTCGAGCCGGCAACAGAGAGCTGAGAGCTGAAAGCAGTAAACTGAAAACTGAAAACGACAAGCCGATGATGAGGATGACGTTGACTAGGACGTTGACGTTGCTGACGCTGATGGCACATAGCCAATGTCATGCAAGCCCCAAAAAAGGGTGGCCAGCCAGCCAGCCAGTGCACAGCAAAGCCCGCAGCGAGCGCATGCAACAAGCTGGCAAATATTTGAGGCAGCCGCCGGCAACTCATTTGCATTATTAAAATTTTCATTTTGCGCTGCATTGAACCAAAAATAGAACCGCGCCTAATTGACTTGGGCCCGAACAAAGGGGATACAAATTAGATGTCCAAATGCGGGGCATATTACTGCAAATCCAACTGAAAGTAATTAAGGATATTACAAATTCATATGCCAATGCCAAAATGTGGATTACCCTAACTCTGTTTCAGTCCGGGGCTCACCTGCAGCTGAAAGCGTAGCCAGAGTCGGGCTTAATGATGCCTGAAAGATCATCAAAGCGCGGAATTGTATTGGCCAATGCTAAGTAAAAGGTCAGCATTTGAATACCAAAAGTTAATGGACTATGGAATGCGAAAAGGGCTGCCAAGTGAAACGGGGCGGGCTTTGAGCTTCAGAAGCTTTAGATGCGGCGTGCGTTCATTCATCATATACGTGAATTTTCAAGCAGAGCAGCAGCTGAAGTGTAAATGTCATTGCCAGGCGATGGGAGGGCTGTGGATGGAGAGATACTGCTTGTTGTTGTTGCTGCTGTTGCTGCTGCTGGTAGGGAATGCGTGAAGCATTCTCAGTCCACCGACTGCTGGTGGCTGCGGTTGGCGACGCACGACTGCCGATGACACTTTAGCTGGAACAGCAGCTCCCACAGCTCAGAAGGGGTAACCCAGCACAAGGACAGCCCTGTGGCAGGAAGGCGGATGCGAAGTGTGACTCTGATTTCCGGCCAGGTTGCTGACGTGGCAGCCACAGCCAACGTGACTGCTGCCAAGAATAATGACTTAATTTTCAACCACATACAACATTTTTGGCACAGTCACCCCTGACAGCTGCCCTTTGTCTGCCACAAGACAACATTCTTGAAACTCTCAATGAAATCAATCAAATTCACCCGCTCTGCTATGGCCAAAATAATGATTAAATTTCGAATATACAAAATATTTGAATACTTCGTAAATGTCTATACTCAAATTATACATCATTAGAATAGAGCAATATATGACTTTAAATATATTTGATATACGTGATATTTCATATCTCGCTTCTACTTAATTTTTGTTTAATTGGAAGATTTAATATAAACATTTATAGGCGATATTTTCGGCTTAGGTTTATTTGTGGGCTATAAATAACCTCAGAGCGAAATTCATATTTGTATACTGCTTAAAAATTTCATACATACTTCGGTGCAGATATTTGTTATTGCTGCGGGTGGCAGACTTTTCCATAATTCCGTTGAAATGTTTCAATTTTCTGGCACATCTCAGTGGTGCGATTGTGTGCGTGTGCCCATGCTGCGTATGATTGATATCAATTTTGCTTTGATGAATGCCCAGTGGAATAGAGTTTTTGAGCTTTGTTATTTATAGGCATCTTTGTCGGCGCTGCTGAGCCAATTTAGTTGCTAGTTGTGGCTTGTTAAACGCTTTAAAACGTCAGCTCTATGCCATATTGCACACACAAAGTAAACTCTGCCAACCAGTGCGAGCAGCGGTCTGGCCAACGACTTTTGTGTACATAAAATGCCATAACATATACACCTAAATATATATGTGTATGTTTATATGTATGTCTGTGTGCTTGCATGTGTGTGCGCGTATGCAGATGTATTCAAATGAGACTGCCTTTTTAAGGCACATAGACACACACACACAACATTTGCATATCAAAATGTTTTTGACCAGCCAAACAAGCAAGAAGACTTGAGTCAGACAGTCGAAGAATGTATGCTCTATAAGACTGGAAAGGCATGCAGCCAAAGCAGCAGACTACTACCGTACTAAGCATTACTACTACTTATTCCTACTACTATTTGTTCTTTAATATAATTGAGAGAATTTGCTAACTTGGCTCTCATTTAAGCTCTACTCTCACCCTCTCTTATCTTAATGAATCCAGAAATGCTATTCGTTACCTCTTTTACAACACATCTAAATAACACTTGTTCCTTGGGAATATCTCAGCTTAAAAGCATAAATTACATAAAAAATATACTCACACACACACACACACACATACACACATTAACACGCTACGGTCAAAAACAGCAAGAGCAAAGGCAACGCCAGCAACAACTCAGAATTGATTATTCTATTTATTTTATTTTATTTCTCTTCTTCTACAGCTCATCAATTTTGTCAACATGTGTGCGTGTTGGTGTGTGTGCGTATAGTAAAAAAAAAATAACTACGCAATATTTTGCACTCTCGAGTTATATTGACTATCTGATAGAGCACATAAATAATGCATAGTCCTGCTAAATTCCTTGGCAACAGCACAACTTAATCGACCCCACTCTCCTTGCAAATGCCTCGTGATTTATCTGCAGTGCATGGCGCGGCTAAATGCATCTCGAAATAAATAAATATCAGCATTAATTGCCGTTCGACCAAAGATATTTGTGCCTAATCCTCACTCACTCGTGGTTTGTCTGCTTGGACTCTGTGGATATTTGTTAAATATATAATTAAATTAATTCCATCAACTGAATGTGTGAGAAATGCTAAGTTGAGCCGGAATGCCGTGGGTGAGAAGAAGTTTTTTTTACCTTCACGTGCTTTTATATAAAATATTTAAGTATGATAAGCATATCTATGTACATATAATAAATAAACTTTGCTCAATGGAAATTTACTTTACTTGATTTTTTTAGATAGAAAATTAAAAATTCACAACAATGAATTGATGATATTTTTTATTTAATATAATTGTTAAATTAAAGCTAAATATATTTCATGAGATATATTTGATTTAATATTATTAATATGAATATACAGCTGTTCAATTAATTCTGCCATTTTTTTAGAGCTCAAAAATTATCCCTTCAATTACAGTTAAATTCTCCCATCGATTTAGATGAGCCAAAAATCTTAATTTGTTGAACGAACAATTAATGAGTTTCATATGAAATAAATAGGTACAAGTCAGAAACTTTTATTTGTTATTATTTATAAACTATATCATGTAACAATATAACCAAATACCTTCCGCATAGCCCATCCGTCAATCCATTGGCATACCCAAATATTCTAAAATTTTTAGCCCATTCGTAAATATGAATCATGATTTCCAGTTAATTCAACTGCCAACACAGTAGTCCGTATTTGTGTTTTAAAAATTCAAAATTCGTAATTGGCTGTATCGAATTCTTTTTGGATGTGCATTTGGATGGGCACAAATGTTCGAGATATATGTGGTCCGACCCCACGGCAGCTTCAACTCAGGTGAATTCGATATGCATATGTGTTTATTCTATAGAAATTTGAAATTTAAAATTCAATGCACTGGGCTTAAGGCTAGGTCTTAGTTGCTAAAATACGATAGGACTGTTAGGATTAGATGGTCTTGCGTGGACGCCGCTGCAGTCGAGTGCGCAGCATTTTGTTTTCGTCGGCGCACTTGGTCGTGATGGCTGTGCGCACCTCTCGGGGCGTCATCTGCATGCTGTTGGTCATCAGGTAGACCAGGTCGGCCACCTTGAGCGGGTCCAGCTGCTGCTTGCTGGGCCGGGCGCAGTCCTTGAATGCCGGCGAGGGCTTGCCAGAGAGCGTGTGGAAGGCCAAGGTGTCCCGATCGAAGATCTCGCAGAGCAGCTTTCGTGTTATGGCCGGGCCAGACATGGTCCAGTTTATGTTGCGCAGTGTAGCGCGCGATATCTGCGTGCCATTCGGTCCAATGGTGACCATGGACGACTTGGCATCACGATCGAACTCAAAGTGCGGAAAATGTTTGCCATTCGGCGTGGATGTGACGAGCTTCTTCAGCCGCTTGCGCTTGTTGCTGTCCGCAGAGTGCGGCACATAGTCCTCATCGTCATCGTCCAGTTCAATGACATTGTCGTTCTCCTTCTCGTCGTCGTCGTCCTCGTTGGTCTTGGGCGTGGAGGTGTTGTGCTCGTCAGTGCCCTCGCGGAACAGGTCAAAGTGTGCCGCTCGATGCTCATGCTCCTGGTCCATGGTCTGCACCTTCTCGATCTCGATCATGAGCAGGTCGAGCGCCTTGCGCTTGCTGCGCTCCCAACGCTGCAGCATCTTGAGCCGCGCTTGGTTCATGGCCTGAATGCTGTTCTCCATGAGCTCGCGGCGATCGAGCTTGGCCAGTGCCGTCTCCGCATCCATGGCCGAGTCCTCGTTAAAATCGTCCTGCTCTTCCACGTTCTCCTCGTCCACCTTGCACTGTGTTTTCAGCAGCTTCTCAGCAGCCAGCGTCAGCGTCGCCAGTGTGCTCAGCATCTTCTTAGGCTTCGGGTAGACGACGTCGCCAGTTTCGGCTTTCTCGATGCAGCGCATCGTCTGCTCGGCGAAGCCGGAAGCGCTGCTCTGCTTCTGGCGCATCTTCTCATCCTCGCTCTCCTCCTCGCCGGAGGTGTCGTCTGTGCGCAGTCTTGCGATGATTCGCTCCACCTGCTTCTGGGCCGGCGACAGCTCCACAGTTCTGTGGTCGTACGGCAAAATGCTGAGCGCAAATTCCAAGCGTTGACGGCGATTGATCTAGGGGAAGAGAACAATTGAGATTCAAATAAAATCGTATTAGAGCAGGAGTAATGTGTCCACTTACCATGTTCACGTCTGTTGTCCAATTGATAACTGAATGCCCTGCTTAATAAGCATCGCTCTTTTATACCCTAGCCAATACGAGCGAGTTCAGGTAAATTCTGCAGAATACCCGATTTATTGCTCTTCGCTTTGCAGATGTCATACGCGCCTATAGAAAATATTTGAGAGCTCTGTACCGGCTGCACTGGATGCAAAGGCAACACGGATCAGTGCCGGCGGCGGTCCACAAGAAGTCTCGCCTACCTGCAGGCGGATCGCTGCACAGATGTCCCGGCAACGATGATGTGCCACGACAGCAGCACGCGAATGCCACTCAACATCTACCTGATTGCGGAAGACGGCCCACTTGCATCGTTTTCGACGAAGTGGACCCAATCGCAGTGCAGGACGAGAGCTGTGCGCCCAGGAGCAGGCCAGCTGTTCAGCACAGCGGAACTCAGACCGAGCCGTCGGACGATTCGAAAAAGCGTAAAGTCACAATCGTCGAAACTAAGCAGCCGGAGCCACGAGAGGTACTAGTCCATCACCACGATCCGAGTACGAGCAAGTTAATACGATCTGATGTACTGCCGCACGAACGCAATGAAATCAAGAAACCTCTCTCTGAGTATTATTATACGTCGGCGGGCATCAGCCGACCGAGCGAGGCACCCGTGTCAACATCAACCAACAGGCAGCCAAGTGTGCGATCGGGCTATAAAGTGAGGAATTTCATTCAAACCCGCGACGATCCGGCTGACAATAAGTCTGAGCCGGTTGCCTCCAAGCAATCAGCGGTCAAAGCAGTTCGATTTGAGGACCGGAGCTTATTCAATTTGAATAAGCAAAATATAGTAGAAGGTGAAAGAACGCATACGACTCCAGAGAAATATCTCAAGCATCCAACAATAGTTGTGCCATCTGAGAAAAAGGGAAACGAACAAGATGAAAGGAATCACAGACCAACAAACATTGTCGTTGGCCACACGGACCACAGGGAGGTGGATAAATACTACAGCTGCGAGTCTATATCGAAAATGGACGGCCAATTTGGCAGAATCAAACATCAGGTTGACAGACTTGAAGTCGGAGTGAATGAGCTACATGCAAATATCGCATTGCTGAAATCGAAGGAGCTGGGGCCAACCGTGGGCCATGTAAGGTGCGATCCAGAGGTAAAGAACTCAAGGGACTTGATTGTACTATACAACGAAGATGGTAGCAATGCGTGCGGGCAGAGCGAAACCGATTGGAAGGTCTACAGGATACCCAAGACAGCGAAGCATTCGACTCCTGCAAGCCATCACAGCACAATTGACTGTGTTGCGAACAGCTTGGGCGAGCCAGTCAAGCCCTCTACTGACTGTCGGCACCATTCAATAGCTGAAAAATCAAAATACCATACTGCTGACAGATCGCTGGATCCTAGGATATTCACAGAATGTAAGGAGCACCACGACGGATGCTCTTTTCTCATAAAGCCCTGCAACACTCCACCGAAGTCATGCAGGGGCTGTGACTGCAAATGCTGTGAGCCCCCAATTCAGCTGCGTCGTCAGTCCTCAAATGTTTGTAGAAATTGTTCGAACAGAAAGCAGCCGGTGGCCCATGATCTGGTGTGTGAGCTGAAAAAGTTGATTGGGCATCGAAGCCCCAAGGACATTCAGTTCTCTATACTGCTCCGTGCTGACAATGTCTATCACATCAGCGTGCAGCTGAAGGCGTCGCACCAAGTTCTCGGCTGTTTGCTGGCCACCAACGCGGCCGTCCAAGAGGCGGTCAACAGGGGCTTCTTCGATGACATTCGCACCTATTGTGCAGTCGATGTGCGTAATACCATCGCACCAATTGGCCGTCCACTGGGCATTCCATTTGAGCTCATGCCGCGCAGCAGCCCAAGGGACAAAGCTGGATCTGAAGCCGAAGATGCTGGCGAATCTGTCATCAAGCTGGACTCACGCACACAAGAGTTCATCACCAAAGTGCTGGGAGTGCCAGCCGACAGAGTGGCTATCAACTTAAGCAGCAACAAAGAACCCTTTTCTCGATTGCTCATTCATAAGAACGTGGGCTAAGTAAGTTCAGTTACTTTGGGCAATTTATCAGAATAAAAGTTTTAAATTTGTATACGAAAACATGCATTGCTGTTTTTATTTGTTAAGTATTGTTGAATGATCAAGCAAGCGATTTGTGAATTATGTAGGGAAATTATTTAAATAAACTATTTTTGCTTCAATTAATTGGCTAGCTGCAATTGAATGCTTGTTGAAGGGCTTTTAAATGAAAACATTTCTTAACAAACCCATTACACACTGATTTTCCATTTTCAACGGGTTCAGAGTATATAAATAATGAGATTCAATATTTTTGAATGCATAATAAACGGAATGCAGCAAAAGAGCTTAAACTTTTATTGTTATTCGCATACAAATATAAAACCAAATAAGAATGTTGGAAGTACTTTTATGGTCTAAAAAGCCGTAAAATAATTTATAGTAAATTATTGCCAGTGTTTGAGTTAGTAAATATATATAAATTTTAGCATTTCAACATTATTCAATTTTTTTTTTTAATTTCTTTTATATAATATTTAATGGATATATAATATGTTTTCATGTAAAATGAGTACTAACATTTAGTGAATATCTTAATTTATTGCAAACAAATTAATTTATACATTCTTTTTGATTAGTCTCACTTGAGAATATATTTTATGTTTCTCGCCCTAAATAATAGAACTTTGATTTATTTTTATTTTATTAATTATTTTCGGGGCTTGATTTAATATTTACTTAAATATTTTTGAGCTCTGAAAAAAATTAATATAAGAAAAGAATTTATGATAACATTTCTAATGGAAAATTTTAAGGCAATAAACAATAAGTACTTCTGTCTGTCTCTAGCTAACCTTTTTTTACGCAGGTACATTACGAATAGCTTAACACAGTCTGAAGCCTGCGAAGTGGGTGACAAAATCCTTTATGGCCGGCAAGCCGAGCAGCTGCGCGACAAATCTGCGAATGGGTTAATCCGCGCAACTTGCAGGTCATAATGCGTTGATATCTTGACTACCTGTCCCAAACGGGCAACAGGAGCTGCCCTTTAAAAGGCTGCGTTGGCGAGCAACGACCATCAGTTTGCCAAGAGCAAAGCAACAGAACGTTTCGATACGAGCAACTTACAAAATAATTAACAACTCTTCAGTCATGAGCAACATCAGCAACGACAGCGGCTTGGATGACTCGGCCATTTGTGGCGGGGCGGGCAATTCAGGTGCTGCGGCAGCAACGCGTCTCTCCTGGTTTCTGGCCGAGGTGGACGAGGGTGCGATGGACAACGGTGAGCCGAATGGCAAGAAGCGCTACTGCGTGCTGCACAGCATGGAGCTGCTGGAGACAGACGTCTCCGATAAATACATGACACGGTTCGTGGAGTTTCGGGTGAACGGCGTGAAGCTGGAGGCGAAGCTCATTTTGGCCGCCGATGAGCGGAAACTGGTCGACGCCGCCCTCTTGGCCATGAGCAAGGAGCAGCAGGACGAGGACGACAATGCACGCCAGCTGCTGGTGCAATACAACGAGGAGGATGCAGCGGGCGAGCGACTGGTGCACAAGCTGATATCGCCCAGCCGCGTTGCCTGGCTGAGCACCAAGCCGGAGCTGGGCGGCACGCCGCTGGTCAAACTGGGCCCGGGCTGCATTGGGCATGTGCTGTACGCCTACGAGCAGCGCAACTATATGGAGAAGGTGTTGCTGCACCTGAAGGCGCGCTGCTTCGACCACGCCTTCGATGAGCAGCTGGACGCCGCCCCGGAGTCGATGGACGAGAACACTTGGCTCCTCGTGCAGTACAGCCCTGAGCCCGAAATGGTTGTCTACCAGGTAATCCCCTATAGCCGCACTGTGTGGCGCCAGGAGAATCACTTCAAGGACGTCATCGCCTACATCCAGCTGCCTGGCAGCGAGGTGGTGCTGCAAGCTGTCGTCATCAGCTACAGCCAGAATGAGAAGCAGATGAAGAGCAAGTTCGAGCAGCTGCGCCGCTTCGCCCTGGAGCTCGAGTTCCCGCTGCCCGACGAGCTCGACCGCCAGCTGCAGCACGGCAGCGGCACGGCTGCCCTCTTTGCCCGGGCCAGCAACACGCTGTTCCAGCGTGCCGAGCAGCGAGACGCCAGCGGGGAGCACAAACAGCTGCGACACAGCCTCGAGCAGATGAGCGAAAAGGCGCAGAACGAGCCCGAGCTGATCATCGAAGCCTTCGACATGGTGGACAACATCAACCGCAACCTCCAGTGTCGCATGGGCCAGGCCAAAATTGAAATCGCTTCCAACTCAGGCGACGAGATGCATTAAATGCAGACTGATCAGTTTATGTTAAGAACACAGTTCCTCAATATTACAATATTATATAGCTATATAGTTTTGCTAGATTTTAATTATTTTAAGTTATAAGATTTACAAATTTAAAGGTAAATAAAAAAGTCAATCAAATAATTCCATTCTTTGTCATTTCATTTAATTTTTATTTGGCATTTTATAATAACATTAAATAACTAATTGGGATGATGCAACTAGGAAAAAAACAACTATATATTGTTGTTTTTTTTTTCTGCCAGATTTGCCTGCGAAATATCTAGGCAGAGCATTAATTATGATTCTCTTGAAATTCTCTCTCGCTCTCGCAACATGTTCGTCGTGAAGGTTGTAATCGTTTGAGTATAATCTAAATTTGGTAGGGTCAAACTAAATTTGGTATGAACAGAATATACCTGAATAAACATTGCTGTTTTACTGGTATGTAGAAAAGAAGACCTAGAAGAGCTAATGCAGCGATCAGAGCTATTTAATGCTCACTCCAGCATACTCAACGCTATTTAAATAATATAACAAAAATGTTGCTATACTTTGAATTATTTATTTATTTATTTTTTTTTAAATGCCAATAAATTTAACTTTATAATTGTATCACGTGAAACTTTTGTGTTTAATTGCAATTATTTTTAATACCATTTATACTCGGTAATCTCATATGCTTAATGCTCACTTCAGCATACTCAACGCTATTTAAATAATATTAAATTTATTATTATTTATTTTTATAAGTTTCATAATTTTATCACATGTAGTTTTTGTTTTTTAACAGCAATTATTTTTAATACCATTTATACTCTGTAATCCCATATGTTTTTCCTTCAACATGCCTTTCAAACAAGCCAGTGCAACCTGATCAGAGCTGCTTCAATGAATCAGTCTACGCACAGAGTTGCCTGTTAAAGTTTGCTCTTTAAAAGTTAAATGAAACCGTATTCCATTATTCGGCTGATATAAATGAGGGTTTTCCTCTCCTAAGGCAGCCGCCATTGGAAGCAGCGTCATTAAAATATCGTAAGACCCGCAAGCAGAGAAATGCGAGAGAAATGCAACAGCCGTTGCCAGTGACTCGTTGAGTCGTAAGCTCAAATTAATTGCATACATTTCGGCTGGCTTAAAGCGCCAAGACCAGACATTTTGCATTTTAAATGGCAACTGGCTTTGGCCGTGGAATTTGAAATTGGCGAGCTGCGCACTCGACATGAACTCTTGATAAAAATGTAATTTTGGAGCACTGTGTGTTTTTTCTCATACACAAGCAATTGTAAATATGCAGGCGACGGTCTCCCGCTCTCCCTCACTCTCTCTTTCTTTCTCTATATATAAACACTGCTTAGCTCTTCAGCCCCACAGAAAATGCGACCCTTGGATATGCTCAGTGGGTTTGCGGCAACATCCTAATGAGCATTAAAGCCTGTGGCTTCAGTTTGTCATTTCCCCTCTTTCTGTCACCCACTCGCTCTCTCTCTCTCTCTCTCTCTCTGGTAATATGCTCGGCTGTTGCATTTGCATAAATTGAAATTGTAAAATGACCGAAAATGTCGTTGCGGGTGGTTAAAATACAACACAATTTAAAAATATGCAGACAAGCTAGGAAATTCTGCTTTCAGATACGCTGGAATTTATCGCAAGTCTCCATTAAGCTCTATAAATTAATTAAATCTTAAATTAATTAAATCTATTTAATAATATTTATATATTAATATAACGTGATTTATTGCTGTGAGTCCAACTTATCTAACATATTATCATTAGTTCGTGGTAATAGAAATCGAAATGATTAGGAAATACCAATAAAACATTTGGGTCAATCAGTTTGTTGTGGCATTTGATTGCCCAATCTTATTATTATTAATGAGATTATACATACATATATAAAATTTTTTTAGTAATTACTTTTATTGTATTAGAGACTGAAAGTATATAGTATATGAACTTATATTGAATCATTTTTTTTAATGCACGGTTTTTGGGTAATGGTCTACTAATATTAACATTCAAAGATTCTTTGTACTAAACTAAAATTTAGTTTGTACCAGAAACCAGTTTTCATTAGCAAATATATTTAAAATTTTACTTTTAATATAAAATAATATATATTTAATACAATAAATAAAAATTCAACTGGTGCAAAATTCCTAAAAATCTTCATCTTCATCTATGCAGCATACCCTATATTTCGGTGTTGTTTACAGGGTATTTATGAGTGGCAGACAACATTGGCATATTATGCTTTTAATTTAATTGGTTTGCATTTGAAATGAAATGAAATTTGGTTGAAGCTAAGCGTTAATTTGACTTTTTGTGAAATGTTTTTGTTTTGTCTTTTTTTATGAACTTTATTCAACTTCAGTACAGGCAGCCACACATATACAGACGCACACATACACAAGCACTGACACACTCATATATAGATAGATAATCTGCTGACACTCAATTTGGTGTTCAACAAATTCCCAATGTTTGCTTTTGATTTTTTGATTAGTTTTTTATTGATTTACCGTGTCGCCGCAGAACGTTTGAATTCAATTTCGATATGAACGGCACTCTAAGCACTTCGACATTAATCTGCCAAGAGTTTGTTTTCGTTTTCCTTTTTGTTTTCCTCTCTGTTGCGAAACTCTCGTCTCTGCCTTTGTCTATCTCTTTCTGGGCCATTTAATGTGGCGTATACGCAATATCTAAGCAGACACAGCCCTGCCTCGGCGGCCCAGACGTAGGCATAGAGAAGCTGCGCCGAAGCTGCAGGAGCGGAAGCACTAAACCAAACATCAACATAAACAGCACACTTAATCGTATATAAATGTTTATATTTACCCTGTAGGCAGGGCAGTGGCATAGTTTTATATCTCAATCGAGACGTTTGCGAGAACCAAATAAAAATAATCAGCTAGTCAATAGTATTCAGGCAGATAGACAGCAGCGTACGATTCGATTCGAAGCGATGCCTGGTCAGAATACGGAAGAAATGCTTAAATCTCATGTGTGCACTAACAACACACACGCACGCACACACACACACACACAAATATATATTGATTAAGTTGTTGTTGGGTTTTTATGGGAGCGATATGATATGGTGATTAAGTGGTTAGTTTCATAAAAGTCAGCGGGGCGTGCGTGTGTGTGTCTGAGAAGTATCAATGGAATTCCACTTGGTCAGGTTAAGAAGAAACCAGCGAAATGTGTGGGAAAATGCCACCCACAGCTCATTAATAGATCTAAATATGTCTTATATATAGGTCTCATTCAATATCGACGTGAGGAAGGGAAAATATAAAGGCGGCTCACTTTTGGCAATGCCAAAGTTTTTGTCATTTTTCTCTTTTGTTCTGCGGCTTTTTGTTTTATTTGTTGCTGCTGCTGCTGCTGCTGTTGTTCTTTATATATTTGCTGCCTTCATACACTATCTACTTTCAGGACGCTGAGCATTGAGGCGACAATTTGACATGGTAAAGCCAAAAGTTGCATTCGACAGATAACGGCGGGGGGCAGAGGGCCAGGGCGGTCTGGGGGCTAGTGAAAGAGGGAGCTCAATTTAGTTTAATAAACCCACACAGAGCACATATTCAAAGTCTTCGGGCTGAAGCTCAGCCCCGGCCGCCTGCAGTGCACAGCAGGAGGCAGCCAGACAGACGGGCGACAGTCAACAGATGAAGTGGTGTGAGCCGATGGCCGCTGATGGAGACAGAACAGCTGGAGCTGTGCGTGTGGCTGGCCCCGGCTGTGGTCTAATTTGGAAATTGTTTGTCTAAGCTCTAAGCACAATAAATCCAGCTTTGGGTTATAACTTTTATGGGTATGCAAAAGGAAGAAGAATAGCTGCAAAAATTGTCAGCACAACGCAAACTGTGGCCACTGTGATACAGCCAGACGAGGGGATTGTTGCCACTGTTGCCAGTGGCTGCAGCAATTACCAGATGCAACATTTTGTTGCATGAGCCAAGTTGCAATCTTAAGTGCCTTGGGCGATGGCTGCCAGGGAACCCACAGGAATATCAAAGTGCTTACGAACTTGAGGTTAGTTTTGGGCAGCCACAAAGGCAGCCACAGTGTGTGTGTGTGTGTGTGTGCGTGTGTATGTGTGTGTGTTAAAGCAACAACATCGTCATCATCATCAAGAGCTCGTGCAAACACTTGACTTTCTTGTATTTTGCGCTCTCTTATTTGCCATTGCCATTTGTTGAAGCAAATTTTCTTGATTGCCCTGGCATTGGCATTGGCATTTGCTTGTTTTCTGTTTATGCGCCGTCATCTTTCTCCTCTATGTTTTCTTCTTATATACATATATATTTTTTGTTATGTTTTTATTTTTTTTTTTTTTGTTGGCCTTCTCTCCTAGGCTCGTGGGCTTCACACTGATTTTGACATTTCACGCGCATTTATTTCTTTGCATGTTATTTTTTTTTCCAGCAAAAAAGGTCAACATTTACTTCCACTACGGGTTACTGCTCTGCTGCTTTGCATATATATCTCTATATTTATATATATGTACATGTGTTTGTGTACAAGCCATAGGCATTTCGTGAATTGTCTGCTTAATATCTGCGTCTAGGACACGCGCTGCCCAGTTGCTCCCCAGTGGCACATTTCTGCTTAAGTAAATTGATTCGCAGCGCAGCAGATTGCGCCCCCATGTACCGAAATTCACTCGAAATAATTATGAATGAATTACCAGCTCAGCTGTTGCTGCTGCTGCTCATGCTGTTAAAGGTCTGCTAACCGACTGTTAACTCTGCCACTCGGCTAACATCACTCGGCGCAGCCTCTGGCAGCTGAGCTGCTATGCGTGAGTGTGTGTGTGTGTGTGTGTGTGTGCTCGACTGCTGTTTGTCTCAGTCGAAACGCGGACGTCGAGTCGAGAGCACACGCGACGCGCATGTTTCAGCGACAACGAGTCGAATGCACGAGGCACTCTAGGCGTATACGCGATTGTTTCCAACATTCGGTGCTAAGCAAATCAAATGGTTAGTTGCCGCATTGGGCCACAGACGATCTAATCAGCTTTATTATGACAGCCAATTCACCTTTTTGTTTACAACAAAACAATGCAAATAAATAAAAGAAATGCGAAAATAGATGTGAATTTACTGCTCGTTGCAGAGAAAACCTCAGATTTCGGTGAATCAAATAAATAAAACAATAAAAATCCGCACAAAGCAAATTTGACAGCTTTGAAGTATATTTTTACTATATCAAAGTTTGTTTATAAATCAAAAATATAGCCGAATAAATGGAATTCATTTCAAGACATAAACTTTGCATGTGTGAAACAAGCGCAAAAAGAAAATAAAATTAATCAAAAAATAAAAATAAAAATTCAACAACAAACTTTATGATTATAAATAGATATATAAAATTTGTAAATAAAATACAAAAAATAAATCAAACAAAGTTCAAAAGTAAATCATCTTTCAATAAATTTACAACATAATACTAAACTAAATCATCCGTAAATAAACCAAATACAGGCTATACACAATACCAAAAGTAAATAAGTATAAATGTTATTTATTTATATTTAGAGTGACTTTAATATTTTGTTTAAAAATATAAGCGAGTGATGTATTAAATGACCTGACACCAAACGCCGCTTGGCAATGTCACAATTTGAGGTGATTGCATTAGATCAACGTCTTGTTGGGGCTACAGCCCTCGCCCTCGGCGACGCTGCCCTCGCAGCCAGTGTGGGGGCACGTGAAATCCATATTGATGGGCACTCGCGCTCCTCAGCTTCCATTTGGCGGCGCTGTCAGCGTCGCTTCCTGTGCGCGGGGCTCTTTGTTTGATTTGCATATTGCTGCTACCTGTCTGAGCCCGAGTTGCGACACACTCACAAGTGAGCACAATGGAGGGGCACAACAGAATGTGTATAAACAGGCAACAAAACGTGATAAAATAAGCGGAAAAATAGCTGACAAGAACCTCCAGTAAAATACAAAAAGAAAAGCAGAAAAAAATGAAAAATATAAAAAAGCATTTGCCATACAGAACAAAGGAAATTATCTGACCAGCGGCCCGGGGCGCAGCTCTGGCTGCACCACCGCCTCCTTCCACACCAAACTTACCTTTGTCTAAGCCTCCTGCCCCACAGGCGCCAGTGACAAGTGACAGTTCTGTTTGCTTTGTGGTGGACGGTGGGCGGTGGGAGGTATGCGGTGGGTTGTCGGCTTGGTTTTGTTAAGCTTGGCGGTCACTCATCTAGGGCGCTATGGGCGTGGCGTGCTGGTTGCCTAATTTGGTCAGTGCTTTCATTGTTTGCCCATCGTACCGGGCGTTATTATTTCGCCGCTCTGTTTACACGCACTTTTAACGTGTGTTTATTCGGGCGTAACATAAACTAATTGAGGCATTCACTTCATTTTCATTCAGCTGCTAGACGCGCGGCGTATGCGCAATCCGTACACCGCCGACGTCGTCGCCGTCACCGTGGCCGTCGCCGTGGGCCAGTCACGTTTCCACACTCTGGCCAGGTCATAAAGAAGTGCCTTGAAATTCACACACACACACACACACACACATACTGTTGCAGTGAAATAAAAAGCGAAACATATTAAGAATTTATCAAGTTATGAAAGTGTGTGCGGGCGTGTGGCATACCCTTTAAGCAAAGCTATAAATTAGAAACTTCCGAAATGATTAAAAGAGTCAAAGATTGCGAAGGCTTTTCTTTAGCTCAACTAGAACCAGGCCTTTCAGTTAAATAACTTTTTTTTAGCAAGTTTTTATGGCAGCTAAACAAAATGATTCAGCTGCACTGCCAGGCAATAAATCATGTATAAATAAATATATTCTGAAAGGGGTGTGAAGCTGTTGCTACCCAATGTCTGTGCCTAAAACACCCAATCGCAGAGGCAATCTGATCCTGCTCTGACATGTGTTTGAACAGACCTAAACTGTATCGCGTTTCAACTGCAAAGCATTTAAATTGGTTTTTTATGTTCAACGAAATGTATTTTTTCTGAAATAATTGCTATTTATATTCGTCATTAAAGAGAAGTTTGCGTTTGATTGGTAAAGCTAATTTACTTAGAAACTCCATGAAAATAATACACAAATTTTAGCTTGCATTTTTTTTAAAAGACAGAATTTCATGATGAATCAAAAATTTAAAAGTTAGGCGTAAAATTAATGAGAGTCGTAAGACGATACGTTGAAAGATAAATCATATTATCAAGTGCTTAAGAATTAATGACTTAAAATGAATATTTATCTTTTTTCTAAGAGTAGATGCATATTTGATAAAATAAAAGACAGAAAATCAATTATAATACAGGAAATTTCGAAGCTACTGCTTCGATTGCTTGACTCCTTGTATTAATTTATTATGATATTAATGACTATTGCAAAGGCAGGACAAATTTGTATAATGAATTACGTGATTGGGAAACCTCAAGTTGAATTGTCAAAGTCGCCTGATAGCTGAAAGGCATTTAGTAGCATAATGACCTGCCTTAATTAATGAACTATGCCACTTCGATTGCTTTATGTTTGTATGTTACATGTCTTGCAACAAAATCAGAACTCTCCCCCGTGACAAGGATATAGAAAATAGAGCTCCTCCCCCTACATTTCCCTTGTCATTTGCCACTTGTCGTGGTCGTCGTCGTCGCCGTCGTCGTCGTCGTCGTGGTTGTTGTCATCGTCCTTCCACGATTCTCAATGGCGGCCATCAAGTCTGTTAGCTACTAGCAGGCAGTCATCATCCTTGTTGAGTGAGTGGCTTCTGGCTGGCGGGGGCTGCGGCTTGTTTACCTGTTCGTGTATTTTAATGAAATGTAAATGCAAACACGCCGACGACACAAAGCTGCGGCCAGGGCTCACATGGATTCGCGGCAAGCATCAACAATATTTTGCCACTTGGCGGAAGTAATGCGATTATTTCTCTCTGCGAATTGTCACTCTCCAATTGCGAAATTGCGAAATTGCAAAATGAAATTGAATTTCATAATTTGACAAATAGCGCAGAACTGTTCATCAGCTATAAGCTATAAGCTTATGAAATGCGGCTTGTGGCCCATTAAATTTGTATTTATCTTCATTCGATTGCGCTTATTGGGCGCTGAGCTCGCTGCTGATGACGCCGCTGCATGTGAATGAATGCTGCTCATCCGGACGCCATAAATAAATTGCCAGACTTGCCAACTTTATGGCAGGTGGCCTGCGAGGATTTGCCCCAAGGAGGCCATAAAAACAGATTTGTGCATAATTTCAAAAACGTTTAGCGATTTGCAAGCGACTCACTTGAGCATTAAATTCCTAATACTGAGCTGAGTTTCAGCCGCTGCTCAAAGGTGTCGTTGAAGCCTACGTTGCGGGCGAAGTTAAGCCTGTCAATTTAATGGCTCGTTTTATGCTCGACTGGGCTGAGTAAACATATTTGGCGAAAGTCATAAAGTACTCCTTATGGAGTTTACTCTGTGAATTAGCTAACTCTTTTCCTTTGATGCGTGCATATTTATTATATTTAGTCAAGTTTTCAGTATTAAACTTTTCTTATATGTCGCCTATATCTCTTTGCCACGAATATGATGTAAAACTTTGATATATTAAAACTGCCACAAAGTGAAATTTCTCAGAGAGTGAAAGGAAGTTTTGCTTTGCATTATTAAATTCTATATTCAAAGAATTTCGTCTTATACTAAATATATTTTGAGCATTCCGAAAATTCTTCCAATTTCTAAGACTCTACTCTAAGACCAACTTGACAACTAATTAAATAGAAATTTTCCCAGTTCTTCGACTGCAAAATTACGTATACGTAATGGGACTTAGGTCTGACTTTGGAAACTTAACCCCATCGGTGTGTTAGTGTGTGTGTTTTTGGCCCCTTAAATTCTTGCCGCACATTTAGCATTTCACGAGTTTGTAACTAGCCAAGGACGCCATACTCTTTGGCAATATATATCGCATAAGTTTCCCTTGACATGCTCTAATTCTAAGTAAATCCAAAAACTGAACAAGTTGCAAATTTGTTTGTGAATGACCGAAAATAAAGAGGAAGTTTCTTTTCAGCCAACCGACGCTCGGCCCGCTTTATATTCGGGTCAAAGGCGGAGAGCGCAACACTTGACTTTAATTAAATATAAGTTTATATCTCAAGCTCTTAAGCCACTCAAGCTGCCTTTAATGACTGTTTGGGCGGGCAACCGGTTGCAGAATGGCCTCAATTTCAATTTACAAATTGGCAACAGTGAGTGAAGCTCAATGAAAGAGGAACTTCCTCAATAGAACTGCCCCCATTGATTTATGCTGATTTCTTTGATTATATTTTGTGGCTTTCGCTCAGTTTTGTCGCTTGTCGCATTTTCATTAATTTATTGCAGCCAAGGGCAACTGATTTCACTTTAATTCAATTTATTTGTCGATACATCGAACAACAACAACAACAACAACGCCAACGAGTAGCCATCAAAATAATCACAGTGAGTGAGCAAAGTAATCGACAATTGAATACCCTACAGCAAGACCTAATCAGCCATTGGCTATGGATGCCTTTGCTTGTGTACTTACAAATCTATCTATAATCAGTTCGAATAAAAATTAGTTGATAGTTGACGGTAATCAACTGCTGTATACCCTGTAAAGCATTTGAGACATAAGAGTATATCAGCAGCTAAGGTAGCTCGATACATGGAAATAATTTCAAGCTCAGCATATTTTCTCTCACTTCCATTCTCTATTCCACTTCCTCTGCAGGGTATTGTGAAAACAATAACATTTTGTTTTTATTTCACGTTCACGATTCCGATGCGATTGGCGTTTGCCATAGTATTGCCAAGGGTCGTGTTCGGCCCAAAGTCACTTAAATGCTTATCTGTAGAGTTCCATCGGGTGAAGCAGGCCAAATCAAAAGCTGAGTGTGCCTTCCTTTTCCGACCAACTATGGCTATTGTGTATGTGTGTGTGCGGGTGTGTATCGCAGCACTCGTTTCAAATATATGCACGACAAATTCATTATAATTTTGCCTTCCTACACTTTGTGGCTTTGATCCGTGCGTGTCAAGACATACGCCCTACGAATTTCCTCTTCAGCTTATGTTGCCGCTGCTGTCCTTGTATTACCAATGGCAACTGAGGCACGCACACAGAGAAAGAAAATGGAATACACAGGTTCTTAATGAAATCAGTTTAAATGCGCCCGAATGTGTCGTTTTTTGGATTATGACTACGAGCGTTTTCCATTGCCGCTGGCGCTGGCACCACAGAAACCAAACACTAGAGTTTTCTAGGTATGTGTGTGTGTGAACGTAAATAAGATGCCCAAGGTAGTGAACAAAATATGCCTCTTTCGCACACAATATACCCCTTGGTCATGGCCAACATTTTTTTTTGTGTTACCTTTCAAGAAAAACCAAACATTTTTTACCGTTTAAGGCAAAAGTCCTTTAACAACAAAAAACTAACTCCATTGCTCGGTCATGTGTGTAAATGGTTGCGTGTACGAGTTGATGTTGTAGCTGTCTGTGTGTGTGTGTGTGTGACTGAGTGAATAAGTGAGTGAGTGGGTAAGTGGTGCAACCATTATACATATGCCTTGGCATTTTTATGACACTTTAAGCCAACGTTGAGAAATGCCCAGCAATCACAAACCCAAACACACACATATACACACACGCACACACATGGGATCACACTCATGGCACCAAATATACGAGGAAAAAAAGTCAAGTGCGGCTTGAGTGCCCCAGATGTGAACATGTGAGTGCTGCACAGCAGGTGGCACTGAGAAGACCGCAAAAAGTTTCTATCAGAACCCAAAATATGTTCGATAAATAAAATAATATTTTGTTTAAAAAAACCAAACGAGAGTCTATAAGAATATGAAATGCATAAAATCACTCTGTTTTAAATAATATAGTTTATAATGTTGTTCCGCTTATTAATTATAATAATATCGAATAAAATAAAACGAAAAATACCTTCAATATAATCTGAATGAAAATTTAAGAAATTTCTATAAATCTATATATATTAATTAAATATATACATTTTTGTTGTTATTAAAATTAGTTTGTTTTTTTTACAAATTTGAATTTATTTAATAAAAATGGAAAATAATTTAATTAATTTAAATGTCAAAAAAAAAAATACTTTTTATTATGAAAACGCATAATTTAATTAAAATATTATTAATTAACTGCAATTCAAAAGAACGTTTTTTAATAAACAATATATTTATATATTTTTATTAATTTAAATATCACTGCAAACTAACTAAATTTATTATTTTATTAATTTATTATTATTTCTTTAATTTTTGTAATAAGATTATTGCATTCATTTTGACAAAATTTGATTGAAATCTTATTAACTGATTTAAATCAATTTCAAATTTATTTAACTAATCTGAGCTTCATCGAAATTTATTTATTTTACTTACATATTAAATCTTGCTCAAACTGATTATAGAATTGTATATCTTAATACACTTCTATACATATTATTACCTCACTCAATAATTGTTAACCACAGCTCCATGGAAGTTCTCTCCCTCCAGTGCGATTATTGACACTTAAAGCCGTTTTGTGTAATGCTTAAATATAATTCAGATGCCGTTAGCAGATGCAGCTCTTAAGCGCTGTCATAAATAACAAGTTTAAGACTCCTGCTCAGCACCTGGCGGCCGTCTTTAGCGCCAGTTTGTTTTGCTGTTTAGGGTCGCGCTCGGTTCCGTTTCCGCTGCGGCTATTGTTGCACTGGGAGCGCGCACGGAGCACGTCATGAGTTGCAGGGCGTCTGATTTATGAGTCGCTTTTTATTTCACAAGCGCCGACGCCGTCAAAATAAATATCATAAAACAACAAATTGCGAGCTGCCTCACCTCAAGTTGTGGCGCAGTTGCCACAAGGCCGCAACATCCAACACGTGCCCAGCTGCGCCAGCCAGGCAGCCCAAGCCACTGGCTGAGTCCCCGCCATCTTGGTCCAATTGGCCTCCGGCTTTTGTGTGCATAAATTTTGAAATTGTTTGCCCCCCTTTTGTTTTGCTCTTGTTGTCTTTGGCCATTGTTGCACACTTTTTGGCCACAGTGTCCTCGGCTTAATAAAGTCGCCTACTTAACGCAAACGACAATGAAACGACATTCCATGTGTGCACGTGTACGTGTGTGTGTGTGTGTGGGTGCGACTGTGACTGGGCCATGTGTCATACATTCGTATCCGGTGTTGGCATTGGCATTAGACCAGCGCTCAGACCAACGTTTGCCGTTTCCGTTCCGGCATGCGACTCTCTCCTACACTCTCGCTTTTATTTTCCCATCCTCTGCACTTTTGTGCTCGCCTGCCCATTGTCGTCCTTTGTCCAGTTGCCTTCGTCTCTGATTCTCGTTTCATATTTTACTGCGTGTTGCCTTACAGCACAGAACAAAGAGAGCAAAAAATAACACAAAAAACGTTAATCGCTTTGCTCTTCCAAACGTCTCAAGTGTCAGTCGAGCAACTTTTCTTATTCAGCTCTAAGTCCGAGTTAGCAAAAGGTGTTTTTTTACATTCTATGGAAACCCTCTGAACTATGAGTGGAGTGGATAAAGGAAAAACATAATTGCGTCGCTGATTACTGCATGCAACTTGATGATGATTGAGTTAAGCATTAAGTACTATGCACTATTGAGTGGGTGAAGTACGTATTCTCTGTTGGCTCTCGAGTACTTGAAGCAAGCGAGCAAGACTTGTATTTTATACATTGATATAAAAGGTATAAACTATAAAATGCAATAAGAAATTAGACGCAGAGAATGCCAAAGCCTTCGTTTTTCATATTCTGTTTCACTAAACTTCAATTTTCAACAATTTCTCTTAGCTCTTTTCTCCTCATCTGTACACTCATAAACGAAACCTGCTTATATATATAATATTCTATTCTAATATTCTATTCTTTCCCTATATCAAAGTTCCCCTAGCTCAAGAATATTCTAATACAAATTAATAATAACATTAGTTTACTAAGCTAAAGAAATAAAGCCTTTAATTTCTTCATGAATATTTTGAGCCAGAGTTGTCAAAAATTGTTTTCAACTGCCAACTACTCCAGACATTTCAGAAATACCCACAGGCATATCTTCAAGTACTTCACATTTGTGTAATTTAAACTCCCTCATTCTCGCCCATTCATTTCCCCCCTTAGAACTCAATTGTCAACTACACATCTGTTGGCTTTAAAGTCATCCAAAACTTTTTCTCCCCTGCCCAAACAGAAGCAATTTTTTCTTTTATAAACTGCTAATTTGTTATTGTGGGCTGACACATAAAAAACGAAAGCGCAAGTTGGCGAATCTTTGAGCTAATCACAAATTTGCCCAAATTATTCACATAACACTGCGATTGAGTGCGTGCTAACGAGTGTGTGAGTGTTTGTGTGCACATTCACATTGAGAGCATGAATAGTTAATATAAATTATGGCAAATGTGCCACAACGACTCTTCCGCCTGTCCTTGAGCTTCGCTCTTGCCAATGTAGCTTATCTGCTGTGTGTTTGGCTGTTATTTGTGTCCTTTAATGCATACATATATATATATGTATTTATGTATTTAAGGGTATTGCGGAGTCGTGTGCGGGTGATTGTCTAAATTGTACTTAATTTGTAATGAAGCTAATGAGCTTCTCGCATGAGTGTTTCGAATTCTTCCGCCTCAGGCGCTGGGCTGGGCTTTATTTAAGAGTAATGCTTGGGGCTCAGCAGACACTTTAATTGTATTGCTTGCCAGAGTTGCATAGTCACATATGAAATATGGAATGGTTCAGTGCTCTTGACTTATCCCAGCTCTCGTTGACTTCGAGTTTGATTGGCCGAGGGCCAGCTTGCAAGTTGTTTAAAATACGCCACTTAAGTTGTGGAAGCAAATGAAATTATATGAAATGAATAGCAGACGTCGCATACAAACAGCAGATGATTAAAGAGCGAGCGTTCGCTTCATGTTGCTCGCATTAATATTTCATAACTGTTAAGAGCGATGCATTTAAATTTTTAATTATATTGCAGAGCGACGGGCAATGGAATAGAGAGAGGAAGGGGGATGAGATGCTTTAATGGCCATCGCAGCACTTTACGGGCGCCGCTTAATCCTTTCGCGGCATATTTTCCAACGCGACGGGACTTAATGAGGCACATTTTCATTTCCATTTCCACTCTCGTTTCCATGCCGAGCACGCAACGCAACGCAGCGCAGAGACAATAAACGTGAATGCTACTGTCTGGAAATGAGATTCTAAGCCAACTTTCTTATCAGCCGTAGTTTGTCAGCTAATCAGCTCGTGGCTAATATCTTCAGGGAGCGTCAACTAAAACATCGCCAGTTGCTAGAAAGTTTTGATTAAAAGGCTCATTTGAATACTAAATTCGGCTTTAAGTACATCAAATATAATTTTATAAAAATGTATTACAAAAGCGAAATGCAAAGCTGGAGATAGCCAAGTTAAGACCGTCTGCCGCAAATGCGAAAGCTTTTAGCGTAATTTACAGCATTTTATCAAAAATCCTCTTAAACTCCCTCAGCAGATTTAAGCCTTAAACGGAACTCGATGTTGGCAGCTTTGTTAAATTAGTTATTGTAGCTGTGATTTAATACCGAATATTAAAAGGAATATTAAATGAAAACTAATTTAAAAATTAACCCCCGGCAATTTAATAAAATCACTTTAGTCTTGAATTATCATTAGCCTAATTAATTTAGTTAATTAAAAGCCAAATTTATCCCGAGTTCTGTGAAGTGATTCTTGTTCCCATTGCTGTAGCCATCAAAGTTGCAAAACAGCATCCACTGCAAATGTTTACTATTATTTCAATCTCACTATCTGAAACTCGAGGAATGCAAACAATTTTCCTGAGGCATTTCCATGAATTATTTGTTCACTTTTGCCATTTCCGCGCACCTTATTGCACTCACCTTTCCAACCGCCGCTTCGGCTGGGGCTGCTTCAACTGCCTCAGCTGCTGATGCTGCTGCATTCGTGTGCAACTGACTGTTATTTCTTTCTACTACTACTACAACTTGAAGCGTATGCTGGAGGGCGAAGGGTATTTTTAAAGTGGCACAAAATGTGAAACGCCCTGAAAGAAGTCATCTTGAATATTTAATAATTGTAGAGATATACTGGGGTTGGATTTGATTAAATAATAAGTAAAAAAAAAGAAAATAAATAAATAAATATACATTTAATTTTCTATGAGTCAAAATGTTTCGTCACATGAATTTACTTTAATTTCATCATGTCTCTAATCTTAAAACAAATTATGTTATATTATTTTGGTTTATTCAATTATTTTTTTTTTTTATAAAATTAAATTTGATTTACAATTATTTTCAAGATAAAAAATGCTTTAATTAATATTTATAAAATTTAATAAAAAATATATAAATATTGTCCTTCTTATGTCTTATTGTTATTGTATAACTTTTTCGATTTACACAAAAATTCAAATAATCAAGAATTATCAAGAACGATTTTTATTTTTCAATGGTATAGCATTTTTCGATCTATTTTATTTTTTTGATTTAGCGGGGTACAAAATATCGATACTCGACTGAAATATGAAACATTATTTTTACTTCTTATTATCACTTTTATTTTATTGACTTTAAATTATTTGTATTAAAATTGATAGAACACATTTGCGTCATTCATGTTGTCACAGTGCATTTTATAATCCATTCGGTTACATATGTGATATGTTTAATTTTGTTTTTCTTTCGACAATGAGCCATACATATAATATAAATCAAAACGAATTTATGATAGCTGCATACATTCCTCTAACAATAATTAAAACTGAAGGATCTAGATATTTCCAAAGAGTATGCAATCTTTGCTAGCCTTCAGTTAAGTACGCTCTATTGTCTTGTTAATGTAATTTTATTGTGCTATATGCTAGCCAGCAGTCTGTGGGAACTGGGCTAGCGGAAAGTCGGACAGATGCCAGTTGGCTGCTGTTCACTCCACACAGATATGCAGACAACGGCGCAGCGCCGTACCTTTCAGGGGGCCCGGACTTTAATTTCATTTAACCCCTGACTGAGTGTCGGCGCTTGGCGCTGTCTGCTGGTTTATTTATGCCTGGCCAACAAGGCCACAAGTCCGCAGTGCAACGCATAGGTCTGTAGTTAAGCCGGATACCGGTTCGCCGCGTTGCAGGGATGTTAACGCTGCCAACTGGCGGTTTTGCCACTCAAAGGCAAATGAAGTGCTCACGCCCCTTAAGTCCGTCCCAGCAAATGCCAAAAGCGGTTCGCAACTGTCGCATCCGGTATGCGCAAACTGACGGCCCGAAAATTCCCTCGCCAATGCCCTCAATTTGGCAACTAAAAATCTGATGGCAAAAAGAATCCAACTGCATGCAATGTGACGTGACGGATATCGGTGTGAAAGTCCCTGTGGCAATGCGTTCCGCTGTCGCGTGTTTGAAGCTCTCAATTTGATTCCAATCTGACTCTCACTCTCTCTCTCTCTCTCTCTCTCCCTCTGTCTCTTCCATACAGTTGGCTGAAAATTCGCGTTATGTGATTTGAATTATGCGACGCTAAGTGCAACAAGCTGCAATTTGCGTGTTCGCTCGTCTGTCACGCGCTTCTCCTTCCCCCGCCCCGCGGCAACACCTGCGCCACAGCAGCAGCAGGTCTCGATGCCGTAGCTGCAACTAGAGCTGAAGCCGTAACCACATCCGTTTCCGGTCGCCGGCGTCGCACTTGATGGATTGTTCAATTTCAAATCAAATCACACTATCCACCACCCATTGAGACTTATGTGTGGCCCATTGAGTGCAGCAACATGTTGACAACGCACCACCTGCATCACTTGCATCACCATCGCGGCAGCACGGCGGTTGAGTTGGATAAGATAACTAATTTGAATACGGTAAGTAATTGTAGGTGGGATTTGTTGGCCATGTAGTTATGATAACTATGATATCTATTTGTTTTAAATGTATTTCAATTTAAATTAATAACAGTTAAGAGAAAATTTGGATGAAAATGAGAAATTGAGTACAATGTATTTTGTTGCAGATACAATAGAACTTTTACTTATAAAAACACCTTTATCAATAATTAATTCGATATAGTTTTAGCTTTTATCTTATATAGCTTATCCGACCTTCAGTACTAGAGAGTAAAAACCTTAACTATACCTAACATTACCTTATTTTAGATACCCTCTCACAATCCCTTCAAAGCTCAGCCAAAACGCTATCAACTTTGTCTCTAAATATATATAAAATCTTTTTACAATGAGTTCAGGCTATATCTCCTATTTAAGCAATTCCAATTGAAATAACTTTTCGTTACTAGAATTTACCGACTCGTTACTAGAATTTTAACTCCTAGTTCAGCAGAACTCAATACCGCAAATAAATTCTTCAGCAGCTATCCAGCTGCAGCATCAGCTGAAAAGCTTAAGCCAATGAAAGTCGAAACCTTTTCAAATTAAAATCTATTGGTAAATCGTCTGCAAGCAGCTTTACTCTCGTTGGCCTGACAACTCAAGTTGCTGGCGCCTCAGCCTATGCAACATTAATTTTAAGATCCGTTAAAAAGGCAGCGGAAATGCCGTTTCACTCACTAAAACTGAAAGCTGATTGCAGTGGCCTTCAATTAAACTTGGCAGTTGCCATAAAGTCAAAGAAGAGGCAACTCGAACTGTTGCAAATAATTCGCAATTTTCAGAATTGTAGCAGCAGGAGCAGCAGCAGCTGTGAGCATCCGCTTGGGGCATAATGAAAACAACATGAAAGAGAGCAACAACAAAAAAGGAGAGGAAAATCAGGAACACGACGAAAATTAAAAGGCATTCCATATGTGACAGCAGTTGGTGGATAAACAATATTATGCCGAGGATTGCATTAATTTGCATTAAAAATAAAACGAAGAAAGCTCACGAAATTAAATCGTATTTCATATATGAATACGCATTGCTCTCCAGTATCCAGTCCAGTGTCAAGTGCGCCAATTTAATATACAACGCGTTTTTCATCTCTGCCATTTTTCGGACGAATGAAAAATGCTGCTCGAAAATTCAGAGCGGTCCAGCGCAAAGGAAAATGTGAAACACGTTTATTGCCATTCATTATATTCTCGCGAGCTGTTGCGCAAAGTAATGAAGCACTCGGTGCGCTATCCTTTTTAGTGGCCACGCCCACACGCCTTTACGCCCATACGCCCGCCGGACATGTTTTTGCTTTTGAAAAATAACAACAGCGCGCCAACTGGCGAAATAACTGTGATGAGAGAGAGGGAGAGCCCTGGCTCAAGAAAAATTGCTCGCTGCAGAGTGAAAATAATAATTTTCTTCTTTTTTTCGGATGGCGATTGCAATTTTACTAGAGGCAGTCTTAGCAAGTGTGCTATGTGTGCGTGTGTGTGTGTGTGTACGTGCACAAACTACAAGCAATTTTCATTAAGTAAGTGCAAGTGCTGCCTCAAATAAGAGCAATAATAACAAATATTAAGACCACCAATACGTCTTCATTACGTTACTTCAAAAATAATGAATGGCATGTTTGTGTAAACACATTTAGCGGTCACTGTTTATATATATTAAGAGAAAGAGACAGATAGACAGAGAGACAGAGAGAAGGTTGAAAGTTGCGCTCAAGTGGAGCATTTGTCTGACAGCTCGTGTGCGGAAATGTGTTGAAGGTCAAATGAATTTGGATGACTTGGGCGAATCGCCTGATGGATATAAAACCGCACAGCAAAAAGTAGGGAAAAAATTTGCAGAAGTACTAAAGAGTATAGAGACCATATATAAATACCCTACAAGACGTGAATTAGACTTAACGCTAATATAATCCGATTGGCCTTTAAGAAACTCTTCGCAGTCTAATCTCATTTATCTAACAACTCTCATCCGTCTACTTTGCTCTCATTTTCTGTATATATGTAATTTTTTATTCCTCAATACTTTTACTTGACTCTCATCATATTTATATTCATGTGCCATGCTCGAAATTTATAATTTCGTATATGATATTATACTTATGCTCTTCAGACACGTACTTCGTAGGGCTTATACCCTTTCATATGTGTAAGAGTCTGGTAAGCTTAAAGCAAACATGGGATCGTGTTCAGGCTACATGCCTAAGCGAACAAATAGTTACAAATGACACACGCATGCACACACACACTCACACACATACACACACACACAGTCGTACATATCTAGCTCTTTAGATGGTATACATGGCGTTCTTGAACTTTATCGTATCGCTTTCGGTGCGTCTAGTAGGTAAATGCGTCGTACGCACCGCCCTCATTGATTGTTGATTGTCAGTCAGCTTGATTGATAATGTAAACTGAGCAGGCCAATGCGCTGCTGCTGCCAAATGGACGTGGCTCGTGCTGCCTTACCCCATTGTCGTTATCGCCAGCCATTGAGTGGGATAGCTAAGCTCGTTCAGCGGCGCCATGACATGGCACCCAACACTAAAAGGGCAGTCAGCCAGCCGGCCAGACAGTCAGCCATCCAGCTAGACGTCTAAGCAAGCATCTTATCGATTTAAGGCTCTCGCCTCTGCGCTATCGTTGGCCAAAAGTGCGAAATGGACGCTGTAATCGTGGCTAAGATAAGACTAAACGCGTCTGTGAAACAAAAAGGGTTTGACTGATGGATGAGTTTTTTTTTTTTTTTCTTTTTTTGGGCAAGCAGTAAAACGCGCATTAGGACTTTAGTTTATCATGCCATCTTAGCTAGAGTATTTGAAAAATTACATTTTAATAATGAAAAAAAAAATACTTCGAGGAGTCCATAAAAAAATTAACATGTTCAATAATATTTTTTAAATAAATTTAGAAAATATTACTGACATATTAAAATGCTTTAATAAAGCCTTCGTGTATTTTAAGTTTCAGCTTTTGCATGTCTAAGCTTAAGTCTTATTTAAAACAAACAAATGCATTATTATGTTTATAATAGTAAATCTTAACTTTTCCATATCCTCCACTTCTCATGTAGAGCTAAACTTTACGAGGTTCATACTATATCCAAAAATCGTCTATGTACTTGACTTGTAAAGCTCCCTCAATGAATTTACCAGCAAATGCTTATACCTATCACATTTAATATATATGCAGTTATTCAAGTGTTTTCTCCCACATTCAACAATGTTTTAAGTGCATAAACAACACTAATTTAGAGCACCCACTTAGTATTACATGTAGTTTCCTAAGCCTTGGTAATTTCAGTTGCTCTATAGTTAGAGCTTAAGCTTCAGCCATTGCAATTCCCTCAGCAATTGCCGACATTGGGTCTAGCAATCGTGTACACATTTATATTTTACGTCTGAACACAATTCAGAGCATGATTTTAATGGGCCACAGCAGTACGGCCTGTTTATGATATATACATAATTGCCAATTGGCCCATACCAAATGGCCTTCGTTGGCATTATGTGGCTGGCTGTACACGACCTACGGGGAAAACACATGAAACGCAACTGTTCGACATTTGGTCTCCTCCAGTCTATTGTTATTGCTCGCCTAGTTGTTCAATGGATGCACACACACACACTCACACACACACACACTCGCACATTCACTTGTCCATTTGCTATTGCCAGCCTGTGTCCAATTGCACTTGGTATTGTTGCACTTTCTGTTGCCATTGTTGTTGTTGCATTAAGAACCATTCGAGTCCATGCGAAGGCCAACTGCCAGTTGGCTGAATTCAGTCAGTTAGCTCGCTGACTAGTTGTTCGCTTCCGGCCTTGCTGGCAGTTCGATTGTAATTATGCCATTGTTGAGCTTGTTGGCTAATGTGCTGCTGCCACAGCACTAGCTAAGCCTTGCCGCTGCGCGATTGAGTGCGCCAGGCCAAGCATATCAACAGATGTGAAAAGCGCATTAGCGAAAAACTTTTATCAGCTGCTTGCCACTCACGTCGCCAGCACGGCTCTGCCAACCCTTAATGTTGCACATTATTTATGTACCAGCCATGTGCAGCAACGTTGGCCCAGAGCCCTCGCATATTGCAGTCGGACATTGCCACGTGTTGCTGATGCTGCAGCAAGTGGAAGCGGCAACTGAAGCACAGTATTGGTTGCATGCCTCAAAGCCTTTTCTACTCGATAACAGCATGCTGCTAAATTGATTGAAATGATTTGGTAATACATATTTTAGAAGGAGATTTTCTCATTTTTTTTTTTCTTTTTAATTTAATTCAAGAATATTTATTCAGCTGCAGAAAAATTTAGGAAAATATTTTATACATCTATAACTGATAGATAATGGTATATTTTTTCATTGAATCATTTCATTATAAAACCTATCTTCCATAGTACTTCCATCAAATATAAAGATTTCTTACAAATTCCGTTTCGACATATTCAAGTTTCCCATTTGAATATTTACATATTAATTGAAAATTTCTCAAGAGTTTCTTTTGTGTTTCGCACACAAAAAAGGCGATTTGCAGCTGAAAGAGTAATTGGGAATGTGCCCCAGCAGACGTGCTGACAGTTCTCAGCACAATTGTGTGTGTAGGCAGCGCGGTTCGTTGTGTTTTATAGTGTGCATTGGCCCTGAGGGGCTAAAATAGGCGTGCAAAAAGCATTGTGAATGCATCTAAACCACTTACCATGTGCCACAGCCACAAGCAGCAGCAGCAGCAGCAGCAACAGCAGCAGCAACAGCCGCCCGCAATTCTCCAATCCAAATGTTCGTACACATCCTTATCTACTTCATTACGAATGCAATGCAGTCCTTTGTCTCTTGTTGCGTCGCGCTCTGCTTTGTAGAGCAATTTTAATTTCCGCTTTCACTTTGCCTAGATTCACTTTTTGTTTGCTGCTCCGTCCCGCCATCTCGTTCAGACTATCTGCTCAGTCTGGCTCAGTTTCTGTCCTTGCCTCTCACTCTCCCGCTCGCTCTTTCACATCTGTGCCTGTCCTTGTCTGGCCATGTATTTGCTGATTTACACTTTAGTACGAGTGAGTTTTCTTTTGGCCACACACAAGCACGCATGCAGCTTTTCTTCCATTTTCCCTTTTCACATTGAATGTGTGCAAAAAAAAAAAGGGACAAGCGCCAGCAGCTGTTTTTCAATTTTCCGCTTCAACTGTTGAAGCAAATGTTGAGCAACTTATGTAGTTTTTTCATTTTTGCAGCAGTCTTGTTGTTGTCCTTGTAGAATAATAAAACAATGGCGCATGAATATGCAAGCCGCAGCTTCTACAACACGTAAATCTCTTTTAGCTGCTGTTTTCCATTAAAGCAAAAATGCGTTGAGTACCAAAACTATTTGCGGTAACTGTGTGTACATGGAATTGGACACCGCTTGGAGAATTCAATTTGAGCTTCTAGTTTCCTCCATTTTTTTCTGGTTTCTTGTTTGTGTTTGTGTTTTTGTTTCTGTTTTTTGGCCAGGTTTATGTGCAACTCGCTTGGCGCTGAATAACAGCTGCCTGAATAGCTGCCAGTCAGGTAATTTGCGAAATGCGTTTTCTCTTTTTATTTACTTTTTTTCTGCTGTCTGCTCTATTTGGGGTCCGGCTTGTCTTTCGGCTTAGCGCTGTTCTTTTAGTGGCTGTGCAGTGCCTTATTATGCGAGCCACAGTCGTTTACATTGGGGATTTGCATGTGTGTGCTGCAAGCGCCTGTTTGCGTGTGTGTGTGTGTGTGTATAAATGTGGCTTGCGTCCTTATCTCAGCTGAGATTTAAGCTACATATAAAATTTATGCGTCTGTGGCTGCCATACACATACGTATTTACTTGTGTGCGTGTGTGTGTGTGGGAGTTTTTTCCTGGGTTTCTTTTTTTGGGTTAGTCTATGCTTTGTTTTTATACCCTGTAGTCGTAAAACTTCGACCAAAGGGTATCAAAAAAGTTGTCTTAAAGCGAAGCCTCGAAGGCTACGTAAACTCTGAGGCAGGCAAACAATTCTATTTAATGTTGCAAGAAAACTTATTCCCATTTTGTTGCAAAATTCGTGTTGATATATTTGCAGTAAAATATTTACTCAATATGAATGTTAAATGTTATTGTTTTAAAGCCTATTTAAATAAGTCGCATCATGTCGAGCTGCTTCAGCTAAACAAACAGAAAGGCTGCAGTCAGCCAGTCGCTCGAAGTTTTCTTTAACAGCCAAAAATGGTCTTTCGCTTGCGGCTATTTTTAAATAAGATTGGCAGACTTAAGCAAAAATAACTGTAAGGCAGCAGAAGAGACGGAAGAAGTCCTAGCCCAAGGCAGCATTCACTTGGAAATTTAATATGCCCACATGACCGAAATTGCAGTGAATTGAATTGAATTTAGGCAATTTATGCATTTAAATTCGCCAAGAAAACTCTATCAGATAGCTAATTGATAATGCGACTTGAAAGGGTATTTCCCAGTTAAAATAAGCCTGCACATGTTTGCACGGCTTATGAATGGCTGGCTTTATATATACGTTCGTTAAGGCAGCTTTTGGCAATTAGAGCCTTGGCTCTGCCAAATGTCAACAGTCAAGGGAAACGCCCAATATGCGAACCAATAAAATATTGCTCAGGCAACGGCAGCAGAAGTCAGCAGCAGCAGCAGTTGATGACTCGAGCAAAAATGTTGCCATTGATTGAATACAAAGCAATGGCAATGCCACGCCCACAACGCCCACAGAACCACAATGTTGCCAGCGTGCCTAGTTGGCGAAAGTTTTACGCCTAGAATTTTTCATTCAACTTGGTACTTTTAATAAGCAATTTGCTTAAGTGCTGCGCCCGCTGCCTCCTCCAACCCCTCCTCATCCTCCTGCTACGCCTACAGCCTTGCCTTTGCCTTCATCCCATTGTCAATATGACTAATCATGCATATATTTTACAGCGAGATGTATGCCAGCTCCCGCCACCCTCTGCATCTCCCTCTCTTTCTCTATCTGTCTCTCTCTCTCTCTGTCGCTATATCTCTCTTACAACCGCACAGCTGGCAGCTCAAATTGAGTCAAGCCACAAAATTCACTTTGCATTTGCCAGCGGCGTCAGCCGTTGGAGGATTATTAAAATTACGCATACGCCGCGTTTTAAATGAAGTGCCTGCTGCTGCCTCTGCTGCTGCGCCGTTTGGGCATCGTACAACCTCAGCTGCTGCTGCTGCTGCTGCTGCTACGTAGCCAAGTCAGTCATAAATATTTTGAGCTCATTTGCTAGTGGGCGTGTCGCATATGCTGCTGCTTAGCCCACGCCGAATTGTACGAAATATATTTGTGGAAATTAGTCTCTTGTTTGGCTAAAAATACTCATAAGCTGTAAAACAAATTGCCAGAGGCGCACACAAAGGCAAACAATAAATAAACTGAGATCAAATGAGGAAACATATTTATGGCCAGCCAAAGCGATATCGTTATTTGGCTTAATATTTATCGTATCAAGATAATTTTAAAATAAAATCTAAATTTACATATATTATATGATTTATGTATTATTTTTTAGTCATAATACTTATCATTAAAATTATATGTGGTAATAAATAATTACAAGCAATAAGAAAGGAACTTGATGCCATTTATAAAAGCCCTGAGCTCGCTCTAATTGCTGGCCGTTTAGCGTTTCTATAATATAGGCTTAAAACGAACCACTTTGGAAGCGCGATGGTCAGCATTCGAATAGCAATCGCTATTATTATGCCTTTGGCATCTATCTAACACAATCTACTCAAACTCTCACTTACCAATCTATATATTCCTATATATACAAACACTCACACTTAAATAAGATAGATACACATACTTACATTACCTACTCTGCATAAATAAATAATTATTATTTTTATTTCACTTTTATTGCGCTCGAAGGGCTTATGTTAACATAATTCAAGATATCTGTATACTCGCGTGCCTGTCATAAGTTTGATCGTAAAGGGGTCTACGGACAGTTGGGGATATAAACAAAAGAAACGGAAAGACGAGTCAATCTATGCGAGGAGCCGCATCCTTTTTCGTTTTAACGACTTTGCATTGTTAGGCATTTTAATTTTTATGAGTACGATTTGGCCAAAGGCAAGAAAATTAGGCTCGATTGCTCGATTTATTTGCCGACACTGCCGCCCCGGCCGAAAGCTGGCAAATGAGCCGTAAAAAGGCCAAAACAAAGACCAACAGCAAAAGCGCCAGCAACAACAACAACAACTACGGCAACAAGAGCATCTCGTTTCCGGCAAATAGCCCAAAAATATTGTTGCGCCTGCGGTTTTGTATGTTGAGGGTCCTGCTCCTGCTGCTCCTGCTCCAGCTCCTGCTGCTCTGGCTGATGCTGCTGCTGCTGCTTCTGCTGTGCATAAATTAAACTGTATAATGTGAAATTTGAACGGGCCAATCGAGAGAGCTCGGCATAAATTAAGCATGAATTTTGTATTAAAGCTTTGCATCCACGTTGCCGGCATAAATTAACTCATTTGCCTTGCACTTGCAGCTCATCGTGGAGATCAACAGCCATGTGGCGCTCTTTCGCGACATGCTGATACATGTTGGCCAGACCAAGGACTGCCCGGAGCTGCGCGAAAAGATACGCAAACTGCGACGCACCTGTGTGGAGGCCTTCAAGCACACGGCCCAGATCCTCATGCCACAGGTCAAGAGGTAAGCAAACTGCCATAGACTTATCAACACCAGGCCCCCACATTCCAAATTTCTCTGACGGACCAGAGCAACACGCAGCGCATTAACATAAACATAAACATCAGCATGTGTGTGACATTTTACGGCTCACATTTCAATACCCTGTAGTGGGGAGAAGGGACTCATAGAGACCAATGCTTAGGCAAAGGCAATCGAAACTTTATTTTTCAAGTACATAATTCAGAAATTATTTACAACTGAAAGGACAATCATTAACAAATAAAAATAAAAATAAAAATACAATAAAATCTAAAATAAAATACTTCAAATTTTTTAAATTAAATATATACAATTATTTGTATAATTATATTTAGTATATACAAATATCTGCCAATCTAGTACAAAAAAATATCTATCATAAACATTTTACAGGGTATCTCCTGCGCTTTCCATTCACAGAATATTTGGTGGAAAAGCTTTTAAAGCCGTACATTTTATGAAAATGTATGCAAATTTAATTGCAGTCAAATTTACAAGAGGACAACCCACCCAAAAAAGGTATCCGTGTTAGCCAAAAAGGGCTAACATAAATAACAATTTGTCGCTGTTGCTGGAATCCCTCTTACCAGAGACAAAGAGACAGACATAGAGAGATAGAGAGAGAGAGAGAGAGGGACAGAGAGAGAGAGGAAGTCCGACACTGACGAACAGCCACTGCAGCCAGTGGAGTTCCTAAAATGAGTTAGTACTGTTTTGCCATTCGAGTTGGAGAATTCAATTTCGAGTGCTGCATAATTTAGCAGCATGTGTTTTACGGGGTTTGGGGGCGCTTAACTTTTTGGACAGTTGCCGTGGGCAACGGACGCAGAGTAAAAAGTTAATAACATTTTGTTTCACAACAAGCTGCCGGGCACAGCACAACACACGCACGCACACACACATACCCATACACATTCAATTTCTTTCATTAAAGCTGTTGATGTAAAAAAAAAAAACTTTGTGGGTGCGTGTGTGTAGTATTTTATTTATTTTTTTTTCTCTCTGCGAAATGAGCCAAGTCAAGTCAAGTCAAGAAAAGTCGGGAATATCTAAATGCAAAGCAATTGTTTACTCCCTATACTCCCTATACAAACGTTGACAGGGAGATTTTGTTGAGATGCTTGTAGCAATGCAAAGAAACGTTGCTTAATGCGAATATATTTAAATTATAAATTTAAATTTATTCCTTATTTTATGGTAGGCCACCTGAAGGAAATCGAACTATTCCTTGGTGTGTATTAAAGATTTTATGAACTGCTGCGAATAGATTTAGAGAGATTTGAAAGTCTTTTTAATAAATAAAAGCATTGTTGAGTACAAATTCAAGATTTGCCTTGTAAAGAATCATCAAAATAAAATAAAAATTACACAAATTACAATTAGAAAACTATTATTTTCTGTTTACTAAAATTCATTATTAATATTTTTTTTTCCTAAAATAGTTTTTGTTTATTATTTTGTTTGCTTAGCTTTTGCTTTCGATTATTGTGTGCATTTTAATAAGCAGCTTACATTTGATGCCAATTTTTATATCAACTACTTCTGCATCTGCTCGTAACTCAAAGAGCATTTAAATTTTTAGGTTAGCTAATCTGTATATATTCTCAGCTCGTGCTTGGGCAAGTTATTGATTTATGCTGTCGTTGAAGCATAAAATGTTACAAAATGAGTTCCCATGTGGCTGTCACACATGCGCCATTATCACACCCAGGCTCGCGTCTGGCTAGAGAAGAGGAAACATCTTTTTAACAAACAACTTTGGGAAAATTCATACACAATACATACAGTATTTTTCGTTTTTGTTTTCCTTTTTTTTTCCTTCTATCATTTCTCTCTTTGTAATTTCAGTCACAAACTCAATAGAACAGGCTGTCAGTCGGATGTGAGAGGGAGACAGAGCGAATGCGGGAGCTAGGTTTGGGGCTTATGCTATTTGGGTATAACTTTTTAAGAACACCCTACGACTGTGTGATTTATTATTGAGCAGACGCTTTAAGTGTCACTGCAGCACAGCAGAAATGTCAATCCACAAGAAAGGAAATGAGCATCAGCATTTGTGATTATTGTCAGTCGAGTATGTATGTAAGCAAGTATAAATGCTGCAGAGGTCATAAGCCCAGCTGCACAATGCTCTGTCTTGGGGCGAATAAATAAATATACTTTAATATATCGCTCAAGTTTGCTAAAAACGTGAGAGCTAACAAAAATAGTATACCAATACGAATCTCTACCTTCTGTGGAATCGAATGTAATTGCTTTATACAAACAGACATTGAGACGGGCAACATGACAAATAAGCAATATACTCTTCACCCTTTGGGAACAGCTTACAAAGTGCAAGGACTGACAAAATGAAATCAACTTTTGGCAGCTGAAATTGATGATTGGCTCTGGCTGTAAGCCAAAGGCGATGCGAGCAACAGCAGCAGCAGGAAACGGCAGCAGCAGCAGCAAATACAATGAGACTGACACAAGAGATTTCAATTAATTTTTTGGCTTTAAATTGGACACGACAAAATGAGGAGCTGGCCCCCAGCGGCGCACACGTCGTATAAGTGATGACGATGAATTAGCGCCAACAGCAGCAGCAGCAGCAGCGACAGCAACAGCAACAGCAACGGCAGATCAAAGCGCCAGGCCAGAAAGTTAAATTGAAAGTAAAAGTTCAATAAAGCAAAACGGAAAGGCAGGGAAGGGGAAGCAGAGAGCCAAGTTACGAGTGGGCGGCGAATGCTTTGGCAAAACTTTGAGCACAACTTGACAATGACACAGTCGGAACTTTCTGACAGTGTTGCGTTGTTGTTTTTATGTTTTGTAAACACATGCCCCCGCATGCGAGGCAGCCAAAGTCACAAAAGCAAACAGAAGGAGAGAAAAGGCAGCACACACGGAAAAAGCATAAATATGTTCGGCCTGAAGACACGACGAAGCCGATATACTCTAGCTGAAAGGAAGCTGAAAGTGTGTGGCAAAGACTTGTAGAAAACACAAATGTTTATATATAAGTTTATCCTAAATTTACTTAAATCTCTTTAATTCAGTCAGCAGATTTTCATAAGAAAAATTCCTATGTAATTCCCACATGTGCTCACCTGCACACACACACACACACACATGACATTGGGACTTCCATAGCACATTTTTTCTATTTATGCAAAACTTCAATTTCAATTATGCGGGGCAGCGAATGCCCATGAGCGAGTGGGCTGACAAAGTTAATAATACCATTCCCCCTGGTACACAAAGTGCAAAGCAAAAGGAGAAGAAGAGAAGAAGAAAGAAAAAGAAAAACAACACGTTTGCTTTTACCTCAAGTTATCTTGATGCAGCGTATCCATTCCACACAGTCCACATGCCAGGCAGCCTGCTCTGCCAACTTCTCGCACATTCCTCGCCATCTTCAGGCACCTGCCGGCCGGCCCCTTCCGCCCCATATGCCTGAGTAGACAGCACTTTAGCCAACTGCCTTAAGTGACTGATAGTTGCTTGCATGTTTGTTTGCTCGGCCGTACACAAACACATTTCTCGACGCTCAACGCTGCGTATGCGTGTTCCAGTTCCTCTTGCTCGCTGCTGTATTTGCTGTTGTTGCCTTTGTTGTTATTGTGTATTTGTGTATTCGTGTTTGCCCAACAGTTATGTGCAGCAACAACGGCAGCAGCGGCGCCTGTTTGCTGTTGCTGCTGCTAAATTACTGTCGCTGGCTGCCATTGTTTTAACTGCTATCGTTTGGGATATGTTTTGACAGCCAGTCACTCAACAGAATGCCAGCAGCAAGCAACAATCGTCATGTTGGCTTAAACGCATTTCCTCTGCAAATAATCACCCTCACATTGTCATAATATTGCCATGTCCTTGACGACGACTACACAACAAGAGAGATGCGTCCAGCGCTTCCACAGGGCAGGATGCCGGAGCCAGAGTCAACTGCACTGCAGCCTGCATTGATGGCGTGTGTCTGCCTTAGAGCACATGCTGCACAAACAGTTTATCGGAAGATCTTGTGCTCCGTCAAAACAACAGCTGAATACCCTGTAATTAACTGAATTATTCCAAAATTAAAACTAAAATTTAATTGAAGCAAAGATATTCTTTAAAATATTTATAATAATATTATTTAATATTAAATCAAAAGTAAATTCCCTTAAAAACTATAGACACTTTGCCCTTATTTATTTAGAGGATATCTCCTAGGCACTCATTCTCATCTCTTCACTCCTTCCTCCCTTTGCTTTTCACTTCTCGTATTATTTCCTCTTTCGAAACTCAATCCCGCTTAACTGCAGCCATGTGAGAATAATGGCAAATTTGTTCCGAGTGTCCGGCACTGAGTGGGGTCGTCACGTAGCCAGATACTCTACACTTTTACGATAGCCATAAACCATGAAGAGTTTTACAGCTGCCACCGCAGCTGCAGTTAATAATTTCGATTTGTTATCTCCTGTCTCCCACTTCCTATCTCCTATCTGCTATCTCCTAGCGAATTCGCACGTTAAACGCAGTTTACGTACATCGCCATAAGCTCAACTGAGCTCTCATCGAGCCCCACACTCCACGCATAATTGTGCAATTTTCGTTGGAATGCTCGTTTCTGCCATTTTCCATTTGCCGACCCAAAAAAAAAGAGGAGCACAAAAAAAAAAAGCGAAACTCATCTTGAGTTTAAGGCTAGCGCTATACAATAAAAAATATTTCACTGTTATTCGCAATAAATGAAAGTTACGTCCAAACTGTAATCAACAGCAGCTGCTGACACTGCCCGACTACAGCGACCATTTAGCTGCGGGATTTCTTTTACTTTATATATATTTTTTTTGGCATTTGCTTTAACCAATCTGTTTGGTTAATAAGTCTGCTTTAATGATTGCGATATGAGGCTGCCATATAAATTAGATGGCTGTTAACTTTTCCTATTGCCATCAACTTGTATTGATTGTAAGAATAAAATAGGTAGGGCATATAATTACATATATAATTACTTTTACAAAGCAGCCCACATCAAATTTATATTGCTCAAGAGCATTCAAACTTCGCTAGACCCAAGCAGAAATATTTATATCTACATTTTTTTCAAACCTATTCTTACGATCCTCTGGCTGTCGCTGAAAATGACCCGCATTAATGTGCTCAGCCATAAGCAGCAGACAGAGGCGAGCTCAAGGCCAGCTGCAAGGACAGCGCAACAGCTCACAGTTCAAAGAAAGTAACGGAAAACCATAAACAATATTGCCTTGTCCTTTAAGTGAAACAAGAGCAAGCAAGACGAAACACGCTAGACAAATGAAGGCCAGCATTTATTTTTTTTAACAACATTAAACAGTTGCGTCTATTAAGGCCATATGCTGCACAATTATGGAAAGTAGAAAACAACAACAACAAATGCCACATATATAAAAAAAAAAACTAGAAAAGTCTGCTGCTGATGGCCAAACATTATTTAGTTAAATTAGGGCGAGATTATAATCACTTCTAATTATAAAATATAAAGCAGTACTAGGCCAAAGCAAACCGCAGTTATCTTAATCAGCAATTCATTATTGTAGTAGGTAAATGCCTGGGAAATCGATATGGCCAGCCCTCACTGCGAGGCAAATTCACCTATACATAATTAACTCTGGATACAGTGGGACACGCAATTTATTAAATGCTCTGCTCACATAATTATCCCTCTTCAATGTGTCACACGGCCCAGACTCCTGCTGGCTTAAACAGGGAAAACATTTCTCTGATCTTAGTCGCACACATTCAGCAATCTGTTACCAGGAATCAAGTTTCACACGAGCAGCAGACCCAAAGACCCGGAATAGCTTTAACTAGCTCCAGCTGGATGCAGACACACACAACACACACACACAGAGACACGCACACATGCATAGAGTGAGAGATGAACAGGGACACCTCAACCTAAGGCAAGATTAATTTGCAATTTATTTGCTTTAATGGTAAAAATGGGCGTTGACATTGGCATAGAGCAGAGTGTAGAGCGCACAAGGACATCTGTGTGGGGGGCAGCACTATGACACTTTCCATATTCACCGTTACTGTGGGTGGCCTGACGCATTCAAGGATTAGGCACTGAGCAGGCGACTGAACTGCTTGTCCGACAAGTTGGTAATTTGGCTAAAATATATGTATATGTATGTATGTAAATATTTTTCATTTCCAACATCGTATTTATACCCTGCAGCTATAAATTGAATGGAGTAGGAAGTTTTGAATGGGCAGTTGCTTTAAGGCTATAAAGTTGTCTGGGGCTTATCATATCATTTTATGATAGATACGAATTTATAGTCAAATACTTTTCGGTATTAAGATAATCGAGAATAGTTTTCAGTCACCTCGCTCTCTCTGTCTCTCTCTCTTCACTCCTGGGTATCTCTCCAGGCATCATTCCAGGCATCTTCCCGTTTCTGGTGCTTTTGGCAATGCAAAAGCAATTTTACAAATTGAATTTATTTCCAGGCTGCAGCAAATATATTTATGGCAATTTGCATCGTATTTATGTGTCGACTGTCGCTTCATAATTGCTCGGCAAACGTCGCAGCTCGGAATTAATGCCATGGATGCCCAACTAAGCGCCAATTCACACAGCAGCTGTAAATTCTCAACATTTCTTGAATTATGAGCATTTCACGAGGCAATTCCAGAGCTCTGCCCCTGTAATTGGGTTTTTAAATGCCAACGAAACGATTTAGAATGATTATGTTAATGAAATTTAATTTTAATGTTGGGCATTAAAATAAAAAGAAAAGTGAAGTCTTGATCGCTTTATAGCCCATTGGATTTAGATAAAAAATGAGGTTTATCTTCAAGTGCTAATTGATCCACACTGTATTAGATAGAGCGAGTTTTGATTAGCGGACTTAAGAGAGAGGTCTTTGGGCTAAGCGAATGCTGTGAAAGTGTTAATCAGGCTCTGTAGATGGTCTCATTGGTGACTGTAATCTCGCAGCTTACCTCATTTACCAGGCCTACTCAACTATCTAACATCTATTTCTAGCTCAAATCACGCTGAGACGGCATTTGGCTATCGAAGTCTCTCTCAAATCTCAGGCTTGTTTGTCAGCCATCCCTCAGCATCAGGGCTTAAACTGTGGCTAGGTTCGCATTGTTGCTTTGGCCCGCATTGCTCGCATATTTATGTCATACTTTTGGGCACAATATCGACAAATATTTGGTCAGACGATACACTTAAATCAATTTTTAAACATTTGCATACCCGTACAAATTTCGTTCAACTATTATGCGTTAGGGCCCATTGAATTCGTTTGACCCGACTACTTGCCCCACACACCCTTGACCCGAATCACAAAAATGTCATAAAATTCATATAAATTTCATTTCTCAATTTCCGCATGCAATTTGGCGTGCCACAAAACACACACACATACACAGAGACACCCTTACGCTCTCTGCATAGCTATAAATGTGGAAACCCATATGGATTTACCTTTTACCTACATAGATATATATATGTATATATATTTTTACTTTTACTGTTTTCAGTGCTATGGCCGATGGCATACTCACCGACAATCCGCACCTGGTGCTGCTCTTCTACATGGCTCAGCTGTTCCTACGTGAGCTGGTGAAAAGCTATCGACTCATACAAGTTGTACCCATGGATATGTCTGGCTATTATGGTAAGCTTTTAAAGGCGTGCTCTATGAGTGTGCGTATGTGTGTGTGTCTGTGTGTGTGTGTGTGTGTGCACTGTTTATTTGTCATTGCAATTCAGGGCAAGAACTGCAAGTGCTTAGCCATTGTTTGCCATTTGGCAGTTGCATTCCGCTTGACTGTACGAGCTTTGATTGCCAACATTTGTTGGCCATGTTTGCAACTCGAACGTGAGAGTGGAAAAGTTTACTCTGCCCTTTACTCTGGCCTTGACTGATTGGTTCGTCGCATTCGCATTCGCATTCGAATTCGCATTCGGTTTCCGGGTTGCACTTCAATAATGTCAAAACGCAAATTGCTGACCATAAATTTTTTAATTACCAACCGCTCACCCTGAGCCTGCCCGAAACTGTCAACAAACAGAAAGGAAAAGCAAATATTTACAATGCAAAATTCCTGAGAGCGGGCTGCCTGAACTGGGGCCTGGTTTTGTGGCTTTGTGGGCTTTTAACTGCAGTGAATTTATGGCAGCTAGCGTATTCACATGTTGGCCAAAAAAACTGCATGCAGCCCAGTGCAATTTAAATGCTATAAAAAATGCAAAAGCAGGCTCTGTGGGTGTGTGTGTGTGTGTGGGTGACACAGGCGAGGCAAGGCTTGTAAAAGGGAATGAACGTAATATTTCATAAATTTATATTTATATATATATGCCCCCAGATTCAATATACATATAGCCGGGCTTAAAAATCTGCCATGTCAGCGAGTAGCTGCAGTTAACATAAATCAAAAATTGCAGTGGCTGCAATTTATGCAATGCTTTTTATCCCTGCGGACCTTGCGTGTGTGTCGTTAAACAATCGACATGTTTTTAGCTGTTGAATATTTTTAATTACCCACCAAACTGGCATTCGCATTGATGAAGATTGATACTGTTTGAAAATTTATAGCTGAAAGCTAAATGTCACGCGCTACAATTGGGGCTCAAATAAATAGTTTTAGCCAATTATAGCTGTATTTTTGCGAGCACAAAAGTATTTAATTAAATTTTAAATGCTTTGTGATAAATATTTTTGGAATCATTATAGATTTATTGATGCAAATTTATTCAAAATTATATTCATATATTATTTTAGATAATTGGAAAGTGAACGAACATGAAATTAAATGATTTTAATACTATCAAAAATATGCTAATAAAAATGATGGAAATGATAATAATAATAAAAATAATATGAATTAATTCATTAAATGATACATTTTACTTTGAGAAATGATTGACTTAATAGACATGCTAGCTTTTTATATAATATCTAAGTTGGCTACTCGAAAGAAGCATAGCTGTTTCAAATTAAAAAATACTTGATAAGCAACTAGCAACGGATTATTTCCAATTGCCGTTAATGCTTGACTCAAATTTCCATTCGTAAAATATAATACAAAATATATATTTTCCATATGTATATACTGACATATATTTATGGCACAATTATAAACTAACCGCATATCCATAACATTGCCATTCTCTATTGTTCTTCCGCTTTTATACTACAAAATATTATTATATATAAGCAGTACAAAACTTTGCCACACACAAATTGAATAAAAAGTTAGCTATTAAATTGTAGGTGAAAAGTTTTATTCAATATCAATCAGTTAGTCAGCTGCTAACTTCAAAGCGCGTCACAAAATGAAAAATGTTTGCCAAGCACTCAAAGTAAACAGAAAATAAAAACAAATCTAATGAAGCAAAAAAGAAAAAAAAAAACTTACACACACACGCACAAATACCACGAAAATCGTTTGCATAAAAACAGGGCAGTTAAATATTCGTAAAAAAAACAGAGATTTATTTGCTTTTCTGGTATGCAGTCAGTTCCACAGAAAAGCTAATAAATATAATTTCGAATATGAAAGCAAACTAAATGTTTTATTAGCAAAGTGCACTCAAAGCTAGAGGCAGCAACCGACGCACGTCATTCGGTAAAGATGTTTCATTATTCATATATATATTTGGTCTTGTTTTGCATCAATTTTGTAGAGAATCGTGCGGGTCCATCAAATCTGGGCAACGTTATTAGCCAAATACTGCTGTGCAAGCAATTCACGCCCGATTTCAATGAGGAGGAGCTCTGCAGCATCACAAAGGACTCACAGGACATCGCCATGCTGCTGTCCGAGATGCAGGAGTACATGCCGCAGCACGAGGCATTCTTGGGTGAGTTTTATGCGCAGTCGCCGTTGCACTGTGCACTTTCACATTTAGCCAAGGTCCAGGCCGGAGGCCAAACCGAATTTCCATTGACCACAAAACTGTAAACTGAAACTGAAAGTGAAAGTGAAAAGAAATGCAAAGTTGCCAATGGCCATTAGTATTTATGTATTCACATTTCGCACACACACACACACACAAATCATTAATCAAATGCTCTGAATACGTATATATTGTAGTATATATGTATATAAATTGGTATTACTTTTCATTCTCCCATGTATAGAACGCAATGCGGCGCTGGATACAAATGCTCCGTGGCCGGCAAAACGACGCCAGAATTATATATGCAAGAACATGAGCCTGCTATGCTGCGTGTCCCGCCCCAACTATCTCTGAGACGAGGCCGAAACTGTTTAATCTTAAATGTCACACACACACACACACACACACACACACACACACACACACACACACACACACACACACACACACACACACACACACACACACACACACACACACACACACACACACACACACACACTACTTATATCAATTACTAGAGTTTAAGTTAAGCCCATGAAAAGCTAAACACAGAAATGTTAGAGCCTAAGTGTAAACAACTCAATTAGCAGAAAGGTCAGAGGACTTTTCACACAAAACACAATTAATGCTACTTAAAATACATACATATACATATATATATATACAGTTAGGAGAGTTGTGTATAATAATCAAAGTTAGTTATGCTGCATATACAATACATATTTAATGTAATTGCTCTTCATTTTGGCATTCCGTTTGCCTCCGAGCAAAGGTATTAGAAGTGTTATACCACTACAATAAAATACAAAAAAAAAAAGTCAAAATGACACGAGCTGAAAGTGACTGAGCCTTCAGTTTTGTTCAAGCATTTATTCAAACAGTTCAATTCAACCCAGCAACAACTTTAAATGCGCTTCTTGAAAGCTCAGCTCGCTCTTTCAGCCAGTGTCATTGCAAGATTAAGATTTATCAAGCAGTTAAGACTTTTTTAGGCCTGTAAATTGTAGCAACTGTATAGAGTTATTTATTATATATATACAAGTAAAGAAATATGTAATTGTGAACACGACAAAACACACATTCAATATACCGTTGAGTTAACATTTAGATTAGACAAGCATTGACTAAGGGAAGCTAGGCAGGGCAATAGAGGAAAACTTAGACGTAGTCTCAAATGATACTAGAATGGTAATTAAATTAAAAGCCTGTCCCAGATAACGTCATGGGCATGTGCTTGAAGAAAAGCAATAAAATAGAACGTTGTTAACTTACACACACACACACACTCACTCACACATACACAGACACATACACAGTGAAAGCAAGAAAAAGTCCTTAGGTTTCTGTTAGTTTATTTCAAAGACAACAACAAAGTTGAACTGTGCGCCGTACCTAAAAACAAAGAAAGTGCAACATGTGACCAATAAAAATGTTAATTAACAGAGAAATTGTTCGTTAAATGTCAGTCCTATAAGCAGCATCTTAAATAGTATGACTATCAAGTTATTTACATATAAATATACATATAAATCGAATATATTCCACAACAAATGCACGTCTATTAAAACGCACTTAGCCACTATGAAATTCATAAGATTTAATTCATCGAATTTCCAAATAAATACATATATGAAAAAATATAAAAATAAATCTCTTTCAAATATTAATAACAATATATTCCAATTCAGTAATCCACAGCATACGAAATGTATATTGTTTAGCTATTTATTGTGATGAAAAAAAGAAATAAATATTAATGTCATTATTTATATATTTTTTGCTGTCGCTGCATATTGAATGCATTTATTGTTTTTCTGTATGTTTTGATTATTTGTTTGCCAAATATTTGTAATATGTGCACGATGCAATTCATTCGGCTCTCATATACCCTGTTTTCTATAGCTAAGCAAAAAGTGTAGCTTGAATTTTTAGTGAGTTTTTCAGAGAAGCTTCAATAATCTAATCTCTACACTTTTTTATTTTTTTTCTATTATTCTGCTTAAAACAATCGAAGCGCACGTTAAACGCTCTTTATTAATCTGCATGAATTTTTTTTTTTTTTTTCAAATTTTACAACTTTTCTATACATTGGCCTCTTTTATCTCTAGCTTAATCAATCTAATACAACTATATATTTTTCACGTACTAAATAGGGGCCTAATTTGGCTAAAAAACCTAGAGAACGTGCTTTTGATCATCTTAGCTTCATTACAAATTTTAAATTGTATATTAAGAACTGATTCGAAATTTTAGTAATTAAATGAATATTTTAATAACTTAATATTTTTAACAACCTAGTAAAGTTCCGAAATAGATTTATTAATAATAAAATCCCTTTTGCTTGGTCAGCAGTGACGGAATACTTCTTTTATACTTCATGCACATATGTATAATAAATAAAAAAAAATCTGCAAGTGAACTAAAATAATTATAAATGCCAATCAAATGAAATTCGCAACAATAAAGCATACATTTTTTCTAATTTTGCTCGTCAATTATTCAATAGCATGAACAAGTCTAGGGTATCTCGCTTGTAAACACGCAACACCAGCAACTTTTTTAATTGTTCCATTATTTTTTGCGCTTTATATTTAATGCATATTAATTAAACGTTCAGAGGTGAACAGGACAGCAGAGCACAGCACAGTTTATTTCAATTTGAGCACAAATTATTCAGCAATTGAAATCGATTTGCAGTGCAAACGAAATGAGATAATCGAATCTGTTGAGCACTGGGCAAATAAGTGTTCGGACCCAGTTTCAATAGCTGCTAATAAAAAATTTAAGCTTGAATTGAACAAGAGATACAATACGAAATTACAAAATAGACTCCACTTTGTTTTGTTAGTATATTGTATTAATTATTTATTTATTTAATAAACATTCTATTGTAGGCATAAATCAAACACCAAAATACAAATTTATATATGTATATTTATAGAGAAATTGATAGAAAGTTCATAATATCGGAAATTATAATTACTAGTCTACTCGTATTGTACTTGTATGTACCTAAATAAGTTATATATATATATATTTAGCACAGTGAAGATTGTTTTACTATATTGCAAAAGAAAATGAATTCATATAAAATAAATATATACTAAATGTGATTGTTATATGATATTCATATACAAATTCAGTAAATGTTTGTTCATGTTATTTGCAACTAAAAATCTGATCAACTGATAAAAAGAAACCAAAAAATATTAATAAAAAAAAAATATATATATATATATATAAATAGATGAAACACAAAACAAATACCAAAACATGGGGTACCAATCAAATATGAATAAAGATATTTTTAGAGAAACCAAAAACCCGATTTCAACTTTTATTTTTACCATTTTTACCACAAGCTCACACTCAGTTTAAGCCGCGAGTCGCGCCAAACTGCTGCCAACGTGTAGCATAAAATTTATTACACTTCATAAAAGTGAGCGATTAACGTTTATGGATGTGATTTCAACACGAACCCATGTACACACACACACACACACCAACACACACACACACAGCCATGCACACCTCCATCGACACATTGTATGTGAAAGGAATAGCTTAAAAGACCTCCTGCTACGTGCTCTGGCATTTACGCATTCGACAATAGATACATCTTAATCAATCTTAGCCTGCACCCTGTCGAGCTAAAGGCAAATATAGCAACCCAAGACTCAGCTTAATTTAAACGCTGCACAGGAGCCACGTCTCACGGTTTCAACTATTGACACTAGTTGAAAATGAATAAAGCTTATTTGATTGGCAAAGAGTTCTTTTATTGTCAATAGAACAGAATATGAGCAGAAATGTTAATGAAAAAGGGTTTTCGTATCAGAAAAAAATAATTCAAAATTGAGTTTAATATTAATCCGAAGACAAACTTTCAATCAACTTTCCAAACTAGTTGTCGACTGCTTTGATTAAGTAAACAAATCAAAAGCTTCGACTTTCCAAATGTTCAATTAAAATTCTTAAAAGAATCGTAGTCCTAATTTTCAAAGTAGTTAAAAATCAGTAAAAAGAAATATATATAAAAAGTTTAAGTTGATTTGAATTGATTGATTTGATTTGATTGATCAAATATTTAAAGAAGGTGAATAAAAAAAAAAATTGTTTATAATTCTTCTTAACACTTAAAGTAGTCTAGACCTTAAGGTGGCAAATCCAAACTCTTCACTAAAACCTTTATTACGCTTTCATGAGTTTTTTATATATATTTTAACATGAAACATATTAGAGACATGTTTCACTTTAAAATCAAGCCTAAACTCAATGATTTATTTATCAACTCTCAAGAACTCACATCAATCTCTGATTAAAATCTGACTTTCAGCCAGTGCCATCGCCTTTCACGCCACATTCCTGGTTCATTTGCATGGTAACGTGGACATGGTCTTGGAAACTGTATGTAAATTAGTTGTGAAACTTCTGCCCCAGCAGAAGCAACAGCACCACCACAAAACGCTGCACCACAGTGACGGGCCACGCACTCGAAGCGCTGTCGATTGCCTTTTGATGTGGCGGATGTGGTGGCGGACAGTGCGATGGGTGGCTGGCAGGCCACATTGAGTACGTGCCGCTTAAGCCAAATACTTCAGTTACCGCAGATTTCAACACCTTTGCGAACGCCAGGGCTGATCTGGAGTCAGGCGAGAGGTGTTAATAGATTTACGTGGCTGCGATGGTGTGGCTGGGACTGTGGCTCCGGCTGTGGCTGTGGCAGTGGCTGTGGCTGCTTTAGCATTGAGCCAATGTACTTGTTTATTTAAACATGCCTCAGGAACCAAACGACAATGCCACACGCAACTCGCCCGGCCGCGCCAGGGGCTCATTACGCTCAAATAAAAACGGCAAATAAAAACTGAAACAAAAAGCAAAACAAAGCCAGCAGCAAGCGCCAGGCGCAAAAAGTTTCCAAAAGCAAAAACTGCAAAGTGGACATTATTTTATTTTTGTACTTTACTTATATTTGTATTTTCATTTGTATTCGCGTTGGCAATGCAGCAAGTCCAAGGACGAGAACAGATTGCCAGGGCAATGTCGGCTGAGACAATGCGACAGGACAACTGTCTGGCTGCTTGGCTCCATTTCGGGTCTCCTCTCTCACTCCCTCTCTCTCTTTCTCTCTCTCTCCCTATCTGCATTTGTGTGCGTACGAAACCAAAATAAATGCCAACAAGAATAATTCCCGGCTAATCCGATTTAGTGCGCTGCCTGCTTTCAGAGCAAACAAATACAACAAAGAGAGTGCCCACTTGATTATATGCCCGCACAGGCATTGTCTGCCCATTGGCCAGAGCATTTAAGTGCCCAGTTTGCCAGCTGGCCAGCAAGCCAGTTTGCTGCCTGATAAGCCAATTCACGGTGGTAAACATAATGTAGTCTGTGCATTTATCTAAGCTCACCAGCTGAACAATTCCCTTTTTTTGCATAGAGAATTTCATAATCGGAGCTGCAAATGTGCTTGAAAAGGTCTGCAGCGAGTTAAACTGAGGAATTTAGAGAACTTTCTGCATTGGCTCTGCATATCTGGTATTTGATTTGTGAGTACCTAGCTGAAAGATTGAGAAATGTATATTCTGTAAGTAAAAATATTATTTCATTAATTAATTTAATTTATTTAATTTAATTTAATTTAATTTAATTTAAAGTACTTTCATTATATGTATATACTTTGGTATACTAGCATATTGCTGTTAAATTATTATTTATATAATTATATTAATAATATAATAACATTAATTAATACAAATTTTTTTTTATTATATTATATTCATAAAATTTACTTATATTTAACAACTATTTTTGTTAAATTTCTTTTATTTTCTTCATTAGTGCCTAATTGTATATTTTCTGTTCTCTTTCCTCTTAACTTTTTAATGGGCTTAGTCGTTTTGGTCTCCTTTGTGTTCATTTCTCATTTCATTTTCTGCGTCTTACAATAAATTATCAAAATAAAAAATATGAATATATAAAAAAATAAAACAAATTAAAAACATAATTTTAATGTTTCGTTGTGCGTTATGCTTTCACTTCGCATAATTCAATAATGACAATGCGCCAGTCAGGACTCTGTGGAGTTATTGACTGAGAGTCCGTTTGCGCCTGGCCACGCCCATTTATACTTGCCAGCAGGCTATTGTATGCAAAAGAAAGCAGGCCGAGCTAAGGCCGAAAATCTGTTACAGACAGCTGCAGCGTAGTGGAAATTCAAGCGGAGCAATAACCTTATTCGGCTCGCACCTTATCGCACTGGCGGCTTTATTTCTCCCGAGGTCCCGCGGGAGTCGAACGTATTTGTGGCATTAAAGCCTTGTGTGCGAGGCAAGGCATGGCAAAGCAGCTTGAAATTGATGTGCGCTGCACACATTGGAATCGCGTTATTTAATGGCCGATGCCTGATATGATCTCGCATAGCGTTAAAAGCTTCCGCATGGCGACGTTCGGCAATTAAAACGTCACACGTGGCGTATGCGTAATAAAAACGTTTTTCCTTTTTATGTAGGTAAAACACGTTCCACTGCGATAAGCCATAATTTGGTTAGACGTCGAGGGGTATTTATTGATTTGAAAAGCATTTAGTGTCGGTTAATCAGAGTCAGTGTTGGAAAATGCCAGAAAACAGCCTAAACACTGAACTCGCTTTAGTCTGTACGGCGTGCGTTCCATTTGCGGCATTTTTGTGCATATCATTAAAACCAAATAGATGAATGTGTGTAAAAAAAAGGCATATACAATCAGCGAAGGCGAAGGAGTCTTAAAAGCTAGAAACACTTCGCCTTGCTAAGTGAAATGCCATGCAAGGCAAAAGCAAAAGTTTGAGCGGCTTCTTAGAAATGCACAAAAGAAAATTCCAGCGCCAAAGTGCTAAGCTCCAAAGAGCCTGCAAAAGCAAAACAGTGGCAGGAGCCGCAGCCGAGGCAGAAGAGCGAGGCGTGGCGCTGTTAAAAATGCATTCGCGTTACGCTCTGTCTGACTGTGTATGCGAGTGTGTGTGTGTGTGAGTATGCGAATTGCATGCGGTAAACTTTCTAATTCAATTGCGGCATGCCATGCCAAATTCATAACGTGCTACGAAATTGCTACACCGCATTCCAATTTCAAATCCCAGCGTCATAGAAATCATGCGAACATATCTATGCGAATCGCTGGTGGGTAGAGCGTGGTGACATTGCCCTCGGTGAGTATTACTTGTTCTTGGATTAATGAGTGCAAACTGAGCTTATTATAATTAAAGAGAAGTGGAGTGGAGAGGCTGTTTTAATACCATAGAGCGAGAGTCTAAAATTTGTATATATTAGAATCGTTTATAGATTTAAAATTATATGTATATAATTAATTAATTTACTTTTAAATTAGGTTACCTTAAAGTGGCAGATTTTTTTCTTTAAATTCATTTAAAAATAAAGTAATAATAATAAGAAATAATAATAATATATATTAAAAAAAAAAAAAAAAAATCATAATAAAAACTAAAAAATATATTAATTAATAATGTGAATATGATGTTTTCATGGTCAGCTTCTTCTTAGTATCAATAGCTTCGATTTCTAGCCTTAAATGGAAATAAGAGTCTAAAATATTCAAAATATTCCTCAATGCATGTAATTTTAGCCAATAGGCGACTCTAAGCCAACTTCAAAACACTAGCGCCATCTATGGCAATAAGCTATCAATCCTTATTATATCTACTGTACAATAGATGGCGCTTTCACAGCACAGGGTGTCCAGCACATGCTAAAAGCTTCCAGCTAAGACACGACCTGAATTCAAAGTGTAAAAGCTCCGAAAAGTTTAAGGTCTACTAAAGCTTCTTTTATGCACCAAATTTTATTTTGAATATACATATACAGCACATATAAAAAAATTCCAATATATTTGTTAAAATATTTACGTAAGCAAAACTATCCAAATATATTGCAAACAATGTCCTGTTCCCTGTATATATTATGTTTTCGACAGTAATTAAAAAACTGTCAGCTTCCTTAACCCACATAAATTAACCCCCGGCCAAAGTGCTTTGACCTTTGACCAGCATACATTTGTTGATCTTCGCAGAGTTAACAAACTGGGCAAACTAGGCGTATGCAAATACAGCCAAGTTCAAACACCTGCCAAAGCGGAGAGCATCAACATCGGGCGATAGCCGCAAGAGCCGCAACAAACAAATAAGCAAGGAAATAAAGGGCCCCGACGTGCGTGTGGGAGGAGCTGTCAACACTGACAGATGCCACAAGCCGCATTCTTCCAGCCAGCACATTTCAATGGCGGCCAAAGAGCTAAGGAAGTGCGAACGGTCATTTGTGTTGAATGTTGTGCAGCCGCCAGAACACATGCCAATTGCAGTGTTGGGAGACATGACTCAAAAAGGAGGAAGCGAAAACATAATATTTGAAAAAAATAACAAAAACAAGAGAAATACAAAATAATACGAGCTCTGCGCAAGGAGAAAGTTTGCATGCGAAATGCTGCGTCTGGCTTAAAGAATTCGCATTGAAAATATTTGGTTTTTTTTTTACAGCGCTTACATAAAAACTATGAATATAAAATATATCTAAAATGTAGCTCCCTTTTTAAGGTCATTAAACCACATTGCTGCAGCACACTTTTTTATAGACTTTTTTAGTTATTTTGGCGGACGTTGCTTATGCGACCCGGAAGTTGCTCGTAATTTTGTTTCCGCCTGATTTACAAATATTTGCATGGCGAAACATTTTTCAACACAAATGAAAGCAACACAAAAAAATTAAATAAAATAAAACAGAAAAAATGCAGCAAACAGCAAACCAACAAACAAACAACAAAAATACTAATAAAAACTAAACCCTAACCGAAATGGCAAGGAAATGTAAAATGTTCAACGAAAAGTTGTTGAAAATGCATTTTGCAAAAACTTGTGGCTCTTTTTTTGCGGTCAGTTAGCTGACGGACTGACGGACTGACTGACTGAATGAATGATGAATAAATGAGTGTGCGGCCTCACTTTGCCCCAATAAACATATGAACGCACTTAAATCACTCAATGTCTAACAAGAAAAGTGCACTAGCGGGGCTTCCATATTTAACTATCTATTATTTATATGAGGAAATTTGCAATTGAAATGTGAAAGCGGTTTTATGAGCATCATGAATAAATTTTTTTTAATAAATTCATACAATGGAAAAGTATTCAAATGCATTTAGATTTCATTATCAATTATTTATATGCGGCTCTAATTGAGGAGGTGTGCAAAGTATAAATCTGCATTTATTCTTGATCAGAAACAAGTTGTGAATAATTTTAGTTAATGATTCATCAACAGTGCACTGTAAACCATCTGTTATCTTACAGTTTGCATTCCAACTTACAGATGCTGTGTAGGGTGCATAGTTCATCACATTTTCGTAAGCTAACTGGAGAGTAACAACATCCGTCCAGCTGCGGCCCTAACAGCCAGAGCAGTATCCCCCTATGTTTTGACGTCGACTAGATTGTGCAAAGATGTATTATATTATTTTCTCAACGTGCTGTGATTTCCAGAAAGGAATACTATAATATTTCCGTTATATATCTTAAATGTTGAAATCAACCCCTTAAAAATAAATAAAATTTAATAAAGCCTAACAAAGCGAATCTCTTGCCAAACAAACTGCAAAAAAGATTCATTTAATTCAAATTAGTATATCTATATTTATGAATACTGTATTCTCTATAAAATGCACTTGGTGCAGTTGCATCGGTTCTCTACATTTCTGTTTGTAACTTTATTCCACTTTGCCCTTAAATCAAAAACCTAAAAATGTTCGCTGGCCATTGAAGCTATAATTCGAAGCGCTGATTAGGGCTGGTCGAGGGCGAACTGCAAGCTGCGAGCTGCTGCAACTAAATAAGATTTTCCCATTTAGCTGCCCTACACGTTCCGCCTGCTGCCAAACTCTATTTGCACAGCGCATAAACAAGCTGCACGAGCAGCTGCACTTGACTAAACAATACACAAAACTTCACTTCAATGCACACGCACACAAACACACAAACACACATTTATATATATATAGAGTAGCACACTCAGAGACCCTACATTGATGGCAACGCAGAACGAGAACTGAAATTCGATTTCGAGTCATGCCACACTGTGGAATGCCAAGTGTAGACGCTGCCAAAGGAGCTGGCTGATACTCCCTGGGCTGTGCTCATAATCCCATATATTTTATATACTATATCTGCTGTAGTACCACACATGTATGTATATATAAATGCCCTATCTGGGCATGAACTAACACACACACACGCACACTGTCACACTCATAACAATAAGCGAAAGTTACAAGCCAGTTGGGCGCCTGCAAAATTCCCAGCTGGAGAGTTAGCTCCCTGCACATGATTTGGCCGAGTTGTCGCTCAAGCACGCAGCCAATCAATATCAATCGCAATTCAATTTCAATTTCAACTTCAAGCAGCGCCAGAAGTCAGCCAGCTATTACAATTGGGCGATGTATACCCTGCCTGGAGATTGGGCTAACAGAATCAGCCAACTAGAGGGAAATTGAAGACATAGCACAATATAGATATAGGATATACTTAAAGGAACATATAGGATGGCAGATGCTGATGATTCGATTCAAAAAAAGTTGAACTTAATCTCGTGTCCTGCAATCGAAAGGTTGACTTCAAAATATGTTCCATATCCAAATTAAATTAGTTCAAGAAAAACAATTTATTTACACATTACATTTTTAACAAATATTTTTATATATATTTAAATGGTAATAAATCTTGTCTGTATTTAAAATCTTATTTCAGGCAGGGTATCATTCTGACGAAATAAGCACGATCTTAAGCTAGTTGTTGTTGTCATTCGCCTTTTGCGATTTGAAAAATAGCAAAGTGCACTTTGCAGCAGCAACAACAGCAATCGCAGTTGCCAGTAAATTACTTAAGGGGAGATTTGTGTGCTCTGGAAGCGAAGTTACGGCAGCAGCAGCAGCAGGAGCAGGAGCAGCAGCAACTGGCGCACATAATGAGGCAGCTGGGTATGGCGAAAGCCAAGCAGCTGAAACTGCGAGACTGGCAGACGAGTCAACCAGATTGCGAAGCAGCTGGAGGCAGCTGGAGCAGCAGGAGGAGCCAAACGAAACAGATTTGTGGGCCAGGCAATGCTCGGCGTGCATATCTCGACTGCAGCTGAGACGGTGCCAATGTTTGCGTGAATTTGCGCCCGATTTGTTGGCCATCAAACGTGCGCCGTAATTTTGCGTGTGATTAATGCACGCTGCAAACTGCACGCTGGCGAATGCCTTTTCGAGCTGTCAAAGCAGCCAACGACAAGGGCTTGATTAATGCGCCGCCAACGAAGCAACAGGCAAGCTTATCAAGCCACGATAACACTTGCTGAGCACCGGCTTACCGGGCGAAGAAGCGCATGATAAGCCCCATGTATGGAATGATATGTGAAGAATATGACGAGGCGCGAGCTGTGGACTGAAATGAGAGAAGACCTGCCTATCATCTATCTATCTAACTATCTTTTTTGCTCTATCGCTCTCCTTATACTTGATATCTGTTTCATATTTCCTAATTCCTATCTCCTATCTCTTATCTCCTATCTCCTATCTCCTATCTCCTATCTCCTATCTCCTATCTCCTATCTCCTATCTCCTATCTCCTATCTCCTATCTCCTATCTCCCATCTCCATTCTCCAATCTCCTATCTCCTATCTCTTACTACCCATCTCTTTTTCCCATCTACTATCTTCAGTTTTTCATCTTCCTTCAGTTTCGAAGCGGAGTCCCACTTGCTCAATTGCCCAAATAACTTGGGCAGTTAAACAAATTCTCGACCAAGGGCTACCAGCAAATGATACTTTTGCAATTTGCTCAACTTACTTGCAAGTTAAGAAAAGGTGGTCGGAACAGACTTGCAGCAGCTGCTGTTGCTGCTCTGTTCGGTGTACTTTAAGCTCGTGTCATTCAAGGGCAGCATGCAAATGATGCAACTCGAGTAAAACTTTCGCTTTGACGAAGCCAACGACAAAAAACTTTGTGCTGTCATTAGCAAGCGTCACATAACATAAATGGCAAACTCCAGAAATGGTAGACAGCTCCCAGAGACAAACAATGGGGCAGCAAGCAAATAAACTGGCTGCTGTTGCTGCTAACAAGAGCTGCAAAATAAGAGTGAAACTTACACCTAGAACAAACTAAACAATGAAATCAACAAAATGCCAGCGAGCAGCAGCAAAACCAACTGCTACAGGCAGACTCGCCCAGCCTCGTCTGCCCACTCCTCCCCCTCTCGGGCTTCACAGGAGCTGTGCAAATAGTGTAGCATACGCAATGGCCCCGCTGGTTTGCATGGCCCGTAAAATGCTTAAAGCAATGATAATGCCAAACCAAAATAGATATCAAATATTGTTAGAGGATAACAGAGCTCTCTCTATCTCTCTCTCTCTCTCTCTCACTCCAGCAGCAGCCACCTGTTAGCTGTGGGCCGTAATTGAGCTGCCAGTTTAATGAAGGCAAAAACAAATACAACCAAAGCCGTAGCATAAGCCTCTCTGTTATTATCTGCCAACACCTGCCCATGGCGTAAGGCCGAACTTTGCATTTTCATTAGCTCAGTTATTGTTTCGGCTTATTGCAACAGTTATTTGTTTTCTGTCTCAATTTACTTGGCCAGTTTGTTTTGCCTCGATTATAGACAGCAAACTCTGCAGACTCTGACAGCGACAGATGAAAAATTGAAAATGCCACAGTGTGCTGCAGTTGACTGAAAGGCTTTGCTTAAACAATGATTTCCTTATAATCTTTTCACTTCACAAGTATATCCTAAAAGAACAGATTCCTGGCGGAATTTATTATTCATAGAAGCTTCAAGTGCCATCATAACAAAACTTTAAAACGATAGCGAAAATAAAAATTTATAAAAGCCCATTCACATGCCGCACTTGAACCTTGAATTGTGTAAACATTCAGTTGCATACATAAAAGTTAAATATATATAAACTTGAATAGATTCAACTGCTGTTGCTGTTGCTGCTGTGGCTGCTGACAGCGGAAGCAATCAGACAAACGCAATAGCGACAATTACATTAAGCTGCATACAAAAGCAGCACAACTGCATGCAGAGAAAGCCAAAAGCAAACAGGTGCCACGGTGCGCAGCCGGGCAACTGAAGTAGCAGCGCTTAGGGCCACAATGCAGCAGCAACAGCAGCAGCAACAGCAACAGCAGGAGACGGTGGCTGTTGGCGGAGCCAGTGCGGAAATCCTGGCAAAACACAAAAATATTTTCTACCAAATTTACAATATGAAGTGGCTGGCTTCAAGTTGCTTGAGCTGCTGCCAAAGGTGTCTTGCTTATATTTTCACAAGAAACACGCACATGCAAATACACACACACACACACACACATGCACACAAGCTCGTACACAGTTGTCGCACTTCATTGCGTTGACAAGACCCAAGCGTGGCAAGGCAGGCAGAACAAATGGCGTACGGCATAGAGCATACTCTATACGCTACAGCAGCAAGCTACACACACACATACACTCTCTCTCTCAATTGTTATGTTTGTTGTTGGATATTGTTGTTTTGTTGCTGAGCTGAGTGCATTTTGTACATAATTTTCAATTTTCATGCATGTTTTGCCATTTGGTTTGCTAAGTAGCAATGCGAATGCGAATGCGAATGCGAATTGTTGTATAATATTTATGCTTTGTGTTTTTGATTCACCCAAATATGAATTTGTGTGTGTGTGTGTGTGTGTGTTTGGGGGCGTAATGTAAATGGCATGTTCAGCTAAAAAGTGTGCTATGGAAATTTTATTATATTTTTCTTATGCACTCGACCTCTGCTTTGTTACGAAACAAAATATTTTTATTTCAATTTTAAATTGGAAATTGAATTTTGCTAAAAATATATATCTAGTAAATTGAACAAATTTTTAAGTTAAATAAAAAAGTGAGAAATATTAGAAAATGGAGTAAATTTGTTGTCTGTAAAAACCAAAAAAAAAAAACTTCAATTAAAATAAAAAATATTGATATCAGCTAGTTAACAGTTAGTGTGCAAATAATTGGCAGTAAAACTGCAATTGAGCTGTGTCAATTGCTGCTTAGCAGAAATATGAATATCTCAATGGATTTCTGTATAATCGTTTTCAATTAAGTAACAAATAAATAACTTCGATTTATTATGGGCACATTCAAAAGCGCTCGACTGGCATCAAAGTGTACTTACTCGATTTGTATTCCCTTTATCAGCTGCAGCGCTCTGGACCAGGCTTGAGCTCACTTTTCGCTATTTGGCAGCTGCTCGGAGCACTTTGACTGCGGCTATGTCAATAAAGGAGCGTTGAGCTATTTACAAAGCATTAAATTGTAATTTTTTTTAATTACACACAAAAGATTTAATGGCTGCTGCGGTAATAATATACAACAGACGTTGCCAGCGAGAGTAGCCAACGGACAGACACACACACAGACACACACACGCCCGCCCGTATTACTGGCAACTGATTAAAAAGCATAGCGCGGAAAAGTATGCAACGCTTAATTACATAAACGGCTGCGCCTGAAGCTGCATGAGGAGCCGAACATGAAGCACGGCGGTAGCCAGCCAACGGTCTGGTTCCGCTTATCCCAGATATGACACACTCAATATAAAGGCAGACAGAGAGAGAGAGAGAGAGAGATAGACAGCATAGAGGCTATGGGAGCGAGCGAGAGGGCAAGAGCAAGTCAGATAGCTGCGCTCAAGCTGGCGTGCAAAATCGAGATAATAAGAAAATGAAGAAAATTAAATTGTTTTTCTTCTTCTTTTTTCGTTGTGTCCAAGCGCCAAGTGACCAATTAAAGTGAACTGCTAAAAGTCTTCGAGTCACTCACTCACTGGCCACCCGTCCCACTGTCCAGCCAGCGGCATGTACCGCAAAATGTCTTCCTTTTGCCCGCTGAGATTCAGCTGACAGTAAGGCACAGCTCCTTGTCCTTGCTCCTGTCTGTTTGCTTAGCTATAAAATCTTTCTCAGATTTCTAATGATGCTCGGCAACGTGGCCATAGTTATGTGGCCCGCGCGCTCTGAAAGAGCAAACTAAATTAGCGCCGCGAGCCTCTCCAGCAACAGTCAACAGTTGCCCCCGAGTCGTAAATATAAGTTGGCCCGAACTAATATGCCAGCGCGTTTATGTGGCCCACAAATCTTGAGCAAAGTAAATGCGCGCCCCTCACATTGGAAATGGAAAATGCCAGCTACCGCTTCGGAACTCTTGCCTCCACACCTTTGACTGTGCGCTGGCTGTTGTGACTTCAGAGCTTCATTGTTACATACCCTGTAAAAGAGAAGACGAATTGTTGGAGCTGATAATATATAAATTTCTCATTTAATTGAAAAACAATACAAAATAGAATAAAAATATTTAAAAAAAAAAAAATTTTAACTAAAGATTTCTTGCTTCATTTAAGAATTGTTTAAAATAATTTTTTATTATATTATATATCTTAATAATAAACTTTAAAGACATTAATATTTCTATACTCAAATTTCTTTTTATACTTTTAGAAACTTTTATATTCCGCTGTATTTCATTTAATTTATTTAATATTTAATACTTAATAAATTATAAACAAGTTCTATGTAGCTATTGAAATAATTTAATAATTTAAAACAAAATTTAAAATTACTTTGTTTCATTGTTAAAAAAATCGATTTTCTAGTTTTATTTTTTTTTATTTAATTTTGTATATTTTGAGATTTAATTTTAACAAACTTCTTTTACGTGGTATTCTGTAGTCTATATCTCTTCAGTAATTCCCTTTTGCCATTCTTGTTTTATCGTATGTTTGCTGTTTGTTGCCAACACACTAATTACCGCAATTAATTATGCTGCCTGCTGAACAAGTTCTCTACCTCTTTCTGTCCCCCTCTCTCTTTCTCTCTTCTCTTTCACTCTCCGCATTTTCTGCATTTTCTCTCTGCATTGAGAGCAGAACTTTTAGCTGCTATTTTTGTTGGGTTGGCTTAAATTTTGACTGAAAGTTGGGCCTAAGCTCATAGTGTTTCGGGCGTGTCTGTGTGTGTATGTGGTGCATCATTGAGCTTATGTGTGTGTGGGCTTCAACATTCCTTGTTGCACAATTTAATCAGCCCTTATTCAAAGACTTTTCGAACGTGGAATGCGCTTCTGTTGTTTGCACAAAGTGCATATCAAATGCATTGCGCGGCATTTAATTAATTTAGTGAGTGGAGAAAACTTTTAAGAACGTTAGTTTCCATGAATATTTGTGTAAATAACTAACGATGCCTTAGCAAATACTTCAATCCAATAATGTATTAATATATGTTTGTATATCAATACGTATGTATGTTTCTTTACATAAAGAAACGCTAGATTATCATCTTAAAGACCACAGACGAAACTCATCCAGTCTGCGGCTCTCATAACATATCTCCGTCTCTCTCTCTCTCTGCCTCTCTCTCTTTCTCTCTCTCTCGCCCACTTTTTCTTTACAGCTTTTTAATCTTACCAACACTTTGCCGTTTTTCTCTTTTTAACGGCAGTGAACTGCAAATCCGAGCCAAAAATGAAAAGTCAGTTGCAAATAAATTGATATCAGCTTGTAGCCCAAAATTTAAAATGCTATGTGATAGACATACACACACACACACACACACACACACACACACACACACATGTGCATGTTGACTATCGTCGAACCGTATAAACAAAGAGTGAAACAAAAATCCAGCGCTGACACAAAAATAGCATTGGCTTAATAAACTCGAACAAGAACCGAAATGGCAGCTGCAGTTTCCAATGTTGGCGAGAGAGACTTTATGCGGCCAGGCTAGGGAAAAACAAAAACAAAAAAAAAAACGTAAAGGCAATAGCAGTGAGAGTGATGTGAGAGGCTCGAAGAGACTCGAAGATATGCTATATGGGAATGAGAAGAAATAAATAGATGAATGGATGGATCCTCTCATGAGCAAGAAAATAGAGGATATTCAAGGCTGAGAGGCAAGAAATATACTATTTTTGTTGAGCATACTTTATTAGTAGATATTTTAGCAGTTAATATATAATAAATTTTAAATAATGTATTAATAATTATTAATCTATCATATAAGCCTTACAGGCCTCCTAGCCAAATACGTATTCAGCTTTCATCATTTCCCTTATAATCCTTACAAAATTACAGGGTGTTTAACAAAAGCAAGCGCCATCGATTTAGGCTAAAAGCGTGCAGCTTCGCTAACGCCATTTAGCCGGAAAAAAATAAACAAATGGAGAAGAGTCAGAGTTTTATTCTCGTATAGCAACTCGTTTGGCCTTAAAGAGATTTTTTGCGTTTGTTTAAATGAGAGTTGCGAAATGGGGCCCAGCTGGCTTGGCACTGACATGGGCTCATTATACGCGTGGCCTTTGACAGCTGAATGTGGACTGTAGAGTGTTGAGCGATGTGCGCCCGGCTCAACAAATGGCTGCCACATTTTGTGGCACGAACGCAATAGCAAGCCAATGCAAAACAATTACACAAATGTCAGCCAGCAGCAGCTGCAGCTGCTGCTCCTGCTCCTGTTCCTGCTGCAGCTCCTGCTGCTACTTCTGCTGGTGCTTCTGCTGCTGCTGATGTCCTGATGGTAATAGCAAATGCAAATGCCCGATGCTTGATGCTTGATGCTATTATGACGCACAAATAGAATTGTGTACAGCGAAAAATAGTATTTAACGCGCGGTTTGGCAATAAATGTCAGCCGGGGCCAAGGCCCGCAATATGCCGGCTGCCATTGTCATTTTTCGCATTCTCATTCACGTCCGCATCCCCATCCGCATTTGCGCTATTTGCCATTCATCTGATTTATGTGGCTGTCAATGCGACCCCAGGAGTTTACCATCAGTCGATGCTAGTTACAGAACCAGAACCCACTGCAGTGCCATCCGCTCTCCCTCTCCTTCTCTATCCCCCTCCCTCTCTTTCTCTCTACCGTCTGGCCGCAGTTGGCACATGGCTACGGCAAACGTGGCTGATTGACAAACCTCTATTTGCCAAAATGAACCGTTTGACATGCGGTTTGACGGCTCTTCTGGCCACAGCGGTTGCCTCGGTTCTGGCCCACTGCACCAGCTGCTGCTGCGCTGCCGCTGCCGCTGCTGCTGCCGCTGCTGCTGGCTAAAAATTGCTTTTGTGCCAGGCGCAAACAATTTGCTTTGATTGCAATTCCAAAGCTTTGTATCGCCCACATGCGCATCAAGAGTCACGTCAGACCCCCAAAAATCTGTTTTCATAGCAAATAAGATGGTCAACAGCATTCAAAACTGTCGAAACTTTTGATAATTTCTGCCTGAATTAATATTTGATTTTGCTCGGCTTTGAATGCGATGGGAGAAACGAATAAACTCTTCGAAATAGATTTGAACGATTATGATTGGGGTTCTATTATCAGGCGATAAGGTGATTAGGATTTATTGCTAAATAAAACTCTAAAGCTGCCAGAAGATTCTTTCAATAAAATATTATATAAATTGCTTATGAAAAAAAAAAAAACTTAATAAATAATTGTTACGACTATAAATCAACTTAGTTAATCATAAGAGTTTTATAAGAGTTTTATAAGGAAATCTTTAATAATACCCTGAGTAAATAAATTCCTGATTAAAATTGAATACCATCTGATTAATTTTATTCCATTTGAAAGTCGATGTACATAAGTGAAACACATTAAAATTTGGTAATTTCCAAAGCTTGTGACAGATCGAGCAGCTAGGGACCCTTTAAAATTCAATTTGCTTCGCAGTTATGGGTGAATCGTCGTCATCGTATTCAGAGTGGGAGGAATAGTCCAACTCGGAGGTGACGCGTATGCTGCGCACGGGATACCTGGTCTCCGTGTCCGTTAGCACCATGGAGCTACTGTAGGTGTTGATTCTGCGTATCACATCGGATACGCTTAACCTGGGTTTGCTTCGCTTCAGCCTGGACTTCCGTCTAGAGGTCGTTGAGGTAACTGAGAATGTCTTGGTTACGGACCGGCCGAACTTGGTGACATTGTTGATGGAAAATTTCGGATCGAATCGCACTTCTGGCTGAAATTCATCATCCTCTTCCGTTTGCAGCTCGGACGCTTCAGTCTCAATTGAGCTGAAATCCAAGTCATTGGAGGCATCACCCTGGGCATCAGTTTCGTAGCTATCCGAATCGTACAGCTCACTCTGCACGTCCTCCTCGTACGTTTGCCGTTGGGCATATCCGTCTAATGCATTGCCGCCGGTCAGACGCTGCTCGTGCACGAACTCAAAGTTGATGCCGCCAAAGACAGAGCCATTGGTGTTGATAGTATTGCGCACATCAATCACACAGAACGTGAGTATTTCCTGGAACAGGCCCAGGCTGTTGGCCTCCTTGATGCCAGCATCGGTGACCAGCAGACAGCCCAGCACAGTGCCGCTTCCAATGTCCCGCACGTTCACATGGTAAAGATTGTCCGCCCGCAGCAGAATGGTCAGCGTAATATCCTCGAAGCAGCGCTTGCCCATGATCTTGAACAGCGAGAACTGCATCGTGTTGATGATGGGCAGATCCTTGTTCTTGCAGAACTCGCACAAGCTCGAGGCCTTGCGCTCTAGCGGGATGTCGCCTTTGTTCGTTGTTGTATTCTTCTTCTGACAGTTGTCGGCAGGGCTGGGCTTGGGCTCCTTGGGTAGCTCCTTGGGTGGCTCCTTGAGTGGTTCCTTGGGTGGCTCCTTGGGTGGCTCCTTGGGTGGCTCCTTGAGCAGCGTTTCCTTTGCTGTCTCCAGGCAGATGTACTTATCGGATAGGCCCTTAACACACTCGCAGAGCTGTTTCAACTGATCGTTCATCATGTTCAATTTTTGCTTTTGATCGATTTCCTCTTGGATCTGCTTTTCCAATCTCTTCTCCAGCGCGCATAATTCCTGGGTAATTTCCGGTATCTTCTCGCATTGTTCACAATTGATCTTGTCTGTTTCCGTTTCCTTCGACACAAACCTGACGTTCTTTGTGCATTCCTTGGGCTTTTTGGATGGGATTGAAGTCGGGCTCGGAGTTGAATTTGGGTTTGGATTCGAGCATGGAACCGCATTATCTGGTGGTAAGCTTCTAGTTGAGGGACACTTGGCTATGTCTTTTGGCGCAACTTCGGGAGCTTTCGGGCATTCCTGTGGCATCTTCTTGGGGACCTCCTTCTCTTTGAATAGACAGCACTTGAAACGTGACTTGGAGCTTGATCCTCTTTCGATAGATCGCTTTGAGGGCACGACTATCACCGGCAGCTTGCACTTGCATATGTATTTGTTTTTCACTTTGGTTTTCTTCAGGCTTTTCTCCTGGTCACAGTCGTCTTTTTCTTTTCTCGCCAACTCCTTCGCTGCCGCCGGCTGCTTCTCGTTGCTTAGCTTCTCCGTGCAGGTGGAAAGCGGTGGAGCATTGCATGGACAATTATCGGGCTTCGCTCCGCACGTGGGTACGGGTATGGGAATGAACGACATCGGCGAAGATTCATCAAATGTAGCTAAGCGCCCGCCACTCAAACGGTAACGGTCCTTAGATTTTTTCAGCGATTCATCTGACTCCAAGGCTAAGCAATTTAACCGTTCCGCGCGAATCTTTGCTCTCAGATATCTTTCATAAATACGAGCAGCATCTGCTAGATTACAAGGATACCAATCGAGGTTTATTCATGCTTTTTTGTTCAACTACTTACCCATTATCTCACTTAACTCTAAATTTATTTCTATACCAAATAATTTGAACTCCGACTACTCTCATCTGTCCCAATTTCTAAACTGAGTCCAATTGACAGCTTGACGCCTGCTTTGTAGCAAAATTATAATAATTGAATTTATTCCCATTGCCTGCTGACCACCAGCCGCATGCCCCATGCCCCATGCCCCCAACCCAAGAGCCCAAACCATTTGCTCTTCAAATATTTCCCAATAGCTACTCAAGCCTTTGCCAATTTATGTTTCTGACTGGGGTTGACAGCTCGTAGCTACCTTTTATTTCAAAGCCTACATTCCCAAGTAGATTTAAATTGGCAGCAAGTCCGAAATTCCGACAGCAATAAGCAAACCATTTTGCCTACAAATTGATCGAAAATAGAGGCTTGACAAGCAACTTCAAAAGCCAAGCAAAATAATCTTTAACTGACAATTGTATAATTAATTTCTATTGACTTAGTATAACATTAGAAATTATATTTATCCATGCCAGACATATTTTGTGTAACATTTGATGCAAATTCATTCAAATGTGAAACGGTTAATTACATGACTGAATCTTACAATTTGTAAATTTTAATCTTAATTAAACATATTCTTAGTTTTGGCATAACCATTAAAAGATTTCATAGACGAAAACACATTTGCAAATAAATATTAAATTTAGTTTTATTTATCTTTTGCTCAGTTGGCACACAAAACCACAAAACATTTAAATATTGGCAACACTTTTACTTGAGATACATACATATATTTGTTGTTGAATTATTAAATCCAATTTCTGTTTGCACTAGTTCTATTTTTTTTTTTCTATTTGTATTTGTATTTGAATTTGTTTTGTTTGCTCTTTTATTCTGCTTCAATGGACAGTTTTTGGAATGTTTATTAAACGTTTAGTTGTATTTACGTTTGACTCAGCTTAGATTTCATGCTCATATTGTTTTCGTTAAGCTCAATTGTTTATATTTATTAAAATACGATTTGTAAGAGGATTAGGAAAAGGGTTAGACTGTAAATGTGTAGATTGTATTGTTTAGATTTCCGTGTGGATATGATAGATAAATGCAAGGATTTTTTACACAGATTAAGTCGAGTCTGCGAAAGTGTTTAAGAGATTTGTAAGAGATTTTTGCATGAATAGTTTTTATATAGTTTAGTTTGAAGTGAACTTTTACATTAGTTTTGCAGTTTATACTTTAAGTTATAGTTTTTCTAGTTCTTTAAAAACTAAGCACTAAGCGCCCATCTAAGAGTTATTTTTACTTCTGTTTTGAAAACCTTTGTTATAAATTTTAGCTAATTTGCTGGGCTTGCAGATGAACTGAACGAAACTCTGTATTAACTTAAGCTTAAGAGTGGTTATATTAACAACTTAGACGATTAGTTAGTAGACGTTACATAACACGAGCAGCGATCGGGCAGCAGTCACTGAAGAGGTTAACGTGGCGACGCCTTAAAGCTAGACAAAGCACATGGAATTATTTTTGGGGGAGCGGAGGGGAGGGGAGGCGCACAGCTTTGCAAGCACTCAGTGGCCATGCCGCAGCAGTTGGTGCAGCAGCAAAACATACAGCAGCGGATAGGAATTTGGCAACAATGAGCCGGACGAGACGCGCGGCTCCAGCGACAGAGTCTTGCACTTCTCCACTTTGCTATAGTCACTGAAGCCGGCCAGATTACGCGAGGCAGCGCGTATCAGATAGACGGTATCCGGCTCGAGGTTCGTTATGAGAAAATTGGCACCTGGACAGACACGAAAAGAGAAAAATGAGAATGAGTCAGCGCGTGAAATGGCCAAAATGCTGCTGTTGAATAATGGCAGCGCGCTGATGCAGCTGACACTCACCCTCCTCGTAGGGGAAATCCTTGCGCTTGGCATTCGTCCATTTGCCCGCATCGGCTTTGAATTCCATCTCTGTCATGTACTCAATGCGGAAGCCATTCACGTCCATAGGTCCGAGCTGATCCTTATCCCGCGGCGCGCTCAAATCAACATCAAAAGTGTTCGAGTTGTAGCCGCGCAGCTGGAAGACGGACGGCGGCGGCGGCTTCTCGCCCTCCTCGAGTCGCGTGATGCGCTCGATGCTGCCCAGGTGATTGTGGGCGAGGCAGCGATAGTTGTCAAATACCTTCGCATCCAGCACACGGATAGTCAGACGCGACCAATGGCTATCCGACTCGATGGTGTAGAGCTTCTCGTTGCTCTCCAGGCGCTTCTGCTTGCGGTACCAGCTGAACGTGGCCGGCGGCTCCGCCTGCGCCTCGCACATGATGCTCGCCGTGCCGTTGATGTACGCGTACTGCAGGCCAACATGCGGCTTCTGCGTCCAATGCGGCTTATCTAGATGTATGAAATGAGAGATTCGCGTTTTTAGCTCGAATTCGTCAGGCAATTTCAATTGGCCCTCAGCTGACGCACAAAAGTATGCTACGAATTGTGCAACAACTCATGCGCTTTGCGCATAAATCAAATATGGCCGCCAAGTAAAGTCATTAGCAACATGTGTGCCACGCCCACACGTTATTGAAAGCATAAAACATATGCGAACGAAGCGTATGTAATTTTAAAATATTCTCGTGCTCCAAAAACTATTTGCCGCTAAGCGCGCTGCATACTAAAACGCACACAAGTTTCAGAGGCGCTCGTAAAACTGCTCAAGTAATTTCCCTGCCATTCACTACAAAGGCACAGTGGTCCGATGGGGGAAAAATTGATTATAATAATAATTTTATATATACAGAAATTTTCAAAATTAAAATTGAATCTGAATTTTACAAAATCTTTATTTATAAAAAAAATCCATCATTGATGAATTGAATTGTAATTAAAAATTTAAAATTTTCAATAAATTTTAATAAACCATTTTTATTATAATTTTAATATTTTTTCAAAGCAAATACTTTTATTATTTAAATTATATGAATGAAATTAAACTATTTCAAAGTATAACTATTTAAGTACTATTTCTCAATTGAACATAAAATCTACATTGATACGTTTGTTTCTTCGAAAATTCTCATAGCTTTTAAAATAGTTAAATTAAAAACGTTTTCCCTTTAAAATTTATTTATATAATTCCCGATTAATACTTAATACAAAAAATATATTTGATACCTATATAACTTCAGCTATCTATATTTTTTGCCACCAAACCAATACACTTTATAATATATTTTTACTCTTTTTTTGCCACCGCGCCTTATGTTGCACAAGTTAAAAAACATAAATGCAACAAATATTTCGCTTTTCTTTCTTTTTTATCACACAAATAAAATCAAAATATACATATTTTCCCCTTATATTTTTTATCACCCATTTTCCAAAAGCACAAAGTTATTATATCAACATATTTTCTCATGTTTTATTTTTCCCATCATTTTGCCAACTTTTTGGCCAGTGTGCATTATTATGTTGTATGAGTTGAAAAAAATCATAGATCACACTCACGTTCGATTTTCATCAAAACTGTGCGCTCCTGCATATCGGAAGCAATCGAATTCACTTGGTATGCCCGGCACGTGTACTCGCCGGTGTCACTCTGTGTTACCTTGTTGATGAGCAAACCATCCGCCAGAATGCGAAATTTCGGGGCGTTTGCTGTCGAAAATGAGAGCGAAACATGATAAACGGGTGCAGCGAGAAAACAAAAATACAGAGAATATCGAAAACATAGAAGGAGAGAGAGTGAGATAGAGACAGAGTGTGATAGAGCTGAAAGCTCATTACAGAGCTCTGTCCGACTCCCGACTTCCGACTCACCATCCACAGTAATGGGCTGTCCATTGAAATGCCAGGTGACATTCGGTTGCGGCTCGCCCTTCACCTCGCATAAGATTGTCGCATTTTGACCTTCCTTCACAGTTTTAACTGTATCCTTTTCGGTGAATGTAATTTTCTCTGCAATTTTTTGTTTTTTTTTTTTTTTTGGTTAGTGGTCAACGGAAAACACAATGAAAAATTAATGAATGTGGCTGGCTGTTGGCTTGCCATTGCGATTCCCATTTCGATCCGTGTACTTACGATATACAATCAAATCAAACGATTTACTATGCAGCCCCCCCTCCGCAGCTTCGCACGTCCAATTGCCCTTGTCCGCCAGAGCGATGTGTGCAAAAACGATTTTCAATTGTTCTGTGTGGGAAGTTAAATGAGAAGAGAAACAGATAAGAGTGAATAAAATCAACATTAAATGTGAGTAAGCAGCACAGAGCAGCTCGCAGAGAGTTTTTTATATACTTCTAAGATAATTGAATGTTTATTTATGGAGGATATTATAGTGGTATGCAAGCAAACCAAGTAAAACGGTCAAGCCTATATGCAACTAACTTTATCTCTATGAACTTTTCATTGGATATATTTTTATTAAATTGGTCTCTGTTTAATATTTTCATACTGCTAAATTTGTTTGAAATTCAAGCCTATATTGAAGTACTTTTCTACTAACATGTTACGGAATATTATTCAAAAATATTTAAAAGATCAAATCGAAGCCATCAATAGTAATTTAAGGCACACATCAATCAAATTAGTTCAATTGATATCAAACTCGAGCTAACCAGCCAGAAAATCTGCAAATTAAAGCACATGCATACATTCAACAGGAAGACCTTCTAACCCGACTTAATTCAGCCTTCCGCAATTTAATTGAAGAAGCTTTGTTGGTTCTCGTGAGTCCACAGGGGTTACAATTCTATTTGCTGTGTAAACGCTCACAAGTTCATTATGTTATAGCTCAGCTTAGCCCAGAGAACTAGCTCCAAGTAAATTGAATACAAAAATAGAAGGAAACTGCGCTTTGAGTGCGTGTAAAACGTTGCAATTAATTTTATTTATTTGTTCTGCCTGCTGGCGCGAAAGTCCTTTGCTCAATTGCTGGATGCCTGCTGGCTGTTGGCTGTTCGATATTGGCGGAGTATTGGACTCACCTGGCGCCGTTTGCTCGATGTGTATGCGTCCTTTGTGCTCGCGTATTATTTCGCCTTTCGGCGATTTCCAGTGCAGCTTCACATCCGGACCGGGGCCGCGGCACTCGACAATGAGGGATTCGTTGGTGTAGCGCACGACGCTGTGCTCGCTCGGACTGAGCGTCAGGCTGTCATGGTGATTGGCCAAGACGGCGGCTGTGTTTGGCGAGGGAAATATACAAAAGCGAAATCAATGGGGTTTCAAGCACATTAGTTAATGGTTCGTTAATTGCAACTGCAGCTGCAGCTGCACAAAAGCCAGCGCATTTCAAATGTAAATTGAAAACCTCTGTGCCAAAGTTTACCCAGGCGCGCCGATTTCACCCACCCTCCCCCCAGTTCCCTCCCCTTGATAGAAGTTTGCCGACAGCAGTGCGTTTTTCTTTGCCAACTACGCAAATGGCACAATACATTATAACTTATACACACACACTTACGTATATATGTTGCCTCTTAATGTATTTTGTGAGCAATCCCAACGGCCACATTTAAAACTTGCTCCAACGCAAACTAAATAATAAATATTTTACTACATTTCATATTTCTGATTGCAGACAGCTAGCTCCTCTCTTGCCACGGCCACTTATCGTTCAAAGCTGTCGTCAAAATGTTAATGATAATTGCCCAGATTCGTGGAATTCCCAAAGGAGCATATATTGAATATTAAAGAAAGTTTGAGTGAATGAAGAGTCGAGGGAAATGAATAGAAAAAATTGCCGAAGGACTGAAAAGACGATGTGAATATCTTAATATATGACGGCATGAATATATTACTATGTGCATGTGCCCTTCTATTCGAATTTCATATGTTTATTTTTCAATAATTGAAGATGAAGCCTGTTGGAAGACATGCAAATATTAATTTTAATGGAATAATTTATGATGTATGCAAAGGGACTAATCAGCTATACAATTCAGCAGAATACCGACTTAAGCTCGTTTGCTTTGAAGTAGCTTAAATTCCCACAGCATGGTCTACAAATGAATCCAGTATCAATTAAATTATGTAACTTAATTATTGAAATATTATTTGGTTACTCAAGCAGCATCTGCACCTGCATTGTGTGCAGCTGCAGTTAGTGAAGTAATCAAGTCTTGTTCTTGCTCATGTTTATTAATGTGATGCAAATTACACACAAACTGGAAGAAATTGAGAAAATGCAATTTGTGTTAGATTGCAATTACCGGCTAATTGGCCGTGTTTGCAACTATGCCGAAAATATGTTGCTGTTGCGCAAAGACATTCTGCAAGTAGCTGCTGCATGCCACATGAATCACTCATTTTTGATTCATATTGAACAACAAATTGCACTCAAATTATTTGCATGCTGCATGCCACACATTTTCATATTTTCATTCAACGTTAGGGCGCCGAGGCGGCCGTAGACGTAGCCGTTAGCGTAGGTGTGGCCCTAGCCGTAGTTGCCTTGGCAGGTTGTTCATTGAAATTTATCACAAGAAATTGCAATTTCATTCTGCCGCTTCATGTCAATCTGTTCAACAGCAACAACAAATGCTACTATATCAACAAGAGCAACAACAACAACAAAAACAAAAATGAAATGAACACCTCCTGCCCCTGGTTGGAGTAAAAATTTCTAGCATACTTTTTAATAAAGTTTCTTGTATGCCCAAAGTGCCAGAAAAAGGGGAAAAAAAAAACAAAGTAAGATTCACCATCAGGACACAGGGCACAGTCGGGCAGAGGCTGGCACAAGTTTTGCATAGAGTTTCTTTCTACATTTTTCAGTGTTCTTTTTTCAATTTTGTATTCAAAGAAATTGCAATTTTATTGGCAACAAAATGGCCATGTTGGAGCAGAAAATAAAAATCTTATTGCTATAAAAAATGATAAATTAAAATGAAAATCTAGAATATATCTTTCCAAATTGGCTTTACATAAATATACGTATATTGTAGACTTGGCCATCAACAAATTAATAAATTTCAACAGACAAAATAAGAGCAGACAAATTTGTCTGCATTGAGAGAGAGCTTCTTCTCTCATCGGCAGACTCTACTCCTCTCTTCGTGCGGCTTCGTCTGCGCTCAGCCACTTATACACGTTTGTATGTGCATATTATGTATGTATGGACGGTTGCAGCTCTTGCATAAAGAGAGCAAATATGAGAGAGGCGATCGCCCACTTTCATGTGTGCTGAATGGCAACTGTAAAGAAAGAGAGAGAGAGAGAGGAAGAGCATTACGATGCTCACCAACAATTCACACGCTCTGTGCACAAACTTCGTCTGTACGAAGCAGCCGCCTTCGTAGATCGCTCTGAAATGCAAGTCTTGAATTTCAAGAGGGACAGAGAGAGTTGGAACTGCGCTCAGCTCTCTCACTCTTTGCTTCGCACTATATCAATGTATCAATTAATACGAAATTGTAAAGCCAAGGCAAACAGAGAATTGAATGCGTGATATTAAGAAATGAAAATCAATTAATTACATATATAAATTATGGGTCAATTGCTTTTATTATAATTAAAATTTAAATATTATATTTTAAACATACATTATACACCGGCCAAGCGCAGCAGGAGACATACGTATGTATGCAAGTACATGTACGTATGTACATAGCGGCAGTTGCATACGCATCAGTACGCATTCGTATGCAAACAATCGCACATACAGACATAAATCTATATTGGTGTGTGTATGTATTTGCATAACACCTGCAGTCGACGACGCATGCCTTTGGTGAAGGACATGGAACTGTTTGCTTATTTTGCGAATGCTGCTGTACGTGCTGGCATTCTTGCTGCTGTTGTTTTTGTTGTTGTTGTTGTTGCCTGTCAGCGTTTTCGCTATCTGGAATGGCTACGTCAACTGCGCACAATACGCGAAATACTCATCATAAAATTTCATGTGCACAACGTATGTAGACGCTGCGCAGCCGAACATAATGACAGGCAGAACACAAAAAAAAAACAAAAACAAGAAGCACAGCAACAAGAACAAACAACAAGCTGACTGCAAAAGCCAGCAAAAGTATTATATACATATATATATATACATATATGTATAAAAGATATCACGAAATAAGGAAACGCATTGCCAAGTGCGGGCAAAAAGAAACGGTTAACGTTAACGTGTTAACGGTAAATGGCAACTGGCACTGCCAGAAACGCTCAACAACAAAAATTATCTGTCGCACTCTCGCTGCCGCATTGCTCGGTGGCCTCTATAAATGCTTATGTTATGCACTCTTTCGCATCGCGAATGTATGTAAGTGCAAAAATGCATACAGCCATGCGCGCGAGCGAGACAGCAATATAAGCAGAGCCAAGAGATAAAATGACAAGTGAGAGGAGTATGGAGGGACCACAAAATAAAAAACAAGAATAACATAAAAAACATAATTAAAGTTCAGCTGTTGAACATTAAATACTCTACAGTTGCTAGAACAAATATTTATTTTAAGCAAATAATTTATATAAATAAAATACTATAATTTAAATAAATATTTATTTAATTGATAATCTTATGGAATTTTAAGAGTGCCCAATTAAATAAACTGATGGTTAACACATATAGATTTCCACGTATATATTAATAGAGTTACCATCCTTAGGGTATAAATTATGCAGGAATGCATATGCGTTGTCGGCTTGTGAAATAACGTGAGCGCCGTGTATGTATGTGTGGGTGTGTTTAAGCAAATGTATTTGCACAATATGCATGCATACATGTGAGTGTGCATGTGCGTGAGTGTGTGTTTGTGCCCCTGGGAGGTGTTGACCCGTAAATTTCATTAAATGCAATGCATTATATTATTTGCCTGCTGGCATTTGCCATTAAACATGTGTGTGTGTGTAGCCATACGCATGCATTAAATGTATCTGTATCTATAAATTTATATGTGGTGTATGTAACTGCCTATAAATGCTTTTAAGCAATTAATTGCAGTTTAAATAAATGGTAATTAATTTAAAGAGATATTAATGACTGCATAAAGCAATAAAAAAAAAACTTTTAATTTTCCATAGATTTTGGTCAGAAGTTAAAAAATAAATCCATTATTTAAATACAGTTATCTTCAGCATAAGCCAAAGCCGAAAAGCTAAATTCAGCTCTATTAGTATAATTGAATTTAACGAGATTAAATTGAAATATATAATTTGATTGTGCCAAAAGTCAGTCTCATCAGAGTTAGCTTTGAAAAAGTTTTCAAATTTTTATTTATGAAACTTTACTTGTACATAACGATTCTACTGATCTATAAGACCTTGGCAATAAATGTGAAATTGAATTTTCTTTGTTTTTTGCGTTAATTTGATGAACTTTTAACAAATTATAAAATGTCAGCTGTATGGAGTCTCACAAAACTTTTCAATTTCCATTAGCTGCGCAGTGGAAAACTTTTTAATTATTTGCCAATATTTTATAGGCATCAAAAGAAAAAGAAAAAAATCGTTAAAAATTTGCCTGCAAAATTGCAAAAACTTTTTGCGTTTGCAACTCGTTGTTGTTGTTGTTGCTGCTGCTGTTGCTGTTGCTACTGCTGCTGTTGTTTTAAAATGGCTGTTGTTGATTACAGCAGAAAATAAAAGTTCGACTGTGGCAGTTGCAGTCGCACGCATGCATTCAACTTCAACTGCAAAAGTTGCAACGCTGCACTGTAATCGAGAGCAGTTTGACGTGGCCACAGGGCGGCGCAGAGCTCAGTTATAATAATGTCAGCATAAACGCATATGAAGCACACTTAACCCAAATTCAAGACGAGGTGACGCAAAGATACGCAGCGTGCAGCGTGCAGCGTGCAGCTTGCCCTCGACTTGCATTTGCCATGCCACAAAGGCGAATAGAAATACTTGAGAGTCGAGCATGCAAATAATCGCAGCATTTGTATGAGCCTGACCCATTTCTGTTGCAAGTTTCTATACACACACACACACACACCCTTACATAAATTATATATACATATTTTTTTATTATTACTTCTCATAAGCTGCCGTCATGGGGCAAGGAATTTAATTCGAAATTCTCACACAAAACTCTGCTGCTGCTGCTTCTGTTGCTGCTGCTGCTGCTGTGGCACGTAATGCCAAAACATACATAAATCATCGCCGCGTCTCCGCATAAGAATATATTTCCGCTATAAAATGGACGTTTCCGCATTTTCGGATGCCAAGCACTGGCTGCTGCTGCTCATGCTGCAGCTTCCAACTCGAACTCTACCTCTGCTGCCACAACAGGAAGACAGCTTCGGTTCGGGCTTGTGCTTTGCTTTGTGGCTAGCGGAAATGCAGGTCGTAAAACTCGTTGCTACAGTTTCTCCAGGTAATTCTCGGTACTCAGCACACCTACATCTCCTACCACTAGCCCCGCCCCCTCTGCCCATACTCAGTGCATGATGCTTTTTTAATAGTAGCTTGCAGCTGACACTTGCTTCGACTCGCTGTCGGCTGGGGCAAGCTAACAAAATTTACTTGGCCAGTGTCTTGCACCTCAGGGCAATTAATATTTCTCGTTTTTTTTTTTGTTTTCTTTGTCTTGCAGTTCATAAATTTGGCATTATATGAGTAGCTAAGGCGTGAGCGTGGGCGTGGGCATGGCAGTGGGCACCGGAAAATACATTTATGCGTTTTTAAATGCTTCACAACTCGCTCCGGCAACAGACTCCGAAAAGAAGGAAGTTAAGTGCACATTAATTTTCGCCTTCGCCGCGATAAGAGCGGAACTTGACGAAAACACGGGAGCGCCTCCTGCTGCGCTCTGCTGTTCCATTCCAGCGTTCATTCAGTTCCAGCTCATTCATCAACATTGTGCGCCTTTGACTTTTGAAACAAAAGTTTGACAAACTTTACATTTATGCAGGAGACGGCGGTGCCAGAGGCGAACTCAAGCAAACCCCGCCGAACTTTATAAACCAGGAAAAAACAGAAGAAGTCTGCTATGTTTAAACATTTAAAAGAGTTTATAGAAAAATCTCTGAACAGTGGGGTGCATATAAAATAAAATACATATGTATATGAGTATATGAGTATATACAGTTTACATGCTATTTTCCTCTTCAAAATAAGAGCCAATTTCGCCTACTGGTTTGCCTGGTTTGCCGGCGTTGTACAGCATGACGATGTAGTCTAGAGTCGAATCGGGCAGTGATCGTAGGACTCTGCTGTTTATTAGATCGTGCCCAGGCGCTTTGTTTTCTTAATCCGGCTGATTCCACGGTGCAAGTCCTAATCCCGTCATCTGCTGCAGATGGAGGGCAAAAGCTTAGGCTTGTGGCTCATCGCCCGTTAATTAAGCACCAGATGTGCTGCGGACCAGGTGACGACGCATTGGTAGCCCTTTAATACATCAATACGCGAAATTCCATACTGCATTAGAGATAGCTGCACCGAATATACACTCAAAGCTAGAGGAGTTGCAGCTATGAGGAAAGAGTTTGAATGCCAGTTTTTTGATAATAGAAAGCATGCCATGAAATGATATTTGAAGTAAGCATTGCAATTAATTTTCTGTCAGCAGTCGCAGTCAATTTGTTGCTTTGCATTAAAACAAATCAAATCAATCTTTACAAAAATGAACTTCACTTCGCTATTCAACGTGAATAATAGCAGTTTCGAGGAGATGTGGAATCAAGGCATCCTGGTAAGTCGCTAAGTAGGTCAAAGAATTTGTAATATCTACCAATCGATTTGAGCAGGAAGAGCCATCGGAGCAGGAGAAGAAAATTTTTGCGTCGATGAAGCCCTATCGCGTGCCGTTCGCGATGTCCTCGCGGAGCGACAAGCGCATGGCCAATGCCTACAGGAGTCTGCACGACCTTCGCGCGCTCGAGGCGAGCGACGATATGGAGATGATCTATACAAGGAAGATTTGCAGGATGTGTCTGATGCCCGTGCCTTTATGCCGTCGGTGGGGATACAATCTGATGGCGTATGAAATGGATGAGGAGGGGGAGGAGGCCACCGACCCATACGCCCGCCAGCTACGGAAGTACATAATGTTGCAGCAGCAAGCTGCAGACGAAGACACCTAGCCCTCAGTCTAATGAAAAACGATGTGGAGCAGCCGCAATATGCGAAATGCAAATCAAACTACAAATGTTCATAATGAAGTTGTATTTGTTACAATTAAATTCAATACGATTTACTAAATCGCTGTTGGCTGATTAAGCGCGCGCATGCGAGCTATTTTGCAGGGTGCCGGCCCGTTCTCTGCTGGCTTCAGGGCCTCCGCCACGTCCACGACCTGCTTCAGCTCAGGCAGCAGCAGGCTCGTCGTCGCCGTCGGCTTGGGCAGCGGCTGCACTATGGACTTGTTCACCAGCAGCGAACCCGCCTGAAAGTCGTCCGTTTCGTCCATCTTGGCAACGCGCAAGTCTTTCACATCTATAAAGGTCTTGTTCCTCTTGTTGCCAAGGCTGTCGGAGCAAGTAGAGAGAAAATATTATAGAAGAATATTTGATACTCATGGCCAAATGAGCTTATAAAATATTCGCAAGTCCAAGGGACAACGGCGCACTTCCGAATCGGCCTGAGTTTCTTGGGTACGCAGCACATTGTCATTTCCTTTTAATTTTCTCAACTCCCAAACCTCTCACTTGGTTCCACTGTGCAGTTCACAGAGTGTAGCATACTTTTCGGCTGCCAGGCATAACTGAGCTCGTGCGCTGATCATTTGTTAAACAAATTTGCGTCAAGTTGCAACATGACAGACGTCGCATTAATCATGGCCCATCAAATTGCATAAATTGCATATTAAGTGCCAGTGTTAATGGCTTGAGCAATTATGTAAGCCGTAAACTTGCCACAGAGCCGCCGATGGGCACAAAAGGTGGGGCTGGCAAAGAAACCGAAGAGCAGAGGAAAGAAGAAGCAGCTGCCCGCCGCATGGCAAACATAATTATCGCGACTGCAGCACCCACTGGATGGGCGTGCCACGTTCGAAAATTGTAATTGAATCCGCTATATAAATCTGTGTGTGTGTGTGTGTGTGCCACATTACGTATACGCGACGTGTGGCAGTGGCAGTGGCTACAGCTTGTGTGCCCCCACAAAAGAATAAAAATCAAATTTCTTCAACAGTATAAAATAAAGTTTTGTCGCGCTGCAATTTTTAGTTAAAAACTTTGTCTCATGTTCACTTGCTGCACTCGGGCACTGCTAAAAATTAAAATCCAACTGCCACAACTTGACAACGACAACAACAAGAACAACAGCAACATCAACTTGAAACGACTTACAGCATGCTTGTATACCCAGTGGCAATCAAAATAACTAAGAAGGGTAACATGTTGAGAATATCCTATAGCTGATCGATGTATAAGCATGGAGTATATAAACTTTGAGTTTATGCAATGATGGTATGCTTATGGAGTGAATAATGCTTATGAATAAGTCGGTCAGTTAAGATGGATAGGATAATAAAAAGTCTCATAATAGGTATGCATTTTGATTTATTATGATGACTCGATATAACATACTAATGACCAATTAATAAACCACTAATGGCCAATTTAAAAATATATATTAAAAAAAAACAAAACATATATAAAAATAATACACATTACAAAAATTTTAGTTTTTATATTTCTAAAATTATGAATTATAAAATTATATGAAAACAATAATCTTTAGACAATATTTTTATATTGAAAGACAACCATATTAAAATGAAGAAAAATTTTATTTTATATTTTTAGCTCTAATTTAAATTTTTTAATATTTAGGAAGTAGACATAAAATAATTTTTAATATATATATTTTTTAGCTCAATATTCAGCATGAAGAAAACAGTATAATCATAATATACGAAAAAACTTTAAATATTAAACTTAAAAGAATTACTCATTAATTTACGATTTTGTGTTGGTGAACGATAATTAATAGCTCAATTTGTTGAACACTTTAGATTTTGAGCATTTGATGCGAGATTTTGATGCGAAAAATATTAAGTATACGCCTTCAACAAGTACACATTCTGTAATCCACCATTTCACAAAGAAAGCACGTCAATTATTAAAGGCTATGTATATCTACAGGGTATTTGCCGTACTAATACCTTGCAAATAGCCGCTTACTTACATTTTTGTTATTATGGTGCAGCTTGTGTCTTTTGCTAACAACTTTGCTGCCTGCACTTTGTCGTAAAAATAAAGTTTTACACACACGCGCGAGTTGTTTTCCTTTCTATTGTATTAGTAACATGTGAGAGTGCGCGTGTGTGTGTGTGTGTGTGCGTATGTGATGCTGATGTTGCCTTGGTACATGGCGCATTACAGCAATTGCTGCAACAATAACCAAAAATGACGCTGCTTTTGTGGCGCTGCATTTAGTGTCTTCATTTTTAGTGCGTCATAACGAAAAAACTCGAAGAGCCTGAAAGGCCACTTGAGCAGCCATGCTAACTGAGGCCAACTAACTTGGCCAACAGCAAGAGACTTCAATTCGGTCAAGCGGCGAAGTGAAGGCAACTTAATGCACCTTCAAGTGGCACGATTAGTTTCCCGTGGCAAGTGAGCCACTCACTCAATTTAATATTTCATTAGCCAGCTTTCAGGCATTTTTAATCCAGTCAACAGCGAAGACGCTATAAATTCTAGCTGCACTACGTAAATTGTTTTCCAAGTTACTTAAGAATTGTTGCGGGATCCACAACAGATAGCAACAGCAACAGCAGCATCAGCAGCAGCAGTGGGTGGCGCTGACGTTGCAGGCAACAATTAATGTGCTTTTAATTCAACTTAAGTGCGCATTCGTAATTGCAAAATTACACCTAAGTACGCAGCATTTAAAGTTTACCCACCTCAAATAGCAACTGCAGCGGTGCAGCAATGCGCCAGCTAACAGCTAAGCTCCACTCTCGAGTGGCTTTCAGTTTAATGAAATTTTCGCTTAAGCCGTTCGCCTGGCTAAAAGTGTAGCTCGCTTAATTTATGCCGCCAGCTTATAGAATTGTTTTGGCCCAAAAAAGAGCTAAGCTCTTGGCGGTATGTTATGAACAGCCAAAGCCAACATAAAACGTGTAACAAATTGAATTTTTCACACACACACACACACACACACACACGCCCACTACACACGTCTAGCCACACACTTAACAAGTTTCGGTGCGGGCTCAACCATATTGAAAAATGTGACAATATTTTTCACAACAAAATTGTCTGACAGGTGGGCCAGATTAAGCTGCTGGCACTGCAGTTGCCGGCGCTTGTACCTAAAATTTGAAATATTGTTGCTGGCTTTTTTGCACACGCTGCAAAAGATTTCTTACGCACTATGCAGCCACACTTTAAGCTACTTAAACGTGGGAGTTATCGCTGCAAAGGCAAAAACTATTAGTCAAGAGCGAAAGCGGCGAGATAATATATGTATGTTTCAGCTTAAACGATTATAATATTTACCTGAATCTAACACAAAAACCAGCAACGAAGCATTATACTTTAAGCTTTGAGAATGCAGAATGTGGAAAAGCCAAAAATATATGAATATAACTATAAATTGGAAGCAGCTTAAAAATATGTATATATCCGATTTAGGTAAAAAAGATCATAATAGTAATTAATAAAGTTTCAAAATAATAATATTAATGATAGGAGATTTATGAACAGATTCTCTACTCAAAACTATTAAAATAAAGGAGTAAAAAAAAAAACATAACTTAAAGAATAATTAAAAGCAACTTTTAGGAGAAGCTGAAGCGGGAGCTCGTCCCACCAATAATCCTAAGTACAGCTCATTAAAAATCTAGCTGATATCATTTTACTCATATCATTATCATTTTACACAAATAAGCGGTGTCATTTAACCAGTGCACCAAAATATTTGGCTTAGAGCTCACATTTGCTCGCCGACTGTTTACAGATTGTGGCTAATTAGGGCGTGGCAACCTGCACTGAGTGGCAAGTGCTGCAGCAGCACCAAAAACAACAGTAAATGAAGCCCTTTGAAGGATTTTGCTTCATTTGCGTGCAGACAACAACAGCGCTCGCCAGATTTATGCCATAAAAGCAGCGCAGCTAGGCGACTAGCCGGGCTAGGTCGGCCACGTTGACTGTTGGCATTGGCGCTAGAGCTACAGATAATTAGCGTCAGCTCAGTGCAAGATACAGCATAATGGCTGCCCGTTGAGTGGCTTTTACGCGTCGCTAAGTAAGCAGCATAAAGATGGAAACTAATTTAATTGGCGTGAAAGTGCATAAAATGCATATGTGTTGGCTGTGAGTGTGTGTGTCTCTGCGTGTGTGTGTGTGTGTGTGTGTGGTTGGCCAAACCCATTGCAATGGTTAACGAGAATGTAATGCATACGTAAAAGCAAATATCATTTATTCTCATTTGTTTTCCATTTGTGAAGTGATGTGTAAATAATTAATTAAAGTTGAATCGTTTACCAATCCACAAATATTTGCCTTGGCCACAAAGTAAAGAATGTATACATGTATTGGTTTTGTGAAGTCTGCCCTGGATAGCTAGATCAGGCCTAAAGGTAAATGGAAGTAATGCTTGACTTTCATTCCCTAGCATACATCATTATGGTGGGCCTGCGCATGCAAATGGTTACGAGAATATTTCAGCAGATAAACAGTTGAATTAAATGCAAGTTGACTGTCACTCATTTGAATTGGGCAAACAAATGCACACACATTCAGCTGGCATCGTGAAGGCGGCACGACCTTTTTCATGTTATTCTTTTCCGCTGGCACGATGGGTGAGGGAGTGAGGATGGGATGAGGGGCTGGGGCGAGGCAGTCAGTGAGATATGTCTGGCTGGCTGGCAGGGTCAGGCGGGGACTGGCAATAAGTAATTCATTACTTTAGTCATGCATTGTCATGCAATGTTGGCCACGCTTTTTCACGATATTTGCATTGCTGGCGTTTGTATTTTTATGGCTGCATATGGGCGACATATGCAACGTCTACGACTGCATGTCAAGCTCAAGCTGAGAACGGCGAAGCTGTTGCAATTTGTATGCAAAATTGTTTTACAAATTGAGCAAGAAAGATGGCGTAAGCAGAATGCACACAACATATACCGACTCTAACTACTGCTGAACCAACTCTCACTCGAAGCGAACGGAACAGAGCAGAGCAGAACAGTAAAGAAACGAAACGAAGCGGAGGCAAACAAGCGCCATGTCGCACCAGCTCCAGCCTCAGCACGTTGACTATCAAGAATTCACATACGACACTCGCATCACGCTTGTTTTTCTTTTCTCAGATACCCTGTAAGTCTGCGAATGATGCAGGATGAGGTATAAGAGGCTGAAGCAAGCGTTGATGAGTTTCCTGAGAACCACAATTCAAGTTATATATAAATAAAATAACAATAGATATATATCGATTATATTATATATAAATATGAATACTTTTATTTATCATTTATTATATTTATTTATTTATTAATAAGCCTGAAAGCCTTTGTTATATAGACTCAATTCTTTTTAGCAATAAATAAATAAATAATTTATTGACAATCTCAAATTAAAGCTTACAGAGTAAGGCACTGGCTATTGAGGCCTTTGGCTTGACTTTATTTATATTTTTATTTAACGTATCCAATCAAGACTCCCAAGAGCTTCATCATCCAACAGAGGTTTGCTTAAGCAAACAAAACATTTCTAGCCCTTGTCCATCTCTTTCGCATTTTAAGTAACTTCGCACAGGATATTGCCTAGTCGTGCACTTCCGCTTGAGGCATTTTCTGCTAGTTTCCTTTTGCCTTTCTATAAATTTTTGAATTTTCAGCATTTTCCTTTTGCCGGCAAACACATGACATACTTTGGCACAGACGTGTGTGCTTAAATGCTGTCATTGTCTGACAGTTATATATACACATACAGACACACACCAACACACACACACATGCTCTCACAAACGCACACACACACGCACCCATCAGACAATGCATTTTTTTGCAACTTTCCTTTTGGTATGCATAAAAAAAAGTAAACGATAAAAAAATGGAGATCTTTTTCAATGGATTCAGTGTAATTCCAATATTTACATGATTAATTGAGTTTATTTTTAATTTATAACAAACAAAAGCCAAACTGATTACAAGTCCCCATACCGAGCGTTGCATTCATTATGAGTAAGTTTAAATAAAACAAGATTAATTGAGTTTCAACCCACAGCCCCTGGGGGCTACCCATAAAATGAATCTATTGTTTAGCGCTGCGTGTTGGGTATCTTTTTTCCATAAACTCCCACCCTCTCTCTCTCTCACTCTCGCTCTCTGTGTGTGTTTGTGTGCTATTACAAAATCATTAAGCTTTGTGTTCCCTCAAGTGGATCCACTCTCAGCTCAACTTGCAGCTAGTTGAGCAAGTTTCTGTTCGGTTATCTTGAAAACTTTATAAGCCGATGACTTTCTGCACTGATCCACTTTTAAATGGTAACAGGTGTTGGCTTCTCCAAATATACATGTACCATGAATAAACCCCATGCACAAGTTCATAAAATGCGGCACAAACTTTGAAGAGATGTAAGCGCACGTAAGTATGCTACAGTTTTTCATCTGCGATATATGCGTACACGAATTCGAGGTTGAAATTGAGTAAATTCTATAGGAACGTCATTTTTTCACAGACGTACAGATTTTTTACTTCAATATGATTGTAACTTCTGCAGATTTTCATGGGAACTGAGCGCCGTGTTGATGCTATTAACTCTTTTTTGCTGATAGTGTATCTCAGCATCGATATAATTTGTGTGTGCTTTTTCACGATGTCATCCAACGTAGTTTATATGAATTAAAGTTATGCTTTTATGCTTATCCATGTCATCCTTGTATACTCTGCACAGGCGAAATCAGGGTATATGGGCATATGCTGATGTGGAATTGAGGGAAGCATAACAGACTCTATATAAGTATGCCATGTATTTTTAATCGGAATGACAAGATGAGCAGGTGACCTAGCCATGTCCGTCTATTCTTCTGCTCATCATTTTCTCTATATGCAACATATTTGTTATTCACATGGCTCAGGGTATTTTCTAGTTCATAAGTCTCGACTAAAGTACTATTGCTTTTTAAAATATTTATATATGTATTTGCGGTTTTCTCTGGACGCATGAATTTTCTGCGTTTTTTAATAGAGTATATCGGCTTGCACAAAACCTTTCCACCATTTGAAGTTTGAATTGCACATGCAATTTAATTGCAATAAATAAATAAATTTCAATTAAGTGAATAGCAAAAAACCGCTGGCTTTCACATTGAATGCATTTATATATTTGTCATTGCGTATTTATTTCAATATTTGCATTAAGCGCAATTGAATTTTGCAGCTCTTGTGACTCTGCATGGCTCTGGCAGAGCTGTAAGTACAAGTTTGAGCATTTTATCAGCAATGTCGCAGCTGAAATTTGTGTGCCAGACTTTTGGCCACTTTGAAATTTGAATTGTTCCAGGGCTCAATTTTCAAGTTTGCCCGCATGTGCTTCATTTGTTTGTTGGCCAGAGTCCACTCGGCGACGACAACTTTGTGCTGCGTGCCGCATGCCGCATGCCGCATGCCTCGACTGGGGCTGAGAGCTGAGCTGAGGTGACGGTGAAGTGGGAATCGTCTATTGAGCGAACTTTTTGAAAAGTGGAATTGCATTTGCTCTGCTTGAGAAACTATTATAACTTCTGCCATGCCGCCAAGCAAGAGTTTCAGTTCATCCAACTATGAAAGTACTTTATGTGCGCTAACAAAAATATTTCTTTTATTGAGTTTCGCCTTCTGCGTCATTCGATTTTAGGCTGTGCCGCACATCCGCCGCTTCTGCCAACCACTTGAATGCAGCACAAAAGTTTTCAGCTCAAAGCAATGCGAATAGCTGCCGCCAAGTAGCGGCTGCCACAATTGATACTCGGCCCATTGTTAACAGTCGGGCACAAAGGCGCAGACACAGCTGGAAATGAAAACGAGCCCAATTGTGAAGATGGAGCCGAAGATAGAGATAGTAAGTCTATGTAGTCAGTGTTATATGATACACAAGTGCTGTCAGGCTACTAACAAATGCTTTTATTTACTTAGTTCCGCACTCTGCGAAACGGCCAACGTTCAGCCTACGCCTGGCTGAAAAATAACAAAGCTATGAGCAATGGCTTGGACTCTTTTAAGTCTTAAATATACAGCTTAACTTTTTATTTAGCTAATGCCTCTTTTAATGGACACTGTTCAGTTCTATTTTCTACTGATGTGAGGGTCTACTAATATAGTTTCACTTAGATATCTCACCCCAAAGCTGTCTAAAAACTAATTCTATATGCCAGCTTCCATTAATAAGAATTTTGGTAAAATAATATTTTATATCCTCGCCAATTATCATGTATATTAATAGCTGTCTTTATAAGCAATTGTAAACGCATACCATATCATTATCATAACTCAATGTGCTCACAATATCAATCCTATTTGCATACCGAAAAAAAAACTAATTACACCTGTAATAAAAAAAATGCTACCTGCATGACATTTACCAGTTTTTCGCATACAAATCACCTGCATAATTATATGCCGCAATACGGTTGAATATTTTAGCGACATTTTTCCACACATTATTGCATATATGAAAATTATTCGAAAAAAAAAATAGATTGAACAACAAGAATGCAGTTTAAATTTTATGAGTCTTCGTAATTTAAAGAAAAATTAAACAGGCTTTTAAAACCGTTATACACTACATTTTAATGCAACTCTTGAGCCATTCGCAGTATGCTTAAAAAACGGAATTTAAAAATAATTATTATTATTTGTTAATTATATATTTAATATATATGTATCGCAATTAGCCATAAATTGATTTTTGAGTAATAAAAAAATATACATATATTACAACTCATTACATATATACATATTTCCATAAAACGGAATAATTTTAAACTATTAAATTCGAAGTACTAAATTCGAAGCTTTAAAAGTTGAGGATAAAATATAAACTTTTGTACCCAAGGCAAAATTTCCAATTCACTTGACCAGAGCTCTGCTTCTGTCAGTTTTGAGGAAGGTTAGGCCGAAGATAAGATTTCACTTACATGAAAGTTTAGTTAATTAACTAAACTTTCAATTAAATATTTTCCAAGAATGCATTCATCTTTCAACCAAATATATGTTGGCATGTTGATTTATTTCAAGAAATAATACCACTTTTAAAATGATTTTTCATTACTCTTTTCATTTTAAAATCATAGCCAATGCTTCCAAAAATGAACTGACAATCAGGTAAGGCTAAGCGCGAAGCAATGTAAATATATTATATATGTATGGCAGTTCATTCAATTGAGCTATGTCTAAGGAATACCCTACCACTATCTATGCAGCTATTATCCCTAACGAGCGACTATATTAAATGCAAAGTTGTTCTGTTCCAGTCAGTTAAACTGTCACATAGTTGTCAGCACAAATACTTTTTTTACAAACATATCTGATATACAATGATAAAATTTCGTGTAATAAAAATACAAATTGCATATTTCATTTTAAATGCAATTCTGTCAAATGTTTTACGGTGCATTTAGCAATAAAAACTTGATTTATAAACAAAACAAATTAACAAAGTTGTTTTTTTTTTTCTCCAAACGTGGCTAACTAATGTGACACATAAATTTTGTAACATTTGAAATAGGCAAATTATCGCTTTAAAATTTATAAAACTAACCGCACGGTGGGGCGACATTGTTTGAAAAACTTCCGCACACACACTCACACACACTCACACACACACCAGCACACAAACGAGCCGCAGAGTGCGGCATATGCTTGCCGCAGCAGATGTTGCTATTGTTGTTGTTGTTTTCATTGTTGCTAGTTGTAGCATTGTTGGTTTGCTGCTGCTTCTTGTTTATTGTTGTTGTTTTTGTTGTTTTTTTTTCTGTTTTTGGTTAGCTGCCGTTGTTTGTTGCGCTAGTTTTGCGGTCGCGCTTTGTTTTGCATCAGACAATGCAACAACAGCAAAAACCTTTGCAAAATTGTTGCCAACATGCCGAGTGGCTGCACGGTGGGTGCGAGTCTTGCAACAAAAAACTGCATTACTATGCAATGGCAGCGACTGGGGCAGCCAAGTTTTAATTACGTAAAATATTTTTGCGTGCACCCGCTCTAATCAACTTAAAAGCCAACAGCAACTATAGCAGCAGCAGCAGCAGCAGCAGCATTAGCCCAAAACTGCAATTCGGCAACATGGTCAAAGGATTGTTGCAACTGCAGCTCTGCTACAAGTTTGTGCGCCACTTCACAAGCCCTTAAAAACGTTGCAACGAGCGCAGCGCAGCGCAGCACCTAATAATTGCAACATTCGCTCGGGCGTCAGTTAGTCAACATGGCCGACTGTCAGACAGTTGTCGCTGTTGCTGTTGCTGTCGCTGTTGCTGCTGTTGCTGCTGTTGCTGTTGCTGGTCTTGTGTAATTACTTGGTGAGAAGCATACGCAAAATGGTTGATCTGCCAGTTGCCGAAGCGACAAAACCTTGCAGTAGCAGCAGCAGCGGCAACAACATCAGCAACAACAGCAGCAGCAACAACAACAGCAACAACATCCGCTCTAACAATTACAGACTACAGGCAGAGCCCTCTAAGTGCTTTCTGACATGCCACTATGTGGCCCTCAACTGTATCTAGCCATGTGTGCGGCTGTGTAGGTGTGAACAACATTTATTAACATGCGCTGCGTGTGTGCGTGTGTATTGGTGTGTGTGCGTGTGCTTTCTGTGTAAAAGCAATTTAGTTTACTGCTGCAGCAACGTAAACGTTGCCCGGCGGCTTTTAGCTGATTCATGGCTAAACGTTCTACATGAGTGTGGGCGAGTGTGTGTGTGTGTTCCTTTGTGTGCATGTGTGTATGGCAAACAGTGCGTATGATTGATATCTGTCCAACAAATGCGCACAATAACACTAGCTGAAAGTATACTACTCAAAAATTACAGCCATGGCATTTATAGACATCATTCGTAGAGCTTTAAGCGGAAAGTCGAGACTAAATTTTTGGAGAATGAATAGATAAAAAGATTAAAGGATTTTACATTTTAGAAAATAGTAAATATTATGAGCTTTTTAATTACAATTATCAACTTTCTTTGCGCCGCACATTAAAATGCAATTATTTATTTATTTACTTCAGAGTAAGAATGTACTATAGTATTTATATAATATATTCATTTGATTTTTTATGAATATATATTTTTTATATGTATATATATTTATATATATAATAAAAACAGAATTTAAAAATTAATTTAGAGAAAGATAAATAATTATTTGTATTAAAAATAGATATATTCCTAATTAAACAAAAATAATAAATAATAATAATAATAAATATATTTAAAAACAAGAAAGAAAGCTCTAGTCGAGACTGCTCGACTACGAGATCCCCTGAACCCTACAAGCAACTGATATTTCAATAATAATTAGAAAACACACACGCACACACACACACTCACATATACAGGCGATTTCGCTTGGGTTGCGCTGCAGTGTTGGCAATATAATGAGAACTTATTTGTTGAATAATTTAATTTCTAGACGTACGATCATAATGAAACTTTCAGAACGTAATCATGATGTTAAAATGTATGTGTATACCGAAGCACAAGTCTCTAGTATTTGATATACGACTTTTACAAAGATGATGGTAAGGGGGTGGATTTAGGGGTGGGGGGTAAATTTTAACAAAAACCGAAATTGTATAAATTTCATCTTAATATACATTTTAAATTTGGAGACTCTAGCTTGAAAGATGTAGGAGATATAATTTTTAAAGTGATCTTCGATAAGGTTTTTTATCGATAAAAAAGTATCGGAATGAGTTATCGTTTTTTAGTGATAAACTCGATATCCGCGTGATATATACGGACATTTTAAAAAAAAGTTGAAGTCTCTAGCTCCTATATCTTCTGAAATCGACGCGTTCATACATACGGACGGACGGACGGACGGACGGACGGACGGACGGACGGACGGACGGACGGACGGACGGACAGACAGACGGACAGGGCTAAATCAACTCAGTTCGTCGCCCTGATCAAGAATATATATACTTTGTGGGGTCTGCCACGCCTCCTTCTGCCTGTTACATACTTTTAACAAAACCATTATACCCTGATTTCCCATTTTCAATGGGTTCAGGGTATAAAAAATCAAGAAACTAAACTTTCTTCATAAATAAAACATACATATATAAAAAAATACATACATTAAAAAATATGCTTAGCTCAATTTCCAAGAAATTACAAAATTTACATTTTCAGCTCGTCTAATTTTAAACACAATTCGATTTTAAGCTGACAGGTAAAATTTTGTGGCCAACTAGCTCTATGCAAAATACCCGTTATCAGGTAGAGTCAAGTGGGTGCGTAAGGGTCTCTGTGTACGTGTGTGTGTGTGTGTGTGCGTAGTTAAGTGTAGGCGTAACAAAGTAGATACAAGCAATAGATAAGCAGACATAAATCACTTGTGTTACCTGAGCGAGTGGACCGCACTAGCCGGCTAGCTCACTAGCCGGGGTTGACTTTGTGCTGATGTTTTGGCCAGAAACTGTTAATCAACTGCAAACATGACTTGAGCAAATTATGCAAGCGCATAGCCCTCTGGCCAAAGGGCGGGGCCCGCTCAATAAAGGGCATTCAAGCAGAATGTGAGCATTGTATTAAATATTTGCCAACACAGGCAGTTAATGAAAATCGCTGGTGGCTTTGCGGCTGCTGGGTCAAAGACCAATCAATCAATATTATATTACATGTTTTTTTTTTCCCACCCACCCTTCTGCCCGATGCGATTTCAATCGAACTCAATTGCCACAAATTGCGGCACACATCACAGCAAATGCAATTATGTGTAAATTGCATTTTATTTGATTTTCGATTTAAGCCTGGAAATTGGCTTATGCAAATTTGTGATAGTCAATTACATAAATTCAAATTGATGCAATGCCAAACATCTTTTGGCCAAATGAAGCCGGGACACTTGGCTCTCTCAAATGTATCAAGTAATTTTGTTGTTATTAACACTTTAGGCTAATACAGGCCTCCATACATATTTGACCCGAGAGTTCACATATATCGGATTACAAATATCTAATTCGTATGGATTTAGAGAGTTCTATTTTGTCATATAGCCTTGAGGCAGACGGACGTGCAGACAGCTTTATTGAATCAACTGCTGCTGCTTATTGAGAAAATGTAAACTTTATACCGATGAGCGGCCTCACATTTTCCCTACCCCATTACTGTCTTTCTCTCTCTCTGTTTATCGAGAAAATGTAGGCACTATGGAGTCAGTCGGCTTCACCCTTCCTCACCTCCATTTGAATTATTTCCCTTGCTGTCCGTCTGTCTTTCTCTTACTATCTCTCATTCACCTAATCTCTGTGACTCTCTCTCCTTCTGGCTTTCCCTTTCTGCCTCTCTCTCTTTGTCACTCTCTCTTTGTCACTCTCTCTCTCTCTCTCTCTCTCTCTTTCACTCCCTATTTCTCTCTTTTTCTCTCTGTATCACATTATTACTCATTCCTTTCATTCCTGTAGCACTAGAAATTTTCAATCAATTATCAGTCTGGTCCTGAACTTAATAATTAGTATTATATATATAAAAAGAGTCCCACTAGCATAATCGAGTGCATAGTATAAAAGTTCACTAACTTTTATACATAAATTATAGATATACATACTTTCCTCAAACATGTGGAACGCTAAGCTTTCAAAGGCCAAATTACTTAAATGGCTGAAGTTGTAAATGAAAATATAAATAATTATGCAATTCAGTTATTGATACGCGTATCTGTCCATTTGCAATGCAGAGCTTATTACAGTCACGCTGTGGACGTATATGTCTCGCATATTTTGTAATTTTGTTTTCAATTATCAAAAATACTGTTGCTCTTGCTGTTGGACCTGCTGCGAACAGTATTATGCATTTGCGGAAAATGCATTTCGAATTGCAATCGCGCTTCATTTACAATTAATATTGGCAACGTTTCGATGGTATTTGGGGTATTTGGAGGAGCGTGCGCCACCTACGTAATTTCCAAATATTTGTCTGTTTGTAATATAATCAACGCAATGGGCGGTATTTTAAATGGACTGGCGAAGTGCACTTAAGGGGCGAAGAGAGCTAGAGTATAAATATATTTTGATAATTTAAATAGCGAATGCGGTGCGCAGCATTCGCTAATTGAAGTGTCAGTTCGGCTCACGTTGCGTATACGCAATGCTCATTCACTGCTATCATTGGAATTGCCTAAGAGAGGTAATATTGAAATGGTTTAGTCCGTCGTAATGGGTGCAGCAGCAGCAGGTGCATCGCGCATGGTGTTTAATTAAATGTCGAAATCATTCGCTTTCAAGCTCCATTCAAATAATTGTAATTAAATATTTCTGCCATTTCGTATTTCTTTTTTTGTTTTGTGTGTGTCCCAGAGTATAAATATTTGTCACACGCGTTGCTCTTGTGTAATCTAAATAAACACATTTAAATATTCGTTGCTAGTTGTGACAGTGATTAATGTTTAGCAAATGTATGGCCTTTCAAATATTTATGTGCCGCATTCGCAATCGCAATTGTCTCTAAACAACAATGCGTAATTTACAACGAATGCATTACATTAAGTATACGCAACGTTGAACAGCATTTATGTGATGCACGCACACACACACACACTGCATTGACTGGTTGTTGGCCAATATTTGACCAGAATTGTTGTTACCTTTTTGTTGATTTGCATTTTGTCCGCATTTCAAATGGAATTTGCGTCCAGCCAAGATCATCGGACCCATCCAGCAGTTGCCTATGGGCAACTAATTGTCGCTTTCGCATGCAAAGCCTAATTGCCAGTTGCTTCAAGCTGTCAGTCAAACATTTTGGCAAGTTCTCATACATAAATTCCAGCTGCTAATTTTGAGAATCTTTGCTAGGCCATCAACTGTCACAACTGACGAGTTTTCAGTTGATGTTGAGAGCCGAATTTACGAAAGACGAGCAATAAACGATATTTGTGGAAACTCTGCGAAATGCAAACTAAATTTTTAAGTTTTATTTTTCGTGTTTTCCCTTTAAATATTAAAAATATACACATTTTTGAAATCTGGATGCAATTGTTTTTTGTTACTTTTTACTTCATTCATTAAAAATGAAACAATTTTCAAAATAAATCTATTTAAAAATAAACTTAAAAGTCAAAGCGAATATTCAATATTCTAGCGGAAAAAAAAATAAAGAAACTTTTTAATATTTGCAAATGGAACTTTATGAAAAGAAATTTGTATAATTTATTGACTTATTGTTTACTTCGACATCAAATAATAATTTTTTGGTCCATAAATATTCAGGCGAAAAAAAAAAATATGATTTATTTCTGTATTTATGTGCGTCAATCCAAATGGACTCAAACAAACGAGAGCTAATAATTGAGTTTTTCTATGCTTGCTCATTCTATTTCCCTTCCTCTCTCCACCCTCCTCTCTCTTTATCTATCTCTCTCTCTCTCTCGATTATTTATTGCTCGTTTAAGGCTATAAATGAGTACATTTATCATTCATCCACTGGCTCTCTTTATTTATTCTTTCTTTTTTTTTGTATTTTTGTATTTAGTTTGTCTCTTTGGCAGTTGGCCCAGTTGAATTTGCTTAGATTTATCTTGATATAAAAGTACTTGAATTGCCATGCCCGACCAATTTGTCTCGTTCATTTGATGCATGTCGCAGTGGTTTCTGGACTATCTAGCATTAAATTTTTGTTTGCTGTGTGCACACAGACTGTCCACAAAATAATTCCTTTTACCAACGATTTCTGTGTAGTAGAGTGCTCTGTGGCAAGTGCCAAGTGGCAAGTGGCAAGCGGCAAGTGGCAAGTGGCGTTAGGCAAGCGTCGAAGCTGCCAAAGACAGCATCGCACTTGGACCAAACAAACTTGTTTACACATTTTTGGTTGCTCAATTTCTAATGTCAACAGGCAAGCCAACAACACACCAGACAGCACACGCACACACACACACACACACACACACCCATACAATCACATACACCCTTACCCTTGCCAGCAAAAGTTGTTTGTCCTTGTTGTCCTTGGCTAGTTGCTGACATAACTGGCGCAGCTCCTCTGCATTCATGGCCACACTCAAGCCGAACGAGCTGGCAACGCTGTTGCCAAACATTGAAATTGTGGCTAACGGTGAGGTATATTGGTTATGAGTGAGCCTATGTAACAGCCATTCATTCCTCATTCGCCTTCGTATTGTTGGAAGCAAAAATACTCTTTTTAACGAGTATAAAAACTAATTGACAACCGTTCATTAATTGTGCTCTATGATGAGCAGACATGCATAATGACAATGATAAGGATGATGTCATAGCACATCATTAAAATGTACGCCTTGCTTTCACTGTCAATGCTTCAGGCTTTTCGGTTGCTACGGCATCTATATTGTCCTCTCCTCTTACCCATCCTCTTTATCGTGTCAGACATCAAAATAGGTTGCTTTGCTGCCCACCTTTACATGGATGTCGGCAAAAGATGAAAAGAATGTATATATATAGACTGTGTACTGTCTGCACTCTCCGATCGATTTCAGAACAAAACTTAGTCGGAATTTTGGTCTAATTTGATAAGTTGAACTCGTGTCGATTCTAATCAACAAACTGTCAATGTATAGTTAAGAAAATAACTAAATAATTCTTTTAGGCGTTTTATATATATTTCTATTTATCAAGTTGCAAATCGTAACGAATGGTAAACATAATAAGTTGTTATCAATTATTTTTGCAGACGTTTACTCTTGTTTAGTCAGAATTTACCATATACTAGGAATTAATTACATGCTTCCAGCTCTGTTCCATCTCAACTTCTAGTCGAATAGCCCTGGCCAGAGTAAACTTGTCCGCCTTGTTTGTTTTGCACAGTTCTTGTAATATTTTTTGGCTGCGGCTTTCTTTGCATAACGACAATTTCTTTGACGTTCGAGCATAAAATTTTTCTAGAAAAAGAAATGATTTGTGCATGAATTTGGCCATGGTTGAAGGTGTTTGCTAAGAGATTTATGCAACTCCAATGGCCTGACATATTGAATAATTTAATGATCACAGTCTATTGGCATTTGCAATTGGCCGGCTAAGAAGTCGATTGTTAAAATCATTCGCTTTCCATTTGCTTTAATCAAGCAATTCCATATCGGATTTCAGTGGCTTTGCGTACAGGTTTTATTTTTCAATTTCGCAGCCTTCGGCGTATGCAAATCAGCTGCATAGCTCCGATCCAATTCCTGTGGACTGCTGCGAGGCTAATCCATTGCAATGATGACGTTTAGTGGCTCAAGCGACAGTTGTTAAATTTTTATGCGCCATAAAAAGGCCCCACCCGAGTCTCTTGCTGTCTCTCTCTCTCTCTCTCTCTTTCTCTCTCTCTCTCTCATTCGCTCTATCCAGCTCCTTTTTGCCTGCACTGTAGCTATCCAGCTTTATCTATGCTTCTTAGCTATTCCTTCATGAAAGTCTGTACTAATTTCAGCTTAATTCCATTTTGAACAGAATTTTGTAATTTTTTTTTCAGCTGGTTTTTATAGCCCACAATTTGCCAGACTTGCTTGCATCTTGCTGTATGTGTGTGTGTGAGAGAGAGAGAGAGAGAGTTTGGGCTGCATTAATATGGAAATTTCAGTGCGTGAGTCTCTCTTTGGCTATTTCATTCAATTAGAGTGTGGAGCATGACCTGCCTTTTATGCCCTATCGTATTTGCTTGTGCCTTGGCTTATTTCAAATTATGTTTGGCTATGCGGAAATTTTTGGACAAAGCCCAAGGCACATCAATTTTAATCATAGCCATTGGAACGTGCTTTGCATGCGCAAATAGTAATTGCCTACAAGGACACACAAACGCTCGACTGTGGGCGGGAGATGGGGGAGGCCTTCAGCATATCAGGCGAGAAACTTTGCAGCCACGCACAACACTTGGCCGAAAGAGTCAAAAGGCGACGCAGTAAATCAAAGCTAAGCCCAGAACGTTGATGGCCAGTCAGTGTCATTTAAACACACACTTGGCGCCTTTCGCACACACACACACACACACATGCAAACAGTCGAGTCCAGGCACCTTGTGTTGCAGCTGCATGCGAACTTTGAACTTGCAACACTGGGCAGCTTAACCCGTTTAATGCCCTTATCTGCTTTCGCATTTCACTTGAATGCATTTGCGAAGCTTGGCTCGAGTTCTGCGCATTTCGCCAGGCCTTTACTTGACTTGAGTTAGCTTTGCGCTTTGGCACTGCCTTTTGGCATCTAATGCAGCTTTGGCTGGCCGAGGCAGGCCGACAGCCACGAGGCCAGGCAGGCCGGTACTGCTCCAGCGCTCGTTCTCTAAATCCCTTGTCTATAAGCTGGCAAAAGGCTTTTGGTCAGCCTGCCTGTTTGGCCACAGCAAAGGTCCGATCGATGGCGTGCTTTAAGCTTAAAGTACACAGCACTCACACATACACACACACACTGACACCCATCGACTCTGATCCCTTTGTCAGGCTTTAAGGCTCAGTTGTAAAAAAAAAAGTGAAGAGCCGGCTTTGGACACGCCGCTCTCTGTTCCTTTGCCTGTCGCAATTTGTCGAGTCATTTTATACTATTTCATTTCATTCTGCACGCTCACTACTCAAATTTGTCATTAGGCATCGCTCATCCCAGTGCCGCCAACTGCTCCATTACCTTACTATGACTTCCTGGACTAAAAACTTGCTGGTTCGTTGCCTTTGAACAATGCGCTGGCAGCTAATCCTTTCGAGTTATTATATAGCTGCAACATAGTTATGGTTTTGCCTGACGAACTTTCGGAGCAGACCCGCTGCCATTCGCTAAGCTGCTTACCGTCTGCTGCTCGCAGCGACGGTGTCGCTGCTCTGAGTGAGCAGCTCAGTTTCAGCAATTGACTTTTTGTGCTCACTTTAAGATTTATTGTTTGCCAGCCACTTGACATTGACATTTCAAACGAAAACTTACAGAGATGGTTTCCTTTATTATTTATATGGCAAATGCAATATATGACAAGCAGCTTAACACATAAGTTATTTGCCACGGTTCGCTCTAATAAGCAGCTTGCGAGCAATAATACTTTATCAAAATAACTCATACGCCGCATGGAGCGATGCGACTCAAAGAATTTTCGCCAAACTTGCAGAGATGACAGTTTCATTTTCCCGGAAAACTGAGCTCGGAATGCCTTATATTGTGTAGCCATAACAAAGCAGCCAAGGAAACTCTTAGTTGTCTGATGATCAATAATAATACGATTCCTAGAACATATTTGTGTATATGTATATGTATATGTATAAGCTCATCATTTCTGCATAATTTGTGAATATATACAAGTCACGAAACTATATATATATAGCTGTTAGTCGTCAGAGCGTCTCATGCATCCAGATTCATATCAGTTTCGATATTATGAATCTCGGCATAAAGCATCAATCATCATCAAACAAACATAATCAATCAAGCAGGCATCCAAGAGTTAGTCATGTGTAACTAGGCGTATGAGTGTATGAGTGTATGAGTGTGTATAAGTATGCATTCATATTTTATTAAAAAAGAGTAAAATATATATGTTTCATATTTTTATAGTCAAATATAAAAGAGCAATGTATTTATATTTTTTATATTTTGGCTTTCTTTTATGAGAAAAATTCAATATTTATTTATATTTTTTTTTTATTTTACCCTTCAACTAATTTTAATAATATCTGCTTTCCTATTCAAATGCTGACAGCACTGTAAAAATATATACAACACACACACACACAGTTGAAGAGACACACACACACACACACACACATAAATATTTATTTTAACCGCATTGAATTTGGCAATATGTCAGAATGCGGTTTTCTGGCCAGTAAACTTTACCTAAAAGTTCAAAGAGCTGCTGCGCTGCATAAATAAGTTGCGAAAGGCGGAGTGCTTCAAACTAACCGCCCCACCGCCTGCCCGCCCACAAAGTTGTGCGCCAAGTAAACATGTGTTGTAATGAGTTATTGCTTTCTTTGCGCGCTCCACTCGGGCCGCTGCCCAACATCACGAAAATCAATAGCCGCCAAGCGTGGCTGCTGTAGCCAAGTTGAACTCGTTATTTTCCACAGTCCATGCCAATTGCAATGCACTGTGTGTCTCTCTGTGTGTGTGTGTGTGTATGTGCATGAGTTTTTTTTATAGTATGGGCGCCTGTACTAATCGTAGCATATCAGTTACGCAGCGCACGTTGCCATTTTGTCATGCGCGGCCATTTTTTTCCACTTTTGCGGCAGGTTGCATCTGCATATTGCCACATAAATCCGGCAATATGCAAGCCAGAGCCACTGCAGTTGCTCCTTTGTTTCTCGCCCTCTCCCTCCCTCTCTCCCACTCTCTCGCACTCTTCCTCTGTGCACATTGTCAGAGAGTCACGTGCTTCATCTTTGCCGTAATATAAGTGCCAGGCAGACTTTTGTCTATGGAGCCAGCTGCATGAGCTATGCTGTCATTTAACGCCTTTTCGAACTTTTGAAGCGGCACACAAAAAGTATAAAAACAATATACATAAATGGTTTCCGTCATAAATTTTGCGCTAAAAGGGGCCAACAATACAGCTATAGCTCAATATATATATGTATGTGTGTATATGAATATCTATATATTTGAGTAAGACTTTGCACGTTTCGTGTGAAAAATCGTTTAAAATTCAATTTGCCAAAGTCGCCAAATGTGCGAAGCATTTGTCAAAAGCCAGCGGGGAACAGTGGAGCAACGTGCCATGAAAAATGAAGTAAAAATATGGAGAAAAAAAATTATAGTATATGAAAACTTAAAGTGAAGTGAAGTAAGGCGCTTAAAGGTATTTTACATAGTATAAATTTTTTTTTTAATTTGAAAATGAGCGTAAAGAATATATGTATTATAAGTTTGTATTATAAATATATAAAAAATAAAATATAAATATAAAATAAATATTTAAGGTATAATATATAAAATATTTTTAAAATTAAAATTATTTTTAAACTAAAAATTTAATTTAATTTAAAAACCTCAAAAAGATAATCTAGTTTTAATATTTTTAGTTTCATCAATTTTGCATGCAACAATAAAGGGGATTATTAAATATTTATACATATGTTCACTCTATTACCAAACTATTTATACTATATTAACTAAGCCATCCGGTTCTAGTTCCACTATTCACAAACATAAACGAAACATAGTAGTTTTGCCTAATACATACCAACATACACACCAACACACACACACACACACACCGCTGCATGACAGACTGTCGCATAGATCAACGCGATGACGTCGACACGGAAGTTGCCTTAGAATTTCCGCTTGTTCCGCTGTCAGCTTCAGTGCCGTATCATCCCAGCCGAATGTCTCTAGCATTCATGACATTTAAGTTCGCCTTCTTCTTCTTCTTCTTCGTATGCTTCTTCGCCTTCAACATCATCATCATCATCAGCATTGTGCACATCATCATCGTTTGTCGCCGTCAACGTCGCCTGTTTGTCGCCTGTCAGCCGTTCACCCAGATGTCTAACGATTTGATGGCAAATGAGTTGCCAAAATAGTTGCGTTTTATGGTTAAATTTGTTGTAGGTAAATGAGTTTTCACAGTTATTTTGTTGTTGATTTGCATACCACGTACAAAATATATATAAGGGTAGCTTTAAACACTGAATTGCAGCGGTATAAAAAAAAAATTGTTGACTTTATGGCGCTATATTTAGATTAATACGCAAGTTGAGTTTGAGTTTATAAAATGTCACAGGTGGGAAGAGGGAAAGTGATAAATACAATTTAAATACAGGAAATATTAAATGAAAAAATAAATTAAGTAAAAAATATATGTTATAATGTTTAATAAAAAAAAATTAATAGGTACTTGATAATATTTTGTATAAACAGCCTATGAAAAGCTATGAATGGTATAAATTACTCTAATTTAATTCATATATAAAATTTATTTATATTATATTTTTAAAGAAATTAAAGTTTAATTTAAAAAAAAAAAATTAATAGATGTATCAATTGATATATATTACAATATATATACATATACACAGAAATAAATAATATAATAAAGGTTTTTCATTTAATATAGAGCGCCTATTTATACTCTGTTTTATAAAAATATAAAAAAATTTTATATCATATAAATAATACGACATTCTGATATATAATCCTATATATCAGTAGGCCTAGTCTAAAGTATCTCTCAGTCGAAACCCATTTTAATAACCGCTTTCGTTGTTGTTTTTTGGTTTTGGGCGATGTTTTCGCTATTTGTGCCGCATTTCGGCTGTTTTTCCACAACTTAATTTTCCGCACTTTTGTTTGGCGTTTTTGGAAAAAACATTTGCATACTATATCCCTGGCTGACGCTTGTCTGTGTGTCGCATTTCAGTTTGGTGCTTTGCATTTTGCATTTTGCATTTCAGCTATGCAAATGCGCGAGTTTTGTGATTAAATTTGCAGTTTTTGGCGACATTTTCGACAAGTTTTGCATAAGCAGCGCCCACAATCAACACCCATACGACAACCACGCCCGCGTCGCCTCTCTTGCGGCCGCCCTCTGCTCCTCATACCCTGTGGCAACTCACTAATTGAAATTGCTTTTGCGAAAAGCATTTAGCGTGCCACAAAGATGTCGATGCCGATGTGTATGATGACGATGCTGACGCTGATGATGATGCTGATGATGATGATGTTAATCATGAGACTGACGATGTTGCTGTTGATGCGGCTCTGGCCCACAGCCCTCGGCATCAAATTAACTCATTATAAAATTTTGGGTCGCCTGCGAAACGAGCAACTTGTCGGAATCTGTCGTCTCCTCCTGTCTAGAGTCTAGCGAGTCCCTTGGCAAAAATTTTATAGTTTAGCGTAGCTGAAAATTGAAAATGTTGCAGCACTGACGACCCAACTGAAAAACTAACGAACATGTTAAATGGCTGTGTAAACAGTTTAGACAGTCGGCCGGTATACGGCGCACAGCTACAAACTGCTCCACTTATTACAAGTAATTGCCACAGGCGACACATTGTCTTGCCATCAATCTGTACCGCAATCTGTCTGTGATGCGATGCGATGCGATACGATGCGATGCCGTCATTAGTTTTTAATTACACGTAATTCAACTGGTAACTGCGTTCGACATTTCGCTGCGATGGCAAATTTATCACAAAGGAAATGTGATTGACGTCAAGCTCTTGGCTTGTGTAATGTGCCACAAAATGAAAGGATGCACACACAAGCACACACATGCACACACATGCACACACATGCACATGCCATAGCAGTTTATTGCAATAAAATCCATCAATAACTTGGCAAGTGAAGCAGCTTTGAAAATCAAAGTGAAAGCAAAGCGGGAATTAGTCAAGTGTATCAACTATATCAAGGGATTCCGTGAGTGAGTCAGTTAGTTTGATTCCCAACAGGATGCACTTTACTATCAATCAATGACGGCTGAGCTCAATAAGCCAACTGCCACGTTGAGCTGAAGTCGAATATTTAGGTCAAATTAAACTTAAGCAGATTGGGAAAGTTTTTTGGTAAATAAACTTGTATTTATTTATCCAAATATTTTATTTATCTTTTATATTAGAAATCTTGATTTTTAGTCGCCAATCAATAAATTTGTATCAGGCATTTGCATAGTTTCCATTTCACTGCCTTTTGCCTTAAATAGTCCCGATTTTAATACAAGTTTTTTTCTCTTGGTATAAATATTTACATTTTCACTCAAGCCCTTCTCTTAAGCCCTTTCGAGATACGCATCATAGAGCCATTAATACATGTATATTTATATATATATATATCCGAATACATATGTATGTATATGTAGTCATACATAATATAGAAATTTCAATTTCAGTGCCCGACAGCCTGCACCCTTTGAGATTCTGTGATAAAACATTGTTCATGCCAGGGGTGAGTGCTCATGCCGTTGCCCTACTTCTTAAAGCTTTTCGTTGATAATATTTACACGCTGAACATATGATGCCCTTTTACTTTTTATATTTTATGATGGCATCGCAAGGAGCCCTTCATTATTGGAATGAGGCTGTTAGTGACGGTTTTGTAATTTAAAAGCAATATTTTAATTATTATTTGTATATTGTCTATATATAAATATAAAGGTTGCAAATCCTCTCTGAAGTTTGTCTAGATAGGAAAGCAATTTGCGGCGTTTTATATGCATTCATAATTAGCACACGACCTTGAGTAATTGAGTTTTTCTTTTATATGCTCACTATTCATTTATGAGTCGGGTAACTTCATGAGAGAAAAAGAGAGAAAACATTCTGCTCACACCTTAAAGACTCAGCATTATTCCGCGAGAGACTTTTGTGACTTTCCTTTAAATCTAATAAATGCATGATTTTAATTATCCATTATTAACTTAATGCAGAACAGCAATTTGAGCTTCTAGCGCTGCTTCATTGCACGATAACCTTTGCACTATCGTGAAACGCTGTCTGCAAACTTGTCAAAAACTATGAGAGCAACTCTATGATGTTGGCTTTTTCGGAAATTCATTAAGAAACTTTTCGAGTAGAAATTTAAGACATACAGAGAAGTATTTTGCCATTCGACTTTCACATCTTTCAAATATATTACACTAAATAAGCGGATTTCTATTGGAAGCAGCAACTGAAAGAGGAGCCTAATGAAAAAAAGGTTAAGAGGCGCGATATCATCAGTGACAGCAGCTCATGGAACTGACAGTGCTGAAATGTGTATGGAAAACTGGGGATGTCACTGCCCCAAAAACTTTCGCTCAGCTCGCGCAGCACTTTAATGTGCAGCGCACGAAATCAATAGCCATTTGGTATGGGGGCGAAAACTGAGGCTAAGCAGCCCCTGAATTTATTCGCCGTCTAGGAAATGGTTGCAGTAAAAATTGTTGGTGACTGGCGACGGTGGTTGCAGCCACCGTCTAGTGGCGCCACAAAGCTGCGTCGCCATTTGTCTGCCAAAATGGGTGGCAACAAAAACCAAAAGTGGCACCAGAAGAAAATACTGAGCCAAGAGATGCCCTGTAGAAAATTTGAGGAAACTACCATACTATAAAAGAAAATGTAAGCTGTTATATTAAATTTAAAGAAATTGCAATCAAAACATTGACTAAGCAGAGTCTTGCAAATATAATCAATGCCAGAGAGATTAAAAATCTATATATAAGGCATAGCTAATTTATATTTTCATTTTTAAATCACATAATCTGAAAGAAGAATACGAAAAAAAAAGTTAATGATATATTTATTTTACTCTAACTTCTGAAATATCACCCCTATATCCACTCGATTCCAGGGTATACAATAGAAAATTCCGCACATTTTTCGTAGCCAACATTTCCTTGGGGCATGACCTAGAAAAATAAGTAACTTGAGCCACGGCAAGGCGAATTTCGGGCAACTTAATAAGTAGCAGGAAGCTGGCTGGTGTCTGACCCGGCGGCATGCCGCATGTGGCATAAACCATGTGCGCTTTTGGTCATAATGAATTGATTTATTGCCATTCACTGCACTTTTTTATTTATTTATTTTGCTTTTTGTTTTTGTATAGTATATAATTAGTTTCAGCTTGTTTGCAAATTGATTGAGCATCCAGTTGATTGGGAGCTCATTCAGTTCTGTCTTCGGGGTAGCTCGTCTTTCGCAATGCCCGCATTATCTATCAATAATTTAATTAATTTTCATTTGGCTCAATTTGCAAATAAATATAAGCACGTAAGATGCCATTGTGCGTGTGTGCGTGCGTGACATACAAATTAAAATAAATGGCCTCATTGAAATGCAAATAAATATTAATTAGGATTATACAAACAATTGAGTGGTATTAATATGGCTACGAATGCGTAAACAAATTCTATATTTCGAATAAATTCAGCAAAGCTTTAAGTACTTTGGATTGCAATAGTAATAAAATATCAAAATGAAATTAAATATACAAATTATTATTATTAAATCTTTGCAGCATGACCAACATGGCAAAAAAAAAAACACACATTTTATTTTATTTTCTAATAGAAAATTTTCCGATTTGTTATGCTCCAATAGACAACTCATCAAATTCCTGTGGTCTCTTTCTGAAATTAGCATTCAAATTGGCTTAAATATTGCTAAAGTGTTGCTCATAATTTATTATAGTTATTGGCTTATGTATTTGTTTTATTTTTATGACTTTTGAGCTCAGCAGAATGTTTTTTATTAATTAATTATTGAAGCTGGAAAATACTAAATTATTATTCCAACAGTTAAATAATAAAATCGAGGTCTGTAGATATTTTTTTTATTATTTATAATTTTATTTGTTTTAAAAAAAATTTTTTTTTTAATTTTAACAAATTTTTTATAATATTTTCTTTTTTTAAATTAAAAATTATTAATAATTTGATAAAAATAATTAATATATTATTTATACATGTATGCAACTTTAGAAAATTACATTTCAAATAAATAATAGTACAATTAGTTAATTGCATTACTTACACAAATTTAAACTCAACTAACCTAAGGCAAAACTTTTATATGTCCAAGATATTTGGCAAAATTTCACTGTTATCTTTATATGCTTTGTCACAATTTGTATGAAAATGTCGTTGCCGTTGTACGAAAATGTCGTTGCCAAAAAGTTTTTTGACCTCCCATTTTCACTCCCCTAAGCCTTTAAATGTCTGTTAATTTTAGCCACATGATTTCATGGACTTTATCGATTTGCTCGAAACAGTTGCCAAAAAAACAAAAAAACAAACCGCTCCAATGCCAGCCGAAGGATGTGCGGCAAATCTGTCTGGCGCCAAGTGGCGCCGTCTGGACGGCATTCTCTTCCAAGGCGAACAACACAGTGTGTAACCTTAACACACGCCGTTTAATACACACCCCGCGAAAGGCCACCCACCCACACCCAGACACGCCCACCGATGCGTTCATTATGTAAGAGGCGAAAACAATTTTTGGCCGCTGGCGGCGCAGCGCTGATAAAGCATAAAATTGTCCTTTTTGGGGCATAGTTGTCGAGATGCTTGCATGCAACACTTGAAGCAGCACTCGGCCAGCCGAACAGAGAGTCAACAGCATTAGGCCAAGACAAAGCGCGCAATGGACGTCATAATAAGGCGAACACAATGGCACGGATTAAGTGGGTCCACAATGCATTGCGCTTGTTGCGGGTTTGTTGCCATTGCAACCAGTCCACGCTCCCACTCTCCCCCTCTCCCTCTCTCATATCTCCGCTTGTCCCGTGCAGCTTGTCCTTTTGTCAGAAGTACAATTGTGCTGCTCGAGGCTTGTTGCTGCTTGTTTGTTGCGCTTTTGTGTCGAGCACATGAACATGTGGCTTGTTTGTCTAGTTGTTGCCCCACTGCCTCGCTGCCCCAGCGACTGCCCAGAGGCAGCTCGGCAGCAATTCTGCAATCGACGAGTGCTCGACTCTATAAGCATTAATGCCTTTTCCTTTGCCCAGATTCGCATCGCAAAGTAAATGCCTTAATGCGCTTATCCTTTTAGCGTCAGTTGAGCATTCGATTTACTTAGACCCAGCACGTCGACCAGCCTCCATGAGCAGGAGTCCTCCACTTCGATTCTTTAACAGTTGCATTCCCGATCTCTGGCAGCTTTAGTGCTCGTTCTTGTTTCTGTAGTGCAGTGCAAATACTGCTGCCAACATTTGTCATTGCCGCTGCTGCTCTCAGCAGTCGTTAGGTGCGAAAATAATATGAATGCTCCGCTGGCTGCCACACAGTTGACACATATCACGAGTGCGCAGACATGTGCAGGCCTGACGAGGGCCGCCACTAAAGTTTGCCTCAGCTTTTCTCAGTGGTAAGATTCTATTTGTATTCTACTTTAGCCCATATCCTGACGGAGCTGAATTCTGTAACAACCCATGTTAGGGAGCACAAAGAAGAGACTTCCATTTGTCCATTTGGATTGTTTTGACCAAGTCACGCGGAAAATGAGGTGGTTATCAGTACTTCACCAAGCCATATTGATTTCTGCATTTGCTCTCAGGCAAGTGGACCACTCATTGTTCTCCCCTTTCATATGTTTGGCACCTGCTGTCTCTCTAATCTTATCATCTATTGTTCTTCCATAATGCTTTGCACTCTCTATTGTCACCTGCTGTCTCTCTAATCTCTAATCTTGTTATCTATTGTTCTTCCATAATGCTTTACTGGCATCTAAACTACAATTACCATACAAATACTATTTCAATGTCCCTTTCTCTCATCTCTACTGCCGCAGGTCTCAAGTTCTGCCCTGGCTTTATTTAGCTAAATAAAGCCTTGGCTTCCTTAAATCAGCTTCATAAACTGCTCTGCAGACCCTCGCTTGGGTTGCAACTTCAGAGATTACGGTCGGCCAAGCAGGTTGAAAGCCAGTCAATTTTCGCACGCTCACGCGTCAATGAACGATTTGGTTTGGGCCTCGTTCGGGTTCGTTGACAGCCTGTCAGGCCGTCTGTCAAATATTTGCACAGTTGTTAAATTTCATCAGTGGCATGTCGCGGCTTCACAGCACCCATCGACAATTAACCTCATACGAGCACGAAACAAAAAACAAAAAAAAAAAGACAACAAAAAAGTAAATAAAAAACTGAGCCAAACTGAACTGGTGAGTGGCAACAGGAAAGAGGCAAACAGCCAGCCATCGTCATTTTCCGAGGCGTGGCAGAGCGCAAACTACGCTAATTAACAAGCAATTATAGCGCCCAAAGAACTTGACAAAACACAGCTGTTGTGCTGGCAGCCACATTTTACAACAACCGCGGCCAAAGAAAAACAATTTGGCAACACTATGCAAAATGCAATCCTGCGCTTTCCGTTCACTTTACGGCGTAAACCACGGAAGGGCAGCAGCAGCAGCAATGGCAGCAGCAGCGGCAAAGGCAACTTCCGCTGCTTATCGCCGCACACTTTGGCAGCAAAGTTTGCTTAATGCTTGATATACATATGCAGCACATCTATGTAGGTGGAAATACAATACACATACACACCCAGACACACACACATGCATGGCCATATAGAGTTGTGTGTGGCTGACATGAAACGCCATTGTTTATTTAAGCCAATATCCGTTATTTAAGTTGAGCTTCCTTCCGCCAACCATTTGTTGCCGTCGTTATGTTGTCAGCTGTTTGTTTGGCTTTTGTTTGAAATATTTAGCACTGGGTCCAAGTAAACAGCAAAAAACACCGCCTCTATTTGAACTAAAGTTCAACAAGACAAATAACAGTGACAACAATAACAACAACAACAACAACAACAGCAGCAGCAGCAACACCAGCAATAGCATATGGCTGCACTGGTCTGGCCAAAGTTTACGAGCAACTAAAGGGAAGTGTGAACTTTGCGCCATTAAATAAAGTTACGGTCACAGTCAGTCAGACTGGCAAAAGGGGTGCAGGGTAGAGGCTGAGCTGGGCTGGACAGCGCGCTCATCGTACGGCACGGACATGCGATAAATTTGCCGTAGAAAATCTTTGTCAAATTTACCATCTCTTTGGACCTCAAATCAATGCAATTGGCCAAACAAAGTGCATTCCAATAAGCGACACATTTACTCGAGGTCAGCAAACACAGGGCAAGGCAAGAGCACAGCAATAAAAATAAAAATAAAAACGAAAAAGAAAGCGGAAGAAAAAGCAAGAAAACTGGAATTCCCTAGAAATGTGTGTGCGACAAATGTTCACTCAGCTGTATGATAGATATGTGTGTATGTGTGTGTGTGTGTGTGTGTGTGTGTTGAGTGTAACACAAAGGGCGTAAACGTCAGACATTAACATTGACATCATACAAATTGCGCTTAAATCGAGCTGCCTGTACTTAAAGCCTTTGAAATATTGCACTGTTCGTCTTTCACCTCTGCTTCGGCGCATCAACAATGCAAGACTCCCAAAAGGGAATTGGCAACAACAAAGCTAACTGGGCAATCAATTGAGCTCAGCCTATAACTAGGCAACAGTTTGAAATTGCTTAACTGCCATAAGAATTCCCAATCAGTTGCAGCAGCCCCGAAGCATATATAGCTGGCAGCTTAAGCTCGTTTGCCTCTTCTTTTCATTTCAGAAATGGCTTCGAATGGAAAAGTCACTGCCTGGCCTTGGATCGATGAGCTGCCGGGCGATAATACCGATATCTCCACAGCAGAGGAGAGCCCGAGCTCTAGCGGCAGCCTGAGTTCCTCGAGCAAGAGCAATCAGGTCGAGAGCGACAAGGAATACACTTGCTCCTCGACCAATAAGAGTCATGTGAGTAATATATTAAATTGATGATGGAAATTCTCACTCTTCTTCTTGCTTCCTCTGTAATCTCTGCAGATAATACGCAAATCCAATTTGAGTCGCTTTGTGCAGAAAATTGATAAGACCGCCACAATGGACGATCAGGCAGCTGACCTGGTGGCCAAGTGCGCCAATGCATTTGTTAAGGATGTGTCCATGCGCTTGGTCAAGCTGGCGAAATACCGGAATGCCGAGCCGAGTTTATTGGACTTGAAGTTTACGCTAAAGCGCGAATACAATATGGAATTTCCGAATAATAAAAGCTCGAATTCTGCGGATGCTTAGTATGCAATGAGAAATAAAATTTAAATAAAATATTTGTTGGTAAATAAATGTTATTTATATTCTCATTACGTCTACTATTTTGTTTAATAACCTTTTTTTATTTTTGTAAATAAATTGAACATTATATAATAAATATAAAAGAAAAAATTCATCAAAAATATATTTACAATTTTTTGTAAGAGATAATCACACTAAGCTCTTCAACTTTAAGAACTTTAAGATAAATATAAACTTGAACAATTTAATCAAATGAAACTGAAAATAAGATAAAAGTTGCGCCATGAAATGGGTTTACTGTGAACTTTAAAGTGCAGATAAATTTTGTTCAGCTCTAGCCCTAGAGATCCGGCGCCATCAATAAACCTAAACAATATTGTAAAACTTTACTGAGCTTAAGACATTTACGTCGATTTATGCCAATGATGGACGGAAACTTAACCTGGCCAACTGAGATGAGTTGCAAGACCTGCAAATGCTAACAGCGCACTTTTTGTTGGTATGAGTATCTAACTGGCGTAAGCTATCCAAATTACGTAATAAACACGGCTGATGGCAGCAGCTGAGCGTATTTGGTGGTTATTATGCAGCTGCAAATGGTCAAAAAACTTTACCTTTACCGTTAACGTTGCCTCAACATGTTTTGTGCTAATTAATGTCAAAAGCCGTTGCCAGCAACGATAGCTTAGTTTGGATGCCATACACACACACGCACACAGAGAGAAAGAGAGAGAGAGAGAGAGCAGCAAGTGAAATTTAAAACCGGAAGTTTATTGTTGCAACAATGGCGCGCGTTTGCAACGGAAACGCCGGCATTGCCCTGTCGCCTCCATTGCATCCATTGCATCCATTGCTGAAGTGCCCGTTGAAGAATCGTTGGCATTGCCCAAGAAAATGCACAATGGACAACGCCTGCCTGTACGCTGGCCAGGCGCAGTCAGCGCTGCACAAAACTTTTCCTAAATAAAATCCTTCGAGTATAAATGAAATGCAAACTTTTTTTCCGGTAAGCTGACGTTCTAATTGTTTGCAGTCCGGTTTTTCTAGGGTTCCTGGCCTGTTTCATTGTTCTTGTTGTTGTTGTTGTTGTTGTTGTTGTCTTTTCTATATTTGTTCTATTTACTGTGCTGTTGTTGTTATTCCAGACTATCTACCATAGCTGAGCTTGGCACTATGCTCATTGTACCCAAAAGGCAAATTTAGATTTTAGTGGGTATATTAGCTAACGAAAGTTTTTTTTTACGATAATGACAGTAAATGTTATAGAAGTTGGCTGCTACAAAAATTAAAAATTAAAAAGATATCAACGTAATGCTAAAATATAGCCTCAGAGAGTTCTATCTGCCAATTCCATAAAGTGTTTTATATTTTATAATATATATTTAAAGATGGCAGATTAAGATTTTTTTTTTATTATTATTCGTAAGCACTTCATATATAATCAAATATTCACAAATCAAATTAAAATTAAATAATAGATTTTATTTGTAATATACATAATAAATATTATAATTTTAAACACATTGTTTTCTACATATTTATTTAAATTTATACAATATATTCTTTGTAATATTAAATAAATACAAGTATTACAAAATATAAATTTTTTTTTTTTTTTTATACAAATGTAATTATTTACCATTTTTCTTTTTTTTTTTAATCTGCTTCAATTTTTGCAACTACCCTGCACAAAATTCCTATAGGGTATATACCTTTGTTGACTATGCACCACTTCTATTCAGTTATTTGTTTTAATAGTCTGTTGTTTATTTTTTTTTTCTACCTCTCATTTTTATTTTAGCTAGCGGCCAACTTAGTTTTTTAAATAATTTAGAACGAATTTGTGCAGCTGTTGTTGTCGGTGGGGAGGGGGAAAAACTTTAAATGAAAACCTAATGAGCAGCAGCAAGTCGAGCAGCAGCGGACAGCAGCAACTGCTCAAATATTAAAGAGCCAAAGCGCTGCAATGGCCACGATGCGTTTACGTGCTCGCGCCAACATAATTGCGCTTAAAATCGTTTAAGTGTTTTATAATCCGCCCTTTTTTGTGGCCGCATCAAAGAAGGACATGCCCAAAAAAAAAAAAAAAAAAAAATCACACAAAACGAACGGAACGGAAAAAGCTGAAATGGCTTTTTAAAGCATTTACCATGGCGCCAGCTTCCTACATGGCTCATGTGTGTGTGTGTGTGAGTATTTGTGTTGGTCAGTTAAGTCCACGCACACATATAGAAGCACACGCAAAGCCCTCATCGAAAGCCTCATGCGCTGCGGCGCACACACTCAAGCACACACACATACACAACAACAACACACACACATCTGTGCCATTAAAAATTGTGCAAATTTCTGCGCGTTGCTTGCGTTTTACACTTTTTGTTCTTGTTGAACGGATTTTGCTTGCGGCCACAACATGAACATGTGCCACGCCCACCGAAAGCCATCGCCCATTGCGATGATTGCCGAGCAAAGTTACTGGCATTTAAGTGGGTTAATTACGACAGAGATTTGCGGTAGGCAGACAAGAAACTATCTGGAAATTTATATATTAAATTTATAGCGAAAATAAATCGTTTGGAGTTAAAAAAAATATATATATGCGAATTTAATGATATAATTATTAATAGCTTATAAGTGCAAGGTTTAAATTAAATATGAAATGCATAAGCTTTGAGTAGATGAGTTATATAAGTTGGTAAAAGCTAAATAAATGTATAGATATATGTATATCTATATAAAGATTTATATTTAAAAAAAAAAGAAAATTTATATTGGTTTCATAAATTTGTTTTCAACAGAAAATTTTAACGAAATTCCGCCTCAGTGGTTAATACGTATTATAAGGTTAAGTCGATTGTCATCATCAGACATCATGCAGATGGAGACTGCAAAAAAATAATGCCAGTCTGAATGAAGACTCAGGCAAGGTAATTCGACATAACACCTCACTTATCGAAGCGAATCATTCAAGGCTTTTAAGGGAGCGCTAGCAGAGACGAAACGGAATTTGAACGGAAAATAAATATAGCAATGACGTGAATGGAAAGCTTAAAAAAAAACGAATTATTTAATTTATATATTACTGCTAGCTCTTTGGCTCTTCTTTGGTCAACGTAAAACTCAGTATTCTTAATCAACTGTTATTTAAATACCTTAATTTATTATAGGTAAACATATTTTATAGTTATGTTTAATGCATAAATCTATTATATACTCCATTCATTTGTGTAACTGTTCAAATATTTACTTGCTATAACAAGTCTTTAGAAAATTGCTCCCAGAGTTTCATCACTTTATTATCGACACCAGAAATCAGCTCTCTGATATGACTCAACCACCGACACAAGCCACTGGCAATTATTTCTGTGATCTTTGGTCGACGGCAAACTTTATGAGCGCACACATTTCCGCTCCACATACACGACTGACACACAAGTTTTTAAGGCAATGAGGTCAGGTGTGCGTATGTGTGGGTGTTGAACGCCTTTGCAGCCCTAAATGCATTTTCTTTATCACACCACTCAAAGGCCGCATATAGCTGGAGTCTATGGTGCACCTGTGTCTGGCCCAAAGCGCTTTGAAAACCACTTGCAACACCACTTGCGGCTATTGAGAAAAAGTTGCCACTTAAAGAAGAACTTAAGACACTCAAGTACCAGCCTCATGCACACAAATGAACAGATATACCTATATAAATATAGGTATGTGTGCTTTTGCGGATAGATAGATGTTTATGTGTATGCGTGTGCAACATACAAACCAGTTTCAACAGCTGCCATCGTCTCTATGCAAATGTTAAAGCCACTTAGGCGGTTCAGAGAGAGGCTGAGGCAAATTCCCTTGGTTGCAGCAAAGCCTTCTCATATGTATGTGTGTACGCACCTGTAAGAGACAAACAAACAGACAAATAAGCAAACAAACCAACTAACATACATGTATAATAATGTCAGACTGTTGCGGTTAGTTTCTATGAATATGCATATGATATGTTGAGTGCATACGATTGAAGTCCATATAAAGTACTTAAATGTGTTTTTGTGCAACTAGAATTATGCTTATTTAAATGACAAACAAATAAGACGGCACACAGAAAGAGACGAACTCACAGAGCCAGAGCCAGAGCCAGAGCCATTGGCAACCCAACTATCTTTACTGTGTTTCACCTCAAGCTATGTAGCTCGGCAACCGATGACAAGTTTTTGCCCTGCGGTGTCATGTGAGCCGCTTAAATCTTTAGAAAATATCTAAATTGTTCTCTATGGCTTTTGTGTAAACTGTCTGACTCAGACAATGGCTCTGCCATGCCATAGATACATATGTGCACATGTATGTATCTATGTGTATGTGTGTGTGTGTGTGTGTGCTTATTTATATCTCTCTGTCTCTGTTTGTGTGTGACATGCATTATACTGTTTTTGACTTTGCCACAAAACTACGCAAAAATGTTGTTGCCTGTGAAACGAACTCCATTTTAAGAGAGAGACACACACATACATACACTGGGGGCTTTGGCTGCTGCTGTGACAAATGAAATTTATAGTTCTCCGGTTCAAAACTGCAACGTTGCAAATCTCTGTGTGTAGCAAATCTAATTCATCCTTCAAATTAGCAACACACAACTTTTTTTCATTGCACTCCTTGATGCTACAATGACACGAGCTGTCCCCAGCACAATGCAGTTTAGCAATAAGAATCTTATTTCGCATTGAAGTGCACATTGATATGCTTTGAGTGAGCATCAAAAGAGCTGCAAATGCCGAGATGCCTTTTAAGCTGTTCTGAGTATAGAATTGTTGCTCAAACTGAAATGTTTTTAGTTAAAAGTATGTTTATATTATATATAATGTTTATATTATATATCTTTAGGAAAGTTTTAGCATTTATGTTAGATTAGCAGTAAGCTTTACCAAACTGTTCTTTACTCTATTTATTTTTAAAATCTAATTTCATATATACTAACTTATTTTTGAATCATCAGTAATTCTCTTTATATGCCAGACTTAAACTCATACACTTAATCTAATTTTATAAAAAGTTATTTTCGATTGAACTTTTCATCTGAATATGGATTTCCTCAAAATGCCTTTAAATGCTGCACAGCAAAGCATGCCAACTCTCTCTAGACTAATTAGTGTGCTTGCTTGCTTTGACATTTTCAGCTAGTGTCATTGTGACTTAAGCGCTCAACCAACATGAGCACTCGTCGTGCACATGTGACAAGCAAAAGCCCCAAAAGTGGCATAAATATAATTCTACAGCATGCTTTTTTGTCGGCTCTGCAAACAAACACACACACACTCACACACATTCATGAATTTACTCCAGTATGCGCCTCACATATACGACTGTTGTCCGTTTCTACATTGTGCATATATCATGCTGGCTGCATGTCATCATCTCACAGGATTTACATTGACAACCCAGCGCATTATGCTGATTAGCTCGTGCTGTTCGGTGCTTAAAAGTTGGAGTTGGACTCAAGACTTTAATTATATTAATCAAAGGCAGCTGTTTGACAGCTGCCTGCGGTTGGTCAGAGGTCCTGTTGCAGCTGCTGGCTGCTGGCTGCCAATGGCCATTCGGGCAGTTATGATGCTGCCGCCCCATTTCTAATCTAATAAGTTGCCTAACAGACCGCAGATATAGCAGCTTGTAGTCCAAAAACACAAACTCGAAGCGTGTATGCGGTTTGTGGTACACACACACACACACACACTGACACACCCACACACACACTGACACACACATGTAGATAGTTATATACATACAAGCCTTTCGGTCCATCTGACAGTGTCTTCGAGTCAGTGCTTGGTGTTGTGGTTTATTTTGAAGTTGGGCGTGTGCCACTGCATGTTGCATGTTGCATGTTGCATGCACTTGCGGTTGCTCATAGATTTGATTGCAAGTGTAATTCAAGCACGCTTCGTTGGTCAGATACAATTTAGTTGCTGCTGCTGCTGTTGCTGCTGTTGCTGCTGTTGCTTACGGCTGACTTGCTGCTATGCCAAACTTCCTATTGAGCGTACGCAGCATTTGTCTTAAAATTAAAGTATAATGCAGCCTTTGTACTTCGTTTCCTTTATTTCCCCTCGCTGTCTGTCGTTTATTTCTCTTTTGGCTTTTTTGCCTGCTTGCCACAGACAAGGAGACACCGCACGGAGCATCCGTGCATCCGTGCATTCGTGCAGTGTCTGGGGACGCCCCGTGTACTGCACTTTCGTTAGCTGCTCTAAGAGCATCCTCCTGCATCTGAATTTGCTCTAAGTTATGTGTTCTGATTAAACGCAGCACCGCGGGCTGCCCAAACAGCGGGCGGTGCTAAAATGCTGCTCTTCTACAATTTTTTATTACTCCTTCTCTTAGTCACATCGCCCACCGCTCATAAGTATGCTATACATTTTTTATTACATTTCGTTTAAAATGGGGGTTACAACACAGCGGAAATTGTGGCTCCCAGCTAGAAGAGAGCTTTAAGAGCTTGTTCTAAATTTAAGCAATCATTAAAAATCCCTAGTTTTTGTTTAGCAAACTCTAAAAAGAAGATTCAACCAATTTGTCAACAGATTTGTTTTATTAATATTCTAAATTGTGTTAAAATTTATTGCATTTAGTGCCACTCAAAGTACATAATTTGATTAAAATTTGAATTGGTTTTTGGGATTTGACAAACGCAAATAGGAAACCAAAATTTAACGGAAATATAAGCACTTTTTATTCAATTAGGAAGCCAATATATTTGAAAATATATATGCGTATATACATTTCGCTAATAAAACATGTTCATCGTATCAAATAAAATATTGTGCAAACAAATACAAATTATGGTCCGGAGGAATTTATACAAATAAAAAAATTCAAACACACACACATGCCAACACACACAAATAATTTATTAGGCTTACAGTGTCATTAACAAGAAATGACCACAAAATGCATTGTGGACAGTGTAAAAACAAATAATAAATATTTAAGCAGCGCACATTGTTTGGCTTATTGTTGTTGTTGTTATTGCTGTTGCTGTTATTTGCCTGACTGTTAATGTTAATTAATTTGAACTAAGCGGCTTATGCATATAAATAGCACACGGCAAATGACATTGAAGCCCAACAAGATAATTATTAGTTATTTAAACAGCTTTTTGTTGCATTTTAATGCAAATCCGCCACGATTTATGTAACTGACAGGCAGCAAATAAGAGAGACAGCAACTGAGAGACAGAGAGAGAGAGAGAGAGAGGGAGAAATGTCGAGAGGGTAGGCAGCAGGTGGAAGGTAAAATGACAAACAATGAAATAAGCACAATGCTTGAGGCTAAATATTGATTGTACTTCCAATACCCATTACACAAAAAGTGTGCACAATGGGGTTGATTGAATGCCAGTTCTAAGTAAAAGAGTCTAATTCGATGTTTTGGTGAAATATTGTACGCTAGGTTGTTATTAAATATGATAAATATAACAAATATCAAAGTTGAAAAAGATAAAATTATTTGTGCTATGATAAACAGTGCCAAAAAATATATATACATATATATATATATATTTAAACGATAAACTATTGTTTATTGCTAATATGCTTATGGGCTTACATAAAATATTTGCATGCTTTACAACTATTTATTTTATTTCATTTTATAGAATTCATAGCAAAGAATCATAGCAAAAATATCATACGAATTACCGAGAACAATAAATACAGACAGCATTCTAATATTAAATATTATTGTACATTCCAAAAGTGGATTTAAACTAGCTTAATATATACAACAAAACAAATAAAATTAAAATAAAAAAAAAAAAAAAAATATTCACAAAAACTCTTTAAACTTGAATGGCTTCACTATTTGATAAAAATATTATTATTATACAAAATAGCATATATGCGTGTATAAAATATCTCTTATCAATTTAAAGCGAGGAAAGTACAATTAATTGATGTTTCGAGTAGGACTCTACATTATGGTATTATAATATCGAGCACTCTCTGCTTAAATCACGTTCACTCGTTCTATAGGCACTCTTTACATACATTTTTGCGCTCGGGGCCGTGTATCAAGTGCAAACATAAATCATATAATTGCCTGAATCGATTCGGTTTGCTGATAGCGGCCAGCAAGTAGCTTACATGCCTTATCCGAATGTTTGCATATTTTTTTTTTTTGCTCGCTTTTTTAAATTGCCAAACAATGGCCGCACACTTTAAAGCTGAACGCTCGAGGCTACTCGAGATAAATCACAGGCATAAACCAAAGCAATAAATAATAAATCAGCGCTAACAATTCGCACAGCGGGCCAAAATGCCCGACTATAGAAAAGGGGGAAAACTCCTGCTGACAACTCGAAAGCGAACGAAAGACCACAGGCATTCCATGATATTATGCATTCAAATGGAACATAATGAAATTAATTGCTCGGAAAAGGATATGCAGCAAAAGCCATGCGGCCAATGTCAAAAGAAATCGAAAGCCAGACAAAGCCAGTGAAATGAAGAAAACACAAACGGAATCTGGAATACTATTCGCATAAAGACATACAAATTGCCAAACTGTGAGCATTTTTAGTTAATTGAAGTGCGTTCAGTCCATAAACCTAAGCTGTCTTAAAGCTTTAATGCGCTTTTAAACTGTTTACACACATGTGTTGTTTTGCAAACTATTATTTCGGGGATTACTACGCATCCTTCGAGCTCTTAAGAGCAACAAATTGCGTTGAAGCACAGCAATTAATAAAGATACAAATTGTAATGTGTGCACTTGCACAAACCATTATAACTTGATTTAGTATACATGTAATTCGATTTGAGATTTGTTCTCCAATAATTTAGATCTCCAGCACCTCAATTTATTTGAATATGGACTGTTTACTTTTATATTTTGTTGCATCACAACTTGAAAAGATCATTGGCATTGTCAGGTGAGCATTGCCCAACCACTATCACATCTTCACTGAATCATCGAGAAAAATTTTACTCTCCTATCAGTACTCAAATGCCAAGGATTTCGGTGCTTCAATGTGCCGATATTGAGCATGGGCCACTGCCAATATTCCATGCCATTCCATCAATTTTAAGGGCTTAAATCTTCTTGCCACTTTTTCGGCTTTTGAGCACCGAACGTGCTGGTCAGAATCGTGCCAAGGGTCTAATGACTTAAGCAGAAAACGTTGTAATCGTATAAATTGTGAGAGTGCATTGCCATAGTTGAAGTAAGAGCAATTTTTGGTGCACAAATCAAATATGCACAGAGCGAGGCAATCGTAAGGGAGTGCTGAACAGCTGAACAGCTGGAGAGCTAGAGAGCTGGCAGCAAGCAGCGATGGCTGCACGAATGCCCGTCAGTCGTTAATCAGAGTTAAAATGCGTTAAACAAGCGAAACAAACGCTGCAAAATGTGCATTTCGACGCCTTCTCATGCCCAAGTGACCAGGGAGTTGGGGGCGCGGTGCGGTGGGGCTGCCTCTGACTGCATCTGTTACTCGGTTTTGGTTGTGCCACTGGTGCTGACTGCTCTGATAGTATGCATTGCAGCGACTTCCGTTTCCTTTGGCAGCACAGCCCGTTCCGCACTCTCTCTCTCTCTCTCTCCCTCTCCCTCTGTCTCTCTCTCTCTCTCTCACTCGGTCACTGTCGCTCAGCTATGCATTTCCCTCGATGTTTGCATGTTTGCAAATTTTAGCTAGCATCGCGTTATAAACAAAGTTTATTACAACGCTGCCCGACGGCTGGCATCGACTCAGGCTCAATGCTCAATGCCCAGTGCTCCCTTTGCCGACGGCGTGCCGAAGCGGAAGGATCAGCGGGACGGATGCAACGGAACGGGGCGGAGTGGAACGGAACGGAACGAAACGGACCGATAGGCAAAGTTAATGCACAAGCATTGTTGCATGCTTTGGCACTTGAGGCGCATAACTTGTCGCAAATTTTATGCGCGCCACGTTGCCGCTGACAAAATGGCGACGGCTCGACAATGTTGTCCTTAGATATGCAACCCGTGACCCCAATAACAGCACGTCCCAGACCTCAGACCCCACATCATATGCCACATTAGACCGCAATCATTGCGACATGCACAGACACATACACACACACACAACGGTTAGGCATTTAATGCAATCTTTCCGCCAATTTGTCACTGCAAAAATTCCAAATATAGAAGCGCTGGCAAATATAAATTGTAGTTGCTATCTTGTTTCATGTTGCATTTCATTTTGTTTACACAGGCTTCAATTTTATATAATACAGAAACAGTTTAAGATGTTGCCATTAAGACATTGCCAACAAGGCTTGATTTTCTTTTTTTTTTTATTAATAATTCGAGAATAAACAGTTTTATTTCATATCGGAATTTTCATTGTAAAGAGAGAACTTTTCAACTTTCGAAAAGCCTTAAACACATTCAGTTGAGCTACGCTATCTCCATATCTTCTCTGTGCTGACTTTGCATGCAAACGAATCGAGTCATTGCTCAAACTTTTCACTTGGACAACGTGATAAATAATTAAGTGACTATGAATTGCATGGCAACTTGAAGCCACCACAAGAGTAAGTGAAGCTCATTCCCAAACACACTTAGCGGACAAGCGGCTTTCAAATTCTAATAAATATTTAAACAGCTAAATGTCATCGATAACTTAAATACTTGGCGCAATATAAAACTCGTTTGCTCTTCTCAATAAATTTAACTTTATAGCGCTTCCCAAAAAATCATATTAATTATGGTTAAAGCCCTTAAACCTGTCAATTTTCATATTAAACAGCAACTCTTTCATTATGTTCACCCGCCCATGAAACATTTATCAGAAATAATAAAACACTTGTTTACACATCTTAAACATTTCAGATAATTAACAATCATTAAAACAACCAATTAAATAAAAAATCTGTTTTCTCTGTGAGGCTCCTTACCCGGCTGCTGCTCATATTTCGCAGTAAAAACTCAACTCTTCAAGCGCGCTCAATACGGCAAACAACACGAATAAAATACAAAAGATTTATTGTGGAATAGACTTGGCGCTGGCTCACTTTGATTGCCGGCGTTTGGCATTTTATTAACGCAATTGCGAATACCAAAGCGAGGAAAGTTGATTCGCCGAGGGTTTGGTTTCTATTTCATTGTGCTGCTCGGTTCAGCTGAGCGCCACGTTAACGTCAAGGTTTTTTCGCAATTGCTTTGGCTGTTTGCTTTTGTTTTGCTTTCAAGTTGAGTTTTATTAAATGCTGTCTATTGATTTTGACTACTGACGCCCACAAAAGTTTCACAGCAAACGGGCTCAAACTACGGCCGTTTGTTTTCCATTTTAATTGCAAATTTCACTTGCTGTGTCGGCTGTGTTGACTGTGTAAAATATATTTAAATTAGCTGTGAAAATGATATTCATGTCTGGCCAACGGTGCGTATGAGAGTTTTTAGTTTTAGTATAGAGCAAAGAGAATTGACCGTGAATGACGATAGCAAAAAGTTTGCCTTGGTTGTCACTCTACAGAACAACAACAGCAACAACAATGAAAATCCTCTATCATGGCAACTAATTGCACAACGCTGCGTATACGTGATACGTGCGAACATTTAATGAATTTAATTAAGTTGATCACAAAAGCTTCATATCATATAGCATAAACGACTAAGCATTTTTCAAACAACAAAGTTTTCACTACTCATTGGTGAGCGTGTGTGTTGGTATGTGTGTGCGTGCAGTTGTTGCCTGTCTGCTGCTGAGGAGCCGTCCATGTGTCCTTCCGTTCCATCCTTTGGCACATATCTTCGTTAAAAGTTTTTAAAAAGTTTACTTTAGCTGCTCATGCAAGTACTAAAATATCCTTTCCTAAGCAGCTTTGGCATTTTGCCTAACTTAGTCCGACCAACAACAGCAACCACAACAAAAACAACAACAACAACAGGGCGACAATTTCTTCATTTTTGTCTTCTTAGATTTCGAAAAATATTTCTAATTAAAAACTACAAGATTTTTTCAATTGGTTTTTTGTTTTTCCTTTGCCTTTCTTTATTACTTCCAAAGGCAATGCAATTAGACGTAAAGTTTGATAAAAACAACACAGCTGCTGCTTTCATACTATTGTTGTTGTTATTGTTGTAATATGGTTTCCTTTGAGCAATTTGTTGCGGTATTATCCACAGTTTTGGCCAAGTTTCCATTGCAACTCATTAGTTTCTTGGCTGCTTCTCAGGCGCAATGGTATGTAAAAAGTATTTCGTTTAGGGCAAATCCTCTCAAAAAGATTGCATTAATTGATATTGAAATTGAAAATATTGGCTAAGGAGTTTATTGCATCTGTTATCACATTTGATGAAGAAATGCAGAAATTGAAATTTAAGTTAAATTGAAATTGAAATTGCCAATGAAAAATAAATGAAATTAGTAAACGAGGCAATGTTTTTATTATTTCCTTTGTATCATAGCACATAGCTGATATGTAAAAATATTTTTAAAAATATATCAACTGAAATAAGTCAAACGCCAATAACTCTTTATCTATAGAGATTGCTCCTGCGAAGGTTTTTAGTTGATTTAGGCAATTTTTCTGTCTACACTCAGCCGAAATTTCATGAATTTTTGGAGCTAAATGTTTTATTACAACAATAGAACATTGAACTCTTCAAATAAAGTCTTAGCTTTGGCAAGGAGTAAAGAAAATGTATATGCTAGAAAATGCAAAAATTCAAATTTACAGAAGATGACGCAGAAGAAGAAGATGATGAAAAATACAATCAATTCATACTCATACTCTGCGACACCCAAAGGCTATATTAACTTGTCTGTCCGGTGTCTACTTTTCCAAGAACTGAGCCCATTTTATTAAAAATGCAAGACTATATATCGAATTGATATCTGCTTCTTCTTCTTGCTCGTCTTGTTTATACACACACACAGCTCAAAGAGAAGTCGTGTTGGCCAAGCGTCGTTGAGTCGTGCAACACGAGGCACCGATGGAAATCCCTTTACGAGCCGAATTCAGTGCGCTTTTAAGTGTAAGACGCTTAAATAACACTTGAGTCCGAAATAAATTTTTAACCAAAGGCAAGAGCTCATCAAATGCAGCCAAGCAAGTAGAAGAAAAAGCACAAATCATTTTTTCAATTTCAGTCCAGAGAGAAGTGATTTCCCTTGGGCTTTTAACTAACTGAAAAATTGTAAATCAAATAAAGTATTGCAGGCGTCTAGCTCGATGGGCATAATGTAATTATTATTGAATATTATGCAAGTGCTAAAAATACATAGACTCCGAACTGAATATGCTCAGAGTCGAAACCAAAACATTGCAATTTAAAATAAACGCAAGTTTTCTTCTTTTTTCTCTCCCCCCTCCCTTTCTCTTCTTGATAGTTTCACACAGGCGGTTTGTCAGATTGAGTTATGCAATTTTGTAGTACGCATCTTACACACTCTTAAGCCGTAACTGCAATCCACATCCGGCTCATGCCATAAAGCAACATGCATATCCACAATTTATGCAAAAATTTATAGCTGCCCCGGCGCACTTCCTGCCAGACTGCCGACCGACACACTAAGAAAAGCAAACGCAAAGAATTTCTCCTTTTTATCGAAAAACTTGGCATTCGAAATGCTCTGCTGCACAGACACACACACACACACACAGAGACACTCTCTGCGTTTGGGATATTGAAAACGCATATGAAATGATGTTAAGTAAAAGGCGGTCGCTCTTAACTAAGCAGCTTTTCGTAGATACCCAAAGAGCCAAAAAAAAAGTCTAGAAAAGCCCAAAAGAAATAGCTTCAGAAACTAAAACCAAAAATTGCAATTTCAATAAAAGGACTAAACGCACTTGAGCGTAATTGCAAGCATGAAGTAGTATGTGTGTGTAAGTTTATATATAAAAATATATATGCATATACACACATACACACATGTTCAAGTGTGTGTGTGTGTGTTGCCATTAGAAGCAGCCAAGTGTGGCACAGTAAAATGCATTTGGCAATAAAATATGCGTCAAAATTTAAATGAAATGCCACTGCAGTGAGGCTTCTCGTGTGCAGCCTTAAAGTGTTCGCCATATTGGCAACGAGTTGCATAAATTGAGGCTAGCCTGTGGTTTTGGCTTATCTACCCTACAATGCTTTCGTTAGGCTCAACAGCAGCTCAGAGCTCCGGCTGTGATTCTGGCCTGGTTTGCGGCATAGAAGTGCGTTTGGTGAACGGCCCAGCCCAGCCAGTTGGGCATCCACTTGCTGCCCCCGGGCGCTTGTCACATTGGCAATGGACAAGGCGCTAAATTGCCATAGCAAGCCCAATGGCCACTTAGCTTAGTGCCAGTTGTACAGACTCAAATACAGAAACAGCTATACCAGCTACACCAGCTAGATACATTGCCAAAAATGTCAACATTGCGTGCACTTCGGCCAAAAAGCCATAGACTGCAAAGGCGCTGATTGCGGTCGAGCACAGTGACACAAATTGGACAGTGGAGGAAATGTTGAATTGGAATAATTATGAATAAAAGACACTTGCATGAGCTGAACTGTGGGGAACATTTTGAAGCTAGTTTGTTTCTATTTATATAAAATCTATATATGTACAGAGAAATCCTTAAACAGTAGTCTTTATCTAATATATATATTGAATAATAATTTAATACTAGGGTTATATAATATGCAATGCATGTAACAGAATATTGATTAGCTTAAATATTGATTAGCTTAAACACAATGATAGTTGTTATATGTATATATAATAAATTTGTATTATAGAAACCCTTTGAAAATAAATGTGAGCTATGGCAGTAATGTGTGAATATAAATATAAAATAAATCAAAATAAATATTTTCGTTGATTTAGGGACAATAGTACGAATAAATACTAATAAAAATATGTTTTTTGATTTGTGTAATTAAAAAATAAAACAAAATCTTGTATATATTAAAGAGAAATGTAATATTAATTGTAATCTAAACAATTTTTTATTTCTAAGCATGTGCATGGAATTTACGACACATGTGTCGAGTACACGGACTTTGCTTTTTTAGAGCATCTTGCTGTAAGCATACTTAAAGAGCTCCCACATGGTATGACGATTAATAAGTTTAATTATCATATTCATTGGTTTGGATAATTAAACTAGAATTTCTGTTATTGTGAGAATTTTTCAATTGTTTGCTGTTTGATGGGAGTCTGAGTAATCCTAGTGGATACAAATAATTTAGTAAAACAGATTAACAGGTCGTAAAAATTAATTGCAGCTTTAACGGCATCATATATGTATACCTTAATAGCTTACAGCTACAAATTACATTTGATAATCAATCATCAAAGAATGCTCTTTACGCTGCATTTATTGAAGCTTAAAAATATTTTTATTATTGCTACAAATATAAAAAAAATCCGAGTATGGACTAATGTAAATTGATTAAATTGATGATTGATTATTATCTGTCGACAAATACTCGACTCTTTGCTAGGGTAATCAAGTTATCATAATTATAATTTAATTATATATGTATATAAATTACCTTCACTAACGGAATCTTTCTTGGATAACCTAACCATTAAATTTATTGGCTATCTAACCGAAATTCATCATTTTATCATTCATAAGAAAAACTCAATATTGCTTTAGGAAATATCTAACAATTTGGTTGAACAAAACTTCCCACATAGCAAGGAGTACGAATTTTCCAAGATCCATACAACAAAATAAAGTTTAACCGTATTTGAGTCGAACTTTTCATATTACGTCACACAGCGCAGCTGACGCATTTGCCTCCGGCTGCACTGCAAAGTAGGCAAACATGTTTTGATATTTCTTTTTTTTTTTTAGCCAGTGAAAAGCACTGAGCGTAAATGGAGCTCATAATTTTAAGCAGAGGCTTGAAATATAAATAAAAAGTATTTTGCATACATTATAAGCTGATGGCGGCAGCTCCATTTACCCATAGAAGTGTGTCACATAAATATAAGCATATTTAAATTTTCTTTAATTTTCCAAATGAATTCACATTTTTGGCTGCCACAACAAGCGCTGGCTCTGGTGTGACGCAGTGCGGTGTGTCAGGTCCACGCACACGTTGGTCTGTGTATGTGTGTGTGTGGGCGTGCCGTTGTGGCAGGAGTTGGGCGTATGCAACGATGTGCGCTGTTCAAGAAAAACATATTGTTAATGGAGTCGAGCATGTGAAACAACAAACAGGCCGAACCGAGCGTCTGTGAAAAATTTTAAGCCTAGCTGCGCAGCCCGCCCGATGCTGGTGTTGTCACATTTTCAACATGCTTAAAGTTTAATAAGGCCTCAATTGCCAGAGCAAAAGTTCGCGTTGAGTTTTCGCTCAAGGTACGTCTTCGTGTGCGTTTGGGTGTGTGCCCGTCATTATTTACATTAACACGAACTCGCCTCAACTCTCGCGCCTGTCACATGCCAAAAAGTTTGCAACTAAATGCGTAAATTTGCAAAAAGCAAATAAAACAATAAGCATCATGCCGGCAAAGCTGACAGCTAAATGACAGTGCACGTCTTTTGGCACGCCGGCAATTTAAATGTGCCCCGTGATGGCCGTGATGCCAGCCTAACTCTGGCCAGCGTAACGTATACGTAATGGCCGAGATTGCGTATACGTAACGCAAATGTAGCTCACGTTTATCTGCAACTGGATTTGCATGCGCTTACACGTTTACCACCGATTTGCATACACACATATATATACATATAGATATTTGTGTGTGTGTGTATGTGTTTTTTATGCGCCGTAAACACTTGATAAAATTCACATAAATTTGATGCGACCGCGCGTATTCGATTTGGCTTCACACAAGCCGCACACTAAAAGCCTTTTCGCCCATTTAACTGGGCCAAAACACGTTACGTTTCGAGCGTAAAAATCTACGTTTTGCCAAAAACTAACCCAAAAATAAATACCCATAAAGACTGCTATATGAATACATCTGTATGTGTGTGTGTATGTGCATGTGGTGTTGTGTGCACATATCTAACTGGCACTCGACGCTAAACAAATTTCAGCATTTTTCTGCACTGCCGACGGCCAATGCATAAAAAGTCGCTTTCATTTGCAATGCATTTTGAATGCATTTCGAATGTTGATATGTATAATTTTCAATTAAATTCAAATTGCTCGCTGATAGCCCAGAAACAATTAATTAATTAATTGGCTTGTTTCGAGTTTCGAACTTTTCAATTGCGCATTTGAGGTACATATTGTATTGAATATGTAAGACCACATATTAAAATTATTCCTCTCAATAAATTAAATAAAAATTTACATTATTTAATGTTAAATAAATAAATATAACTTAATTAAATTTTTACAATTTTTCATTTAAGTTAATTAATTTCAGTCATGAATATATTGTTTTTTATTAAAATAAATACATACATGTATATATGTAATTGGTATCACGTTATAAGCCCAAATTTCTGTTGTTATCTATAAACTCTGTAAAACGTGAAAGATATATGGACCAAGCAATTTGTTAATATTATAATTAAAACAAAATATTTCGCTCACTTTAAAGTTTTAGTAGGACTGCCGTTTGATAGCAAGTCTTAAGTTTTGCTGTTGATCATTGCTTGACGTCTGCACAGAACAGAAGCTATCAAAAATTGGCTTTAGACTTAAAGCAAACTAAAGCTGGCAATAAAATGATTTGTCAATCTATATAGAGAGAGAGAGTTTAAAACTTTAGCCACAAGCATCGAGATACTCTCAAGTTATTTAATGTCTCCTTACATCTATTTCCTATCCCATAGCCTCACATGCTTGCATATGAATGACACTCTAACATATTTGCAGTGTATTTCCATTGTGTGTTTGTCACATATATATTTATCAAAAGTTGCATTTGGTTAGTTTTGCCCAGTGCGCGCAGAGCTCTGGCCATATTTTATGGCTACTGGCTGAACACCCTGGCCAATTGTTTCATGCATTTTTTCACTACAAATCGTGATTATTTAATTCGAATGAAATATATATGTGTGCACCGAAGCATAGCTGAAAAAATAGTATGCACACAATAAAATAAATGTGGTATGCTGATAAACAACAACAACGGCCAACTGGTAAAAAAAAAAATAAAAAATACATAGATATTACTAAAATATATATAACTGAGTAGCTGCTCTGCATGTTTAATGCGCATAGAGCTTTGTTATTTCGCGGTCGAGCATCTAAACGAAATCAAATACACAAAATATGCATGCGAAACACAAACGAAACGAAAATCGTGCATTACACCAAAACTCATAGCGTGTGCATATATACATGCGATTTATTTATAATATTTATTTTCCTGTTCGTTTTATTCGTATGGCCTATACCGGGGACATAGCGACAAGGACTCAGGTGAGCCATAAAAATAAATCTGCAGCATTTACGCCGCCTCGTTGGCTTTTTGCATATTTTATGGTCTTGTCAAGTCGCTCTTACTCTGCAATGCACAAAATGTTTTTTTGTTGTTGCTGTTGATTTTATTGATTCGTTTCGTTTTTTTTAACATTTTTCTTGTGGCCATTTGCATTGAGCTGCTGCAGCTGCTGCTGGTGCTACTGCTGGTGCTTTCTGTTAGAGCCTAAAACCCAGCCAGTCAGCAGATGTCCTGTGAGAGGTTACTCTAAAAGTTAAGCCACTTTGTGCCGACCCAATAAAAACTGTGCGACACAAACAAACCGTAAAAACCGCTTGCAGCATGCACGACCAGCTCCGCACACACTTTTGCTGCCGCAGGTCCTGCACATTTCGGCAAATATTTACCTCTGCAATCAAATTTTTAAATATCAACACACGGCGCAGCGACAACAGCATGCGCAGGCAGCAGGCCGAATTAACCGTTTAAATATTTAGGCAATTAGTGAGACAGCAGCAACGGCTAACAAAGGCCAAAATGGGAAATGGAAAATGGAAAATAAAACCAAATAACAACTGAAGCGCAGCTGAATGTTGTCGCTGTGTTGCGTGCTCAAGCGAAAGACACGTTTACTGAAATGCCAACTATATCTGTGGTATTAATAGATTAATAGATGCAAACATTTATTTGCCACACAGTTTAAGCGCCAACAAAAAAATTTTAAAGGGTTTGCATGCTTAAATATATTTATCAAATTTAATTCTCCATTTATTTATTTATTTTTATATTATTTTTATTTATTTACTATTGGTGGTGGTTGGGTGCCAATGTTTTTTTTTTTGTATTATTATTATTTCAATTATTTCTCACTTCAACGCTTAACAAAATGTATCATTTTTCTGAAAGAATTTATTTTTTCACAGATTATGTATATTTTTGCAGTACTAAATAAAAACTCATTTTTAACGACTCTTTGTACATCTCAGTTTAACCCGGATTTTTTGGAATTACATTTATATACATGTACAAAAATTTTATATACGAATATATAGATTTTTACTGTTAAATACCATTCACAAAAATCTATAGGTATTACAAAGAGTGAAAGAAATTGAAATTGAAAAAAAGACATATATTTACACAGATTATTATTATTATTTTTATTTATTTTTTTTTTTTTTAATTTTTAAGCATTTTTTAGACATGTAGCAAAAGAGTTAAATCAGAAAAATTTGTAGTTTTTTCTTATTCTACTCATAGAGAAAAAAATGACTTGATACTTTAATATTTATGTTAGTCTTGAAATAGAGACAGTGAGAACGATTTTCCTTTTGTAAAGATTTATTGTTATTCAAATTATGTGCTTGAATACCAGGACTGTATCATATTATATTAAATTATTGTTAGTAAATTTTTCAATTGCGAAAACATAAAATAAAATTTAAAAAAAGAATTATTTAAATCTTTTAAAGTATTTATGCATTCATACTTCATATTCATGTATTTAATTCATTTCGAAAACTTAACTTAAACTAGACTCTGACTACATTCAAACTAGATCAAACACACATTGTCAGAGTTCAAGAACCAAAGAGAAACACACAACATTCTAATGAACTTGTTATGCTCTCACAAAGCAGCTGCATGCATATACAGGGTATCAGAGGAGACAGCAGTGCAGCAAAGGACAATAAAGTTGCGCCGCTCTGTTGCTGTCAGCATGAAGCACGAACCAAAAGTTACCTCATTTGCATGGGGCGCGGGCACTCGCCTCGCACTTGCACTGGAGACTTGGCAGTAAACTTTACCAATATATCAGGTGCTTAATAATATAAACAACAACAGGTAGTACGATGGCTTGCCACACCCAAAGCTGCTCTGACTTTTGCAACTTTTCTTCAACTCACACGGACACACACACACACTGGCTCACATTGCATGTGACCGGTAATGAATGAGACTTTGTCTTGTGTGTAATAATGGGCGAAGTGCAAGGTATTTGCGCAATTAAATGAAAATGAACTGTGTGCTGAGCCATTAACTATGAGTATGACAATGAGGCCATTCGCTAATGGCTGACACTTTAATTGAACTGCTGCGGACTGCACCCAGTTTTTAGAGAGGGAGGCAGAGAGAGAAAGAGAGAAAGGGATAAAGGCGACAGCCAGGCGAAGCCTGTCCGAGTTATGTGCACTACCATCATAACCTCTATCAGCTCATTTGCAGCATTTGTTGCCAGTCGAGAACGCACCATTAGCCATTAAGCGACATGCAACGCCAACAACAACAGCGCTACGTAACGGCATAGAAAATAGCTTGCCACAGCCTGGCGTAACGTATACGCCGTGTCTATCGCATCGAAGCATTTCCAAGCTGTTGCACACTTTCAAGTCCACTAGGTAGCTTCTTGGCAATGCAGATTCATGTTGTTGTAGTTGTAGTTGTTGTTTCTGTTGCTTTGTGTATCTGTGTCGCCGTTGGCATAGTTTTTCGTTTCTTTGCACAGCCCTTCGCCTCGCCTGGCATTGAATACGGGTACTCAGTTGCTCTAAAGAGGCAAATACTTTTCTCCCTTTTTTTTTAGCTCAAATACTGCCAGTAAATTAATTAAAATAGTTTGCTAGAAGTGCTGATACTGATAGGGCTGGAGAGGAGGTTGGCCTTATTACATATCAAATATGTATATCCTATAAGACAAAAATATATAAATAAAACAAGTAAGAAAGCTCTAGTCGAGACAGCTCGACTACGAGATCCCCTGAACCCTACAAGCAACTGATATTTCAAAAATAATTAGCAAACACACACGCACACACACACACACACGCATACATACAAATACACGCACACACACACGCATACAAACAAATACACGCACACACACACACTCACATATACAGGCGATTGCGCTTGGGTTGCGCTGCAGTGTTGGCAATATAATGAAAACTTATTTGTTGAATAATTTAATTTCTAGACGTACGATCGTAATGAAACTTTCAGAACGTAATCATAATGTTAAAATGTATGTGTATACCGAAGCTCAAGTCTCTAGTATTTGATATACGACTTTTACAAAGATGAGGGTGAGGGGGTGGATTTAGGTGTGGGGGGTAAGTTTTAACAAAAACCGAAATTGTATAAAATTCATCTTAATATACATTTTAAATTTGGAGACTCTAGCTTGAAAGATGTAGGAGATATAATTATTTAAGTGATCTTCGATAAGGTTTTTTATCGATAAAAAAGTATCGGAATGAGTTATCGTTTTTTAGTGATAAACTCGATCTGCGCGTGATATATACGGACATTTTAAAAAAAAGTTGAAGTCTCTAGCTCTTATATCTTCTGAAATCGACGCGTTCATACATACGGACGGACGGACGGACGGACGGACGGACGGACGGACGGACGGACGGACGGACGGACGGACGGACAGACAGACGGACAGGGCCAAATAGACTCAGCTTGTCGTCCTGATCAAGAATATATATACTTTGTGGGGTCTGCCACGCCTCCTTCTGCCTGTTACATACTTTTAACAAAACCATTATACCCTGATTTCCCATTTTCAATGGGTTCAGGGTATAATAAATTTCTAATATAAAAAAATATATAAATCAATTAAATTATGTAAATATATAAAAATAATTAAAATATTTGATTTCCTATCATATAAAAGTATATTTATTTTATATAAATATAGATTAAATTAATATAATAAGTAATTGTATACTACTCATACGACCCATTGCCAAATAAAGGCTGCCCAAGTAATACTAAAACATCACACATACAGTTGATGATCAAATCAATATTTTCACCATGAATTCACTCAAATTGTTTTCCAATAGCCTGTCATCAATGTATCCTCATCAATAATATATTTAATTGAAATATATTGCTAATCACAGTGCACATTCAATTGGTATCAAAGTCTTGTATTTTATTGCCTGTGTCTGCCCTATGCTCTTTATGCCGATCGTATTACATTGAACGCTCATCAGACAACCGATTTTCAGTAGAAATAAATTAAAGTTTTCTATTCATCATGCTTTAAACGGAAATTAAGGCAAAAGTAGACTTTGAATACATAAATATATAAATTTAAATGGCACGCTCTCGATTGAGCTTCAATTTGCAATTCAAAATGCTTACGCTTTTAGTCAAATAGTTTAGTTAAATACTTAGTTACTATATCAAAGCCGTTGCTGCCCAGCTGTACGTCTGCCATGTAAACACTTAGTAACCGACTCCTGATGCAAACAAGGATGCGGCGAGAGCGTAGAAGTAAGCTGCTTTTGACAATTTGTTGAAAGGCTGCTGCTGCTGCTGCTGGTGCTGCTGCTGCTGCTTCTTCTTTAACCACAGAGTCGAATGTCTGCTCCTGCCAGCAGCTGCTGCTGTCCTGCATAAATGCATTTAAATAGCAAACACCAATATGTTACGTATACGCAGCGTAGTGCCGTAGCTGACTCTTGTAACTGTTGCCGCTGCTCGTGTTGTTGCCGTTGGTGTTGCTGTTGTTGTAGGTGTTGGTGTTACTGTTGTTTGTTGCTGTTTTTGTTGTTGTTACCGCCCATGATTGCATATTTTTAAACAAGTACACTTTAATAATGGTTTTTGGTTAGTGGCAAAACGTTGAACCTAGCCACAAGTTTTGCTTCAACCACAGCCCTTTGAATGTTGCTACATACCAGTACTCCCGCTCGGTTTTATACACTGATAGCTATATATACATATATATTTTTTTTAATGAAGTTGCGTAGACAACCGGGCGGGATCCACGCCGGAAGTTTGGCATTACCTGCATACCTAGCCCAGGGACTGGACCGTATGCAAGTTATTTACTGCACATAAACTTAAATGAATGCCAGCACAAATAGCACAGTGAGAGCTACAGCAGCGTGTGAAAGAGAAACACAGAGAAAGGAGCAATAGAGAGGGAGAGAGAGGTAGGTAGACTGTCGAGTCCTTAAGTTCATTAGTGTTACTTGAGCAATGTATGCGTATACATTGTGGTTCAGTGCATTGCTCTCGCTTGCATTGCAAAATGCAAATACGAATGGCCAACGGGCATCAAGATGAGGCTTGATTTGATTTAGCTGCTGTTGATGCTGCTGCCCGGCTGCTGCTTCTTCTGCTGCCGCTGCCTTCTTGTTCAACTCCCCATGAGAGATTTCAGAAATTGCTAGCAATGTTCTTAGAAGAAAAGTGCAGTTCATTTTTAATATCCTGCGGCGGCAGCTGTCGGCACTTGCCGCAAAAGGCGGCGGAAATTAAAACTCAATATTCGAGTGATTGCACAGTGCTATGAGAGAATGAGCATGGCTCAATGCCACGCCCATTCACACTACCAATCCAATTTGATTCCCATTGCACTTGCCGTCGGTGTCGATGCCAGTTGCCAGTTGCCAGTTGCCAGTGGCAAAGACTATTTGACTTGCACCACACAAAAGTGCGCAATTGAGGCGGCAAATCAAATGAAATGCAACGAAACGTGCCGGGCACACACGCACCCAGATACCCTACAGCCTCACCCGCCCCCAACCACTCACAGGAGCCAGCCTCCCTACGGCAGACAGGAGTGCACGGCAAAGATACCGACGTGCAATTTCGTTCAAAACTTTCAACGAGAATCGTTCGATTTCGGCCAACTGCAGCTGCGTCTTCAATATTTTGCTATCTTATGCCATTGCCATTTGCTAAATGTTAATGCCATTTCGATTGTTCCACCCGAGCACACGCTTCGCTTTGGCCATCCACCTAACAAATGCTGTCGCCAGCACAAATCTCACTTTGCTCGCTTTCGCGAGAATACCTCTTTTCAGCAAGTAAAGTGGGACTGTATTGCATTGAGTCTCTGGGAAGTTGAAGTTGAAACATGAAAGCAACATATGAGATAACTAAACTAAGTTTTGTTTTCAGTCTCATTTGTTTGGCAATGTTGAAAACATTAAATTAAGATTAGGAAAATTGGTACATATATCATAAACATGTATATAAAAATAAAAAAAAATAAAAAAATATTAAAAAAAAAATATATATATATATATAAATAAAATTAAATGAAAAAATGTTTAATACTGATAAAATAAAATGGCTATACTGTAAAGCGTAAATAATAATGCTTCTCTCTTTTATACTATTTTTTCAAAAATTTTGTTTAGTCTTTTCAATTCTTTTTTAAGAGATTTACTCATTAGCAATTCATATTTTTCTTTTATTTTTTTTCTTTTAAGATTCGCATTATCTATTTGATATAGCTTATCTATGTATTTAGCTTTTCGAAATAATATTTTTTTTTATTATTATTATTCACATATTTGTAAAATATTCCGTCCACCTTCACATATTTATTAACGTATTGTTTTTCTGCCTGATATTGATTATTTACCTTTTACAGGATATCTTCTAGTTAAACAACACTGCATTACATATTTACATTGGTTTGTTTAAGCAGCACGACTTTTTTTTGGTCAGAAATGCAGAGACACTATCTAAGAGGCAAGTGAAATGCGCATATCCCATATCGCATAGCAGATAAGCAGCAGTTGAGCATGTGTTTGTCTAGCTCTCTGCAGTTGATAGCCGAAATTCTCTTAGCTGAGTGTCATTTATAACTTTTGCTGATATTTGCTTCCGACCGAGTCAGAACCAGCAAATTGCCTCATAATTGGGGCACAGTGATGTTGATTAAGCAATTGTGATTCATTTGTGGTTAAACTCAACTTTACCTTCATAAGTATGTATCATGAGCATATATTTCGCAATAGAGTTTTAGTAAGCCAATTAGGAAATGTTAAAGTAAATACCACAATTTGCAATATGAACTTTTTCAAGAGCTTCCTCAGGCAACTTTGTTTTAGTAGAAAATCCTCACACAATCTCTCTCTCCCTTCTCTCTCTCTCTCGTCTCTCTCTCTCTCTCTCTCTCTCTCTCTCTCTCTCTCTTTCTCTGTCTCTCTGTCTCTCTCTTTATTTACATAATTTTAAAATAATTTTATTGTTGTCACTTCACGAATTTTCAGCTCTGCAATCCCTATCTCAATTTCCATCCTTCGCTCTCCTTTTTGCCACTGAAATATCTGAAGTGCTCGTAAGCCGCATTATGTGCACTGCAATTTGCGTAATTTGCGAGCAGCAGCAGCAGCAGGAGGAGGAGCAGCAGTAACAGCAGCAGGAACAGCAGGAGCAGCAGCAGCTGGAATTGCTACCAAGTCTGATTGAAGAGATTTGAGCTTAAAGCCAAACGCAAATGTTTATTTGTTGGACATCAACAACGTGGCCAACATCTCAACAATGTTGCGACCAATGTTACCTGCCCCAAATAATATCAACATATTTGTCTGTCTTGCGATAAAGTATACGACATGCTGGCTTAGCCCTGGAATGCCATTTAAAGGCGCATTAAAATATAAATGTTATGCCATTAGCATGATGTGCACGTCCTCCTGGCCGCATTGATTGATAGACTGACTAAATGGCTTGAATGTCTGATTGATTGACTCACACTGGTTCGCAAACGTACATGTACGCGTGTGCGTGTGTACACACACACACACATACACAAACACACGAGCAACATTTTTATACACTTTCTTTTGGTCGTATTGTCATAGAGATTTGTAGATTTATGAAATTATGTTTCATATGTGCTTTTAATAAAGCTGTTTTTCTTATAAAAATATATTAAACTTCCATGAAAACTGTCATAAATTTTTACTCATAGATTAAAATGCTTTACTTAACAGACTGTTAGTGCACATTAACTTCGTCTATGCTTTGCCTTTTCTACTTTTGTGCCTCCTTTTTTTCTGTTTGGCTACATGTGATTTGTTTTTACGCCAAATTGCATAAAACATCCGGAATTCGTAATGCGCATCGCATGTGCGTGCTTCGATTTGTATTAAAGCTGCCTGATTCGTATTCAGTAGACACGCAGCACCCACAACGCCAGCCTGCCTTGGCAGCCAATAGGCCAATAATGATGGCCTGACTCAAATTAGGCGGCTGTCTGAAATCTGTTTACATGCCAAATATATCAAGGGGTCGTCGCCGCAGCGCAGCAGCGTGATGACAGCTCCACCGCAGCAGATTAAAGCTGTGTGTGTGTGTGTGTGTGTGTGGGTAGATGTGTATATTGACTGGGATGAGACATTTGCTCAAGGCTCATGCATAACATAAATTTGATGGACGTCGCACGCAAGTCGACTGCATTGATATGAAGCCTGTGGGCTGTGGTGACAGTTGCCGTGTTAATGTCGCATAAATAAAGCAGCTGCAGCTGCAGCTGCTGCTGCAGTTGCACTCCAGGTAAACGACCTGTCCGCAAATTCGGTGGCTTTCTCATCAATATGAAGCAAAGCTGACTATGAAGGGAATTCCTTAGATATACTCAGATGTAATATATATACATTTTTGGTGTATGCGCTGCAGTTTCATTTGCATGTTAACAACTTGTAAACAGGCACGTGGAAACGCTTAGACGCACACACACACATATATACCGTCGAGCTGTGTTCCGTTTTGCTGCCAGTGCCAGTGCCAGTGCCAGTGCCAGTGCCAGGCAGTTGATTGCATTGAAGGCAGGCAACTAATTAAAAAGTTAAGCTCGCATGCCTTTAACTTCTCACAAAGTAATTAAAGTTGGCGCAACGCCAAAGGTAAATGTCTGCATCACTCTGTGTGCATGTGCGTATATGCGTGTGTGTGTGCGCGCGACTGAGTAAACTTAACTTCTCACATTTGCATTTCACACCTGTGCGTGTAAAAAGTTAACATACTAACTGTAAGAAAAGGCGTCAATAAAAATAAAACTCAAGCTCACAAAAAAAGTATTACAAATTTTTTATTACACAACCTTTGGATGCCATGCATTAAAAAAAAAAAATCACATACATAGAAAAGAAAGAAAAAACTTGAAAAACTCTTTTATTCACCTTGCGCGCATTTTAACACTTAAGACTCTCACTCTGTGTGTGCTTCAGTTTCCTGTCGACTTATAAGTTGCAAAGTTCGTGATGATGTGATTTTTTTTTCTTCTTACACTTATTACATTTCGGATTTTCTTTTCGGCTTACGAATCTTTATGGTTTCACAGTAAATTAATAATTTATGTTGAACAAACTTTACATGCAATTAAAAGTTTAATTTTTTCAGCAAAAGCGAGTCGAAAAAAATATTCTTAATTGAACTATTAAAGTTTGAAACTTATAGATATAGTATAGTAGAGTAGATAGGTATAGTGAGTAGGTATAGTAGAGAACTTGCAAGTTCAATGATGGAAGAATTGATGAAATTTCAATTTGAGACGTAATTATGCTCATCTTGATAGATATTCATGCCTGACTGATCTTATTTGCTAGTCAGCTTTGATACAGATTCTACGTCAACTATAACCAGTAGCTCAAAACCAAAATGAAAATAAAATAATTTGTTTTTGTTTTATTAAAAATTGCTAAACTTAAATTGATATAGTAACATAAAGAGCTTTAACAAATACAACAACTAACTAAAACTAAAGCACAGACACTATATATAGCCTAATTCCACATCACCATAATATCAATTATACGCACGATTGGTCAGCTATGGCTCAGCTCATAAACTCAATTAATGATAATCATAGGGCTAATGGATTCAATTGCAGAAATTTGTGTAATTTATAATGCTTTAGCATATTCTAAATACACAATTGTAAACCTGAGTACTTCAAAGCTCGTCAACTAATTGAATCATTTAATGAATAATATGGACAAGAGTCATGTTCCATGTGTGCTATATAGGAGGATTCCTCAGAATCTAATATATTCCGTTGACTCTTCTAAATCTCATTTACTATAATATTGCTGTAAATTCATATAGCTTATTATAATAATTATTATATCTATAAGCTACCATTTTGACTTAAGTTTAAAGTCAGAGAAAAATCACATATATTTATATATATATATTTTATATATATATATATATATATATATATATATAATATATATATTTATATATATCACATATATTTGTCAATCACTTCGCCAATTGTTGACTATTGAAACACATTGCCTTTTCAACAATTATAAAATTCCCATTGTTGTTTCTTATATAATACACACACATAACATGTTAATTAAGATGCAAGCAGAACTCAAAAATGTTTTTAAAGTAATTTATTCGATTAAATTTGCAAAATAAGTATGCTTAGGCCGTGCGCTTTAAAATATGTATTTACAACGCCCACGCAGATGTCAGTAATGAATCAAAACAAGTTAAGCGGCTTAGCCAACCCAAGCGAGATGTAATTAAATGCACAAGGGCGCAAATAACAATATTTGCTTTACATAAGGCCACACGCAACACACACACACACACACACAGAGAGAGCCTCACATACCATAGGTATATAAGAATATCAGGAGAAACTTTCGCTACCGTTACAGTTTTATCTTGTATTGATTAATTGATGGCTTTCATATTAAATACACTCAGCTAGCTCGCTGACAATTTCAAACTGTTTTAATATTCCATGCATAGCCATGCATAAATTAGACTTTGAAGGGCTGAGACTTTATTACCCCAGTGTACCCGTTTTCTAAGAGAACTGTCAATCATATTTACTTCAGAGCTTCATCAATGTAACAGAGCTATCCCCAAGGCTTTCAGCTACTGGGTAATCAATTATATATAAACATTTTTTTTACGTGACAAAAACTTAATTAATATGCCATTTTAATATTTGCGGTACACATTTGGCTTAACCGAACGCCCATTTTTTTCCGCAAGATTAATACAAATGAAAATCGAATTTCAATATGGCTTTTGATGAGCCGAAGCCTTAATTATAATTGTATTTATGTTTTATTTCTTTTTAATTAATTTCATTTCGTATTACAAATATTTATATTAACGTTACAGAATTTTTTAATGAATAAAGTCTGATAGACTTTAACGTAAGCTAATTGAAAAGTAATTTTAATGAGATATTAAATAAGTTTGTTATTTAAATTGTTATCTGCTTTTTTATATTTATTGATTCATCTTCGAATTTAAATATTTTTTTATTAAATACTTTCCTTTAAATTACTTTTTAAAAGAAGTAATTGTGCATTAATATAATAATAAATTTATCTATTTTTTTATTTATTTATTTTTTATTATTTATAAATTCTTGTATTTTTTTCTGACTCATTGCCAGCTTTTTGATCCATCTCGCCACAACTGGACAAGAAATTGATTAATCAGCTGTAACTAAAGAGCCACTAAGACTCGCAGAAGTAGTTAGCCCCATTATCTTAGTATTAACGTCTTAATTAAGCTGCTGGCGACACTGTGTGGCCTTTGTCTAGACTGTCGCGGCGCTCAATTAGCGGTCCAATGAACTGTCTCGCAGCACTTGCTGGCACTTTGAACGCTATGGGAGTATAATCGAGATCATTTAGTGTTCGTTGCTGGGAGCCAAAGGCGCTTAATGGAGCGCCGCCAAGTAAAACGGCCAACTTTAAGTCCATTCAATAAGTTCTTTTGCCAGAGACATCAAAGCGATGACAGCCATAAACTTTCAGCGTATGCTAATAATTGCGCCACAGATTAGCAACATAAAATAGAGAAAAGAACGCAAAAGTTCCAAAGACTTTTGCTCCTTTTCTGCGCAGCAGACAATGGAAAATTGCATAAGGGCAGTAAATATAACCATTTCAATGGAGCTGCAGTGGGTGAAGTTTTCCGGAACAGACTGCAATTGTGATTTAACATCAGGAACATATTTCAATCCTTTGTGTACCTTGTTGTTGGAAACTACTGACTATTGACTGCTGAATGCTGAATGCTGACTGCTGAATGCTGACTGCTGAGCGTTGAGTGCTGACAGCTGCCTGGCGCACATGGCGTATGATTAACATTTGCAGTGCATTGCATATTTCACACTGAGCACACCGTGGGGCCTGGGCTTTAAAGTGAGAGAGGTAAAAGTTATGCAAAGTCGGTCTGTTTATAAAATAACTGCAGCATGATTGACGCAGCAAATAGTTTACACTTCAAACAAAACGTGGAGTATTTAACCAGACGCATATGCGTTCGGTAATGCAGGCACATGCAGGACTTTATACCATCAGGACATCACCATACACTCAGTTTTTTAACAGCTCCGTTTGGTATTTGGACAACAGCTCTACAAGGCTGAGAGCGACATGGGCATCTCGCCCATGGCGTAAAACAATGCATGAATTTCTCCATGGCAATGACAATGGGAGGACGCATTCCAGCACAGTGCTGAATCGAAGGTGGAGTATAGCTTCAGTGCCTGCAGTGCCAGTGCCTGTGCCACTGCAGTGCCAGTTCCAGTGGTACGTGCCCGCTTTTAAGTGAATTGTCGACCCATGACTAGGCAAACAAAGCCACACACCTTGAACAACCTGCCCGGTTGCCCAGCTACCCAGTTGACCAGTCGAGTTTCAGTGATTGTGCAGCTGTTGATTGACGTGAACGCCCCGGCAGTGCGACACGCCCCGAGTCTAGCACGAGTGCAGCCTAATGCCTAATGGCCGTGGGCGTGGCACTGAAGCGTACATGCGGCACGCAGCACGCTTTGTGCGAGTACAGACATGACAGTGGCTGCACCAAGAAACTCAATCATCTGTGCGGGCCGCACAGCCCTTCATAAACGATGCCTGGGCCGCATGCGAGACCAGCCCAAAAAAGTATGCTACAGTTTACATTCCGTCCCTACACGTTTAACCCACTTGCCATTCGCTTGGTGCTGCTGTTGTTGTTGCTACTGTTTTTGTTGCTACTGTTGCTGCTGCTGCTGCTGCTGCTGTTGTTGTTGTTTTTGCTATTGTACTTTGAAGTTGCCTGTTGGCTGTTCAATTTAGCACGCCTCTCTGTTGAATGCATTTGCATTATTAAGAGTCACTTATTGACAATAGTAGCACTGGGCCAAAACCAAACAACGGCACAAATTGAAAACATTTATTTCGATTGCATCATGGAGAGCACTGGAGCTGTTGCACGTGAATGTGGCAAGTGTAGAACATTAGCAGGGAAATTGACTTGGAATTGAGATGGACTTAATATATAATGACTTAATATATAAGAATGTTACGCTTAACATAAAAAAATAGGTCTTACTTTAATTTCAAATTTTTCTAAATGAAAAATACTTGTGTTTTATAATTATTCAATTTAATATTTTTTTTGTGCTTTTAAATATATGATTTTACTTATATAAAATAAATACAAATCTGAAAAATTATTTAAAAAAAATAAAATTTAAAACAAATTAAAAACAAATAACAATAAATAAATAATAATAATGAAAATAAAAAATTAATATTATTTATTTATTTTTATTGGTTTTTAATTTGTTTTTATTTATTTTTTATTATATTTTTTTGATTTTAGATTTTTTTATAAAAAATAACAAATAAATAATTTATTTTATATAAACATAATTTAAATATTCGTAGTTTTCAGACTAAATATAACTTGATTAAGTAGCATAAACAAAAGACTCTTTAAAATTCAAAATCATAAATACATATGTTTAAGCCTTTTAATATACAATAAGATAAACTTTAAGTCTACCTTCTATAAAAATTTATTTTTATTTAATTTTAAATTAATAAAATAAGTTTTAAAAAAATACTGTATTTGGGAAAAATATGATTTATAAATAAATATTCGTAAATTTAAACAAAATTTATTTCGAATAATGCCCAGTGTGCCAAGAGCGTTATATCATTTCTTGCGAAGGTTATACAAGACAATATAGCTGAAAAGCAATTTTCAGCCATATCTAGTTGCTTAGCAACGAGCATCTTGTGCTTATAGTTATTTTAAGTGCATGGTGCTCCAGGCAGAAGTCATGTTAAGTAGCCAGTTCATTAGACATTTGGCAAACACACAGGCTGGCAGCACACAAGACTTGAATAATATGCGTTATTAAGTGAGCCAAGGGAGGAGAGCACGCCATGGAAGCTGACCGATGAGGGGCATTTGAGAGAGCTGGGCCGGCGGGCTGAGCGGAGTGGAGAGCTGGGGCTGTGGGCGCATTAGATATGCAAACATTATGTCATTAATTGGAAATTCGCATGTTTCGTGTTTGATTTGAAATGCAGGCATTAGTGATGTGGATTGATTCTGGTGCGCCTAGGGAGCAGATGGGTTAGTTTTAGAGACGACCGGACACAGCAGCTCATTACAAAGTCACGTTTACGAAAGCTAGGCCAAGATGGACTCACGGACATTGAGAGCGGGTGGAATGAAGAGCAGCAAAGGAGCTGAGCAGTGGAGCAGAGCAGAGCTGAGTAGAGCAGAGCTGAGGCAACATCCAAGAGCAACTGTAAAAGTAATTTTATTATCAAATCCAACTTTAACAACTGCAGCGTCTCAGTGCTCGTCCAACTTGTTATTTGGCTTGTAAGTTACAAAGTCCTGTTCGTGTCCTCGGGGTAATAAAACAAAACTTTGTGTTGAAAATGAAATTGTACAAGGCAACAAGGAAGGCATGAATGCAGTCAGCGCGTGCAAATGACAGTCGAGCCAAAAGGATTTCAGCAAAATGTAAATTTTATTTGTTGCCTCCGTTCGCACTTGCAGTCACAGTCGCAGTCGCAGTCACAGTCTCAGTCACAATCGCAGTCACAGCGGCAGTCACTGTCGCCAGTTTTTCTTTCATGTTTTCTACTTTTCTAATTAGTATTTCCATAAAGGACTCCGTTGACCTGCTGCCCAGAACTCTCTCTCCCTCTCTATCTGTCTCGTTCGCGCTCTCTATCACAGACGTTGCTTCGCGTTTCATAACCAGGCATGAGCTACTGCTCCCAGCGCTACCTGTGCCATGCGTGAGTATGTGTTGGCCCGATAAGAGCCTGCCCGGGCGTTTATCTGCAAAGCCATTAAGCAGCCTCTCTAGCGCCCACTTGGTAGCCGTGCGCTGCTGTTGTACCAGCTTTTCCCATTTCCCATTTCACAGCTTATTGTTATTCAGCGGGATTTCTTCTTTTTTTTTTTTTGTGCGAGGAAGAGTCATAAGAAGTTTGAAAGGTTTTTTGCTCAACTCGTTTTGGGCTGCTGCGTTACTCAGGGGGAGTTGCCGGCGCAGCTTTATGACCGAATTGTGGTGGAGCTGAAATGCACTTTTAAATTTCATCGAAATTGATCTTTAATGCTGTCGAATGCCTGGCGACGTGTTGCCATCAAAATGCGCTTACCCCGCCCTTCAAGTAGCTATTAAATAAGAGAGAAACGCCAAATGCAACTTGCCAACCGGCAAGTGGAAAGTGGCAAGTGGCAAGTGGCAAGTGGCACATAAATCGAGCGCTCCAATTGCCGAGCATTGCCAAGCAGCTCAGCAGCCATTTGTTCCATCATTTCCTTTCCTCATACGCCATGTAAACACGCAGCGAACAATAAGTCATAATGATGGCCGCAACAACACGCAAAAAATACAAAAAAAAACAAGTAAGAAAGCTCTAGTCGAGACTGCTCGACTACGATATCCCCTGAACCCTACAAGGAACTGATATTTCAATAATAATTAGCACACACACACGCACACACACACACACATACACATACAAACAAACAACACGCACACGCACACACACACACATATATAGGCGATTGCGCTTGGGTTGCGCTGCAGTGTGGCAATATAATGATAACTTATTTGATGAATAATTTAATTTCTAGACGTACGATCGTAATGAAACGTTCAGAACATAATTATAATGTTTAAATGTATGTGTATACCGAAGGACAAGTCTCTAGTATTTGATATACGACTTTTACAAAGATGAGGGTGAGGGGGTGGATTTAGGGGTGGGGGGTAAATTTTAACAAAAACCGAAATTGTATAAAATTCATCTTAATATACATATTAAATTTGGAGACTCTAGCTTGAAAGATGCAGGAGATATAATTTTTAAACTGATCTTCGATAAGGTTTTTTATCGATAAAAAAGTATCGGAATGAGTTATCGTTTTTTAGTGATAAACTCGATATGCGCGTGATATATACGGACATTTTAAAAAAAAGTTTAAGTCTCTAGCTCTTATATCTTCTGAAATCGACGCGTTCATACATACGGACGGACGGACGGACGGACAGACAGACGGACAGGGCTAAATCAACTCAGCTCGTCGTCCTGATCAAGAATATATATACTTTGTGGGGTCTGCCACGCCTCCTTCTGCCTGTTACATACTTTTAACAAAACCATTATACCCTGATTTCCCATTTTCAATGGGTTCAGGGTATAAAAAGAATAACAAAAAGAGAGGAGCGTAACAACGTAGCGCAGTAAGAAGAAGAGGAGCAACCGCAGTGCAAGCTGCTGTAATTGCAGCACGCACGGCAGCATCCCTCAATGCGTTTTGGACTGGCATTTATTAACTGTTCACGTGCAGAGAACAAAAAATGAATACTTCAAAATTCTCTTACAGTGAGTACATTAGCTAAGCTGGTGCTATGCGATGAAACAGAATCATGATTTGCATCCAATAAAAACATGAGGAAGCATTTATAAGCAGAAAAAATAAAAAGGAGAACGGATAAAGACAGATTAAGAAGTAAAGAAAATAAGAGAAGACAAGCAGAGAGAAAAGCAAGAGCACACAAAATAAGAAGGCAAGAAGACAAGAAGCGGCAAGAATCAGATGATGAGAAGATGAGAAGAACCACACGACATAATAAGAGATATAAAGAAGAAAAAGATAAGAAGACTGCAAGAAAAAAAAAGAGAAGAAAATTAAAAACGAAAAGAGATGAAGGATAACTGACAAAATATGAAATAGAGCAGATGAGTTGAAAAGAAAATAAAAAACGACTAAAAGAACGGGACAAAAATTTAATGGCGGCAAAATACCGAAAAAAGAGAAAATCATAAATGCAAAGGAAATCAGGAAAAAATGAAGAAATCTTAAGAAGCTCTGCAAGATACAAACAAAACAAGATAAAGTTAGACAGTAAAATAATTCGAAATAGAATTAGAGAAGCTCATCCAGAAGCAAGGAGAGAAAATATAACAAGCTGTGTAAAAAATCACAGCTATCAACTGACCAAGAAGCAAAGTACGAAGTGCTACGAGAATGGACGTTGAAAGTGAATCGAGAAGAGCGAGAGCGCAATAGTCAAAGCGAAAGGCAGAGCGAGAAGAAGACTTTTAAGCAGTGCGTCAAGCAAAGCAAGATAGAGCGAGAGAGAGACTAAGATAAAAACGCAGAGACATACCGAGAGAAAACAGAATTTTAATAGGAACTCGCAACAAGTTCACTGAGAAAGAAAGCTAAAAGTTAACACAAGAAAAAAATCTTGGGCAAAGAAAAAAAGCAAAACTACAATTTAGAATTTTTGTTTAAAACAATTGGAAAGCGCATTGGAGCTTCGTTATGCTGAGAAATGTTCTAGTAACTATCTTGACTATCTGGTTGCGGTTTACTTCAGCGTTTCGAGTTTGAGTTTGAGTTTGAGTTTGGGGCTTGGCTCTGCACTTGCAGTTAGTCTCGTCACATTGGCAAGTCTGGATGAGGAATAGGAATAGGAATAGGAATTGGAATAGAAATAGGAATTAAGCAAGCATTCAGCATTTGCTGCGTGACAGCATCTTTTTGACAAATTGAATTTTGCGAAGAACGTGCTGTTGTCTCATGACGCTCCATTTGCTCCGCTGAGCTGCATTGATGATGATGCCACAGACTTTCGAGTGAGCCCGAAACGCGACTGCAGTTGCGGCTAACACCGACTGTTGCTAAAGGGGTTTTTCGGCTACCCCCCCCCCCCCCCCCCCCCCTCCCTCTCCATCACCAGCCATGCTGTACTGTACGGGCGACTCCCTTGACGTGGCTCTAAAACTTTTCAATTACATTTGATGCTCAAGTCGATGTCAGAGGGGGCGGTCGGCGACATGTGCTGGCGCTGCTGATGCTGCTGATGCTGCTGCTGCTGCTGCTGGTGCTACCCAAGCGCCCGCTGACAAGTCATTAAATGTGACAAATTGCAGCAGGGGCGTGGGCGTGGCTTAAAGTCGTTCGCTCCACCAAAGTTTTGGACCTTGGCATTTAATTAAACTAAAGTTAGTCCAGATCCGAAAGCTAATGCAATTCATTAAATATTTACGAATAATGGCCCAGGCACACAACTTTGTTAGTCAATTTATAAATCTACAACAAGTGCACACACACACACACACACACGCACATGCACACTCACTCCTGCATCTGTGTATATGTGTGCAGAGGAGAAACTATAGGTGGACCACAATGGCTTCTGCTTTTGACTTGTTTTAAATTGGCCAAAGAGAAAGCAAAGTCCTTTGGCTGGCCCGGGCAAAGTGAATTTCTTTTTGCTGCACCGTATTTGTATTCTGAGCATTTTAAATATTTTTTACCTGGTAAATTTACCTGCCGTTAAATAGCATTCGCCTTGCTGCAGTTGGGAGTAACGAACCCAGCTTTTTATTTAATAATATACATTTTTTGCAGCATAAATCTGCTTCAGTTTACACTGTGCGCACAGTGCTTTAGCTGATTGTTGAATGCAGAAAAAATTTTAATAAACTATTTTTTATTAAATAATACAAGTTTGCGAGAAATTGAAATGTTTTATAAAACTTTACAATCAGAATAAATAGAAAAAATATTTAATAACATTGTATTAAAATTACAAATAATAAAATTTTTCTCTTAAAAACCTTTTTACTAAATTTAATAACTGGGCTGTACTTTGTGAACTTATTTTTTGTATATAATTTTAAAAGTAAAAAATATATATTTTTATTTATAATAAAAAAAATGCGAAAGATTCAAATGTTTTTTTGAATTTTTATATGCAGAAAAATAGAAAAAAAAAAATATTTAAAAATATTTTATGAGAATTAAAAAGAAAATAAGACTTTACATTTAAAACCTGTTAATAAATTTCAAATAAATATTTGGCTGCGCTTTGTGAATATATACATGGAATAACTTTTCTTATACATAAATTTAAAAGTAACTGAAATCCGATTACAATACAAAAGAAAATAATAATTATAAAAAAAGAAAATTCTTATGTTTCTAAACTGGAAATAGAAGATGATATTGTGCAAATGTAATTTGATACTTATTTGAATTTTCATATATAGTCTAGTCTTCCTCTAGCTCTCATTATAGGCATTGTCATATTAAACGGATTTCCCTGTAGCTATCGTTTTTTTAATCCTTACCACTGTGTTAAGCCAGAGGCTATCTTGTGTCACTACCAGCAACGAGAGGCAACAGCAAAGGAAGCAGCAGCAGCCGCACTATCAGCATCGTGCAACATGCAACAGTCAAGTGCAGAAAATGGCCTCAGCATGTTCCTGCTGGCAGTGGCCTGGCCTGCTCTGGCCTGCTCTGGCCTGGTCAGTTGGTAAATGGTAACTGTCAGTGGGAGCCAGCGGCATCGTATTAACTGATTGATAGACTACAGCTCAATAAATTCAATTGTCACCCGTTGGGCTCTTCGGCTACTGTTACTTGCTGTTGCTATTGGGCAGATTTATGAGCATTGGAAGCGTTTGGCCAAAAAAGGACAAATTGTTAAGTTGGCCCACAAGAGCTCAGCGAGGTCGTTACATAAAGCGCGCATATGACAAGCAATTTGTGTTTATTGTCATGGCCATAAAGATTTGTACGCATAAAGTACAGGCTCTGAGAGCCGTTGACCTTCATTAGAGATAAGCACACACACACACACATAAAAAGACACATACCCACACACACACACAGCGCATAAGCGAACACCATTTGGCGTCTCATTAAACGTTCATAAAGTTGATTCGTTTTTTTTTGGCTTTGGCTTTGGCTTTGCTGTCGCCGCTTGATTAATATGCAATTTCTTGATGGCAGTTGCCGCCATTAACACACACACACACAAGCCACAAATACATTTATAAGTGCCCAGCTGCATGTGTGTGTGTGTGTGGGTGTGTATGCGGCGTCTACTTGAGCGGTTTGGCTTTTGTTTGCCGAGCGGAAAAAAACACAGTGGCAAAAACAAAGGGATAATTTAAACTCTGTCATAAACTAGGTTAGCATCACAGCCACACACACACTCACACTCACACAGACAGCCACATACCCACACATTTATACTCTACCCCGCACTCCATGTCTAGCTGCTTTATAATAACTGTCGGTTTTGCGTTTTTTCTTCATCAGCTCTGTTGCCGCCTTTTATTTTGCTCTTTATTTCCTGCTCTACGTATTTTATTTTCTTTTTTTTTTTTTTGCGAGACAATACGCGGCGCATTTATTTCATTCACCATTTTATTCTATTTTATTTTTTTTTTGCTGGGCGTGGGCGTGCCACAGCCGGGTCATGCGGCATTATGCGCCGCATGCATTTTTTATGCGTCGCAATGGCTTTTATCACATATGCATACATCAGTATCCGAGTTTTTTTTCTGGTTTTGTTCCCTTATATATATTTTTTTTAAACTCTTTTCATCTGTTTGCCACATAAATTGGCCACAGAGTTGGGCCGGCTATTGTTATATATACACTCGCCATAATGAAACAGCAGACTTAAGATTAACTTCAAAAATATATATATTTGGCTATATATATTTACAATTTATTGGATAGATTTTCGTAAATATTTATTTAAAATTGTAAAAAGGTTTAATTTGTTTAGTAAATTTAATTTTTGATTATATATTTCTTGAAGTATAGTTATATAATTAAATATATTGTTCTTTGAATTAAAAAAAAACATAAAGTTGATTTGCCTTTTTAAAGAAATTGTTACATATAATAAAAATAGACCTTTTTCATATTAAAAAAATAAATAAGTAAAAAAAATATTCACAATATTTTATAGAATTGCACACAGCGCAACTTTAGTTTTTAAACTTGTTTTTAATTTAAATTTTTATTCACATTTCGCTATCACAATATCGTTCAATTTTTCAAATATATATTGAATATATGCCCTTTAAGGTTATTTCTATTCCCATATATTTGTAATTTTTATTTTTAAGCTTTTACGCTTTGATTTTATTTTGCAGCTGCAACAAAATCTGCACTTGGCTTTTGGTAACAGAATTCAATTAAATTGAAAAATGTATGACAACAATTTGTATGTTCGATAACTTTTCATTTGACCGGAGCCACATTGATAAAATGATAAATTGATTGACAAAAAACTGGGTGTTATTCAAATATTATTAGTAACTGATTGAATGCACATTTGCTCTGCACTTTTTTGCCCCTTAAATTTTGGAATATTTTCCTATGTATTTGTAGTAGAAGCAATCAATGAATCTCGGACATACTACGAACAAAGACAACAACAAATATCGATTCAGGCGCCAGTAAAAAAAAAAAATGCAGAACAATAAAACTTTCTCACGAGCGTTATACGCATACAGAGACCAATCAATATAAACGATTTAGTGCAAAGTGCTTTAAGTGAAGCTACCCTGTAATCAGGGAGAGTTAAAGAAGAACAGGTGAACTGTAAAATAAATGAGGGCAAATGTTTACCTGGGCGTAAATAAAGTTAAGGTGTGTTTATTAATAAATTTTAATATAAAATTTAAGCAATATTAAAGAAACTCGACAGAGTTAATTTTCTATTTAAGTTCTAAGATATTGTTAAAAATTAAATCAAGCAATCAATAAATAAATTCACAAACTTGGAAGATTTTTAGCTCGACTGTATGCTACCCTCTTAAAGTTTATTTACAGTTGCAGGGTATAAAATATACAAATTAAATTGCAGATTCTTTCATGTTGGGGCTTTTGCTCTTTGGCATGGCAGTTGTTATTGTTCTTTCGCTGTTGTTGATGTTGATTTTCATTTTGTTGCTCTCTTTGGCTCTCATTGCTGCTGCTGCTGTTGTTGTTGTTGTTATTTTTGTTTTTATTGAAAACACATGCAAATCGATTATTGTTAACAATTTTTTACCAATGCTTTTACTTTTATTTTATGTGTTTTTTTTTGCGAGCGCGTGTCGCGACATCGTACCAAACTGATTGGGCGATTCGTTTTAATGGCATTGCATAAACATCAATTAAGTGTGCCTGATAAATCGCACAGCTGTTTTATGCCGTATTCGGTTTAACTATTTATTCAACTTGTAATTGAATTATAACACTTATGCCACGCCCACACCATCGATGCCTGACACCATGTCACCATGGCAATGACCATTGCCCACATCTTTTGCAATGTTTCGTTAAATTGTGGAAGGCAACGCTTCGCTGACTTTCACTCCCATTCGAATGTTGTTCTTTGTTCTATTGTTCAGCCGAGCTCCGGGTCATAGGTTAATTGATGATAAATGCATTGACCATTCCGCAACGCGTTATTCATGTGGGGTGCGCGACTCGGTTGGATGGAAATTGACATATCAGAGCGCACCCATTGTATTTGTATAACTCATAAGAATTATGAATGTATTCTCAAATGATTTCTCTAAAGATGAACGCCATGCTATGCTGTATTACCAGAGGTGCTTTTATGTCATTGTTGAAAATCCGTTAAGGGGAATTTCGAGTCAAGTTAAATGTGTTTAAGAGAACGTAAAGCCAAATCAAAAATCTGTAACTCTATTATGTAACCGTATTATGCAAATGAATTCATAGGAACTCTACTTTACCCTTACCCTCACCCTTTCTCCGCAAATTTAAGTATGTATGTGTAAATATTTCCATTAAATTAATTAAATTATGCATTAATATATCGAGTAATTATGATTACCTTCCCTTCCTTAAATGAGACACCCCAGAAGGCCACACAAAAATGTACTGGGTATGCGTCAAGCGGTATTCATTTAATTAATGAGCCATTCATTTAATTATAAACAATGCGAGCAGGCAAAGCACCAAAGCAAAACTCACACAATCTAAATTGAAAGACTGATAATGCTGCCTGCCCACTTGCTCGAACACATTTCCCACATGCTTTCAGCACTGACAAGTGCAATGATTTCTCAACACTGGACACTGGTTGGGGCACAGGCGACATGCATGTCAAGCTGGTGTCAGTCGGGCGGGGGGGCAGGCGGCCAGAGGGAGGTGTCAATGTAAGGGTAAGCAATACCGTAACGCTCGGCATTATGCCAGTGTCAATTGCTATAACAATTTGTTAGTTTGTCAAAGTCTCTATGACACTGCACTAAATTTGTCAGTTCGTGAATGAAAACTGAAAACGAGAAACGGGAAACAACGAGAGACGAGAATTCAAGCACTGAGCGTTTGAACATTTTTAAATTCATTTCGATTAGCTCTGCTTCAAGTGAACTGAAAGCAAAGCTTCGCAAGCTGCAATCATTTTATGGCATTTAATTATGCTAGAGTGCACATTGTAAAGACGAAAAGCGTCGAAAGTGCTGAGTCAATATTTATGGAATACTATTATATTATTGCATTCACTTAGAAAATTGCATAAATGATATGTGAGAAGCATTTTAATAAATATGCTCGAGTAAAAACAAAAATTAAATAAATAAATAAATATTTATATATTTATAGAAAATTAAATTTTTAAATGACTCACAATTGAATTGGTTAAAAGAAACTTATTCGATAATAAAGCTACTAATGATCATGATAAGAAAATATAGTACAATATTAGAAATAGATTATTCAATTTAATTTTATATTAAAGCAATAGCAAAAGAAACTTATTCGATAATAAAGCTACTAATGATCATGATAAGAAAATATAGTACAATATTAGAAATAGATTATTCAATTTAATTTTATATTAAAGCAATAGCAAAAGTAATTTTATGTAATTCCAAAACTCTAAACTATATAGTATAGACCGTTTTTTTTTTTATACCCTGAACCCATTGAAAATGGGAAATCAGGGTATAATGGTTTTGTTAAAAGTATGTAACAGGCAGAAGGAGGCGTGGCAGACCCCACAAAGTATATATATTCTTGATCAGGGCGAAAAGCTGAGTCGATTTGGCCCTGTCCGTCTGTCTGTCCGTCCGTCCGTCCGTATGTATGAACGCGTCGATCTCAGAAGATATAAAAGCTAGAGACTTCAACTTTTTTTTAAAATGTCCGTACATATCACGCGCAGATCGAGTTTATCAGTAAAAAACGATAACTCATTCCGATATTTTTTTATCGATAAAAAACCTTATCGAAGATCACATAAAAAATTATATCTCCTACACCTTTCAAGCTAGAGTCTCCAAATTTAAAATGTATATTAGGATGTATTTTATACAATTTCGGTTTTTGTTAAAATTTACCCCCACCCCTAAATCCACCCCCTCACTGTCATCTTTGTAGAAGTCGTATATCAAATACTAGAGACTTGTGCTTCGGTATACACATACATTTTAACATTATGATTACGTTCTGAAAGTTTCATTACGATCGTACGTCTAGAAATTAAATTATTCAACAAATAAATTTTCATTATATTGCCACTGCAGCGCAACCCAAGCGCAATCGCCTGTATATGTGAGTGTGTGTATATGCGTGTGTTTGTTTGTATGCGTGTGTGTGCGTGTGTTTGTGTGTTTGCTAATTATTATTGAAATATTAGTTGCCTGTAGGGTTCAGGGGATCTCGTAGTCGAGCAGGCTCGACTAGAGCTTTCTTTCTTGTTTATTCACAAATTTTATGAAATTTAAGCTTAGTTTTAAAGTGCAAGAGGAAACTGGTCCAACGCTGTATGATAAAATGTGTCCGCCATGTTTTCTGTTTCATCTGTATTTGAGTGTAACTAAGCCAAGCATCTCGACCTCGCCAGCCTCCAGCTACAGCAACAGCCACCGCTCTAGCTATGGCTGTGGCTATAGCTATGGCTACAGCACATAGTGTCATTTACACACACACACACACATACATATATACACATGTGTAAATGCGCGGCCTGACACCTGACAGCCACTCAACAGCGAGTGGTTGTCGGATTTAAAAATAAAATAAGAACTGAATAATAATAAAATGCGACAGCAACAACAAACGGACAGAGAAAGAGAGGCAAGGAGAGAGCGAGAGAGAAATAGATAGAACATACATGCAAACATATATGAAAGGATAACAACAAAATATACAAAATAAAGAGTAACAGCGCCGTGTTGACATGCAGCGGCGTCGGCAGAGATGTTGAGCGGCTGAATGACAAGACACTTTTGGCTGTGTCAGTTATGTGACAGGCACAGAGAAAGAGAGGGAGAGATAGGGAGAGACAGAGAGAGAGAGAGAGAGAGGAGAGAGAGAGAGAGAGAGAAACTAAGACTGAGACTGAGGCACTCGAGGCACGTTGGCGACTTATTTTTGATGGTGCCTGGCATCGCAGAACTTAAAAGAGATTTCAAGGTGAGGCGCACTTTGTATGCATGTCAACAGAAAAGTCAAAGTTCAAAAGTTTGGACAACAATAAACAGGGGACTTGGGATTGAGATCGGCAGCCAGCAGCTGTAGCTGCTGTATCAGCGACCCGTTCACAGCACAAATATGCAAAGTCAAGTGGCAATTTATCATGCAATGCAACAACAGCAACAACAACAACTACAACTACAGCGGTAACGGCAACAGCAGGAGGGGCTGCCATGTGGGGTTAAGTGGTGCCTAGTGCGAGTGCCAGTGCGAGTACAACTAAATTAAATGGACCAACGGACAGCGGGAGAGCAAACCGGCTAACCGGCAAGCCAGCCAACCCAGTGCGTAGGCATGAATGAATCCACACCTACGCCTGGGTAGCACACAATTGCGATTCGCTTTTGTAATTAATACCCTAGGTTCAGCAAGTGATGGGGTATGCAGCAAAATGCGACCATACCCAAGAGAAAATGTAGAATAAGAGAGCCTTTACAGGGTATGTATTGTAATATAATGTAAACAAAATGTGTAGAGAATAAAAAGTAGAAGAATTAGTTTAACTTTGAGTTAAATAAGTATTTGAAACAGCCCAACGCCCGGTCTTTCAGGCTGCCCTAGTTAACTGGGGAAAAGAAAAACTGGCTTCGTGTTTCATAGCAGTTGCAATTATAATTCTATTTTAAATCAAGCCAAGTCTATGCACATAAATATAAGTAAATACAGAGAGAGCAAAAAATACAGAGGAGAAAAAATACGCACGGGAAATTGTTAGGAAATACATACATTTATGCAAGTAATTATAAGAAGGAAGCATTTCCGACTACAAAAAGTATATGTACATAAAATTCATTATAATAATCTAGACATGTCCATCAAAGTATAAAGTCTAGACTTCAAGTATAAAAACAAACTCCAATTTTGTTCTTTTTTCATTTGTTTAGCCATCGAGTAATTTAAAAATCCTTACAACAGCTTAACAAGAAATATAGGGTATCTCAGATTCAGCACACTTCGTCACAGTCTTTTTTTTCTGTTTTATTACGTTAGAGCCCTCGCGTTAGTTGAATCGATGCGACGCTGACCTTTCCCTCAATTAAAGGCAAACACACAAATACAGCGCACAGTGCTGTGCAGCAGTAATGCGACCAGCTGCTGCTGCTGCTGCTGCTATTCAACAGACTGTGTTGTGCTGTCGACGCTTTGGCTCATTAGACAGCAGTACCAGCAGCCGTCGCTTTCATAATTTATTGGTACCTACGGCTGAATCTAATTTCTGGGATTTGCAACAGAGCAAATATGTTAAATACGAGCTGGGCAGCAATTGGAAGCGGGAAGCGGGAAGCGGGAGGCTGAAAGCTGGAAACTGGAATGGAAGGGACACGTCTCACTGGCTACGCAGTTGCTGTTGGATCGCTGGGCGAGATAATGGACAAAACCAGCGCTAAGTGCGGCCACAAAAGCCAAGCAATTAACAAGGCGTTTGGTTTAGGAGCTTTGCCATTGGCTTGGCCACTCGACAATCCTGGCCAACGAGAACAACCGCAGGCAAATGGCCAAAGGACGTTCGAGCGGGGCGGCAAAGGCTAACCGGAAATGCACGCAACTCCAGCTGAAGCTGTTGTTGACAAGGCTCTAAAGCATCGGACTGCAACCAAAGACGGCGCGCAGTCAGCAAGTCAGCAAGAGACCGCAACTGGGCCAGGGCGACAGCGAGAGGAGGAGGGGGAGCGGAAGCGTGGGCCGCGCGGATGGCAGCGGGACTTGGAGTAATATGCGTAATTAAACAAAACCGCAAGTGGGGCAGTTGCACAACAAGCGGCAAGCATCGCGCAGCAGAACTGAAAAAAACAAAAAAAAAACTATGTATATATAAAGGATACCACAAACGACACAACAAACACAAGACTACAAGAAGCGCAACGGAATAATTTGTTGGAGTCCTGCTAAGGCGCTCTCCCTATGCTCTTCATTTCTAGTATATATGCCAAATATAGTAGAGATTATTATATGCATAAATTAAAAATAAATGTATGTAATATATACACTAAGCAACTGTCTATTTACCTCCCTCAAATAATTATTTCTAGTTCATTTGGCAAATCAGTCTAATTAATTTAATTAATTATAATTAATTGAATTCAATTGAATTACTCTGAAAATTTTCATGATTTGGATTACGTTTGCTCATAAAAAAAAATAAATAACTACTTTGATATATAGAAGAATTGCTAATAATATTTATATTATATGTATGCGCAACAAAAAAAAAAAAAAAAAAACACCCACACACACAATTTCTGACTTAATCAAAAATTTGACGAGTATTTTTTATCACATTTTTTTTATTCTGCAGAAATAAGTAATTAAATGAAATTATTTGAGCATGAGCGAACTCTTAAGCGGAATCGCTTTAGTCAGCTACAGGGCTGCCAATAAAAACAGCTTAATTTTTATTTTTAATCTCAACTATTTAAAAATATAAAAGGAAGAAAAACCAAGAATATTTTGTAAAAATGTTGAATAAATTTAAATAATTAATAAGCCAACAAAAAATGGAAAAAACCTTTAGCTAAACACAAATTAAAATAAAATATAAATAAAAAATTATTATTAAATTTCTCATATGTATATGTATGTAAACTAAAATGCTTTAAAATTTAAAATAAATATGAAAACATGTTACTTATGCATGGGTATTCGTAAACGTGAATTTATTTTAAAATTATTAATTTCTTAGAGAAGAGTTTTCATACTTTATAACCGTCGAATAGCGCATTAAATTTTGTTTAATGTTAAAATAGCCAATAAAAATTGGCTTAAATTATAACTTGCGGTAGTCCCAAAGGGAAACCCCACACACATCAATCAATCGCCCCGGAGAACAGTTAAACTGTAATTAACATAGGTCTCAGCTTACAAAGCGCCTGACAAAGTGTTAATGCCCAGCGCGTGAGCTGAGCCGTTTAAATTAAATATTTGCCGGGCAGCAATGCTTGGCGTGAGCCGCAGAGTGTCAAGAAGTAAAGCAAAGAGTTGAAATGCAGCAGCGCCACATTAATCTGGAGCATGCAGATTGAAGTGTCGCCCTGCTCTGTGAATCTGTCTGTGATGACAAGTTGAGCCCGGCCCGGGTCCGAAACGGAACGCCTTAATCCCTGTCAGAGTTAAATGCAGCATATTCTGGAGGCAGAATGCCGTGCACTTAAACCTCAACTCGACTCGAATGAGCTTGGTTGCGTCACCGTTCATTGATTTCACCTGTAAACGGAATATGCAACAATGTGAAATCGATTTTGCATTAGCCACGAAACACTTGAGCCAGAAACACCAAAGGCCCCAAGCAAAATATATATTGATGAGCAAACAACAACGCAACAGTGGCCCAAGCAGAAGACGAACGTGCGTAAAAAATGATGGAAAAAATATGTAAACTATAAAGAGAGAATTCTTGAGACTTCAACAAAAATGAAACGTGTACTCTGAAAGAGAACCCAAGCTCCACACGCCAGGCCTGGACTCGCAGAGCCAGTTAACCCAGTTAGCCGGGATTTGAAATTCAAAGCAGTTGACGAGATAATTATCAAGTCAAGTGCAATGTTTATGCACATAAAAATGAGAATATATAAAAGAAATGTTATACATTATAGAGAAAATTGTATAAAAATAAGTATATTTAAATCTGAACTTAGCTAAGAGCATACCAGAGTAGTTTAGGTGGCATGCAACTGTGCTGAAAGATATTTACATGGTATACAACTCTAGTTGAATATATCGAATAACCACTGTAAAGAACTCACTCAACTGTCAAACCAACAACAAAGTGAACTTAATTTAACAAAGACTTTTGCAGACCAGCCCGAAGCTGTCTCTTTCTTATACCTAGCAAAGCCATGGCATAACTATATTTAGATAAATGCATATATAAAGCGCTGGCCAACCTCAGCTATTGGCCAAAGAACTCACTCACCTGTTAAAGCAGCCAAATTTAGCATAAATCCAATTAGACGCATCGCGAACGCTGCTTGCTCCTTGTTCAATATTGTAAATATTAATTGTTATTTTAGCGGAATTTATTGAGCTGCTATTGCAAGTGGCAAAAATTGATGCATTTATTGCACTTGTTATCAGCAATTTTTGTGCCCAAGCACCGCCAGGCACTTCAATTGCTAGGCATTAGTTTTGAAGTTGTTGCTGTTGCTGTTGTTGCTAATTGTGAACACACCGATCCGACACGAGAGCCAACGAAGAGAGTGTGCGAACAAGACAGAGACAGAACAAGACAGAGAGCGAGCGGGAGTGAGCGACAGAGGGCCGAGAGCCGGAGTCTGAGCCTGAAGCTTACACGAAGTGTAAGCCAACCAACGCGCACGAATTTCACTTTATCACTGAATATAATTTTTTTTTTCCAATTTCTTCGCTCGCAAATTGAGCGTTACCCGAGCGTTGCGTTAGCAACAATGCGCATGTCTCATGCAACATTTGGCCGATGCTAAATGTTGCCGGCAACATGCACGAAGCGTCTATAAAGAAATTTTGAAAATCACCTGCTGAAAGAGCAAAAGAGTTTCCTTCAGAAACGTATATAATATTTATTATTTATTTCAATTTTGTTTAAATTGTTTTTTAAATAAGCGCATTCAAAAAAATTTATAGCAACCTCAAAATATGTAACTACTTTTCGACTTTAAAAAATCCCGCGCATTCTTTGAATTTGTATCAACATGTTGCTAATGAAGGGGTAAAACATAACGAATGTTGCAGGAGATAAGTCGAAAAGTGGGGACACTTTGTCGAAAGCTCGTGAAGCTTTTGAATATCTAGAGTTGGGGTAGGACCTTGGGGTTAAGCTTGTATAACATATAATGTATAACGTATGCTATATAACATATGCCGTATAACATATAGCGTATAACATGTAACGTATAACGTACACGTATAGCGGATAAATGCAGTTATGGCAACAATTTGCGCAATTCACCACACATACTATACAAAAAAACCAAGTTAAATTTCGAAACTTGGCATTTTATAGCACTCAAAGTGTTATAATTGTTATAGCAAGTACACTTATATTATAAAAATAATAGATGAGACACAAACCATGCTATAATCACAGAATGACAGTCAAACGGTTAAACGGTTAACGGTTATCTATCTGTTAGATATTTAAATGCAGATTTAAATAAACAAAGCTCAACGTTTGTTTCCCATTTTTTATTATAAATATTATTAAAAAATTTAAATATTAAAAAAAAAACATAAATACTATAACAAATAAAAATATTTATAATATATTATATCGCGCTGCAACTATCGATCAGAAATAAAAGCTCAGCAAAAGTAGGGATGACAGCACTATTAAAATTAGCACTACCTTCTTATTAGTAAGCTTATAGCGCAGTCCGAGCTGAAACGCATGGCTAAGTGGTTAGTAGTTTGGTGTTGAAAAAAGATATAAAATAAAATATGTGTCATCAGGATGAATCAAATTCAGGAGCTAAAGAGGAAGAAATAACACCCGACACTTCTAAATCTAATGAATTCCTCGATGGAGTGTGGTTCTCTATGAATCCCAAGATAAAACATTGTACGAGCAATGTTGCCGTTATGGTTACTCATCGATATGCATTCGAATATAAAATGTCTCATGCGCATCGTGGGCTGGCGATGATCTTCAGCCATGAGAAGTTCAATATGAAAGATCTGCCATCACGACCCGAAACAGTTATCGACTGCAACAATTTAAGTCGTGTACTCAAAAAATTGGATTTCGATGTACAGATTTACAAAGACTTGTGCTACAAGAATTTAAGAAAAACAATAATAAAAGCTGTTGCCATGGATCATTCGAATAACGATTGCATTTTTGTGGCAATACTCACGCATGGCAAAATCAAAGATATCTGTGCTAGCGATAATTCCCATGCGTATGACATAAAGAATGAGGTCTATGCTAGCGATCGTTCCTATGAATTGGAGAGCATTTGGGAATCCTTCTCAGCTGACAAGTGCCCCACACTAGCGGGCAAACCGAAGATATTTATTGTCCAGGCCAGTCGAGGCAATCTGAGAGATCCAGGCTATGTCGTTCGTTCCAAAGGACACATTGAAACGGACGGTGATTCGGAGAGTAGCTATAGGATACCAACAATGGCCGATTTTTTAGTTGCCTTTTGCACAGTTCCCAAATACAGATCGTGGAGTAATACCTTGAAGGGCAGTTGGTTTATATACAATCTATGCGATGAGCTGGAAGCCAATGCCCACTCAATGGATATGCTCAGTCTACTCACCTTTGTCTCCCAGCGCGTGGCCAATTGTGAGAGCGACGAAACACAGGAAAAACAAATACTTTGCGTCATGTCCACGCTGACACGAGTTTTGGAATTCTAAAAAATGCCTCTATGAACAAAATCATGTTTACAAATTTATTTATATTTTATAATTTTAATTTAATTTTATAATAAAAGAAAACACTACTAATTGAAGAAATATACATATGTATGTATTTACTTAATAAATAAAAACAAAAACCAGCATACATATATTCTAAGATAATATAACCTCAATATTCATTGCAAAATAAATAATAATCAAATATAAAATAATCAAACGAAGTCAACTTTTTATTTGAATTTTATTTCTAGACTGACATTTTAACCGCTGACCATATGGTCAGTGTTTTAACTCAACCATTTCGAAACCGTTATCGATATATATACATATATATCAATTCAATAGTCACATCTCTAGCTAATCGCATATTATTACATTTTTACGCACCCACGTCGGCATCCAACAAGTAGATTTTCGAAGTGTATAATTTATAAACAATGTATTTTCATAAAATTGTTAGTGTCATATACCTGGGGATTATTACTGTATGCAGTGCAGGCATAGAGCGCGTTGATGATACCGATTTGATACACATTCTAACCGGCGAAGGCGATGTGGTTGCATTGTTTACGCGCGGCAATTGCGTGGAGTGCGACAAATATGAAAACGTTGTTGACAATATTCAGGAAGAAGTTAAGCAATCGCTGGGAGCATCTGTTGTGCAGGCACACGATAGCAATTTAATACATATCTACGATCCAAGCAGGGAGCCGGCATTGCTATATTTCCGTCGTGGAATACCGATTCTCTATAATGGAGCGATTGACGGAGAAGAAATTATACAATTTTTCAATGATAACCGCGAGCCTGCGGTAAAGGAACTTTCCGATGACAACTTCGAGCATTTGACGCAAGCCTCAACTGGAGCCACTACGGGAGGCTGGTTTGTTTTCTTCTACTCCGCGGAATGTGTGCTCTGCCAGCGTCTATATGCTGTTTGGGAGTCCGTTGGTGGCTCACTAAAACGCAAGATAAACGTGGCACGAATGAATTCTTTGGCCACTGGCTCCTCCACTGCGAATCGACTGAAGGTGACGACAACTCCTGAATTCGTTTTCTTGCGCCAAGGCAAAATCTATCGGTACACCTCAAAGGAATATACTCCAAAAGCTTTCATCGAATTTGCCGAGGGCGGATATAGGAAAATCAGTCATCCGGAGATTGTTCCCAAGCCATCCAGTTTTATGGATGAACTATCTTTTGGACAAGTCATAGATTATATCAATAGTCAGGGGACGCTTCCGCTGGCATTCATTGGGACACTCCTGGTCTTATTTCTTTTACTTATTGTTAAACGCGTTTTTAAAACGTCGACCAAGAAAGCTGTGAATAAAAAAGACAAATAATTTGGGCAGCGGGTATAAGTAAGTGTAGTTCAGTTTATATTTGGCATATGGCATTCCTTGTACATCAACTTTTGTACTTATATATTTAATAAATAAATTTTATTTTAAAGTTATTTAACTTTGATTGCGTGTTATCGATATATGTCGCAGTCTCTTGCTAGTTTCAGGTATTTTGACGTTTGCATTAATCGGTCACACTTCATAAAATAATATTTGCAAAGAAAGTTTACTATGGTCGGATCAAATTTTGGCATTATCTATCATCCGAGTGCTGGTGGCGGCTCATCTGGTCAAACCAACACTGGCAGCGGCACAGCTTCTGGAGCCAGCGGTGGTAATAATTTCAATGCGGGCGGCGATCGTTCTGCACCAGCATCGCATCTAAGCGATTTTATGTTGCAACTAGAGGACTACACACCTCTGCTGCCTGATGCTGGTATTTACTCCTTAATATATATTTGATCAAGATATTTTATCTTAATAATGTTTTGCCTTCAGTCACTTCGCATTATCTGAATATGGGCGGCTTTCATGCTGATGACAAGCGCATTGTTCGACTGATCTCTATAGCAACTCAGAAATACATGTCGGACATCATTGATGATGCACTGCAGCATTCGAAGGCGCGCACACACATGCAAAACTCAAATGCACCCGGTGGATCAAAGGTGCGTTGCTGTTGTTTATGAGTATCATAAATATCTTTATTTTGATATAACTTCATTATAGGCTAAGGATCGCAAATTTACCTTAACCATGGAAGACCTGCAGCCAGCTCTAGCTGACTACGGCATTAATGTGCGAAAAATGGACTATAGTCAGTAAGCAATTCGGCAATTTACATATTAAGTTATTTTATTTAAGTTACATTTCTCAAATAAAAGGAAAACTTCCAAGATTGCGCTCTTGTGATCGAGCTCCAAATAAACATTGACAAAAATTCGTTTGATGTCACAGAACTTAAAGTTAGGGTAATATCTTTACAAATTTTAAATCACTAGATTCATAATACTTTCTAGCTAGTCGACTATTTATCGACACATAAGAAATCTTTTAAAGCTATTGCTGGTACCTCCCGCCACTTTGAAGGCTAACACACCAGTGAGAATCGTTACAACATAGTTGGGCACGAGACTGGCCCAGTACAGGCCATCCGCATTAAGTAGCGTTAACAGGGAGACGAAGAGATGTGAGCCAACTACGTAAAAAATATGTAGATAGTTATTTGTATCAAAAGCGTTGAAGAAGATGACGCTCCAGAATGTGTGCAACAGGACAATTGAAAGCACTTGTACAGCCGACGTGACGAAAAACATTTCAGAGCCGCCCTTGAGGCCCATTGTGCCAGGTCCAGTCTTCAAATATATAATGAACACTAATTAGAATATTTACTTGCTATAGGTAATGAGTTACGCACCATATCCGCCAGCACATTAACCAGCGCAAACAAACCCGATATGATTCCGAATCCAAGCCCTGAAACGTAGGCCAAAATATGTTTGTTTTCCGTGATCCGTGTGTCCTCAGCCACGGCATGCAACGCGTGCTCTGTGCTGCGCAAAATGCGATAGATGATGTAGCGAAAGCCTTCCTGGAATAGCACCGAGAACACCACACCAAAGGCCAGTACATCGCGCAGGGGAACAATCGCAAACCACAGCATCGACGACAACAGCAACGAAAGCAGCCAAAAGAAGGCGGCCGCTATGAGTATTATAATGCGCAAGGAGTCATTGGCAATGGTGAACACAAACAGTGCAAACGGTGTGCCAAATGCAATCAGTGTACAACCAAAAAATTCAGGCAGCGTCATATTTATTGTCGCAAAAAAGAAAAACCGCCCACTCTGACAGCTTTTTCCTTGTTTTACTTTGCGGTGACAAGCCGATGACAATTACCGAGTCTCTATATTCGTGTAACTTATCGATATCGATAACAGTGTTTGCAAGCACTCTCCCCAAATGCAGCATATTGAATTCACAAACTGGCTGGCAAAATGTAATATTATTTCTTGGAAATAAATATTACGGGCTGAAAATGTATATAATCTTGACATATATTAAATGATTAGGCGAAATGTATTTAATATTCATAAGAATCCGTTTAAATGCATTTATATTTAGCCATGTAGAGTATTCAGTTATCGGTTAATTATTGCAGTAATTAAGCTGTTCGTGCGTGAGTTACGTCGTGTAAGCATATCGGCAACGACAAACAAATGTTTACATACGCTTTCGAAACTGCAGTTGGTTTCCATAATTACACCTGCACTGAAAGGGTTAAAAATTGCATAGTTGTGATTTGCCTTAAACGAATATCATTAAAATGTATAGATTCCATAAATAATAATTAATAACTAAACAGAGTGGTAATACACAACAATGCAGGTGCTCTGAACCTATGTACATAAATACATATGTGCACTGTTAAACCTGAACCCCAAGAGAGAGAGCATTTAATAGTCGTTGTAGTATGTTATCGTGATTAAGACAAAGGCGTCCCACTTACTCGCGCACTGGGCTCGTCAATGTTTTGGTTTGGGTCTTCGGGGATTAGTCACTTGAAGATTCGCAAGCGTAATACAAACGCCACAGAAATAATTAAATTGCTATTAGCGGAAAATTCATATTGCACCACTGTTAAGTAATTTATTTTTGTGGCTGGACTTACAAGTGAGCAAACAATTACACAAACAAGTGCAACAAAGCGACAGTTAACTGTAATTGCTTTCGACTACTTTTGACTTTCTAGTGCATGCTGTGATGGCGAAACGTCTACTGCCACACCAGCCGTCTGAGGACGGTCCGCATCCGGACGACGAGCCAGATAGTCCGGCCATTGAGGCGGCCGCCTTGGACATTCCCCCGCAGGCTGTTGACCCGACGGGTCAGAAAGGTGAGTAAATTAGCAACTAAAGTGCAGTTTTTAATACAATATATGTATATACATATGCATATTTCAGCGTTCTGGGAGAGCTACAATCCAGCTAAAAAGTTTCGTCCCACTGCTGATGGCAGCTCGGAATTGCGTTTTGAGATTCTGCTGGCCCACATAATGCCACGCGAGAACGAGGATGTGAAAATCAAACGCTTCGTCATTTACGAACTAACTGTGCGCCAGGACTCAAGCACCATGGATGAGCAGCCGGCCAAGATTGAGCGCCGCTATACAGACTTCCGGGATCTTTATCAGTGCCTTAAGCGAGAGCTACCCAACGAGCTGGCCAGTGTTAACTTCCCCAGCAAGGTGCTCATGGGCAACTTCTCAGCGGAGCTAATTGCCGAGCGCAGCGCTGCCTTCGAAACGTTTCTTACGCATATCGCCAGGAACCCAAAGCTCCGGGACTCAGAGGGATTTCTACGCTTTTTGCAGCACGACGAACTGACCCGGGCGTGCCAGTATCTGGATGAGCGACGCAATGAGATGGCCATACCGATACTCGAGAACTGTTTTCGCCTGTTGAACAAGATATTCATGAATCGTTCGCGACCCGTGTTGCTGATACTCTGCCGCCTGGTTGCTGCCTGCACCTCCTCACCGGTGCCCCATCACTCAGCGGAACGTTGGGCTCTGCTCGCACTCAGCCGCTTCGATACGCTATGTGATATTGACTTACTGCCGCTCTACATACCCCTGCTGCACACCTGTGCACACTTGTGGTAGGCATTTCAAGCTCTGATTCGTAGTTTATGTTTGTATTTATTGATTGCTTGCTTTCAGGTGGCAACGGGGTCAGGATCAGAAGCCCATAACGGATCGCTTGACGGAGATGTCCAGGCAGGGCATTAATACGGCTAATATCACCAGCCTAATGCAGGCAATTCACAAACTGGACCCCCGCACTGAAACCATCTGAACGCACAATGTTCTCAATACTCATACATACACACACACACACACACTTATACATATACACCCTCGAGCCGTAGTGCTAAGCTAAAAGTGCAATTAGTAACAATTATCGTGCAATTAGTATTAGAAAAGTTTGTCATATTTATATATACATAGTACTGCGTCTCACGGCCCTTCCACGTTTTTCACTATTTTGTTTTGTGTTTCATATATGTCTAATATCTTATATGTCTAATATTATATGTCTAGTATGTTGCGTAGCTTCGCCATTTAACGTGATTGCAACTGTATCGAATGCTAAGGGTTAACCCACTGAACACAAATGAAATTGTCTAAAAATTAACATTCCTGTAATATCAAAAAATCTATTATCGAAGTATGGGCAATTATATTAAGAACAACATTATCAAATATATAATAGAAACGATAGTCTGAATCATTTTGTTGTGCATTTCATGTATTGGTAGGCATATATACTTCCATATATATGTATATGCGTCATTCCGCAGAGGAAATGCGAATTACGTCAATTTTTAGCTGCGTTGCAAGAATACTTTAAATATCTATCTGGAAATAACTAAAAATGAAATCAAATGAAAATCACGTATCGCTTTTCTTAAGTGAGCTCATCGTAAGCGCTGAGCTAGAATATTGGAATCTCTTATATACTCTGAAGTGTGAGTACTGGAAATCTTCAGAGATCAGACCGCATGACTGCCTGATTGTAGTGCTTATATCTGCAGATAAGTTTAATGACTTCAATTGGAAACTCTAAGTTTCTTAATTCAAATCTCAATTACCATATATACAACTGTATTATTGGGTTGCTTAACAGCATGCATCATATTGTATAAGAAATCCAGTTCAAATTTAAAGTCGTTACAACAAAAACAATAAACTAAATCAGCTGCAGTCTGTTCAACTAATTTGCTTAGCTCCACAGCATTTAAATTCAAAATAAAGACTCAAATGAGCTTGCTTTAAACATTTTTTAAAATTAGCTTGGCAGCTACATCAAATCCAATTTGATTAAGCTGGCTTAATACCATATATACTATATACTATTAAAGAAAATCCAGTTTAAATTTACATTTCAAGTCTTTTCAGCATTAAAACATCATGAGCTGCACTTAATGGTCATTAAACATTTTTAAGAATATATTTTAGGTCAATTATTAAACTAAACACTAAGATGCGCTTAAATAAATCAACTTATTATACGTTTTGTGAGGCTCGCTCGCCAACGCTAGCCAACTATAGATGCATGTCTAAAACGATCTCATGCATCCATTCTATAAGCTGGCAAGTCTTGGGGGTGCTCAGCGGCTACTCCACATTGCGTATACATAATTTTAAATGTACAATTTCTCGGGGACAACTTGCAAACCGCAGCAATGTCATGATGGTTGTGAGTGTGGTGGTGGTGCAGTGGTACAGCGGTGCAGCCTTAATTGCTTCAACGGTAGAGTCGCGTAAATGTTTTCAGTGCCTGCGCAACGGCCTTTATGGTGTCAGCCCTGAGAGAGAAGGAAAATCAAATAGTTTAATAAAGAATGGAATAGACTCCAGCGCCAAACACACGGATACTCACCTCAGCACCGTATTGCTAAACTCATCCAATTGCTGTTGGGTGGCCGTCACGTAGCCGCCGCTATTCTTCTTGGGCAACGAGTCCAGTGCATGGACAAGGAACAGTTGCATCTGTGCTTGCGGGACCACATGCTTCAGCTCGTTCAGCACCTCGGCGACGTCGGCGAGCATGTAGGAGTGCAACTGGAAGACGGACGCCTGAATCAGATTCATGACCAGAGCGCCGCCATGCTGCGTGGCCAGCTCAATGACCAGCGGCCGGCACTCGCTATATCGTTGATTGGTGCTGCGCCCTCCCCAGGTGAGCAGATTGATAAAGAACTTCATCACCGACGAGTTGGCTTCCCGATGGTCCAGTGAGCAGGCAATCAGCGCGCACTGGAAGATGGGCGTGATGAGGCTGCTCTGGAGCAGCTGCAACGGACAGCAGTCCAGGTAGCGTGAGGCCAGTCGAAAGAAATCATCGACTGTGTCGGGATTGTTGCGCAATCCGTTCTCCAACTGCAGCAGCGCAAACGTGGGCTCGATGAAGGCCTGCAGCATTTCCAACAATCCCGCAATGCACTCATCCGACTTGGCAAACTCATCCACCAATATGGAGCCAACATACAGGAAACAGCTGTGATGCTGCACCGCATAGAGCACGACAATCTGCTTGATCAGCGGCTCCACTAGCATCACGGCCTGCTTACGCACCATGCGAATGCCGTAGCGTATCAGGCGGCAGGTGCGCTCCATGATGCGTGATTCGCTCTGGTACCTCTCCAGCACGCGTGAGATGAGCGGCCAGGCGTCGTTTAATATTGCAACTGTCGGATGTTCCACGTTGTTGGGCACATCGGGATTCGTGTGTCTTATAATAGCACAGGCGCGATCAATCCAATAGACGGGATCACTCCGCTCATTCTTTGCCGGATCGCAGTGACCGCTCTCCAGCAACTGGGCCAGCGGCTGCAACTGGAATCCCACAATCTCTCGCAGCGCTGGCTGCAGCTGCTCACGTGGCAGCTTCGTCAAGATCAGCGAGATGCCCTTCAGCAGCCCAATAGCAACATCATTATTGATCTGAAAGCTGTCCAGACTATGCGCTATCTGCACGAGGCCGCTGATGTGGCAGATCATTTTCTGTCTGCATGCCGAACAGATGGAGGTGAGCGCAATCGCCGCCGCCGGCGCCAGCCCGTTCTTCTGCTGCAGCGCGTACAGCAGAAAGTTGAGCACAGCCTCGAGCAAGTCCGAGTGATCCTCAATCCAGTCACACAGTTCTCCAATGAGCATTATCGATGTATACCGCACCGCAATGTGCGTTTGATCCGTCATATTAAGTATCGCCTCCACCACCTTGGGTATCACATCGTTCTCCTCGCTAAAAGCATATGGAATTCATGAATTATCCATACCTGATCCAGTAGATTAATCACTTACGGCAATATATTTTTAGCCACATTTTGCATAACAAAGAGCGCCGCCTCGGTAGACTCCCACGTTGTGGTTGGATCCTGTAGAATAATGAACATTTGCTTAAAACATGCGCCAGAGCCTACAATGAATGCCACGTCCTTCAACAGATCCGAAACCTTGCGACGAAAGTCCTATGAGAAAAGAACCAAATTTTAATTAAGTTTACGTAAATATTCTCGGTCTATACTTTTCCTACATAGAAATTATTGTTCTCCTCGATGAGGCCATCGTGATCGCTCTCCATTTGTGCGTGTCGGTAAAGAGCGCTGATCAGTCGCTCAATGTGCGGCCTGAAGCGCGCCGTTAGCTTTTCGTCGTACCGCTGGAACAGATCCTCGCTGAGTTTGTACCACAAATAGAAGGTGACCTCGGCCACTTCGTAGTCGAAGTGACCGACGCACAGCAACACCAGATCCAGGCCCTTCATCGCATACTGTGATTCGTAGATGCTTACGGAGAATGCATCGCAGAGCGTTGTAAAGATACGGCAGTAGTTGATCGTCTTGTCGGTGTCCTCGTGAGCAACACTTAAGTGATATGCCGTCTCCAGTTGACAGACTGCCTCAAAGATGCGCGTCACCTGGGGGTCGACCTCCAATTGGCCGCTGCGCGAGCCCATGCAGCTGAGCAGCGCACAGACGCATTCGGTGGCATTGTCGTGCAGTTTGCTCGACGTTTCCGCTGGCTGGCTGAGGAGACGGAAGGCGAGCTGGGAGAGCGCATTGTCGCAGATGTGAGATAGAGGGAACGCTTGTATAGCTAACCAAGCGCTATACGTGCTCAGCGTGGCAATCCAAATCCGTTGCTGATCCAGATCCTTGCGCTGCGAGCACATGCACAATAATTCTAATACACATTCGGCACTGGCGTCCAGCTGCTTGTGCACCTGTTCCCGTCGATTAGCACCCAAGCGCAAATACCGCGAATCAATCTCCTCGGGTAGCACCTTCAGCACCTCCAGCAATGGCCAAATAGCCGCAGGATGTGGAGCGAGGGCCTTTATCAGATCACTAATCGGTTCCTGCCACGTAGCCATTAGCAGCGCCAAATCAGCCACAGCCAGGCTGAGCTGTGTCACGATCACATTGTCCGTGTGCTCGTCGATCTGTGCTAAATGCGTGATCAGGGAGTCTCGCAGAGATTCGTGTGTGTGGGGAGGCAGCTCGCTAAAGGAGTTTTGTATTTTGTTGCGTATCGTCTGAGCGGCAAAGTAATTGGCGTGCAAATCTCGTTTCTGGTGCAGCAGCTCGTCTGCAATGGTCCATGAATAAATCTAGAGCAACAAGTGTGACTAGTTAGCATACGTTTTTAATTTGTAGAAAAGCAGATGCCAAACTCGGAGTAGGCTGAAACTTACCGACTTTTGAAACTCCTGTAGCCATTTATTGGCCTTTTCCTGCTCCTTGGGATTGGTGCCTTGGAATAATGCACTTATCGCTTGATATACAATATCCACCGTATATGTGTCCATTGCGCCGGCTTGCAGGTAGATGTAATCAATGCATTTATTAATATTGCTAAAATTATTTCTATTGAAAGAATATGTGGCGGCTAGCCGATAATTGACTGGCTGTTAGCCGATAGCTCTTATAAACAGGGCTGCAGTTAAATGCAATGGAATGATAGCCTCGAATATTATGCTATAATGATTATTTATATTCCTTATTATGCAAATATACCATTTATTTATATGGGTATGCGTATATAAATGTATGTATGTCAATATATATATATATATATATATATATATATATATATATATATATATATATATATATATCATGCAAATTCATGTAAGCGTAGGAACTACAATGTAATTATTAACGCTCGACAATTCCTTACAACTTTAGGGATGTAGAGACATAGAGATTTGTAGATTTACAAATTAATATATCAAATACAAAATTCTGATTAATTACATATTAGTATGTTAGTATTTATAATATACGGAAATTATTTGCGATATCACTGTGACACTATCACAGACCAGAGAATTCAGATTTGTCATTAATGACGATTAATAAACTTATTATTAAATTCTGTTAAATGCTACGCCAATTTGCGAATTTAAATAAGAATTTTTCAAATATCTTACTTCAGTATTGTGGACGGGATTTGCAAAATCACTGTGAGTAGTCGCAGACTAGAGCAACTTGCTCATCTCTAAGACAGATTTGTAATCGAAATCCTAGACGATATATCGAGGTAGCAGGTTGTTAGCCAAATTTACAATGGATAAGGATTCCGATTCCACGGTCACCTCATTGGACGAAAATACGGAAAACTTCTGCACAAATCCCACACGCGATATTCTGGCCGCTGGCATCACAAATCTTTTCAAGCCCACCATCGAAAAGCTCGACGAACGCGTCGCATCAACCATACAACTGCAATCGGAGCTGCGTGGGCAGTTGGATGCACTTGCTGCCCAGCTGCGGGACATTGAGAAGGCACAGAACCAAATACCCGAGTTCGCCGATAAGGTCAAGGAGTTGTTGAACGTCAAACACAAAGTGACCATTATCAGCAACGTCCTAAGCAACAGCCAGGAGCGTTTGACAGGTCTGCATCGGCTCATCGAAAAGGAACAGCGGAGGCGAAAGGCGTTGCTCGACTCGGCTCTGACCACCAACATATCATAGACATGGAGACGCCACACACCGAACATCTCTCCTCTGCCGACTATGAGCACGTCTATGAGCCGGCGGAGGATTCATTTTTGTTGCTTGATGCCTTGGAAGCGGATTTGGAGTTTCTGGACACACTGCAGCCACGTCTGTGCCTCGAGATTGGCTCTGGCAGCGGCGTTATCATCACCGCACTGGCCAAGCGCCTAGCCAACACCGCCCACTGCTTGGCCACGGACATCAATCCCAAGGCATGCGAGGCCACGAAGCGGACAGCGATCCGGAACGGAGCTCGACTGGATAGCTTGCGTTGTAATCTGACGAGCGCACTGCGTCGACGCTGCATAGATTTGCTGCTCTTTAATCCGCCTTATGTGGTAACCAGCGATGAGGAGCTACAAACTCAACAACTGACAGAAAAACCCGCGACGGAGCGCAATTTGGTCTTTTCCTGGGCAGGCGGTACAGATGGACGGCGTGTGACTGATATTTTATTGGAGCAATTGGATGACATACTCTCGCCCAGTGGCGTACTCTATTTGCTGCTGCTGCACGAGAATAAACCTGGTGAAATAATCGAACAGTTGAGGCGGCAAAATTTCGAGGCTGTCAAATATATGGAACGACGCATTCCAGGGGAACATTTGTATATATTAAAAGTCAAGAGATTTGCAAACTAATTATATATGTGTATATAAAATTATATTTGAAGAACAAATTAAAAACTTTGAGCTTAGCTTGATTTGGGGGTTTGGGTCTTGACTAAATTAATAAATTTAATTATCGATAGTTCGTATTGTGTTGCTATACAAGTATTCATGAAATTCAAAAACAACTAATATTGAAATAGTTAAAAACATGTAAAGTAGACCTAAAATTAATTTTGAACTTAGCTTACTCGTGGTTTAAGTATTGACTAAATGATTGTATTAAATTATCGATAATTACATATGCGCTGTTATGTTTGAAACAATGCAAATGATTCATTGCTGATATTCATGTACATATATATGTAGATAGTTAATAATTGAATTGATACGCCATACGGCCCTAATTGAAACTGGAAAATACTAGAATGCATTGCGAAGTAATTTTTCAGCTTAATTGGAGTGAGTGAAATCGAGTTTTGAGCTACCCTCTGCATGCAAACCCCAACCCTCATGAAGCTGAAATTGAAAATGTAAAACAAACCGATACGATTACGGCACCAATCAATGAATTATGTATCACAAAATGTACACACACACACACAAACCCACATATGTGCGGAATAGGTGTATATAGACATATAGGAATAACTACCCTTACTCCGGGCTAAGCACCCTTGCTTAATACTCTAAGGGCGGGAGTGGGATTTGAGGTAGAATTTATGCTTCTGCTGCTGCCCCGCCCAATGGAATGAAACAAACGATTTTATTGGCATCTGATAACTGCCAATTGTGTTGTTTTTTTTTACGTAATTTTTCTGTTCACGTAATTACAATAATTTATTTTCTCGATTTTCTGTGGGTATTATTTACTTCTCTTTCACTACGACTGGATTGAAATATTCTTTTCTTTTTTATTTACAAAATTTGCATGTAACATTGTTTCTGGTATCAAATTATTCATATAGAGTATATATATATATAATATATATGTTATTCATCTGTAAGCCTTTAAATGCTCATTAATATTGCTATATTGTGGTTGGTTGGTTAAATTGGTTGGAAAATTGTTGCAACTCTTATTGATTGTTTAATGGGTTTTGTGTATTTATTCTTTTGCTCGGTCACCAAGTATCAGTCATTATAATTAGAGCGAGTCAATATGTGAAGTGAACCCCGAAACTACTTAATATATATATATATATACGTGTATGTGTTAGTGTATATAACATTAAAAGTTTGTTCATTATTTCATTTTTGTTTTTTTTTTTACAATTTACAAATGAATTAAGTTTTTAGTATTAATTGATTCGCTTTTGCCTTGTTTTTTTTTAATACTGACATTAAATACTCAATTTGTTTATAACTTAGAGAGAAATGTAAATGTTTGTGTGTGGGTGTGTGTGTGTGTGTGTAAATGCTGAAATAAAAGAGAGAAAGAGAAAGAGAGCCCATTGAATGTAGAAATCAAACTTCCCGTTGAGCAATGCGCACAGTGGGCACCAACAGTTGTGAAACCAATACAATTTTTTTTTTTTTTTTCAGATAGAAAATTTCGAGTGTTTTTCTTTTGTTCTTTTTTTTTGTATATTTTTCCATTTTAATTGCATTTGCTTTTTCGATCATTCATAAAATGTAACGTCTAATTTTAATAATCAATTTTTTTTTTCTTTTATTAATTGTTTTCTTCTTTTATTATTTTTAAAGAAATCATGGGTGCATCGATTTCGCCGTCTCTTCTGCTATTTCTTCTTCATCATCATCCGTGATCTGCTTGTCATTACTTATGGATTTTTTAACTTAAGACTTATGACTTAAAGGAAAGAAAGAGTTTGGTTTTTGTGTAGAATTTGTGTTTTTTTTTCTGAGGGGGATGTTTACTTTTTTCGGTTTTTGTTTGCTTACTCGCGCATGGCGAGAATTGTATTTTGTTTATATATATATAAAAAAGTACACATAAAATACAATTAAAATAAAATAAGAAATAGAAAATTATTTCTTAGACATAAGAATTATATACTTTTGCGATTTTTTTGTGTCGTTTTTCTCTGGTTTTTGTTTTTTTGCTTGTAACTTTTTATTTATTATTAATTTAAATTTTTTGTTTGTATTTTTTTCTTGTTTTTTATTTTATTTTTATTTTGTTTTGACTACATTATTATTACGCTTGATCGTCCGAACCGGAACCGTCATCATTGTCATCATCATCATCTGATTGGAAGAAGACGAGAGATTTATCTTAGTTTTGGATTGGATGGTCGGAAAAAGTGTCAATAACTTACCGTCGCATTCAATGTCGTCCTCCTCACCATCGTAGGGTACATCGTATTCGTCGCTCTCGATTTCACTGTCACCCTCGATGAGATCATCTAATACCTCCTCCTCATCGGAGTCGCCATCAGCAGGTTTATCTTTCTTGGCTTTCTTTGATTCGGCGGATTTAGCCTGTAAAGGAAGGAATCAAATTTTAAATCAGTAAAGATTATCGATAACAACACAAAGGATAGCTATTGGTCTTCCATTGGTGGCTGCTGTTTCAGCTGAAACCTTTGGGCGCAAAATTTAAACCCCACACTTCTCCTTGATCAAGGGCAAAGCGTATTGTTGATGGAAACAAAATATGAAGCCAACATACGCATGTTCTCCCAACATGCGTGATTCTTCTGTATGGGTGTGTGTGCGTGTAAATGGTCGTAAAAAGTATATTTTAAGCCCACAAAACAAGAAAATCGCCCTTTACTGGCTAGCAGCAGCAACAGCAGCAACGAAAAATCGTTATTTTCGCCGTAAAAAAGGCATTTGAAAAATGCGCGCGTCAATGGAATTCGCTGCAGCAGCACGCACCGACGAAGGGTGAGAGCGAGAGAGAGTAAGAGAGCAAAGGCGGACGGTTGCCGCATTACAAGTGCAGCTCTCCGCTTACATACAGCAAGCCTACAGACATGTCCGTGTATTTGTATATAAAGCGGCATATTTACTACATAATGGAAAAACAACAATCGAGAGGGCATATGTATCCGCAGCCGTGAGATACAAAACCAGCCAAGCCAAGCGTGCGTTCGACCCACTGTGACCGAAAGCCGAACAGACAAGCTGAACCCGAAGCGAATCAAACCGAAAGAAGAGCAGCGACGCTAACGTCGCTTCAGCTGCTACACGCTAGCCCTAGCATATATGTGTGTGTGCGGAAGAGAGCGTGCTCACAGCGCTGTCGCTGTCAGGGCAGAACTGTACCTGAGAACGCGCGCGTCGTGACAATGGCTGCATGAATGAACGACTCACGCACACACACATACGACAGCTGCCGTAGAAAAAGGCGCAAACGGTTGACCGACGACGACGCCAGCGTCGCTGCTTTGACGTGCGTTCATGTGCGGCTGATGCGTGGGTTCAAAACTCAGTTAACCAACCAACAAGGCAAATACATAAGGCAGTCACGTTCCCATGTAAATGAAAGAAAGCCTGTAATACATAATCATGCCATTGTTTGTATGTGTGCGAAGACATAATTTAACACAGCGATTGTTACAAAGCAGACAAGATAACTGGGAAAATGTGTGCAAAATATGCGGCGCGCTCTCTCAAGCACAACAAAAGCCACGATGAAGTCTAAAATAAAATACTTATGCTACCCACCAAGCATTACAGCAAACAAGCTATAAAACAGGGTCATCCATGATAGAGGTTGTTAGACAATATGTATGATGGTCATTAAAAAGAAAATTCTAGAAGAAACCGACATTAAGGCAAACTAAAAGAAAGTTAGCAATCGGTCGGGTGCGTAACTTTTCTTTTTTATCATATCTGTTAATAGATAATAGCGAATCGTTAATTTATCTATTATTTATGTACGTATGCATTGAAGGCTTATACATACATACAAGAGTTATATGCCATTTATATGATTATTTATTCGAAATATTATAATTATTAAGATCCTGCTCGATAGGTAGCCAATAGATTTCATAATTTCATATTAACATCGGCAGCTTATTTCTATTAAGGAAGTTGCACCACCCTGTAAATGGATTGTTTTTATGAGCGCCCGCCATCCATCCAATACATACATACACCAGTACATACATACATAAATGTACCAAAATAAATACAAGTAAGGCGAAAAAAGTGAAAGATAAATGTAAATGGGCATGCATATGTATATACACAAACAACACATGTCTGTATACAGAATGAGTACATAAGCATTTACACGAACGAAGAGCGGCATTGGTGAGAGAGAGATTAATGTGTTGAAGAGAGCATGAGAGAGGGAGAGTAAAATGACGGCGTTCTCAATGAGAGTACGCGCGCTAGTTAAACTGTACATTTTTATTTTGAGTTTGTGACAAATCAAATGATTTGCTAATTTATGTGATTTATTCTACATATACCTCGTGCCTCTCTGCTTTTGAATATTTTTATGTTTATCAAAATATGTGATTTTTCGATTATGACATAAAAACAAGTGAAAAAAACAGAAGATTGGAATGTTGCGGCAGTCTAAAAAACTGGTTCGCTCTTCCTCTCCTATACACATCTCGCTCACTTATCGCTCTCTCTTTCTCCCTCTATTTCCTTCGTTCGCTCTTGTAACATGGCGGACTGCCGCTGCCTTCGCCGGCCGGCATTGTTTTTAGCTGAGAGTGCAACATTTTGGCTGGCGCGCAATTTGTTGTTTGTGTTATTTGTATTTTGTATTTGTAGCTACCAAATTCGGTAAATACATTCAAATACGACCAATGCTAATCTTAAGAGAGTCGTCAGAAAAGCTATAACAAATTGCATTAAAGAGTATTTAGTATGCACACACTCATAAACTTTGACTGTGTGTGTGTGTGTGTGTGTGTGTGTGTGTGTGTGTTAGTCGCAAGGCCGCATTGCTAGCGAAGCTTTTAAAGTTTATCTCTTGGCTTTTTGCGTCTTGCTGTTTCCTTGTGTAATGCTAATGACCTATGTATGCCGTATTCCAGTATTCACTTGCTTTGTTTTTTGTTTCTTTTTCGTTTGTACTAAAATTTACGCTCTTTCTCTCTCTCATTCTCTCTATCTTTTATTATCTCCTTGGCCAATAACTGTACCGCCCCTCCACCACATCAGTTCGATTATTAGACATCCTAACCTCGATTTGAACCGAACAACAAATAATCTTTGATTACCGACTCACAATCGTCTTAATTTAATCGTAAACAACAGCATTCACACACACACATCTTTATATGTATATACTCAAACTCTATGATTCGTAGGTAAAATCACAAAGTATTTGTATATAAGTAGATGGCATTGCGCTCTCTCGTTGTGCTCTTTGGCATTCTCTCTTTCACTCTTGTTTCTCAGAGCTTGCTTGCGGCTGCTATCGGCAGCTGAACGTTAGAAAGGCGGCTGAAACTGAAAAACGTGTGTATATCTATTTCTAGAAATTTTTTTCAGTCAGTTTTATTTTTGCCGCCGGATTTTGTAATTTGCTTTTGGTGGTAACAACAAAAATGTATGAATCATTCGCACAAAACGGCAAAATTAGCGCGTAAACAAAAATGCCTGCAACAACAGCAAAGCGTTAATCGATTAAGAAAGCAACGCGTTCGATAATTCGATCGATAAACGCATGACGCGTCGCTGAGAGCGTCAGAAAGAAGAGAATGAAAGATAGTGACAAGTGCCTTCGTTTGTTTTGTTATTAAACAAACGCACAGACACACACACACACCTACAAAGGGAAGCTTGCGACTGATTAGGGTAGATTGTGTGAAACTGTACATGCCGAACTCCAATAGAGTAGAAGATCCCTTTTTTTTACTTTCATGAGAATCTTATTTTAATTAGCGATTTATAGGATACTTACTTCAGCTTGCCTCTTTGTGCCCTTGACGGATCCCTTGGCGGGCGCAGCAGCAGCATCTGCCGCATCGGCACCGTCCTCACCATCCTTGGCCGTGCCGTTATCGGCAGCAGCCGCATCGCCAGCAGCATCGGCGGCCGCTGATTTGTCCTCGGCAACTGATTTGGCTTTGGCTTTGAGATCCTCCTTCACATCGCTGTCGCTGACGGCGGCTACCTTCTCGACGGCAACATCACCGTTATTTTGTTGTTCTGTGGCTGCAGACATTTTGTTGATTTGCTTTTGAACTTGTTTAAAAAACTTGAATATATCTTCTTTTTGTTTTTTTGTACAGTTATATAACGAGCATGCGTCGTTATATTTAGGCTTAAGTTGTAATGATTAATGCGCGGGTGAATTTCAGTATCCGTTCAAGTATTGTATGTATACTACTCCAACGCTTTTGCTTAATGTGATTGCTGTGTGTTCAAGATATTTTTTGGGTTGTTGACAAAAATTAGCGCAAAATAGATTGTTCCGAGGAGGGAAAAAACGAGAACCGCACCGCACGAAGCACACAAACACACTGTCTGAAATGCTGCTACGTCCTGTATATTTAAAAGATACAAGAGCGCATATGCACACAAGGCATACGGCGCCGAACGCGCTGCCTGCTCTCGTTTTTTCTCTCGCTCTCCCTCTCTGTCGTACAGACCGGCCGTGGTTCGCTCGCTTATCATTCGCTCACGCTCAAGCCGCTGTCACTGTTTCCCTCTCTTTCTCACACTCTCTCAATATGTGCTCTCTCGTTCTGTCGTGTATGCAGTACACTGAACAAAAAAGCACGGCGGCATTTGTACAGCAGCAGTTAGCAAAGTAGAGAAGAGAAGGCAACAACAACATTAGGCAGGTAGCGGAGGCGAGAACAAAATAACAAACGCCGCCCCAGCCCCCGTCAGTGCGACCCACCAATAACGCCCGCTGACCGACTCTACAAATAATTTTGCAATAATTTTTTGATAAAATAATAAAATATTTATAATATAGTCTCAATTTTAGCGCGGCTACAAATATACAAATTATTCGTATATGCGTACGCTATTTGGTATATCTGTATGCCTTGTCTGAATATATTTCGGTATTTTGTATTTTTTCTGTTTTCTGACTAACCACCGATATGTGTACCCGTTGACGGCTCGTACAAGACTAAACCTACCATCGCACACGGACCGGCTACAAATTGCAAGCAGTGTGTTCTTGTGCAGCTAAGCATCTTAGATATTTGCTTATTGCTCTTAAATCTTTATTTGGATGGATTCCAAACTTGTGCTAATCGTTAGAATAAACACTCCTCTTTCATTGGGTATCACATGGATGCAGTTACGATCAAGCTGAATTCCAAAATTGACACCTCGAGTGGGTTTCTTGACGAATCCCATACAAAATGCGCTTGATGCTCGTGAGTGAGTACAGGCACAGCCAACGGCGACGTCGACAGCATGTTTGGCGGTAAATTTGAAAATTGCCGGCCGCGGCGGTTGGCTTGCCCGTTACGATTCTTGTTGGTGGTTGTTGTACGCCATGGAGGGCTGCTTGATGTGGCGACGTCGGCGGCAGGGGCTTGGAGCTGGGCAGCTTACTGGCTGGCTGGATTGCTTGTTGGCTGTCTGGTTGGTGGGGAGGGCCTACACGGCAGTTGTATGGGCAGCAACAGCAGTATCAGCGACTGCGACGGTGGCAGAGGCAGAGGCTGGCCGGGCAACTTTGGCGTTCTGTCGCCGCGTCAGTTGCGCGTCTGTGGCGTGTATATGTTCTGGCTGTTGGATTGCATACTCAGCGGCAGTGTGTGTTTGGCTTATTGTTTGTGCCACAACATATTTATAGAGTGGACCTAAAATCATGCGAGTAATCAGGTCAATTGGACGACTGAAGATATCTAATGCCCATCATCAAGTTTTTCTAAACTAAGAGAATATACTATAAATATGTTTATTTCTAAATATGAGCCAGATGTTAAATTAACTTTCAAAATTGCGAATTGCAACGAGCTGTTAATATACAAAGATACATTCATTTGCATTACTCTGAATTACATTTGAACAAGGTTCACCCCGTTTGTCGTATTTTTTTATACATGTGTGTGTATCTGTGTGTCTTTTTTGTGAGCACTTTGCATCTTTCATTTCTTTTCAGTTGATCCCACACACATTTGATGGTTCGACAATTTGCTGTCTCTGTTCATTACACGAACCACTCTGGTTCAGGAATTGACTAATGAGCTAACGTTCTTCTACGCTCTATTGTCGCTTAGCTAGCCTCTCTCTCTCTCTCTCTCTCTTTGCCTCTGTCTCCTCTTTGTCTCGTTCTCTACGCTTTACTTATTGAACTACTGCTGCTACTAGGCTGACACAGTCGACGTTATTCTGCTATTTTTATGCAAAACAAATAAGTATAGTTTGTAATCTGAATAATATGAGAGCCGCACACAAAACGTTAATTAAAAGCGACGCCACGTTCTCCACGCGAATTGGTTGGATGACAGTCGTCTATGGGTCGCATCTACCAGTTTCTAGCGCTCTCCAGCACGCCACATTCAGCACACCTGTAATCGTGGAACAATCATATTGAGTTATCATATTTAAACAGCGTAGCAGCAGCAGCAGCAGCAGCAGCTACTCGTCGTTCCACGGCAAACAACATTTGTGATTTTGCTTGCTTTTGTTTTTGAGCCTTAACATTTCTCGATAAGCCGATTTGCGTCTTCGTTTGTATTTTTGTTTTTGTCTTATTTCTCTCTTACCCCCTTTTTGGAGCCCGAGGGTCTTGTTAGTGTAAGTTTTATCAGTGCTTAAAGCTATTGTATCAATTATACGATTCATGAACTCAGGAAAGCTGTACGGTTTACCCGGTTCCATTTTTTCCCTGTGTGACCACAAGTTTTCAAGGTTAACTCTAGAGGCAATACAATAAAACTAAAGACCCATATTCCTGCCGGTCAACTGTTGGCGGGTTCAGAGAATTGCGATAAGAAAGGTGCAATCGTTTACATTCAGGCAACGACGACGGGGAGGAAAATTCTAGAGGTAGTTAAAAAAAAAGAAAAAGAAAATATTTTTCTCAGGTAATCGCAACTATGCTTTGACTAGAAAGAGATAGCAATAGACATGACAGTTGAAAGTCCTTTACAATGTATGTATGTATACATACATATGTATTTCATTTTAAACTTTTTAGTTGCTTAAACTTTTTGCGCAGTGTATGACCGACCACATTGCGTCTGTTTGCTGTAGCATGCAACGAAAAGGTGTTAATCAAAGCAATCGATTCTTTTATAAGCGTTTTTGCTGCTTATATGTACATATATACATATGTTTGTATGTGTTTGCGCTGTTTAAGAAAATTGTAAAGATTTTGATTAAGATTTGCTGATAGTAAATCTACATATGTATATATAATAAACTTGTATATATGTATATATGTATGTACATATGTATATAATATAAATCCTTTACTCAAATTAGTATTCAGAGCAAATGTAAGTGGACTTTGAGTAAAACACATACAAATGATTTTACTTATGAAAATTTAAGGTGAGAAAATTATGAAAAACTTGCAAAGTAATATATGATATAAAATATGTACATATGTATGTATGTGTACATACTGTCATACATATATGTACATATGCATATAGACAATTTATTTTTGCCTGGCGTGCAGTTTATTATACATATGTATGCATATGCAATTGAATTTATTCTTTAGTTGAGGTAATACATTGTTTCATGAGAATACCCTATAATGTGCACAGCATCTGGAGAGTCATTGTGGCCGATTCATTTCAGAGTTCATTTCACTTAGAATTGTTTGTGTGAAGAGTAGAAAAGAACTAAAAATCATGAACTGGTTTGGTCGAAGCGAGCCAGAGAGCCACAACCGAGGGCAACTTCGACTACTGCTGGGGAGAGCTACTCTGATAAGCGTCGCTATATGGAATTCACAAAGCGAAATGATAGCTGCTGTTCCTCTGTAGTATTATTATTATTATTATTATTTAGACGTCGCTGCGGTTGCTCAAGTCGCGTTTCGCTAGCATGTGCGAATGCTTAATGTTTCCACACGAGTGCAGCGATTAGCTGAATACCCTACGTTCGGAGAGAGTGACTGAGTGAGAGAGATAGAGATAGATAGCGAGAGAGCCTACGTCAGCGGACATTTCACACGCAAATATTCAATTTACTTTGACGGTTTCGATTCAGTATCGAGAATACATGACCCAAGTATGTGTTATCATTCTGCCATGGAGCTTATTGTTTTCATTCTTTGGCGATTGCTTTGATTGTGCAGAGCGACACGACGCCCCCTCACCTCCTTTAAACAGTGTCACTTGACGCATTGGCTCGGGATCGGCAGCGCCAGCGACAGTGGACTGAGAGTCTCAACTGCAACGCATTCGCATAGGCCTCTTCTGCCTGCGTCGCTTGTTGTTGCCTTGCTTTTGTGTTGGCATCTGCGTCATGCATTTGGCTGCAATGGGAACGTTTTGCAGTGTGGTGATGGACAACGGGGGTTGGGCGGTGGTGTCGGTGGTGGTGCTGCTTCTGCTGTCGTTGTTGTTGGTGGTGGTAGTTGTACCGACCCGGCGATTGGGTGAGCACATGAATGAATCATTTGCGAAGAGCAAATGTTGGCGTCATTTCATATCTAGTTGTGTGTATCCATGTGAGAGAAGAAAAAATCTACACCAACTGTGCACAATTGCCTTAGAGAGCTGCGTTGTCATGTCATACCCATTCATTTATTCAATACATAATTACTCACACACACATACGTACAAATATACTCACTGACAACAAAGTCGTTTGGGAAATTTACATAGAAATAAATACATACATATGTATTCATAAGATATATGTATGTGCATTCAAAAATGTGTTAGCTACGTTAGTTAATAGTAAGTTGCGCATTTTTCTTGATTAATTAATTTTTACGCTTGCTTAAAAATGTTTCTAAAGAATTGAATCTTCCGCCAACTCAAATGAAATAAGCCTTCATATTGTTTTGCAGCACTGCACTGCTCATCGTTGTTCAACACAGTTGCCAGTGCTGCGTGCGATATGCACAGCAAATGGCTAAATTCCAATTGGAGGCAATTCAAACTAGCCTAAGCGCTTGCCAGTAATTCAATCTACCGAGAATCTTATTAACCTTATTCTAAAACCCTTTGTAGCTTATTAAAGACGGGACTTCGTGGTTGCGGCATTGTCTGGCGCGCATTGGCAACCCTAATCAAGCTACCCGCTTAATGACCTTGCGCTGACATTGCCGCACAGCTGTGGGTCAAGTCGCATTCGCACAAACGAAGTCTATCCAGAAGTTTGTTAGATACAATTTGACAAGCATCAAAATGGCCTTCAATAAGCTGAGCATCGAGAATCTGGAACTGGAGGGCAAGCGCGTCCTTATGCGGTAGGTTTCCTGATGATGATGAATCTTATATGGTGATCTGCATCCATGAGCTGACTGTTGCATAAAAGAAATTTTTTCTGTATTTCTCCTGTTCGCCCTCAGTGTGGACTTCAATGTTCCCATCAAGGAGGGCAAGATCACGAGTAACCAGCGCATCGTGGCTGCTCTGGACAGCATCAAGCTGGCCTTGTCTAAGAAGGCTAAGTCTGTGGTGCTCATGTCCCATCTGGGTCGTCCCGATGGCAACAAGAATCTGAAGTACACCCTGGCGCCCGTCGCCGAGGAGCTGACCAAATTGCTTGGCCAGAAAGTCATCTTTCTGGATGATTGTGTCGGCCCCGCCGTGGAGGCTGCCTGCCAGGATCCTGCACCCGGTTCCGTTATCTTGCTGGAGAACGTGCGCTTCTATCTGGAGGAGGAGGGCAAGGGTGTCGATGCCAGCGGCGCCAAGGTGAAAGCCGATCCCGCCAAGGTCAAGGAGTTCCGCACCAGCCTGGCCAAGCTGGGCGATGTCTATGTGAACGACGCCTTTGGCACGGCGCATCGTGCCCACAGCTCCATGATGGGCGAGGGCTTTGAAAAACGTGCCGCCGGCTTGCTGCTCAATAAGGAGCTGAAATACTTCTCGCAGGCACTGGACAAGCCACCAAATCCCTTCCTGGCCATTCTGGGCGGCGCCAAGGTTGCCGACAAGATTCAGCTGATCGAGAATCTGCTGGACAAGGTCAATGAGATGATCATTGGCGGTGGCATGGCCTTCACCTTCCTGAAGGTCCTTAATAACATGAAGATCGGCGGCTCCCTGTTCGACGAGGAGGGCTCAAAGATCGTCCAGAAGCTGGTGGACAAGGCCAAGAAGAACAATGTTCAATTGCATTTGCCCGTCGATTTCGTCTGCGGCGACAAATTCGCCGAGAATGCTGCCGTGAGTGAGGCCACCGTGGAGGCGGGCATCCCGGACGGCCACATGGGCTTGGATGTGGGACCCAAGACGCGTGAGCTCTTCGCCGCGCCCATTGCGCGCGCCAAGCTGATTGTCTGGAACGGGTAAGTGAAACTGAACTTGGGAATCTTCCAAGAGATGTCTGATGATTCTCCTTCCTCGTAGACCACCCGGCGTCTTTGAGTTCCCCAACTTTGCGAACGGCACCAAAGCCATCATGGATGGCGTTGTGGCAGCCACCAAGAACGGCACCGTTTCCATCATCGGCGGCGGCGACACCGCCTCCTGCTGCGCCAAGTGGAACACCGAGGCGCTTGTCTCGCACGTCTCCACCGGCGGCGGCGCCTCCCTGGAGCTGCTCGAGGGCAAGACACTGCCGGGCGTTGCCGCCCTATCCAATGCCTAAGCGGCATCAGTAATTCATTATCCAACACACTAATCTCTCTGAATTAATTGTTAATGTTAATGTTGTCATTGCTGCGCCAGGCACCGTTTATCACGTAAGACCCCCAAACGTTCAATAATAAAGTGAATATATAAGTTAACTAGCTACACAAATAACTACCAAGTCCTCGATCCTCATTTAAGTAACATTGTTGGAAGAGAAATGTGCTAAACTGGAATTCGTATATAGATGAAATTGGAATTCCAATCAGCATCGCGATTTTCTAACTAGAAATGCGAGGTCCTAGTTGGAAAATCAATAAACAATTAAAACAGAGAGAGGGGAAAAATGAAAGGAAAGTAACTCAGGTCATATAAAAAAGATTTAAAAGACAAATAGAGTTTTCACCTTAGCGTTGAACACTTCAAATTAAACTATTCAGACTATTTAAAAAACTTAAGCTATTTATTTATAATCTTGAGTCGCATCTATAAGCTGAATACAAATTTACTTTATATAAATGCCGTAGAAGACGCATAAAGTACAACAATCAAGAATAAAAGAAATATTTAAGCTTACATTTAAAAATCTTGAATCGCATCTATAAGTTGAATACAGTACAAACTTACACTTAAATACTTTTGCTAGAATTATTTGCGAGCAAAGTTCGCGTCCATGGCGGCGGAGGTGCGCTGTATGTTGTTGAGATTGGAGCGGATGCGGTTGCCTATGGATGTCTGATTATCGATGGCCTTCTTGACCTCCTTGTTGATGAACTGTTGGTCAAAGTCGCGGGCCTGATTTAGTGCCTCCTCGCGCGCATATTCCTCACGATGCTTGTGCACGACCTTGGTGCGATCGGCCTCGCGCCACACAGCATTGTCCATCATCTCGCGCAGACGCGCCTCGCGCTCACTTTCGGTGAGCTTCGGTTTCGCTTTCTCTGGCTGACGGGGAGCAGGAGGAGGCGGAGCCATAGCTGGCTTGGGACTAGGTCGACGTCGCTCATTGCTGTGACTCCTCTGACGTTGGTCTCGACGTGGACTGCGACTTCGGCTGCGCCTGTGTCGATCTTCCGGTCTTCCGTTCTCTCGCTTTGTTCGGCTTCTGCTTCTCTCTGATCTTTTCTTTTCTCTGGCCTGTTTGTCTTTTCTCTTGTCCGCCTCCCGACTGCTGCTTCTTCCGCCTCTTGATTTACTCTCTTTGGCCTTTTCCGATCTCTCATTGCTTCGGCTACGTTTTGTTCTGCTCTCCTTCATCCGTTTCATTCGCTCGTCTGTTCTGCTGCTGCTTCTCTCGGCTCTTCGCTTCTTTTCTTTTGACTTTATTCTGTCATCTTCGCGGCTGTCGCTTCTTGCACCTCTTCCTCTACTCTCCTTGGACTTTTCTGATTCTTCATCTGCGCTGCTATCGCTTCGGCTACGTCTTGTGCTGCTCTCCTTGGTCTTTTTAGATCTCTCAGCTCCCCTGCCATCCTTATTCTTCTTAGTTCGCTCATCATTTCGACTATTACTTCTATTCCTTCTCTCTCTACTCTTCTTATTCTTTTTCGATCGTTCATCTGTGCTGCTGTCGCTTCGATCACGTCGTCCTCTGCTCTCCTTACTTGACTTTGTTCGATTATTTGAGCGACTGTCGTCTCTTCTTCTTGCCTTTTTATTTCGCTCATCAGCGCTCCTCTCACGTCTGTCTTTGCTTTCCTTGATCTTCTTCGATGGCGTCTCATCGTCGCTGCTATTACGTCTGCCTCGATTCTCTTTTGCTCGTCTTGTGTGCACCTCAGAATTTCTGCTGCGACTTCTACCGCGTCTTCCTCTGCCTGCCTTTGACTCCTCCTCCTCCTCCTCGCTGCTATCACTATCATCGCTGCTGCTGCTGCTACTCCTGCTGCGACGCTTCGATTTTTTCTTGCTCTTCTTCTGCTTTGTGGCCATATCCAGCTGTTTGGTCAACGTGCGGTACTTGGCATCCAGCAGTTTGTCCAGTTTAAAGTCCTCACTTGTGCTCTCACCTTTCAGCTTTTTCATTTGTTTGGCCAGCTTTCTGTCCAGATCCTCGTTGCTATCCTCGCTATCATCGCTGTCGTCCTTTTTGTTCTTCTTTTTCTTTGACTTTTTGCTCTTTTTGGACTTTTTGTTGCGCTTTGTAGCCAGTTCCTGCTCCGTTTTGAGTAAGCGATGGATTTCCTTTAATTTCACTGGATTTTCCAGCAGCTTGCGCCGCGATTCCATTTCTCTCTGTTTAATTAGCATCAGCGGATCCTCCATTGCTTTGCGCTGCATATCCACTTGCTCGGTGGATTGCATATTACGATATTCACGTATGGAGAAAGGCACACATTCGTGCTCCACATGGTTAATGGACTGCTTAACGCCCAGCGTGCTTTGCTCTTGTCGCTTCTCCTCCGCCTGCAGCTGATCAAATGATTTGTCTATTTTGCGACCCAGCAGATATTCCTCTCGATTGATTAACTCTGCGCTATCTGGAATTACTCGATGATTAGTGTTTGATTGCACTTAAGCAGACTATTTATATACTTTTATACATCCATTCGAGCTTAGCTTCGCCTCCATTGCTACTGTGTAATACGCCTGAATTCTCTCCTATGCGTCGCAGCTCTTCACGATCCCGTTCCTCATTGATCTCCTTGCGCAGATCATCCAGCTTGCGTTGCTCCTCTTGCTTTGCCTGTTCCGCTTTCCAAACTCGCTCCTGATTTTTCATCGTGTGCGGATGCCATGATTTTTTCAAGTTCTATTTGACACATAAATGTATGTATGAATAAATGAATTTTCAAAATATATAAGTTTAATTCTTATGAGTTCTTACCAAATCTCCGCCACCCATGTTGAGTTTGGCTTATGTTTATCTTTATCTTTATCTAAGCAAAATATACGTATAAAATCAAGCGTCCTTCCTTCTTATCTTTTTGCCAAACCATATGATAAGCAAGGTATGCAGGTCGAAATAGATTTTGTTGCGGGGCGGGTATGCAGCTCTTAGAATACATTTATTAGGAATTATGGTATATTTATGTTTTATAATATAAATAGTTAAAACCAGTGTATTTGTAAAGCTAATAATATAAAATGAAACCAGTTTCAGACGATTCATTCATATATTTTAATTATTTTACGAGTAATGTTGCTTTTGCCTGCAAGCAGCGATCAAACAGGTGCTCATAACAAAAACTTATCGACCGCCTCCATTATAGCAATGATTATCGATATATCTACGATAAACCAAAACTAAAAACTTAGCCGCCAACTAAAAGTTAGTGTGAATAAAATTTTTTATTAATATTCAATAAATTGATATGTATACTTATTGGCAAATACTTAATTACAATACCTAAAGAGTATGCATTTTATAGTAAGCACTTATCAGATGATCGGGATTAAAATGTGACATAACGGAATTTTTCCTTGACATTTTAAAATTAAATTTGTAGCCAGGAAATTTATATAAAAGTTTATATTGAAATGTTACAAACCTATCCTATACTTTCAAATTCAATAGTTAACCTATGGCATCATTCAAATAAACTTCTTAGCCATGGCACCGATCTACAAATCCAACGAAACCTTGCCGACAATGGGAAAGATAAAGATGATGGAAAGTTGCCGCAAAAGTTAAGCCTGCAGGATGTGGACGTGACCGGAAAACGAGTATTTATGCGCGTCGACTTCAACGTGCCCATGAAGGAAGGCAAGATCACAAACAATCAACGCATTATGGCGGCGCTACCCAGCATTAAATACTTGCTGGAGAAGAAATCGAGATCTGTGGTAGGGAATCCATGAAGTCTTCAAAATATTTCTCTTCTGATACTTTTCTATGATCCCAGGTGCTGGCTTCTCATTTGGGCCGTCCGGATGGTAAAAAGAATTTGAAATTCTCATTGAAACCCGTTGCCCAAGAATTGGAAAAGTTACTTAAACGCCAAGTAAGCTTCATTCCCGACTGTGTGGATGAATCGGCTTTAAAAACGATCAAGAATCCGCCAGAGGGTACTCTCATGTTACTCGAGAATCTGAGATTCTATGCGGAGGAAACGGGCAGCAGCAAAGACAAAAACAAAAAGAAAGTCAAAGCTGATCCGGCTAAGGTTAAAGCATTTCGCTCTAAATTGGCCAAATATGGCGATATATATGTGAACGACGCCTTCGGCACGGCCCATCGAGCACATAGCTCGATGATGGGCGAAGGCTATAAAGTGCGCGCTGCTGGATTTCTACTAGACAAGGAGCTGAAGTACTTTGCCAAGGCGCTGGACAACCCGAAGAGACCATTCATGGCCATTTTGGGCGGGGCCAAGATAGCCGACAAGATTCCATTGATTAACAATCTGCTGGATAAGGTCGATCAGATGATTGTGGGCGGCGGCATGGCGTTTACATTTCTGAAGGTCATGAAAAATATGGAAATTGGCAAATCGCTGTTCGATGAGAAGGGCGCCAAGATGATCAAAGATATTATGAAATCGGCCGCGAAGAAGAAAGTGAAAATTCTGCTGCCCGTCGATTTTCGCTGTGCCAAAAAGCTGGACAAGGGCTTCGGCGAGATCAAGAACATCGACGTAAAGCAAGGTGTGCCCAAGGATCAGATGGGCTTGGACATAGGCAATAAAACGATACAGCTATTTGGCTCGGCCGTTGTGGAGGCCAAGACGATTGTATGGAACGGCCCGCCCGGTCTCTTTGAGGACGATAAATTTGCCCTTGGCACCAAGGAATTGCTGGACGCCGTCATCTGTGCCACAAGGAGGGGCGCTACGACAATCGTGGGCGGTGGCGATACGGCCACAGCCTGCAAGAAATTCGGCGGCAGCGACAAAGTCTCGCATGTGTCCACCGGCGGAGGGGCGGCTCTGGAGCTGTTGGAGGGCAAGAAACTGCCAGGCGTGGCGGCATTATCAAATGCCAAGAAGTGAACGGTCGTCAATTATAAATTTCAGAATTTTAACTACAGACGTTAAATTGATATGTAATTTTGCTTCAGATACATTACTGCCTCGCTCTCGCTGAAAGAAAATTTATATTGAAAATTCGTAATTACCAGAATAGAAGAAACTAATGTTAACATATGGATACCTTTTGGACAGTCATTAAAAAAATTATGCATTCCCTGTTTTTCAATGCTTGGGAATTGTGGATATAAAATAAATTAGATTTTTGATTAACCATATAATTTATTTATTTTAAAATTGATTTTGGCTGTTAACGCCTGTTCAACATAAAGTCCGCTCCCTGTTTTATAATTGGGAATCATGGATTAAATCCATTGTCGATACATATTTTTCTTTTTGGCTAATTGAAACGCTGGAATGAAAGTTTCTACAAATTGTTCATAAAATAAATACGATTGACAACGAATGGAACTGAGATTTTAAAAGATTAGATAATACAAACATAACTCTGTTCATTTTGGTTGTCGATTACACTTGATAAATAATATAATAAGTCTACAGCATCAACCTTTCTCCGATTCTCTTCTTAATACAATCAAAGTTGTGTGTCTGCAATGTTTTTTTTTCTTTTTCTTTTTATATTGGATCCATAACAATGCTGGTTTAATCGAAGCTGATCAGCTCTGCAGTCGCGGGCTCGGGAGCTTTGGTCGGGGCAGCTGGTTCGGGCTCGTTCTGGGGTGGAGCAGGCGCAGCGGCTACAGCCTGAACTTGTGTGTTCGCTAGCTCCATTGCAGCAGCGGTCGGTGGTGGAGGTGCTACTGCTGCTGCTGCTGCTTGGGGTGGTGGTGGTGCCTGTTGCGGTGGCAGTTGGGTATTTGGAATTGGCGGATGGGATTGAACAATTTGCTGCTGTTGCAGCATAACATGAGCCAGATGTGGTTGCGGTTGTGCTTGGGGCTGGGCAATGGGCTGAGGTTGTTGCTGCGGTTGGGGTTGGCCTGGTATTTGCTGCGGCTGTGGCTGGCCTGGTATTTGCGGTGGCTGCTGCTGTTGTGGAGGCATCTGCGACATCATGGCCTGGTTCGGATTGGCGTATGCATTTTCGGGTAGTGGCTGCTGTTGTGGCATCATACTGCCAGGTGGCGGCATCATCATGCCCTGAGCTGGCGGTGGCTGTGCCATGGCGGGATTGTACATGCCTGGCGGCGGAATGCCGCCTGCGAACTGACCATTGGGTGGTGCATAGCCGGGTGCAGCTACATAGGGATTATAAACGTTGTTCAACTGATGCGAGGGCGAACCGTGTGGAGCCACTGCGGAGGGTGGCAGATAGGGAAAGGGCGAAGATTGTCCCATCAAATATTGGGCCTTCTGTTGCTCCTGGCGTAGTTGCATTTCGCGTTCCTGTTCCTGGATGCGTTGCAACGCGAGCTGGCGTTGGTATTGCAAATATTCCTGCTTCTTCTTGCGCATAATCTCCAGCTTTTGGGCCATTTGCAGTTGACGCTGTCGCTCCTGTTCCTCGGCAATGCGACGCAGCTTCTCCACATGCTCCTGTCGCAGCACATCGAGCGCTGCACGCGAATCCTTAATCTGGGCCAGCTTATCCTGCAGCTGCTCGTACCACATACGTTTGTCGTCCATTTCCTTGATGTAGGTCAGCTGCTGTGAGTGCAGCGAAGTGAGCGTCATGAACAGAGTTTGCACCGAGGAGTCATTGGAGATGCTGCGTCCACGGCTCGAATTCGACTTCATGCGATTAACAAAGATCTCCACCTGCGTGCGCATATTGGCAGCAAATTCATCAATTTGCACCTCGTCGGCGTTCTTTGCCAAGGGCAATGTTTGTAGCAGCTGTTGCTGCTGTGGCTGTGGAGTGGGCGGCATCGGACTGGGTGCCGAGGGACTGGCCATCGATGAGGATTCGCTGATTTTGCGCTGCTCCCAATAGCTGCGATTCAAATATTTGGCCAACTCTGGATTGCTTTCCTCCTGCTGCTGCTGCTGGGCTGGCAGCTGCTGCTGTATTGGCTCTGGACTTGGCGAACGCTGCTGCAGGCGATAGCTGGCGACCGATGTTGGCTGCTTTTTATGCTCCGCCTCGGATTGACTAAGTGCCAAGGCCAGTTGCAGTTCCTCCTCCTCTTTCAGCTCTTGCTCGCTTTTGCGCGCAGGCGTCTTTGAAGATAAATAAATAAATCAGAGATTTAGTTTATTTTGCTGCTTAGGCAATCCCAAGAAACCAACCTGAACCTGCTGAGAGAGCGAGCTATTCAGATATTCCGCTGGCAAATCGCTGTCCGTCGAACCACGCGCACTCGACTTGGTGCCCGCAGGACGCTGCAGTGCCATAAAGCAGCCATCGCACACACGCACATCCTTCTCAATGCCGTATTTGGGCAGCGGACACTGCTTGGCCGTGCACTGGCCGCAGAACACCTGGCCACAGTTGCGACAGTGATGCTTGCGATTGGTGAACGTGAACTCCACGCGACAGCGATGGCACACCCTGCCATCGGCCCAGTTGGGTGCCGTGTCGGCGGTAAACATCGCATCCGCTTCCTTTAGCTCTGGAAATGTGTGTCCCTTGGCCTTCAGTATGGTCATAGTATCCTGTGCAAATGGAAGTAAATTTTTTTTGGTCTATCGGTTTTCTGATTTTCTTACATTTCAAAATAGAGTAATACGAAAAAGAGTAAAATATTTTAAGTTTGCTGAACTTCAATAGAACGATTGTGTAAGAGGCGATGTTATACAGTCAAATAAACTATGTCAGGTCTGAGACAGGTCACAAGCATTTTCAATTCCCCAAACCCAAATCTCACCTTAATTGCCTGATATTTGTCCGACGAGCGAAATGCATAGGCCCATGTCTGCACAAGCTCCAGCATTTTCTGCCGCACATTCTCATGTGGCGTTTGCTCTAGGAAGCTGCTAAACATCTCGCAGTTCTCCTTGGTGAAGACCTCTTCGTGCACGGGTGCGCCACAGTTCTTGACAATGCTCTCAAGCACCAGCAGCGAATAGCATGCCGAGTGTGGATTTGGTGAATTCATTTTCTTCTTAATTGCAGCAAAGGCATTTTTTGGTCTGAAATGTAGAATAAAGAAAATTAGCCAAGTTTCTCTCTTGCTCCATATTCGTGGCACCTACGTGACGTCTTTTTGATTGATTTCATCGCAAATAAGCAGAATTGAGGGCCAGTCTGGCTCCAGACGCAAGTGGCTGGTCGCATTCTCTGTGAAAGACCGAAAATATATGTAATCAGTCGTTAATTCTTGCACATCATATATGCGTTCTAAGTTCATTTCCCTTTTTTGTTATACTTTTTCTTTGCATTATTTTTTTTTTTCGATGAGTCACTTTTTGTTGCACTATCTTTCAGCTTAATTTACTGTCATTTATACTGCGTCACTTACCCAGATTTTTGTCAAAACTAGAGCGAAACATTTTGTTGTTTAAAAAATACTATAATTGGCTAAAGAAAACTTGTATTTTCAAGCGCTAATGAGTTTTATTTATTTATTTCGTGCTCCGCTGCCTTAAGTGCTGGCTGCTGATTTTGTTACGAGTGATGAGCTGGTTATGCGATATACTATCGAGTAAACATCGATATATACAGTGTCCATTGATTAGGGGTGCATAAAAGCTTTGGCAATGGCGCGCGATAATATTGATATTCAAATATCAGCTCCGAAGTTCAAGGTTTTGATCAGATAATGTCTCGTCATTCTGATTATTTTCAATTTAATTAAATTCAATTATTGGCATTGCTATTCAAGTTCATTATCAATAAGATTAAAAGTTGTTATATTCATTCATTTTTTACTTGTCCATTTTATTCGAATTTATTTCTTAAAACGACTTAATTAGTTATTTAAATGATATATATACATATGTATAGTGCCTATATGCATATGAGAAATATATAACCGTATAAAATATACATATTCGCTATTACTATTATTACTACTATTATTATTATTATTTTTTTTTTTTTACATATTTTACATGTAGTACAGCAACAAGTAGAATTAGTTAAAGTATCACACGCCGATTTAAAATGGTTGTTCACTTGAGCTAAGCGATAAGTAACATAAAATCACATTTAATTTATATTAAGCTCAAAATACTAGGCCACTAATGAAAACCAAATCAAACTGATTTGAGCTTATGCTTCAGCGTAAAATAGGCCAATATCTTGAACAACGTTATGTGGCCCAAGATCATCATGATGTTATAGCCAAAGTCGCCCTGTTCCATGCCAAACTGACGCAGCACCGTAATCGCATTTCTGTCAAGGAAAATCTTTATAAGTAAATATGTCTTTTGAAACACGAGCTTAAAACATACTTGAAATGACAGTAGAATTCGGTGGGTGGACACTCTAGCTTATCGCGCTGATTCCCATATAATGATACAACCATATTCTCTAGAGCATATCGCATTGGCGAAAGAGCAGCTATGAATCGTAAGGCTGCGGGTATGTGATTCAGCAGGATCAGGAAGCCCGAAAACATGAGCATAAAACATGTCGAAACAGCTCCAACAAATGTGCCATTCTGCGAGAAGAGAAAGCATATATTAACACATATTATCAGATGATATATATGGTTCTATCTTACCACCGGGTTAAGTAAGGTGCCCAGGAACACGCCCAAGCCATCTGCGCAGATAGTTACGACAACAGCAGTTAGCAAATATTTTACAAAGCGATCTAATTCAACTGGCTGATCGGTCATCAGATATCCAATGGTTATATAGACTGTCGAGAAGATTATCTGCAAGTGCATGGAATATTAGATATAGGAAAAATCAGAGCCATAATCTGATTTGATCAGATATAAGCTTACATGGACTGGCGTGGATGTTATCAAGGTGGCCACATAGTAGGTTCTCAGTTTGTACCAATTGTTGAATGTTTCCTTTTTGATTATCTCAATTTCCAGGGGATCTATAAACAATGTATTTTATTATAAACATAGAGGAACTATATTTGATTACACTTACAGCGCAAGATGCCAGGCATTATAGTCGTATACCAGAGATAGACACAGTGTATCATAATCATGCCCACATTTGATATTTGCTTCGTCGCATTAATGCCGGAATCGCCAAAGAATAGTCCAATCATAACGGCACTCAGAATATGCATGCCCAGCTTCAGATATGTCAAAGTCTAGTAAAAATAACAAGTAAATTAAATTTAAATTAATTATAATGGCCCATTTAAAAATAAACATTTACATATATAGTCCAACAATAACAAATCATTAAAAGCTGCCGTATAATTATGGGTAGAGGGCAGCTACCTATGTATGTTTGATCTTCATGTCCAGCCCGCCAAACAGCAAAACTTTCTATTTAGAGAACTAGCTCCATATTAGGTAGGTAATTAAGTCATTATTCATAGCTGTGTGTATATTCAAAGTCTTGAACTATGAATATACATTATTATAGGTATGAATATTAATGAGTTTACTAATAAAATAAGTATTTATTTTTTTAAGTTTAAGTATTATTTGTGTAAGACATCCTAAGCAATTTTCAATAATTGTAATTCCATTTCCTTTTCCTATTTCGCTCTTGTTTTTCTAGTTTTTCCTTCATAATTTATTTCCTTCTTTAAGTTCTCTATTTTTCTGTTATTCTGTAACCCAAATCTGTAACTATGTCCCTAAATCTCTGTCTCTTTTAGCTCTCTCTTTCTCTATCTCCTCTTTCTATTCCTCTACTCTCCATCTCTCCTTTCTCTGTGTCTTTGTCTCCTCTCCATCTACGTCTCTCTTCTCTCCTCTGGCGTCTCTCTATCTCGCTCTGTTACCCTCTCTATCTTTCTTTCGTTTTCTTAGGCCTCTCTCTTTTGTTTCAGATTGTGTTTCTCTGTTTCTAATTGCTTTTCTATTTCTATCACCCACTGACGGTACTTCTGATTGGCACAATCTTTCCAGAGGTATTTCAATGTATGTATATAGGAGAAATAAATACACAGCAGCTAAATAATCTCAAGTGTCTGAACAAGTATACATATACATATATGCTTTAACATATGGACATACATATATGTATGTATGAATAAATTAATTCAAGTTCAGGCTACGCAGACCTGGGCACGTCTGATCTCATTGTCTCTTGTAAGCTTTATAAGAACTCTGAGCTCTTTGAGCATATATTTTATGCATTAAGGAAAATTTTACACACCCAATCCCTAAAGAACTGTAGGTGACAGCGTCCGATTAGCAGCCATAAGCGCACCCATTCAGGCGGTGGGTAGGTGTGCTTAATGAGCTCCTTGGCTGACTCAGCCTTTTGTATTTTGGACTGCGTCGCTTGGCCTTGGGTTTGCGATTCGTTGAACTTGGCCACCTGAGTATCGGATGGTGGCTCTGCCTCGTCCTGCAGCAGCTGCTGATCGTATCGCCAGCGTGTGTCTCTGGCACCTGCGGTCAAGGCCTCAGTGTGATCATCGAAGTCCCCGTTCACGCACTCCAGCACTGTCACGTGACGACAATGACATTTTTATGATCAGTTAAGGGCGGACGCCAATTAGTGGTGTAGGTCTACTTACAGAAATCGGCTGGATTGTGATAGGCGGGGCACTCGAGTCCGATCGTTTTCAGAAACATCACCGTATTTTGGGGCGTGCCCTGATAGGTGCATTGACCAGAACTCAGCACGTAGATCAGGTTGAACAGATTGTAAATGTTTGTCGATGGCTGGTGGATTGTGCACACAATGGTGCGTCCCTCATTCGCCAGTGTCCGCAGCAATTGTATGGTATCAAAGGAAGACGAGCTGTCCAGGCCACTGTGAAGGGATACAGTCTCAAGGTTAATGCTACATCTGATCGTGCTGTTGTTGCAGTTGCTTACGTTGTGGGCTCATCTAAAAATAGCACAGCTGGATTGTCAATTAGTTCCAGAGCAATAGACAGGCGCTTTTTCTGGCCACCGCTCAGCTTTGAGCATCTTGTCTGCTTGGCCTTGGTCAGTTTTAATGTGTTTAACAAGTGGTCGATCTGAAAGGTATGGAAGAAAACGGGTTAAGGACATTAAGGGAAGTGGAATATTCGCAATGGGAGCTTTTTAAAAATTGCCAAGTGATTTAATCTGGTTTTTAAGGGAGCTTTTATATCATGTTAAGTGAGACTTGAAAAGCCTTAATTAGGCATAGAAGAATTTTTTTTTAGAGTAGGTTGACAACATAAATGGAACAGATAGACTACTGCGGCTTCACAGAGCTTTAAAATTCTTTCAATTAAAGCATATCAGATTTTTAATAAAGCTTTGTTGGCATTTTAAGTATATTTGAGAAGCTTCAAGACGACTTATGTTGATATTAGATTTGAGTAGCTTTTATAAGAACTGAAGTATATATTGAAGAGTGTTGGAAAACCAAGCAAAAGTACAATTATAGTCAAGTTCCACATAACTTTAATAGTAATATATACATTTGTAAAGCTAGAAGCCGCACTCTTTACGCTACAAATCAGAATACAGTGCAAGCTAATAAACAATTCGCTCCAGACCTTTACGTAAAGCGTTTAAATTATTTTTAAGATATGATCAAAAATTTCTTCTAAAAGCTCTACAAATTTCTTAAAGCTGCTAAAGTTATTTCAACCATTTAAGATAAAGTTAAGTTAAAGCTATAAATCATTTGATTTATTGCAAACAACTAAATGCTACTAGAAGTTGCTTAAGGCATTTAAAAGCTCACTCAAGCGCATGTTGGCTTGATGGAGTGTTCTAGTAACAAATTCTCTTATTCGGTTTGATCTGAACTCTTACCAAAATGCGTTTTTCCTTCAGACTAACACACTTATTGGATATCTTAAGTGCGGCTGCTAGAAGCATCGTCTCCTCCACTGTGAAGAATGGATAGAAATGATCATCCTGCATGATGTAGGCGCACAATTTGCGTGCCTTGCCGATTTCAATGGTGCCCGAGACACCATTTTTGGTGAGGCCCGTTAGAATGTTCATAAGACTAGATTTGCCGGCGCCCGATGGGCCCATAATAGCAGTCATCTCGCCCGATTTGAACGTACCGGTAATGCCCTTGAGCACCGATTTCTTTTCTGCAAGCAAATTGCGAATATTTAATATAAATAAAATAATGCAAATATTTCAAAAGAGTTCAGGTAAGATTTGTATACGCTTTTGTGATTGTATTTACGTTTTACACACCTTTCTGCTTCGGCTCTTTGACCTGGTAGACCAGATCTTCAAAGTGTATGTCGATGCCATAAACAGTTTTTAATAGCTTGCTACTATCCATGTTTATTTGTTTCTAATCAATTACTTCTCACTGACTATGTGAAGCTATTTGTTCATCTGTTTTAATATTAATGGTGAAATGTTTCGTTATTTTTTTTTTATTATTATTATTTTTTTATTTAACTCGATTCGTTGTATTTCAGAATTCACTTTGTTTTAAGGTCGCTTATTAAATGCTTTTGGCTAATGCATAATCATTGCTGCAATGCAATTAGTTTCAATGTAAGCGAGCCCCTCTTGCACAAATGTTTAATTACACGCTCTAAACAATTACAAAAAAAAAATGTAAATTAAAAATTGTAAATCAAAAAAACAATGATGACAAAACACTTTAGGCTTCAGCCTGTTTCATTGTAATTGGAGCGCGAACTGAACTGACATACACGCGGGGCCGAGCTCTTGAACCGCTGAACCGTTGCATAAAACTGCCAAACACCAACCACTCAACCACTGCTCAAGCACCGAGCCGCCAAGCCACTGAACCGACAAACGAACAGCTGTTGACTGCGGAAGAAGCGACTGGGCGGCAGAGCCGACAGCAGAGGCAGAGCCAGCGACAACTGCGCAGCCGCGTCGACGGCCAACGGGGACGTCGACTGCGCAGCCAGCTGTGCTTTATAAAACCAAAGCAAAATCCAATAAATTAAATCCTACAATAACAATGAAGAGACCAGCAGCAGCAACAACAACAACAACAAGAGCTATCTGCTATAATACGCATATCCAAATCAATTTGGCAATGCAAAACGCGTCGACAGAATGACAAAAACAAAATCAAAATTGAAAAATAAAGTCAACAATCGAGCTACGGGAAACCAAAAATGTTCAAGTTTAAAGTTTTGGACGTAGACATTATTTTGGGCGAACAGAACACGCACGCACACGCACACGCACACGCACACACACACATACACACATTCGAACTGTCTATTTGGCTAGTGAGTCAACGGCTATATACATACATATCTACAAGTGTCTATGGAAGACATAATAATAATTATAAAAACACATAAAATGTGTCCCATAGAATGAAATAATTTGCGAACGACCTTCCCGTCATTGGTCTAACACGACAATGCTCAAAAGCGTGGAGCAGAAGAGGAATGCGTACTCTCGCTTCGCATATTATGAATATTATTATTATTATTTCTGTAAATATGTAGGCAAACATCAAGTGTAAATAGCGTTGGAAATGGGACAGCACCGAATATTTGAATATACTTCAGACTTTGAAAGAGTAAAAATTTGAATATATTGGAAAAGTTGCAAACAAATCTAGCCAAACTTCTATATGAAAACCAGTTTGCTGTTTTTTGCTTTTTCTTTTGTATTGTTTTTGATGAACCGTCTCGATTGTTCCATAGCATATCAAAAATGAGAAGATGGTGTTAGATAATAAGCTGATAGATAATAAGCTGAATAGAAGACAATCGTATATCGCACCTACATATATTTTATTTCTGTTTAAATAGATGCTGATATTTTAATAATGCAGAAATTTATTCAACTTACTTTTGTTTATCAAAAGTCATTAAAAATATACAAATCAATTAAATATTGCTTACTTTCTAAGTAAGCATTAAACTGGTTCGAAATATGTGCCAAAAGTGAAACAATTCAGAAATAAATATAAAAATGTAGAAAATAAAATAAAACAATATGTAGATAAATAATACAAAAAAAAAATGTTTACTTGAATTTATAAATATATTTTTAATATGTATTATTTTAAAGAAAAAAATGTTTACTTGAATTTATAAATATATTTTTATATATATTAAAAAAAAAAAAAAAAACTAATAAAAATTCAATTATTAATTATTATTTTTAAAATTCTTATTTGAATAATAAATCCATAATAATATAATTTACTCGGTATATGTATATATTAATATTAATTTATTATTATTGATATAAACGAATTTTTAGATTATTAATCGGAGTTATTTATTAATTAAAATTTTATATAAGCATTTTTGAAATTTACTTTTTAAATGAATATTTTAATTTAAAAAAATGTTTTAGATTACAATCAAATCATTATTCATATTATAGCTCTATGAGAACTTCGATCATTTACTTGATTGCTGAATATTTGTAAAAAATTTAACACCCACTCGTAGATGACAAACAACATTCGTTAGTTGAGCATGCCCAGTTTTTGTTTAATCTCTTGTCAGCTCATAATAAAATTTACCGCAATGCGCGCATGAGCTGGTGACCAACAAGAGGCTGATAGTAAACGACGCGTCGTAGAACAGACAAGCGAGAGCAACAGCAACAGCAACAGCAACAGCAGCAGCAATAGCAACAACACCAGCAGCAGAAATAGCTAAGACAACAACCTCCGTGGATGAACAACTTTGAAGAGATATGGTATTTGTTAATGGCATTTGTGGACATCAAGTAGTCGTCAAACAGAAGTGAAACGACAAAAAATGGCATAAATTGCAAAATTCGAATTACACAAACAACAACATGCCGAAATTGGTATGGAAAATAAAAAGAGAACCGTCAAGACCATCGCGGTCGCTGCACAATAGCATAAACAACAGCAACAACAACAACAACACCTGTTTTAGTAGCACTTGAATGTCGACGGTTCGGCGACCGTCGCGTCGCGTTTGAAAACCGCGAAAAGTGAATCTGAAGTAGCCGCCACGCTGTTTGCTGCCTCTGCAGCAGCTACTGCAAGGGGCGAAGGGAAGTTGTCTACAATATTACTATAATAGAGCCACAGCCGGCAGTCTTTTGTCAGTTTCTTGTTTTAGCTCTTGTTGTGCTGTTAGTATACTCTAACAGCGGGCATAATGGAAACGTATAAGGCCCATCAAGATCCAAGACTACTGCCGATAGTCATATTTGTATCATTTTTTTGTTGATCAATCTTATGCATGTTGTGTTTAGGTGTTCCATAAAATTTGACATTTCTTAGCTCTTCCCAAGGCTATTTAATTAGTTTCTGCTTTTTAATGCAGTCAGTACAGGAAGTGATTGGCTTAAATAGTTGTCATAGCTATCGTAAGATTGATCGGTCGCAATTAAACCTCACATGCCTATGCACCAGCAGACCTTACATGCCTTTTACATGCTTTTTTTTAATTACTAAGATATTAAAATTCTTATGACGATCGAGCTACTATTAGACAAGTTAATACTAACATTGTATTCTAACATTGTATACACAAATTTAGTTTAGTATACATACATATTGTTGGAAGAGAATATTTACTGTTATTAGAATTTAAAAAAATCTTTTTAAATTTTCTAGAGCTTCCTTTCTTTAGCCCAAGCAGTGCTCATTCTTCAAGCAACTCTCAGCTGGCAGTGTATACAAATTTCGTTGTACAAATTATGTTTTTTTATGACGTTTGTTTTTGTTTGTTTCTTATTTGTTTTACAGCATTTGTCGCCGGTTGCGCAATGAAATTCCTGCGCTTTGAATGCTCTCGTCCGCAGCCTCAGACTGTCTTTAGAATTTTCGTTCATTACTACGTGACCAGTGTGGAAGTAATGACTCAAGATCTCAATGCACAGCGCTTACAAAAGAGGCTTTTGTGAAATAGGTGTCAATAGAATGCCACTTGGCGATTAACAAAGAGCTGCGCCTTTTAACCAAAACTAAGGCCAGCAGTCCATGCGGTTCTCAGGCTGCTATCAAATTTACCATAATTAAGTTCCGGATTGGGCTCACTCTATATAATATATAGACCATTTTTCAATGTAATAGTATGCTGTCCTTCGTATGCATAGTTGAACTGCAGGTCGCTAGTGCAATAGACAAATGTAAATATATATATTGTGATATATATTTATATATATCTATCATGTACTCGATACCTTGGGAACGCAAACACTTGACCGACAGCCGGCACGGCCACTTGCTTTCAATTAAAGTAAATTGTATTAAGATTGTCGTTGGCTTTTACACATTTTTTATTACTTGAATATCTAATGGAAATAATTATATGCTTGACAAATGGACAGGCAAGCGTATCTCTGTCAAGACGTTCCCTATAGAATATTAGTTGGAAATCTTTACGATTTTCTAAGACTTTAACTCTAATGTGAAAAATGTGTAAATAATATTATATATATGAATATGCATGCATTCAGCTCTTAGCATAACACGCTTTGGTGATAAAGATACAATTTTGCAAGCACTAACAAAAAGTAATAAAGATATTTATACTGGTGTGATTAACAGTAATTTAGCACAAAGCCAACAACTATTCGTTGTAAAAAGTAAAGCAAAAAATATAAGCGGGTATGTGATTAGAAGTATATGTATTTCTGTTTCAGATATGATTCAAACAAGTTAAGGAAAATTTACTAGCTAAAAAATAAATAAAAATCTAATAGTACGAGTCTCTGATTAGGATTATAATGATTTTAACCAAAGTATGTTTCGGAGTGTGCTTCATAAAAAGATAAGATTTTACGCTAGACACGTCTAAGAGTTCGTAATTTGTGCAATGAATGGAAAAAAAGGTTTACTGGTTAAGAGATTATTAATAAAAAAGGTATACCCAATATTTCAGTTTCAAGTTGTTTTCTGTTTTAAAATTCTGTAGGAAAATAATAAAAAATTGGGAAACATTAAAGCTTGGAAAATATTGAATTGTTGCAATTATTAAAAATTTGAAAATGTTTTATAATAAAAATACTCTCAATTTAGTACAGATAATTCATTTAAAGTTTTCTTTAAAAAAAAGTTCGAATATTTTACAGAAAGAGTTGGACTGCAAAGAAATTTTAGCACTTAGATAATGAGTTTTTAAAAACCCTAAAAATAAAATATACCAGTCATAAAATTATAGCAAATACTTATATGTTGAACTTTTTTCATAATTAGATAAGATTAGAATGGATTGGAAAAATTTAGAAGCTTTTTAAACTGGCATTTAGATTAGAATTTTAAAGTCTAAAAATGTTAAATATTTTGAAAAGTTTCTACTAAAACATATACTCATAAAATGATACCAGATCAAGCAACAGTGATTTTGTATATTTTCGAATTACTTTATCTACGATCTATTTGGAAAACTCCCCATGGTACAACATCTATATAAGCTTTTGGTTATTTCCATTTGAAATCAAATCGAGCAAAGATAAACACAATCTTTTCAGTTTGTTTCTATTTGTTTAGTGCTTGCATAAACAAAATAATTATACTATTTTAGGGCATTAATTGTATAAACAAAGGAATGAAATGTGTTTAAGATCAAAGTTAGGTACTTAACGATCCCAAAAAGAGCAGAAAACAATAAGAATAAAATTCATAATCATTGCTCGTTCCACGTTTATCGGTTGATCAGTGAAGCTTCAAGGTTGCCGGAATCTGAAATCAGCTAAATACATTTAGCAGACATGATCGATCCCGTCATAAATACGTGTTTAGCTATTGGCATTCCGTATACACAATTTACTGTGAATCATTGTGGAATTAAAAGTGAAATTAAGCGCCAAAAATGAAATAAGCTTCTGATTTGATTAGGTGCGACTAAGGAGATGCACGACTATCTGGTTAAATTTTAATATTAAGTGAGTATTAATTCAACTACTTAGCATGACAATTAGTCAAGTTCGATCGCACCTAGAACAAGTTGTTAATTAACAAATGTCGTCGTTAAAAAGATTGGCTTGGCAAAAGGTCTGTTTACGCTCGAATCGCATATAGTTTTGTGAATGCAACTCTTTAGTACTCAATTAGCCAAGTTCAATCGCACCCAAAACGAGTTTTTAATCTACAAATGTTGTTGAAGCGGAAACCCGAAGCTTATATTACGGTCAAGTTCTCGGGCGATAAATGTGTTACACAAATTCAATTCAGCATGAATTTTTCGGTTTTGTTTTTGTTGTTGCTGTTGTTGTTCTGACCACCTTACAAGTTCTGTCAGCGCTGAAAGAAGTTGATCCGCAAGTTCTTGCCTTGTCATTTCACTTTTTATTTTTCGTATCCTACAGCAAAGCAATTAATGTCAACAGACACAAGAAATATCAGTGACATGAATCGGATTTGTGCTCAGTGCACGTAGCGTAAATTTGACTGACGGAATTATAATTACCGAAAGTTATATTAAAAATTAATCAACAACTAAATAATGATCTCGTTTGTACCGAGGAACCTTGGATAATTCATATGATGTATGTACGGCCCGCTGTTTTATATGCCTGTTTATTTCATTAAAAACGATCGAGAAATTTAATTCAAGCCGTTGGCAATTATCAATTCAAGCTGTGTAGTTAATTACATTATAATGATTAAGTTAGTGCTAAGACTAAAGCCAATAAAGGGTTTGCTTTTGAAGGCGAAACAGGTTCAGTTGAACCAAAAGCTGTTGGAGAATTTCTCAAAGTCACCATTCGAGTTTTTAAATAATTACTGTAATTGATAAATTTTAATCGAATGCAGAGATCTCATAGAGATCTACAGATATTCTACAAAGTAAATACATTATAATGTAATTTGCAATAAAGTGGGGGAAAAAACAACAACTAGAACTAGGCATACCTAGTTGACTTTACCAAACACACAAGCATAAGATTCATTGTAATTTCCATTAAATTCGCAATTCATTCAATATTTCACTTGTAGTCTATGCACAAAACTTTTATCTAAATCGAATTCATTCAGTTATATATGACACACAGGCGAGTATCGCCGTCACAGTCACAGGGCTTTAGATTAATTAATAAAGTGCTGGGTGCAGCTAGACCAAGGGACATAATTTCACAGTCAAGCTAAGAATTTGCCGCAACAGGTGAGGCAGTTACGGAACAGCCATAAAAAGGCCCTAGGAAAAAAGAAAACACTCACATAATTTGCTATTTGCCAATTACAATACAATTTCCAAAGACAAGTGGAGCGCAGCTACAGGTGGCCGGACGACGCCTTTTAGTCATTCACATTGGGGATATAGGGTTTCTCATGCTGGCGGCGGGTTCTATTTGTTTTGTCATGCAGTTTGGCTCAGTACGATAAGTACGCAGAAAGATAAGCGCTAGAGATGGGCGTGGGACGCAGTCAACCCCCAACACACACTCACACACACACACACACACTAGCACACACGGAGACAGAAAGTTACGCACTTTTCATTGCTTGTGTTTCTATTTTCTGTTTATGGATATAAATACGTATGTATGTATGTGTATATACGCGTATATGTATCTATCAAATGTACACACACTACATCGGGTTGGTAGCTTTGTCGGACTCTATGCAAACCGGAGCGTATTGCATTACAAATTGTATTTTTCCACGCCCTCGAGTCGAGGAGAGTATGTTGACGCTCAGTCAGACCCCGACAGCGACCCACTCTGTGCGCCCATTGTTGCTAGTGACAATGATGACAATGATGATGATGGTGTCCGTTGGGACAGACAGACAGACAGGGTCTGGACTTTAAGGGCCATGATATCATCATCAAATGCGATTTGGCAACAATAATTGCACCACTAATAAAATGTAAATAAATATATCAAAGGAAACTCATCATGCACGCATAATTAATTTGTGGCTAACAAGAAGGACGGCATACAGGGCGTATGCGTAATTTGGGCAATACAAATATATGTATACACATATGATGTATGCCATATTGCAAGCCAAATATAAGAAGAAACTTTTACTGAACTTTGATCTACAAAAGAATAATGAATTCTTGATATATTTTTTATGGCGCGTTTTGTGCGTTTGTATATGTGTGTGTGTGTGTGTGCTCCATTTTCTAGATGATTTCATTACACAAAATAAAAGAAATAGAAACTACTAGCTAATATAAAACAAAGCACTCATATCGAAATCGAAACCAAAGCTACAAATAGTTCAATTAGGTTTACATATTTTAGCTGGGGAATTGTGTCAAATACGTTGAATAACTCACAAGTCGTTTTACGCCTTGCTCTTGATATTCAATTCAATGAAAATGAATGAACCACAACGAGCAACGCGAAGAGAAAGAAGAAGAAGAAGAAGAGAAGAAATACTCTTGTATATATCGAATTGACTTCCTACATGCAGTTGATTTTATCTAAACAACACGAATCGTTGCAGAGTTTTGCATAATTTTTTTTTTAGTATTTTCTTGTTTTCTTTACTTATTTATAAAGATGGAAAAACATATATAGCGGTAATTATTATATATGTGAAATGCGAAATTAATTTTTTTTAGATCTGTAACACGCGCGACGACCACTTTATTCAGAATACATATATGTATGGTTATATATAGGTATATATATGTATATATCTGTGCGTTTTGTTCAGTATCTCAAAAAACACTTCCGAATCGCTCAAAATGCGGCGCGAGACTGAGACTGGGTCGACTTTCAGACAGCCATTGGCGACGCCGTCGGAACGAAACGGAACTCGCGCAAATAGTTTCTGAAGCGTTGCGGGGTCTCTGATATCGTATGTAGATATTTACTCATTTTTTCCTATTTTTTTGGAGAGCGCTCGCCTAGGGTCTATCATTGTTTTCCTAATGTTTATTAATAAAAGAACAACAACAACAACAACACACAGACATAACTGAGCGTACAATCCGAGAGCATCTTGCGAGAAATGTTCGCCAGTCTCTGTTTTTGTTTGGGGTGCTCAATGTGTCGCCGCTGCTCTCAAGTGATTTGTATAGAATTCTCTGTCCCTATATGGCATCTCGGGGTCTTGATGCTCAGCTGGCCACAGGTCACAATTGAGTCTGTCCAATAATGTGAATATGGCTTAGTTTAATTGACCGGTTGAACTTGTTAGCTATTTAACATGAAATAGCTAAATAGAAAGAGAAAAACTAGCATATGCTTAGTAATTCACTAATTATTACTCGTGTTTCCCTGTAGGCTGGTTAAGATGGAAATTAATTTCGAAATTCTGTTGATCTATGTTTTTTTTTTCCATTTGCACATGTATTTTATTAGTCTAATCTAGTAATTTCGGACGGCTAGCTTAAATTCTTTTTTTGTACATTTTTTTTTTGCAGATAAGCTCTATAATATAGCTATTGATAGTAGTACACGCTTCTCATTGATATACGTATGGCATTGAAAAAATTGCTTTAAATTAAATTCGTGTTTCATTTATATAGTACTTTTATATTTGTATATGCATGTGTACAAGTTCAAAGCTTAATTATTTAATCAAAAAATGAATTGACAATAAAATACGAAATATGTATATGAGAAGTAAGTATATTAAGAGATAACACTATGTAAATTCATTAAAGACTATTTTATTTCGCTCTTATTTAGTGCCAATTAAAAGCTGGAATCAAAGATGCTTCCGTCTATTAAAAATTAAATATTATATATTATATAATATATATAAAGGGTTTACACTTAAATTTATTTTTGATTTTTTTTACGAAATACTTTTTTTTATTTTATTTTTTTGTCAAGTCTTTTTTTTTATGGAAATCGGAGTTCGGCATATAATTTATTATATTTACTCTGATTGCTAAGATATTTCAAAATACAATTTGAATGAATTTAGCAATAAATTTGCTCATTGTTAATCAGCAAGAAATTAGTATCAATACATTTGCATTCTTGAATTGACTGCAATTGGAGATTATTTTATTTTTAACGTATTAATGATGTGATTACTATATACATATATTATTTTATGTATATATGTTTTTTTTGCAACAAATTGTTTGATTTAGATATATTTGTAAGAATCATTATATTTTTCTAAATTTCGTGAATATTTTTGTATTAATTAGAAAAAAATTAATTTTTATAAAATAAATAAAACAGTATTTTATTAAGATGCAGCTGTAAATTTCGAAATAAGAGTGCTTAACTACATAAGTAATGCGCATATAACACATTCACATTATACTGTCCTCACCGAATGAGTTATTACGGTGATTCTGCCTGAACTTTGAAATGGGGCAAGTCAGACCTTAGCCATAAGCTATGTTTTCTAAGTGCGGCTACTACATTTCAAAATTGTTAGCACCGTGCCAAAACCACAACTAAACTTTAAGAGTTGAGCTCACTTGCTTTTTATAAATAATCACTTAACAATTGTTATTATCAAAGGTTCGGCTAAAGATCAGGCCGGATGCATCACTAATACGACACATACGCGAAGGGCGTTTTTCAATTCGTAGGCATACCTTTACACGTACTTGCTATAATTTAATAAATGCTTGATAATAACGTATTACGCTGTGGAATATGCAATTAGTTGTAAAATTCCGGTTTTTTCTAACCCTTGCTTCAACACGACTGCCGCCTATAAAATGAGCAATAACATTCAATCACTGAGAATAAATACATCGCGGCATTACATCAACTACTTGATGCATTCTCCAACTCTCTTTGAAATATCCTCGAGCCTCAATAATAATCTAATAGCCACTAGATAATTTCCAAGTGATTTACAATACAATTTTATATTAGTTTGTTGTATTCATTTTGACCCAGGCCATTTATATTGCGGGCTTTATAACTAATTGCTTGGGTTCATATGATAACTGATAGGGCCTTATCAGGAGAAAGTTAAATGAATTGGCCCACGCACACCCCAAACATATTAGATTATTCAATACAGCGAGCCCTAGCACAGATAAAAATCCAATTTACTAGTATCGAACGTGGTAGTGAAATTATATCAAAGGCACTTCACTAATATGGTATTGATTAATATTTAGTAGGCAGCTTAGTTTAGTCTAGTCATCATTATAGATAATGTTGTTTATTGCATTTTTAATATATCTTAAATATACCCTTAGACTATTGTTTAATATTATTGTTTTTTATTATTTTTTATCACATACCACTTGCCTTTCTATAGTGCTCAAGTGTTTATATATATAGTATTCAGCATATATAGTATTCATTGCGGTTGAGATATGCGTTTAAGCTTTCATAATAATGTACAATTTGTTAGTCATTGTTAAAATATAAATTGTTGAATATAAATTTAAAGCACTTCAATGCTGGGCTGCAAAAGCAAAAACATGTTTTTGTGCTTGTTTGGCCATTTGGGGGAATTGAACTTTAATGAATGGATCACATATTGTTATAGATTTTATTCATTATCTTTATATTTGATTTGACAATAAAAATATACAGAAACTTTGTCAAAGAACTTATCTATTAAAGTTTGCAAATCAATATTAATAAGTGCCCCAATCTGCATTATTTTTTTTAAATTTCCCATAAACAAACGTTATTAACTACATTCATCGCGTTTGCGATTCGGCTCCACTTAAGTTAACAAAACCAATATACTTTTATTTTCAACTTCGTGAGCGAGTATACGAAATATTTAACATATTTTTTTTATTTAAATATAAGCAGAGTATATTAACTAAACTAATTTATATCGAGATAAAATACATATATTAGACTCGATTTGTAATTTTCGAAGGTTAGTTAGTGATTTACTGATTAATATGTATACACATAGATTTATATTGGGTGCCTTCAGCTAACAAATATTTTTCGCCTAAGTCTCCAAAGAATGCAGTCTATTCTATTTAAAGTTTATAGTAAAAAAAAAAAACCAGTTGCTAAGTCAATGCTGCAAAATACAATAGTGGCTAAATTATATGTGCAATATTTGTTTACTGTGCGTTTCGTGTACTAAGAAACAAAACATGCTTACACGAGTGTGCGTGTGTGTATGTTTGTGTTTGTTATTCAATAGAAATAATAACAACAATAAAATCAAGCACAAAACTCAAGCTGAGGCGGCAAATTTCGCTGCGTGCCTGATTCAACATGCGATCGCAAACGCTTTTGACATTGACATTGAAAACGAACACCGAACAGGCATACATACATACATACATATATAGAGACGCTACATAAGCAACAGAGACTATCCAACAACCGGCTGGCCTTCTCTGCATAGTAATCAAACAACAACAACATTAGTTAACAGGCTTTGACTCTTTGGCAGAGCTACAGCTGACCAAAATATAATGTTTTAAAATCAGCTCCCGCTGCGTATCTCCCTCTCTCTGTCTCGCTAGCCATGCATTAGCCGCAAGGTAGAGCCGGCTTAAAGCGGGGGAGCTGAAAACTCGAATAAAATGTCGTCACGACTCGGTTGACTGAACTCGCTCAATATTTATACATATATATACATACTTAAATACATTTATTCCTATCTGTTAAGTTGTGAGCATTTAAATGAATTGCTGCATCGGCATATACTATAAATTAGCAAATCTCGCTTCAAGTTTGAAACATTTATATTTTGCTTAACAAATTTTGAACACTTTATCATTATTTTGATTATAATTTTTAGCTGTTGAATTTAATAGATTTTATGAACTTCTGAGTGTAAAGTGCTTGATTTTTGATTTAAATAGCCGTATGCATTTATTTTAATTCATAATTTTTAATATATTCAAGGTGTTTTTATTTTTTTTATGGAATGTCAGTTTTAATTGGATATTTATGATTTTAATTTATTCTTATTTTTCAGAACTAGTTTTGTACATCGAAATTTTAAATTTGTAGTGATTTAAAAGATGTTGATTATGATTTTTTTTTTGCTATATTTTTTTTTTTAAGTTTAAAAAATATTTGCACAAACGCTATCAGCTTTTTCTGAATAGAATAGCAAAGCATTTTTGTATATGATTTCTATTAAATCTTTTGGTGAATGAAAATGTGAGAAATATTTGTTTTCTATTTTCAACCATAAAAATGTAATTTAATACTTGCAAATATTTTCATCCCATTTAGTGTGAAGCGTTAACTACTTATTCTAAGTTGACAACTTGTAAGGCCATAAGATCGAGCCTCTAATCCGTTTATCGTTCTAGCTGTCTAGTTGATAACAAGCTGTGCTAATGCCTTAAGTGGCTAAACTTTGATTTGTTTTATTTATAGACAAATATTATTGCGTTTATTTGTAAAAATGATTTGATAATATTTTCGCTTAGGTCAATAATTAAACGTGCTAAATATTTCGATTTATTACCTATTTGGATTGACTTTTACTTTCAGCCAAATGAGAAATAACTTTGAGATGTGACATGATTTGATTCTAAATTGTATATTCGAATATGTTAGACGCACTCTAGACACGACAACTCAATTACGAATACGTGTGGATAATTACAATGTGGGTTAAAGAACTTTAGCCGATCCGATGACGGGAAAATCATTAAGTAATGCATAACTTATTCGATTTTCGCTCATTCAAATTGCAAACACGTTTCGCAGACTAATAAAAAAATCGAACTAATCGAAATAAATTTGAATTGTAGAACAGTTTGTAATTGTTAATAGTTCCCTTACCTTTGGATTGGGGTATTTCCACACGGTAGCTGAGATTCTTGAATCTGATGCAAGTATCCATTGACCCTAGCATATTTTTTTCCCTTGAGTTTGCAAAGTGCCTATAAAAAACAAAAAATATAAAATTTTGTTTTTGAGCAACCTTTAAATGTAATTAAAACAAGTAAATGAACTCTTGACGAGACTGCTCAGTTACGAGATGCCCTATGTGCATTTGCTAAACCACAGATCTCGAATATTTGATATGTGTTTCTTGCAAATTTGATTGAAGGAGGAAGGGTTGAGGCTGAAAGTATTTAATCGATAACATTAAATAATTTAGTTATCGATTTTGCGTGTGTTATATAGCCTGAAAAATTTGCAAGTGAATATATAGCTTTTAAAGTTTACATATATTGGGTGCTAAATCAGCTCATCTGCTTTATGAACCCTACCACGCCTCAATCTGCCTGTTACAAATATTTCAACAAAGGCAGTATACCCTGATTACCCATTAAACAATTAAAAGCGCGAATACTGAATTTGTTAATTCGCCTTGGGTGTAAGACTTTATGAATGATTGTTACTAAAATTCGTATTACAGAGCGAAATTAAATGATTTAAGTACGCGTACAATGACTTGGGTGCAATTTAAACCTTTGCCTAATTATGCTTTTGGGCAATAAACCGTATACATACCATGTTTATGGCAGACATTGTTCAGCCAACAAAGCAGGTCAAATTACCCAAACTAATATATGTATGTATGTTGAATATAGGCTTTAATTGTGCGTATATCAAATGCGAATTTAATATTATCTCTGAAACTATGGTGGTTGAAATCTTAGGGATTTGAGCTTTGGAATTTGGATTATATAATCGCGTTGGTAGTCGAAAATTAATAAAATGTGGCTAGGATATGAGCCTAAGAGAGGCGTGGGACTGTAAACTTTTTACTTAAAGCAAAGAAATTGAGATATTGGTATTATTTTGATATTGAGAAAGAGTTAAAAATCTCAAAAGTTTTCGAAACGTATTTCCGTAACTTGTTTATAGTATGAAATGCATAATTTCTTATGAAACGTTAAAAAAAAATTGCATGCTTCATTTAAACTATTTTAATTACCGTTTTATTCGTGTTCAGTTTCAATTGTGTTTTTTTTACTTTTACTTCCGAGAGAAACGTTTAGCTTGTGTAGTTCTTAGTTTTCAGCAAGCGAATGCATTGAAGTATGCCAAGAGACTGTTCTGGTGTAGTATTGCAGCCACAATGAAGCTGTGCCGCACTTTAAGTAGTATTGACAACCCGTGTTTATGTAGTTTTAGCGGATTTAATTACTAGATGCAATTTAATTAACAACAGGGTGATTAAATATAGCCACGCTGTACCGCAAAACCAGACTGCCTCCGTGCTGGAAGGCTCGGAATCGATGTAAAAATTGCTAAAGCCGCTACGATCTGATATTCCATGAAACAGCATGTATATAGAGAGAGATACATATGTACTTATATATATAAATCAAACGGAAATGTATACGCACTCGAATAGTTTGAGTTATTGTCAAAATGAAAAGTTGTGATTGACTATTGGATATTTGAAAATTGCACTTTATTAATAAATAGAAACTTTGAACTGTTGTATGTGTTGTTAAACAAGAAACATATTCAATTTACAATGCCAATAAATTATTTATATTTCCGCGAGATTGAACTTTTTAATTCATTGAATATACAGTGTAATTTTAGATCAATTGTGATATTTGCTAAGTTAACTGGGGGTTATTACAGGGCCTTTTGCATAGTCCATTAAAATGTATCTTGATAAATATCAGCGTTCAATTTGCAATTGAAATCGGTCCAATTTTGTGTTTTGAATGTATAAATTTAATGTCTGACTACTTTATTAACTCAAATTGTTGATAGCTATATCGTTAATAACTAGCTAGCAAGATAATAAAACAATCATTAGCCTATATCTAGATCGCTTACACATTAAAAACGGGCTATATAAATTAGGCCAATTAGATAATTATAGATGAAAAAATATTGAAATTATAATATACTTTGATTTCACATTTTCAATTTGTCCGGGCATACAAATATTTAATTTGAAGAATGTCATGCTCGTTGCGGTATATGTCTTTGCTAACCGAAAAGCTTTTACGCTATGTGTCAGTGCAGTTTCTTACCATTTCAAGTTACTCTTAGCATTTGCGGTTTATAGCAATTAGCTCTTTGCATAGCGTAGCGAATACACAAACCTAATTTTATTATAATGTGACTATTGCGCTGTTGAATATAATATAATATATAATAATATATATACAAAATATTTGAAGGAATAAACTAAATAGAAATATATATTATTAAATCATTACTTAAAAAATTACATTATTTATTTAAATAATAAACTATATTTTAAATGGTAATACCAGTATAAGAGTGACTGCCAAATGTAAAAAATAATATTGATCAAATATCTTAAATAACAGCAATATGCATACTGATTTTTCTTTAACAAAGCCTGATACAATTTGTATTTCACTGCAAATTCTGAAGGCCTTAATCAGAATTCGTCTTCAATCACAGATATTACGTTAATGTGCCCATGAACCAAATTAAATATATATTCTGAATGACTTGAATAGCTGAAGGCATTCGCATTCGCATTCGCATTCGACTGATGGCCCAGTGATTGAACCAAATAAAAATATCGGCAAACAGACTGAATTATTAAATAGGAATTGTCGGCAATGCCAGACTTCCAGCCTTGTCCTCCAGCCAACACCCTTGCTTGTCTGCCTGTTGGGCTCCATCATTATATCAATCTGTGGCAACATTTCGCTATTTGTCGCTCGTTTTAGGCGTAACAGTGAATGGGGCGAAGGTCTGGGTGTGTGCGAATTGTTTGCTTAGTTTGGTTTGCTTGGCGCACTAAAAACCTCTTGTGATTTTTTCAATCAAAATTTGAAAGCCAGCATAAGCTGCATAGGATTTGCCGAATGTGTCCTGCCAATGATCCTGGCAGCAGCAACAGCAACAGCAGGAGCAGCAGCTACCCGCGAGGCTCTTCGTCTCCATATGCCTTATGTGCGTGAATTTGCTTTGTCTTATTTTCATTTCGTTATACTTTGGCATTTATTTGTTGCCTGCTATCTATTTGTGTTTGCCCTGCTCTCATTTCGGCCATAAGGCGACAATCGTTCTCATCATCATCAGCATCATCATCATCATCAAGAGTGTGGGGTGGCTGGGCGCTCGTTTGCGCGCTCAGTGCTTGGTAATCCAAGGATGATGATATTCCCCAAAAACTAAATCAAAGCGAAATCGAATCGAATTTATTGTCATCTTCATTTTGCGCCTCAGATTATGCTACACAGATTTCCTTCGCTCTCTCCCTCCTCTCTCTCTCTCCTTTTTTTTCCTCTCGTCGTTAGAGGCCACGCGGCTTCCAGCTCTGTTGTTGGGTTTCAATTTCGGTGTGAACTTTCGCTTTTGGGTGCGTTCCGGGCAGGACGCCAGGACACATTTATCTGTGCATGGCAGCTGCATGGCGGAATGGGTACTGTGGCTCGGTTTCGGCTACAACGCTCTGTGCTGCCCCTGAAGCTACAGGTTATGATGCTGTCTCTTGTTTGTTGTCTCTGTGTGTGTGTTTTTTTTTTATGTTGGTCTGGTGTGTGTTTTGGCATTTCATCTCCCGTTTTGTTTTTGTGTGTCGCCCTCGCAATTTTGCTGATTGTGATTGTTGTTATTTTGTTTTCTCATATAGATATATATATATTTATATATTTTTTTTTTCTTTTTCTTCTCATTTTAAGCAGCTGCAATCAAAAATACATCATTGATGCGATACGAAATGCTCTGAGGGCATCTCATTTGTATGCTTAGCCCCCAAATGTCATCAGTTCAGATTGGAAATTTCATTTTAAATTTGAATCACTAAATGATAATAGCTTTAACTTGTATTTCAGATAGACAGGTGCATTATTTACCATTTTAATTTATTTTATATTACACAAATTAAGTTCTATAAAAAAATTAATCATGTTTAAATTCTATAAATATGAAAATCGGGGTAAAGAGCAACCATACAAAAAAAGGTTTTACTTACTTTTATTTTATAACAAGTCTATCTACATTTTGTAAATTGGATGAATTGGATTTCTTACATATTATATATGTATATCATTTCATGCATATAATTTCCATACATGTCAATTGTAGCTTCCAGTAAGAAACGTGTAATAAAAACGAATGCAATGCCACAAGCTGTTAATTAAGCTATCAGCATTTCTGTAGATTAATTGCATACAGTTAATACAATTGAAGCATGTTGCAAATGCTGTTTTGGAATCGTTTAAAGAGTTGTTGCTGCAAACTGATGCTGACATGGCGGCTAACCGTAAAGAACGAACTTCACTTTCGCCGGCAATTAGTTAGTGGAGAGTTGGCTGACTTGGCGTGGCTTGGCTTGGCTTTGGCTTTGGCATGTTGCATGCAACGTCTGCTTCCCTACCATTTGCCCATTGAAACAGAAATTAAATTTGTGACTAATTGTTTTCAAGTTAAGTACGAGGCAAACGCTAACTCTGTTTAGCTGAAGGCGTTCGTGCAGTGCGCTGCATTGACAGCAAACGCGACACACAGGCGTGTGTGTGTGTGTGCGTGGCATATTGCAACCGCGGTCCAACTGCCAGCATGGTTTTGGTTTGTGCCACGCCGCGGCGTCTGCCTGCCGCTGACGTTTGCTCCAAATGCTGCAGCTGACAGCAGCGACTGAAACCGGCGGTGGCGGTCTCTCTATGTGTGTGTGTGTGCGTGTGTATGTGCGTGTGTGTGTGTGTATGTGCGTGTGTGTGTGACATGTCTCCTTGCAGGCCCTCGCTCTCTCCCCCACTCTTTCTCCCTCTCCCTCTCCCTCTCTCATGTGCGTGTCGCATTGATTTTATGGGTTTTCATATTTTATAATTTTTTGTTTGCCTCTCTTGGGCTGCAACAATCATGTTGTTGCATGTCTGTCTGCGGCTGGCCACAAAGCCACAGATTTCATTTTGTCTCTCCGGCTGTCAGTATATAAAAACAGTAAATCATATTATCAACATTAGTTACTTCTTACATTATTTGTTAAAAATTCCAAAAATTCACTGAACAATCTGGAAGAATGAAACTGGAATGAGTGACAGACTGTGAGATACCTATTAAAGTTCGTTGCTGTTGGCATGGATTTGGCGATTGTTTATTACTTCTGCAGGTCTTTAGGCTTTCAATATTATTTGAATGTATTGAAATTTGCTGTTTGCCATAAGGGAAAATATTTGAAAAATTGTAAAAGATCGTCATCATCTTATATACATATGTACAAATAGCTCAACGATTAATGCTTAATAGCTTTATATATATTTAATTAAAATCCGCTTGTCCTGATTTACTTCTCTTAACGCCTTCAGACTTTAATAAAATAAACTGGATTCAGCTATTAAATAAACATAGATTTCACATTTGCCTAGGCTTCTTTGCCAAATGTGACTGTAAAAAATACATATTTAAAAATACATTTTAAAAAATGTATCCCTAGGGCATTTGCAATTCACTATTAAACCTTATTTCCTGCATTTAAGCAGTTTGAATTTTATTTTATTTTATACACAAATTGTTATCGATTTGTATTTTTAATTAAATTGACAGCTTTGCACAACTTTCAGTGTGCATTTATTTTTTTTTATAAATGCTATATATGGGTTTTTCGCCGTTGCAATGTGGAGTACGTGGCCATGGGTAAATGGCATATGAAGTTGTCAACTGCATTTCGAAATGGACCAAAAAATAATGCCATGTGTGTGTGTGTGTGTGATAATGTGACCTATTGCTATCTGGCTTTCACTCGCCACATGTTTGACTCGATTTGTAAGTAAAATACAAAAATAGACGAGGAATAGACGAGCACAGAGTATTGCAACAATGAAGAGCAAATTTGTTTTTGATAGAAAGTCATGTCAAAAACAATAGCCCAACTATTGTCATACTTTACTTCTCCGGTTTTTCAAGTTTCTCCTTTTTCCCAGAGAGTTTCCAGAGGGGTGGAGAAGCGCGCCCAGCGTTGAGTTGACCCTCATCAAAAGCTAACTAAAAACTTTTCTTTTTATATTCCTGTATGGATCTATCTGTATACATACACATATGTATGTGTCTGTGTTTGTGACTGAGTTTTCTGCTGGCTAAAGTGGAAAATAAATGATTTCACAGGATGACCATTTGCGTGTTATATACATACATATACGAGTCAGCTTATGTGTGTGTGTGTGTGTGTTTGTATTTGTGTCTGTAAATGGTCAAAAAGTTGAAAACCAAGCTACAGCTTTTTGCTCAATCTGAAGAACGGGCAAACAAATACAACATCTGTGGCCAAAACAAAAGTCAAAACTAAAACGAAATAAAAAGCCAATAGAAATTTAAACAGTTTGACGCATTAAATACTCATTGAGCGTCCGGGCTTAGACAATATCCTAGAAAATAAAACTTGGCCAAGAGAGTATTATAAACTGAGGCTTATATTGGATATTTTTTTGTAAATTTTAATAGTCTGAAATAATAATTTTTGTATATATTATATTTTAATAGCATAATACAAAATATTTAAAGATTATTTTTGCAATAAATTTTGTAAAATATTTAAGCATTTTTTATTAAATTATTTTTTATTTGCTCAATTCAATTTACTTAGACTCGTTCTTGAATAAAAGCAATTATTAATATTAATATTAAACTATTATTACATTAGATTTTAAATGCATTAAATTCTTGTACCGAGTGGGAAGCAATCAGTTGATCTCTGAGCTTATCAAAAATCTAAGGAAGTATTTGTTAAGCAATTTAAAAAAAAGGTAATATCTCGGATAAATCAGAATAATATTTCACTAAAATAGCTCTTAACCTTACTTTAGCATACCAATACTAACTACAGGGTATGTCCAATCGTGAACTTGTTTTCATTGCAATTCCATATACTCTGCTTAGTTTCGACTACAGGGTATTACTAATTTGAGCTCACACCAAATGTTTGCATTGACCTCAGAGCTTTGCTTTGGCCAAAATACGCAACCAATCTGGCAGCTAACAACAGGCTTATCCTTAACAACCAAGTGCCCAAGCTTCGCCGCAAATCCCAGCCTCCTTCAGCCATTGAAATTCATATTTAATTAGGGAGCAGCGCTGAGACCAACCCTTTTGCATATTTCACATCGGATTGGCTTCTCAACTGCTGCGTCAACTTAATTACGATGCGATGCTTATCACGATCATAGTCAACCCCATCGTCATCAGTCGCATCATCATCCGCATCGTCAACGTCATCATTGTCTTCCGTGCCTGCAGGCTGGCTACTGTCAGGGAAGTGCCACTTCATCAGTCAGCATCGATGCTGCCGGCGGCTCTTGTCCGCGCCTTCTGTTGCCACCTGTCCACGTCCATTGCCATCTCCAGCTTTATCTGCCCAATGGCCCAACAGTCAGGCGGCAGTTCTGTCTGCGGTGTGCGAGGTGGGACGGGGTGGGTGGATTGTGTGGTGCAAAAGGTAGCCTTTGTTTGCACATTTCCTGAGGCGCGCTCCACACAGATTTCGTTGGCCCCGCCGTGCGTCGTGTGGTTTTTGGTGGCTTTGCCTGGAGGCCAACTCTGCACGGCTTAGCGCTAAAATGTGTGCCTATCTCGGTCTCTCGCTGCCTGCATACATCTGTCTCTCTGCGTATGTGTGTGTGTGTGTGTGTGTGTATATGTTTGTCTATGGCCTGATGGAATTTTAATTAAATACTCGGGTGTCTATGTTAATTTATATGCGCATATGCTTAGCAGCCCGCCAGCTACTGCAGACCATGGAGCTGCCGAGAGTCTGTAGTGCGAGCCGAGCTCCCAATGTCATTGATATGAATGGGGTTTGAAGAGGAGAGCGCCGCCTGGAGTATGGGGCAAAGGTAAAGTGCCTGCGCATGTTTATGATTAAGAGCTTTATGCGATATGTAGTAGTGGCGCGCGTGTCCTTGTTCTCAGCCTGGTTTCATTGTTGAAAATTTAATTATCATTTTTAATGCTTAGTGAGCACTATTCTCTCAGATCCCTCTGCCTTTGCGGTTATTGTGGGGAGGCCAAAAAGGTTCTTCGTGTTCAGCTCTTTGTATTTTTCGGCAATGCCACTTGATATTATCACGTCCCCAGCTGGCTCTCTCTCTCTCTCTCTCTCTGTCCCTCTCTCTGCTCTGTCTATCTGTCTGTCTGCCTGTTTTCTATGGCTTTTGTCTGTGTTCTGGTTGTCACCTGGTTTTCGAGATGAAATGCTAAGAACTTGATATGGGATATATACTCGTACGTTCCCTCTTTCTCTCTCTCTCTGTCGCTCTCTCTTCTTTCCTTATCTCGCTCTCTATCTGTGCGTGTTTGAATTTGCTTAACGAATGGCTGAATGACCCAGCAACAGATTGACATTTTCTCATCAAATTGGGGGCATGGCAATACGCTTAACTATTCCCCTCTTGAAATGGGCTGACTTGGCTATTACCATGCTTAAGTTTGTAGCTGGCATAAATGTAATTAATAAATTATCTGATGGGATAGCTTAGCCTTGCTAAAAGACGTACACAATCCGATAACTGTTATGAAAGCTGCTTTACATAAATCCATTTACTCTGCGCCGTTACCAGCTTTAACCTGTTGCGAATTGTATGGCAAATTTAAAGGAATTTTATTCTTAAGATTTCTTGATGTTGATATAGCCTTTAGAAGGTAGAGAAAAATAATTGAAATTTCAAAGAGATTGACTATTGAAAATATGATATGTTTATTAATTAATGTAATGTAATGTAATATGAAATGAAATGTTTATCGATAAGTTACTGTAGAAATCTTGATAAATAATTAGTTTATTTTTATTTACTCTATATGCATTATTAATCAAGATGTCTACTGTAGCTTATCGATAAACATATGAACATATGTATAGTATATACATTTTTTGATCCTTTAGAAAAAATCGATATTTATCGAAAAGTGGCTGTTGTTTTAATTTTCAAAAGAACTATTCGACATGAATAACACTAATTTGTTCGCTTTATGCTGCTATTTAACTTACCTTCTCACTTATCAATATTTTTTTGTTATACCATACATTGAAATATTAAAATCTTTACTCACTCACCTTTCACTGAATCAATTTTCATATTTAAACAACTATTGTAAAATATATGATTTTGCTTTTAATTGTAAACTTTACTTACAATCGATAACATTCACAATTAGTCAATTTTATAAGAATATCTATCTAAATGTTTCCCTTATACCTTCCTGATTGGCGGTTTAGTGAAGTTTTATTGATCGAATTGTTTGAGCCGCTGCTACGTGTTCGCATCGATGTTGACATGCATTTTGGCCAGATTAGCGCGACTCGTGGCATGCCCCGGCTCCAGCTGCAACGCCCGCCGATAACAATCGACCGCCTGTTGCCGCTGGCCGCGCATTTGCAGAATGGCGCCCAGATTGGCGTGGGCGTGCGCCGCCTGCGGCTGCAGTGCAACGGCCCGGCGATACCACAGCTCCGCCTCGGCGAGGCGATTTAGCAGACGCAGTGCATCGGCCACGGCCGACTGCAGGGCATAGTTATGGGGCGCCAATGCAGCAGCGCGCAGCCGATAACCCAGAGCCTCCTGCGTGCGCTGCTGTTGCTCCAGGAAGTCAGCTGTATGGGCAGGCTGTTAGTTAGCAGAGATCAGATATGGGCAGTTCTTCGTCCACTTACCGTAGTGATGATGCGTGCTCGGTTCTAGTGGTGACAGCTCCACGGCACGCTTGAACCACAGCTCGGCTTCTGCATAGCGACTGGACTATAGAGAGAGAGAGAGAGACACAGAGAGAGAGAGAGTTGTTAAGGCCCCGTTGCATGTGAACAAGAGTTCGCACTTACATTTCTGGCCAGAGCTTGACCGTAAGACACATATGCAACGCCCTCGCCTGGCTGCAGCTGTAGCGCCAGTTGCTGCTGCCTCTCCGCCTCCTGCCACTGCTCCAGCTCCACGTGCAACGCCGCTAGCCGTTGATGCAGCATGGCGCGTTGCTGTCGCCGCTCCAAGGGCAACGTGGCCAGCGCCTCGTTGAGCACCTCCACGGCCAGTTGGCTTCGGCCCTGCGAGCGATGCAGTGCACTTAATTGCAGGTACGCACTGTGCCGTGCCGCCTCATGGGCGCTGCGATCGCGCACGCCATGCCCCGGCAGTCGAGCGCCCGCCAGCAACACAGCTGCTGCCTCCTCCTGCCGGCCCTGGTCCCAGGCCAGCAGCGTGGTGGCCAGATTCACGTAGGCCGGCGCCAACTGTGGACGCAGCTGTATAGCGCGACGATAGCAGGTCAAAGCGGCGCTATAGTTCTGCTGCTGCTGATGCACAATGCCCCTGAAAGTAGGCAACGGAAATAGATTGTAGAAATTCTGTTGCAAGAGAAAAGTTTTCATAAAGAGGAGAAATTTTCGAAATTTCGGACTGAGGAGAGTTGGGCTTGGGCTTATTTACATCTTTACTGCGTAATTTAAAATTTTCTGTTGTTAAATTTAGATAAATTCTCTTTAGAATTTAAGCTATGTTAATTTACATAGATTTAAACTCTATTTTTCTGAAGGAATTAACCAGCTGTAATTGCTTTAATTAATGAATAATATTTCATAAACATACAAACCTATAAAGGAATATATTTTATACACATACATATACTTCATTTCAGCTGTGGATTGTTGGATAGGTCTTAAACTTAAAGCATATACACTTAAACATATATATATTTCTAAAAAAAAGTGAAAATAAGCACGAGAACAGCCCAGAGTTATTTCTTCAGCTTCTGCTTCTTCTTCTTGGTGTAGTTGTGTTATTTTCTTTGTCTTTTCTTTCTTTTTTCTTTCATGTTTTACATAAGGAAACCATAACGCAAAACTTGTTAGAAATGCTAAAGTGGAAAAAAAGCAGAGAAAAATAATGAAGACGGAGCTAGTAGTTATTCAAGAGCCGAGATTGGATGCTAGCCGAGGTCTAATAGTGTGCCGGGCTAAATTAACTTTCGCTGTGTTTTGCTGCGGTTTCTCTGGTGCTTCGCCGGCTCTAATTGCAGCGCTCCGTCAACTACTTGAGAATGTTGACCTTCGAGTATTTTCCACTGGGCGTATTCTTAGTATTCTGGCTAACCATCCAGACGCTGGCTTCATTTAATTAACAGAGTTGAGCTTTCGCCGAGTGCGAGAGTCAGTCTCTAGTGCGCATTGGGTAAACAAATGTGTATGAAATTGTGGGCATGGCTATGCATAGACAGCTTGTCTGGGTTTTTAATATAAACAAAAAGTACGAACATATATGCATGAATAAGTGCTTTTAAATAAAGGATGCATTTTATTTGCAGCTCGAACGTAACAAAACCGTACAAAATAAACTCATGCACAGATTGCACAACAGCATCACCCGAAAACACCAGCAACAACGATACTGCAATAACAACAACACGAACAGCAACAAACAAACAACAACAACAACTACAACAACAGTAAGTTATCCAAACAAACGACGCGCTCTAAAATTTGTGTTGAGTTGCGACAAGAAGTCCATAAAATCAACTGGAGGGCAAATTTAGAAATATTACATTATAAATCAATTATTTTTAGATTTTTTGTGCATAAAATTAGTAATCAAATAATAAAAATTTATAATAAATTTTGTAAAATTAACACTAAAAATTATTTAAATTTTATTTCATTTAATAAATATTTTGTAAAATTATAAAAAATATATAAATATTTTAGCTTCATTTAATTACAAAAGTTTATAATATTTATTTCAGTTTCAAACGTATTTATAAGTCTTTCACTTATATATTATACTTTTATAGCTTCTGTAGCAGTTCTATAATTATGTTGTATCTATAAGTTTATTTCATCCCCAGCACCAGCTTTTTATTTCTAACACTCTTTCATAATCTCCTGGCTAAACCATTCGAACTGCCCTCGCTCTACACTAGCTACAATTGCATTTTTTTCCATTTGCTTAAATTTTGTTTATCGTAGAGCAACAACCCATTGAGATTCCATGTAAAGTCTCCCGTTGCCCACAAATTTCAGATCCGCGTCCCGCACGCCCCGCCGCCCCGCCGCTCAGTTGCAGTCCGGAATGCCAATGGGCAGACAAGTGGGAAGCAATGCGAAACGAGCCAAGTGAATGCATGCGAATTGCAGGCGAACAACGGATGGATTTGCTCAACTGAATATTGAGTGCGACTATTCTATTCTATACTATTCCACAATATAGAAAACCCAAAATGTTGTTTTATACCATTTGCACGCTCTTTCTCTCTCTGTTTTTCGCTCACTTGCCTGCTTGCCATCCCTCTCCAGCACTTTGGCAGGTAAGCAAACAACAGCTACTGGTAGAGGTAAGGATTGTGGGTGGCTGGGGGGGAGATGGGTAAAAAAACGAGTGAAAAACAGAAATCGAATTATACAGCTCAGTGATTTTTCGGTTTTGGTGTTTGGTTGCCTGTTACTTGTAGTGTGCCTGCCCCTCCCCTCCTCTTGTTTGAGTCTCTGCGCCGCCGTCTAGCTTTGATGTGGCATGCTACAGCTAAAAATCACAGCAGCATCCAGCACAATAAATCCATGACAGTTGACTGGCATTCGGGCGGGCTGGAGGAGTGATGCCCGGGGCTGAAGACCCGCAGACGCGACGTGCGCCTCATGGACACGTGGCAAAAGGCAACAGCAACAGCAGCAGCAACAGCAGCAGCAGCAGCGGCAACAGAAATTTTCGCAGCAGCCGCAGGTTGCACGTTGAAGGGAAGGTTGCTGCTACTATTGATGTCTTTACGAGTAAATAATGTACAAACAGCTGCTTATCCACGTTGCAGGTGGGGATTAGTGGTTGCCAGAGGAGCGGCGGCAGCTGGCTGAAGGTTTGCTATTGACATTGATTTTCGATTAGATGCCGGAAATTTGACATTCCGAGGCGCTTGCTTTTTATTACTTGGCAGCTTTAAACAGCAGTGTTCATATAAAGTGTTTATGGAAATCTGACCCAACTTGACTTTGAGATTAGCGGCAGCAGCAGCAGCAGCAGCAGCAACGCCCACCCACAACAGCCCACAGCAGCCTGCATAATGCAAGTGGGCGGCGGGTTTTAAAAATTCAATCAGGCAACTTTTCGATAAGCTGCAAAAGCCAACGGCCAACATTGAGGAAAAGGCGCAGACGAGCAAAATGCCAGAGAAAAGCGTCTTAAACTTTCAGCGTCGTTGAAATGAATTCTGCGCCTTGGCCATAGTTGGACTGTTGGCGACTGTTGGCTAGTGGTGCTGTGACAGCCGGGCAAACTGGAGAAATGGCATTGGATCGGGTATCGCTTTGAGCCAAGTTAATAACTTGAAGCCTTAGCAGTTATGAAGTTCGCGTTTTGCCTTCATGTCGTTGACTTTACATTTACATTTTTGTTCTTTTTTTGTCGTCTGTCAACTGATTGAAAAGTATTTTTCTGCACTGCATTATGGTTGCTTTAATGTGTGTATTTATAATAAATATGTGGTATGAAGTGAAATATATTTGATACTTTTCAAGTTTTAGCTTTATGTTTCATTGACTCTATTTTAAAACCAATTTATTTATAGGCTGATGTGCTATTTTTCATCTGAGTCAAATTGGAATTCTTTAAGCTTTTGCTAAGTTTTGTCCTGCTTTGTCCTGCAGCTTCTATTTTAAACAGACATATGAAAGGGTTTGGCTTATGGGTCAAGTATTCAGGGTCACCTTATTCGGGTGTTTATATCTAGCATGTTGTTGGTATTGCCATTAATTGGGATACGGGTGTGAATTGGATAACTTACGATAATTGTCAGCATAGAAAATTAACTAGTATAGGGATGTGATATATATGTATATGTGTGCTCTAAATACATAAGAACCATGGCAATAAAAATAGGTAATTTTTAGAGAGCAACAGACAGCTAGAAGACAATAGAATATTTTTAAGTATTTTGCTTACATATATGAATTTTTTTACATTTGTTTTTAAATAATATAAACAAATGATCAACTATTATTTGTAAGCTATTCGAAGCTCTGTTACTCTTCAATTTTTAAAGACAGTTTTGCGCTCAGTGTAATTACGCATCGTCGACGAATCAGAGCTAAGTTTCTAGTTTCTTATTTGACTCGACTCTGTCGCTGTCTCTGTCGCTCTGCCTTGCAGCTTTTACGCTCGTGTCCTAAATGATGGCAATTTAGCAACAGGCGGGCAGTGGGGCATTATGTACTAGACTCGCATGATTACAGACCGGCGCGCATAGTGAAAGGCAAGGTAGTTAGTAGGTCCCAGCAGTTGGGAGCAGCTGCTGCGGTTCCGAGACCGGGGCTCCCAACCGGGAGTCGTGTGCAATTATTTGTATTGGGCGCACAGCTGTCGCCAGCTCAGTTTGCATTTGTGCGCGAAAGCCTTTGGGAAAGGGGATGGAGCGGGGGAGAAGGGGCAAGTTGGATAAAAGTTGGCAAGCGAGCGAAAAGGGATTTTCCTACAATTTGCCAAAGAAGCAAAGCGAAAGGATTTCTGGCCTTCCTGCGCTGCTTCTTTTAGTCTCCTTTCATTTTACTTTTTTCTTTCCTCTTCTTTTTTTTTTTTGGAGCGTAAAGCCTATTATGTCAAACACAATAATCAACAATAAGAGGGGCAACAACAACAACAACAATAGCAACGACAACAAGAATCATGACAATGACAACGGGGCGTATGAGCATTGGTTGCCTGGCTCTGGCCGGGGTGAAGGACGGAAAATGACGTGGCTGCATATTCAAAAGGACACTCGCACTCATATACCATATGGAGGGTGGGGCCGAGGGGGCACTTGGTTAATGCGTTGGCATGTTGGCGCATGTTTGCCCTGCCACCGTTCCCAATGGGGGCTGAAAGGCAGCTCAGCTTGGCGGGCGGTCGCTGCAGCCCGAGTCGAGAGTACATTTCACACTGCTGACTGCTGCCATGTGCCTGTACTGAAGTCCAAGGGGGGCCCCGGTCCGGGTCAGCGGAGCGGCTGGGTAAGTGCAAGTGTCATTGGCCTCAAAAGCCAAAGCAGCAGCAGCAACCGCTGAGTGTCCAGCGACTGGCGACGCAATGCATCAGCAGTTTAGCTTGCAGTTTCTCTCTGCAGTTTCCCTCTGCATTATTGCATCTCAACTGCAACACAGTGCAGAGTAAATGCCAATCGCGCTGGCAACGTGTCCAGCTATTCGCCACTATTGCTCTAAGCCGCATTCCAGCTGCCATCTATTTCGCCGACAAGTGGCATGCGGTGCAAACAGTTTCAAGTTTATTGAAAATAAACTATTTTTACGAGCTCGAAATGGCTGCATTTTCGGACTGCTCTAACATTTTCACCAACATGGTATTATAAATAATTTTTAAAATAAGAAAATATCAAGAACTTTGTTATTTTAATCAGAAAAAATATTTTTTATATGCAACTTATTTTTTTATTTTATTTTTTAAGTTTTTAATTGATGTATTATAATATTGTTTCTTCATCTTTTGATTGCATATTGAGTTTTTAATAAAGCAAAAAATATATAAATAGCAATTAAACAAGATTTTATTATTTTATTTATTTTGTATTTTATTAATATTTTTATTTTAATAATTTTATTTTATTTTATTTGCTTTTTATATTTTATTTTATTTAGTTTTTTATTTTCATAATATTTAGAAAAGTATATTTTAATATTTTGTTCAATTTTAGAAGAGATTTGGGAAAAAATGCCTTGGTAAAGAGAGATTATGAATCCTGACTTTGACCTGTAGTAGAGAATTATTAAATATCCAACTCTTGCCACATTTTCAAAACCATGACATATATATTTTGTTGTTTTTAAATCGCGATAGCTGCTATTCCCTGAGCTTTAATGTTTTAGCAGTTGTTAGGCAACTGAGATCAGATATCATAGGATGCACATTCCCCGCGGCTGCAGTGCATTCAGTATGACCTAATTAATGGCACACACTCGTTTCTGCAGGGGATTACAGCGCAATACTCGTTCAAAGCCTGTACTACCAGCGCTTAGGGGTCGGCCATGTGGAGTGTGAGTGCGAATGTGAGTGTGAGTGGGTGGTTAAGCAAAAGGGAAGCTGCGCAAAAAAAAAAGAAGAAAGCAAAACATAGAGGTACAAGTGCCCAGCAGGCAACTGTTTGCTGTTGATGGTTGTCGAGTGCATGCAAATTGCCATCCAAAAGATGCTGAACATGTGCCCGTGTCCGTCCAGCGACCATAGCGTTTCCTGTGCTTCTCTTCCCCTTCAACGCCCTTTACTCTCTCTCTCACCTATCCTTCGGCCCCTCAGTTGATTTGTATGCGCGCAGCGGTCGGGGCCAGTTTTCTTTTTTTTTTTTTTGTCCCAACTTCTCAGATGTTGTCCAAACGTTTTTGCCAAGTGGCAAACAGGACAGAAGCAGCTGCCATTTGGCATTAAAGGCGTGCCACCGACCACAGCGCTACCGAGCCATTTTCTTTTTACCCCCCAACAGTTCCCCCCATTGCCCCTTAACTGCGCCAAGGTCGCGCCAGCCATTCACTTTGAGCTTTTGAATTCTCAAAAAGGCTGCGAGCAAAAACTGACATCCATTTTGAGCATTCAGGCTGCATGTTTTGGCAGCCGCAGAAAAACGCTCAACTGGCAAAATTGCAATGCAGGCGCGAATTTTGCTTCAATTTGCATCGGGCTGATGACTTGGACGTGCTAAGCTTCGTTTACTTACAGATTAAAGTGCGCATCGGCCATAGTTGGTCGGTGTGCCAGGGCCGATTGCAGCGCCAGCTTGGCCTCCTCGTAGCGTCCCTGGCTGCTCAAGACGCTGCCCAGATTTCCCAGCGCTGCAAAGAATGTCGAAAGTAGTTCAAGTCAATGCAAACGAGAGAGTCGAAAGTGGAATACATTTCATAGCGAAATTATATATAAAATATGGGTCAATGAATATGAGAGCTTTTAGACTGGTTTAAAATTTGCGTAGCTTTAAGCAGCTTTATAAATTGTAGGAGCTTTAAGTAACTTGAAAGGTGATGTATCTATATGTTTAGGTAATGAACTTATTAAATAAAAGTAAATGAAATATAATAATAATTTTTAATGTAACATTTAACTATAGTTAAATACGATCTTTGGTTTCATTTCTAAGTCAAATTTACATATATAACTCATTCTAAGCTCAACATATTTTACACTTTTAATTATAATAATTCGTCTTATCTTAAGTTTCATTGAAAAAGTGTTAAAGTTTTCAAAATTTGTTGAATAACTGAAGAAAACGATTAGATACTTCAAAAAGAGAAGCAATACAGTAATAGCTTCAATATTATAATATAATAGCCTCATTCATCTAAAACTAACTTAAAATCTAGTTCAAGCATCAGCTTGCTTGAATCAAGCGACTAATGCTTTCTATCCGCTTCTTAAATTCTGCTTCTACTCGAACTTGCAAGCTTTCATCATATAATTACAATATCATAAAATTTTTCTAGCTCTTCTCATATTTTCAACACTTACCTTTCGGTGGATTAATGGCAATAGCACTACGGAACAGCTGCTCCTCGTTCTGCCAGTCGCGATTGCGTTGCATCGTGCGCAGACTAAAGGTGCCCAGCAGCAGGCCAAGGCAGCAGAGCAGCAGCAGTCTGTGGACAGAGCTGTGCAGACGCTGCCAGAGACGGCCAAAGCCTAGGCCCAGCATTAAGCAATAGCCAACACTGGGCAGATAGAGCAAACGTTCGGCGAGCACGAAGCCCACGTGGAAGAGCAAATTGCAGGCGGGCAGAAAGGGCAGCACCATGAAGGCTATACAGGTAACCAAGACAGATGCCGATACGGATGTCGCCACAGCTGAGGGTGCGGAGGAGACGGAGCAGGAAGACCGGCTAGCTGAAGCCTTGCGCTGCAGCGAAGATCGTTGTTGCTGTTGCTGCTGCTGCTGCTGCTGCTGCTGTTTGAGCTGGTGATGGCAGGCGCAGACGAGTCCATGCCATGCCTGGCAGCTGCTGCCGCCCAGACGCTGCAGCAGCGGCAGCGAAATGCTTGTGGCCACAGCGGCATAGTCCACAGAGCTGCTGGCAGTGCAGCGCCAGCGAACGCCCTTGCAGGTAACGGCCAGCAAGATGCCGTAGAATGCCAGGCTGAGCACATTGCGGGCATCCCACAGTGTTCTGATGCGTGGTATGGCCTCCATGCCCCAATCGAAGCTCAGGTGTTGCGGCCAGAGTAGCAGCTGAAAGTTTGCCACAGGCAGGTACAGGTAGCTGAGTGTGCGTGTCCACCAGCTGGGCTCGTGGGCCGTCGGATTATCGGCGGCGGAGAATGCAGTCGAGGGGCGTGGCACAATGCTGAGGCGACAGTAGAGAGCGCAGAGCAGAGCCACGCTCAGAATGGTGAGCGAGCGTAGGCGATGCTGGAATTGCAGGAGATGGAGAATGTAAGGGATGAATATTAGGGGTAGAGACTTTAATTAATTATGTTTATATAATTTATACATGTGTAAAATGATTACTCAAGTGCGTTAGTTCACACAGATGTTTAGTGTTAAGGGGCTGTCACACTCACCTTCTCATCTCCGGCATGCTTGACGCCCTGGCCGAGGCACAGGAGGTCGCAAAGGCCGCATAGCAGCAGCAGCGTGATGGCCGTCTCCTTGCAGAGCAGCGCCGCCACAGCTAGCAGCAGTGTGAGCGCCAGCGAGCGCCAGTCCCTGTGCCGCATGTGCCGGCGATAGGCCAGGTAGGCGAGCAGCCAGCAAACTGTGGCACTTAAGTCCGCACGGCCCACAATGCCGGCCACGGCCTCCGTGTGCACGGGATGGGCGGCGAAGAGGGAGCCAGCGGCATAGACGGCCGCACGTGTGGGCAGCAGGGTGCGTGCCACGTGCACCACCAAGACGGTGGCCAGGCCGTGCAGCAGCAGGTTGATCAGATGGAAGGGCCAGGCAGCGCCGTCGCCCAGCACGAAATTGAGACGAAAGCCCAGCACGCACAACGGACGCCAGGAGCCATGGGAGCCGCTGTCGGTCAGCGGTGTGCCCCAGTAATCATTCTGCAGCAGCTGAGCCAGCGGCCCGGCTCCAGTTACATCCGCATTGCCCAAGATGGCGCGCCTGCAAGCAAAGATAGAGGTGGTGAGATGGTGGCACGGAGAGTGGCAGTGGGAGTGGGAGTGAGATAGCAGAGTGTGGCATGCTCGCATTACCTGAACCGACAACAACCTGTGGCACACCTGTCCTATTAATTAAAATGATTAATTGCCCAGTCAGCCCCAAAGCACAGAGCCCTGCGGCAAAACTTAACTCGCTCTCGCTCTCTCTATCTGTGTTCTATCTCTCTCTGTCTTTATATTCCCACTCGATTCGACTCGACTCGACTTGACTCGGAGTGGACTGGAGTTAGCTCGGATCGGATCGGGTTTCCAGCCACATGCAACTTGAGCTGGCCGGGCTAGCGACAGCTGTGCCTCTGCTTATTTTTATTGTCCTTTTGTTTTTGTGCCCGGAAAATATTGTTAAAGTGCCGAGCGACAGGACACCACTCGCTGCCTTCTTCTGCCTCCTTTTCGTGCCTTGATTAATTGCCGATTTGTTGGCGCACTTGGTGTCGTGCTCAGTGTTATTATTGTTGTTGTTGTTGTTGTTGCTGTTATTGCTGTTGTTGTTATTCCACTCTATACACCCACATACACACACACACACACACTCACTCGTCGGCACTCTCTATTGTCACTGGGCAAAGTCAACGGCTCTTTGATAATTGCCTCACCGTTGTAGCTTTGCTTGTTGTTCTAATCGATTTCCAGTTCGTCCCCCCTCTCTCCCCTATCCACCCCACTTGGCCTAGTGCCATCACCGTCGCGTTGCTCCAGCCAAGGCCTAGGACCTTTGCTGTCGTTGATGTTGTTTTGTTGTTATTGTTGCACAGTTTGAAATTTATAGTAGGTTTGCAATAATACCTTAGCTATTTTATGCATAATTAGTTTTCAACGTTATCCAGCAAACGCTATTAATTAACTTTCCCCCACAGAGGCAACGCTTCACTGAGCTTAAATGACACAAGCCAAACAAATATATTCGAAGATGGTGAAAAAGTGTAACAGGTATTTGAGAGAGGTTGAATAACATGAAAATTCCTATTGGATTTTTCCATGAGTTTACTGATGAAGCCGAATAAGGCTTTCATAAGTTGTATAACTCCTATTAGTTGGCATGTTGAAGCCCTGTTTAAAGCCGAATAAGGCTTTCATAAGTTGTATAACTCCTATTAGTTGGCACTTTGAAGCCCTGTTTAAAGCCTATTATAGAACTTTGATAATTTTTTGAGCCATTCTTAATATAATAGGAAATTGTTGAAGCAGACTGTGTCAAAGAACTTTCACATTAACATAAAAGAGTAAAATAACAGACTGTGTAAAGGAATTTAAGCATATAGCATATAATATATAGATGTTTCATATCTTTAACATTAGCCTTATCTAGAATTTCAAAGCATAAGCATATAAAATAAATTAAAAATATTGTATCAAAATCATATATGTTTATACAATATACATATATAGCTCTTGAAAATTTCGTTCTTATATTTAATCCAATTGCTAAAATAAATGCTGTTAGGTTCAATCAACATATAACTATATAGATATAGAATGAATGCAAGATAGTATAGTACAGTATCCAGTAAATTTTTATGCCACGTTCAAACCAATTGTCTTAAAAAGTAATGTAAGTGCTTCTCGAATATGCATTTTATTATTAGTTAAAAAATTAAACTTTCTGCTTGAGCTTATATATATGTATATGTATACACACATATTCAATAAACTTTTGGTTAGGCAACTAACATCATAAGCTTTAAAGTATAGAAAGATAAACTAATTTGCAAAAATGGAAATTTCCCTTTTCTCCCCATGTGCACAAAAGTTTAGTTTTAAAGCTTTAAACTCGGCTATTCATTCATAGATAACTGACATGCACAGACACCCACGCTCGCCCGAAAGTAATTTGTGTTTACTTTGGTCTTAACTGGCCCGCGGGCCGTAGTTTTAGGTTTCTGGCATTCAAGCTCAAAAGTTAACACAAGCATTTTGTTCCATATTTTGTTTTCTGTTTTTTGTTTTTTTTTTTTTGTTTTTCGGTTTTTGTTTTATGTTTTTGGCCTAGCTGAAGGCTATAGAAGGGATGCATTTGTTTTCAAGCCATATAAGAAACATAAATAAATAATGGATAGGTAAAAATAATAAAAGCACTTCATATGCGAAAACCCAAATATTTTCGTAATTTCTAAAGCAATTCAAGGAGGGGGGAAAAAATTGTAAAAATATGAAATTGCATTTTTCAATTTTAATACGAATATTTTATTTAGCAGCTGCCCGGAAACACCATATATAAAAATATTGTGAATGGTTCTCAATTCTGCATTATCCATGTGTGTGTGTGTGTGTGTTGCATGCAACACTTCATATGCATGAATGGTGGCATAAAAGCGGACGCTCGAGTGTGAGGCGGGTGTATGGCATATGCCACAAATTGGGTTTGCAAATTTGGTGGTGAGACGTGGATAAATTATTGGTGGGGCAGCAGCAGCACCACCATTACCAGCACCAGCAGTAGTCATTGCTTTTGTACTTCCATCTATACTTCAATTTCAATTGGCATTTTCTTCTGCGCAAAGCAGCCACAAAAATGTTGAGTGGGAGGGCGAGCGAGAGGGAGAGGGAGATACAGCAAACAAATTCTTATCGGCAGCACACAAAGCTCAAGAAAAACTGAGCTGTGGCATGAACACCCTCTCTCTCTTTCTCTCTCTCCCTCTCGTCCCACACTCTCTCCTTGTGTGCCTCGGCTGCAGTTTCAATTTTTGCATTGCTGCTGCTTTGCACTATGGCAACGCACAACAAAAATTTAGCTACGCCTCATTTGCAAGGATCTCAAGCAGCAGGAGCCAAACGATGGCAAATATTGAAAAGCATTTCGGGCTGCATACCTTCGAACAGCAACAAGGGCATTGTATGCCAAGCTCCTCTGTGTTGCCTTTCGGCTTAATTTTTGCCCAGTCAAAGTGTGGGCGGCGGCAGTGGGTGGCGTGGTAGGAGGGTGAAGTGAGCTGCTGGTGACTCTGTTACTGTGCCTCGGCGACGCCGAAACTTGTCGCCCAACGTCAGCGTCAACATTATCGTCTCATCAGCAGAATATCCGCAGTGCCTTTTTTGTGCTTTATCATCGTAACTAGTGAATGAATAGCAATACTCTCGCTGAGCAGGTGACAGCGGCGGCAGCAGAGGGGCATGTGGCATGGGGCACAACAACGAAAACATCAACACCAACAGCCGTGCAGGCAGCATTGGTGGCGGGGCACTTTGTCAGGAACAGCAGCAGCAGCAACTGAGGCAGAGGAAGACGCAGAGGCAGCAACAAAAATGCCAAGATTCAAGCAGCTTACAAGTGTGGCATGTAGTAGCTGCCGTTATCGTTCGCTTTTCACTCGCACTCGAGAGCCAGGCAGGCGACGAGCACGGTAGCCTGGAGACAGGAGCTGCTTTGCCATGGCACGAGCCATAGCCGGAGGCACTAGGCATTAAGCCTGTTACAGTGGAAGCGAGTGGGGAGGGCAAATAAGAATGTGATGAGTGCATGGAATAGATAAGCTCGTTATTAATATAATTTTTAGATATATACACAGAGCTTGGAATTCAAATTAATTATGTAAGGAAAATATTTTTAATCTTTTCATTATTTTATTTGTTGTTCATTCATTTTCCTCATAACATAAAGATGAGTTATATAAATAGGTTATACATATTTATAAAATTTAAAATGAAAATAATACATAATACATAATAATACATTAAATAATATATATATTTTTAATTTATTATTGTTCAATATATATATATATATTTTTTTTAATAGCTAAAGCTGTCTAAATAAACAAATATTAGTATGAAAATTTTATATGGCAACTATAATATTTTCCTACATACAATTACAAGTATCAGCTCCACTGTTCTCTGGCAAAAGTCTCACCTACACATATTCACACTCACACACACATGCACGCACTCACAGGACTGTGGTTGGCTTTTGTCGAAGACAATATATCATAGCATCAGCAGCGAGCACACCCAATGTGGAGCGTAGCACACTGAGGCACAGCCCCTCTGCCCGCATGCCAGCCAAGCAATTCCTCTCTCTCTCTCTTTCTCTCTACCTCTCGCTCTGGCCTGGCGCTCTATCTCTACCTCACCTGACACACTGGCGTTATGGCTACCCGCAAACACTTGTATGTTTTGTGGAGCTGCTGCTGCTGCTGCTGCTGCTTATGTAAAGTGAAAATTTTCGATTTTCTATAAAAAAAAAAGAAGAAAGAAAGCATGGGAAACGAGCACAAAATGCCGTTGCTACCAGCCGTGCCCACTCTATCGCTGTCGAAGTGCGCTTGGAGCCTAACGGGCGTATGGACATCAAAAAATTACGTATACGTTTCATACTCTTTTGTGGTTGTTGCTGTTCTTGTTGTTGTTGTCTGTTGTCGCTGTCCTTTTAATACGGCACATAAATTATTGTAAGACTGCAGATTGGCTCTTTGGCAACATTTTGTAGCTGCGTCGTCGTCGTCGTTGTTGTTGTTTTCTTTTAGTCTTTTTTTTGCTATTTTTTTCGAGAGGCAAATATATCAAGTTGTGAGGTGTGAAACGTTTGACCGTAGGCAAAGCCTTACAAAGACTTACACAGCAAGCTCTTTAAAATCAAGTGACAATTTCTGTGGCCAAATGATAAATGATAAACCTGTTGGGCCACCCAATATTATAAGCATAACAGCATAACTTGCAATGGCAACAACATAAGCCGGCTTTGGATGTTTTTCGTTTTAGTGAGAGAAAAACAGATAATTTAAATGGAAATAATAATACGGTTGCGTGAACAGCAAATGCATGAGTACTTAAAGACTAAAATTGTTAGCTATTGATTTATAAAAAAGGCCACTTTAAGTATATTTGTTAATTATTTATGATAAATATTCACGATAATCAAAATATAAACTTTAGAGAAAAAGCCTCCTAATGTTATATCAATATTTTTATTAAATTTATTGTGTTTAGCCTTAAAGTATTTAAATTATGCTGTCAAAACAAATGTACTAATGTAGGAACTTCGATGACTCTAAAGGAAATACTTGATACAAAAAAAAAACTCTTCAACTTCATATATATGTATGTACATTTATCTACACCTAACTTATCTCATTAGTATTACATAAAGATCGTTACGTCAATTTCAGCACAAAAAACACTTAATTTATGCATTTATTATCAGCCAATGTGTGTGTGTGTGTGTGTGTGTGGGGTCTTAACTTCGAACATAATTCGTTTTATTTTGTGATTTGTATCCGAAATATATCATGCGAAACTTTTTAAAAACTCATATCTCTGCAACTATTGTACAACAGGAATACATATTACACCCAGACCCTCACGCCCACCAACAACCACACCCATGTATGTCTAGATGTCCTCTCTCTGTGCGTGTGTGTGTGTGTGTATAAACAAAATGGCAAAACGACGAACGAAACGAAACATGAAACAATTCACAGCACACGTGAAAAATGTTTATGGATCGCTATGCCACACCCCCGAAACGCCCACAAGCAGCCACCCCTCTCACTCTCTATGGCAGTGTGTAAGCATTGGCCATTGCTCTTTTTCCAGTTGATAGGAAACAAATTGAAGGGAATGCTGCCATTTAATAAATCATGTTTTGTTTGGCTTGGCTTGACAATAATAACTTGCGCTCATGTGGCAACTGTGGCCACGTTGTGTGTGTGTGTGTGTGTGTGACCACAACAACAACTACAACAATAGCTGAAGCTGCATAGGTAGGCCAGGCCAGTGCTGGTGCTGGTGTTGGCAGCTGCGTGAAGCTGACCACAGTAGCATCCGCTGTTCCGGCCAAAAAAACATCAACTAACCAAGAACTTTTTGTCCCCAAATGGGAAGCCTTGTTCAGCTAGGCGGAGTGGGGATCGGGTACGTGGCGGACTAAGGTGGCACTGAGTTACATAAGTTGCGTTTATTATTTGAGTGTGTCTGTAAGTTCTGTGCTTGTTTTCTGCCAAAGTCCTCCACCAAAAAAAAGGAACAACAACAAACGATGGTAAGTTGGGTATAAGCTAGCAGATATTGTGTAAATAAATTTTTATGTATAAATAAAAATTTCTATATATTTGATAGACCATATTTATACCAAAATATATAAATAATTTTAATAAATAAATTATTTGTAATATTTTCTAGCTTATATTTTTTTTTAGTCAAATTCTCAATATTTATATAAAATCATAAAAAAAACATGAATATGAAAATAAAATTGGACTTAAAGACAAAGACATTCACAATGTAGAAGCTAAAACTTTCTTTACCAAAGATTTACCCTTGGATGTTATGTAAAGCGTCTATAGCCAAGCTTACCTCGTGTAGCTGCTCGCTTACAGGGTATATAAACAGGAGCAACTGCACAAAATAACGAGCTACAACTGAAGCTTTTGGCTGAGCACTTTGTGCATAACTTCCCATTTATGCTGCTTTGCTGCTGTGCCCCTCCTCATGCCCCTCTCATAGAACCACACCTCCCACCAGAGAGCAGAGCCTACCCCAAACCCAAAAACTGAATGTACACCAAGTCCAATTGTTTGCTCGTTTTTGTAGTTGCGGCGTCACTTGGCGTCCAGAAACGCAGCGGTTGACTTCGTCTATGGAAATGGGAGGGGGGAAGGGAAATGGGAGGGGGGAAGGGAAATGGGAATGGAACTCGGAATGGAAATGGGAATGGCAATGGCTATGGCAATGGGATACGGAATGGGCATGGGGTAAGGAATAGGTAGTGGAGAGAGCTCTTCCTGTCCGAGCTGTGGCTTCCGCCTGACTGTTGCTGCTGTTGCTCCAAGTGCTGCTCCTCGGGGGAAATTCCTGTCCATTGTACATGACTTTTGATATTTATGGGTAATTTCGTTTGCGTTCAGGTTCAGTTTTGGGCTAGTAGGGGTAGTGGGGGCGCAACAGCAACAAGAGCAACAACAGCAGCAGGAGCAGCATTTCAATGCTAGGTGAGCTCTGAATGAGCCTAAGAAGAACAAGTTCAGACCAATTTCGTACAGTGGCTGCCCGGCAAAAGGACAACATAAATCAACAGTTTTTGTTTTTTAATTTGCTAGCCAGAAGCCAGCAGCCAGCAGCCAGCGTCTGATTTTGACAATAGACCAAATAATATATACTCTTTATATATGTACATATTTATGTGTGTGTGTATATATACAGCGATAAGCTGGCAGCTCGTTGCCAGTTTTACAATTAGGCAACCCGTAAAATTTATTATAGTGATTTTTATCAAAACGCAATGCGCGGCACTTGGCGGCCCAATTAATCATAAAAAGTTCTCGACACCATCGAACCACCTCAACCACCCAACCGCCACCCAGTCAACCACCCACCCGCCCACTTAGCCACACAGTCATTCAGGCGCGTAGCCGTCGACAAAGTGTCGCCCCAAGCTCCGTCGAGCAGGAGGAGACCCAGAGACACGGCTTCTCGCCGCTCTCGAGTCCCATTTACCTTCGTCAACTTGCTGACATATGGAATTTTTAATTCGGTTAAATTTCTCTCACCTGTCATCGTAGACAAATCCGGCGTTTAATGTGTTTAAGTATAGAACAAAGGCGAGCGTCGCACAGCCTGCGAGTCCTGCATAGTCCAGGGCCAGCATTCTGCAAGGAGAACAAAACAGAACAGAGCTGAGCAGACAGTCAGACAAATGAAGAAAATGTCCACAAATATTAAAGTTGAGTGTCATAAAATATATGCTCAAATTAATTCTCAAAGGCTCCACAACAAAGCATAAAATCCCCACAAAAGGCAAAGGCATTGGCAACGGCAAAGCTTTTTATGTTCATCTGTATTTTTTTTATTTTTTATTTTGGGATCTTTTCATTTTTGTTTCAGGTTTATTTTTTTATTTTTTGTGGTTTGTTTCCTGATATACTTGTTATAGGTACAAAAATCAAGTATTAACGATGCTGTTTCATAGCAAAAACTAGCGCTGTAGTATACATATTAAATACATCTAGAAATAAATACGTAGTACATATATTAAATGTAAAAAATATCATCAACGAGCTCAACATGGAATACATTCGACATTAGCTCGAATCGAAAATCCAGCAAATCTTTCAATATAAACCAGCTTGAATATACTTTGCTTTTATATTCACTATTTCCAAACGCTTTGATGCATTAGCATCAGCAGTCAACCGTGTTCCAGTTTGCTGTATATTAACCTTAATCACATTTCCCCATTCATGCGTATATCAATGGTTAGCAGCAATATTTTGCTCATCAGTCGTTCGACGTGTCGCCATTGTGGCTGCAAATCGGCAAACAAAACTCTGTGAATGCAAACAAATCCGTGATGCACGTTGATAACGATTATGGCTTGAATGTAATGTAATTGATGCGAATGCGAATATGCGGATAGGGCTGGGACCTGCACGGACACGCTCGGACAGAGCTTACAGGAACTGCTGAGTTGGTGAACTGCTGCTGAACTGTTGTCCTCGTCATCGTCATCGCCATCGCCATACTCATGGCACATAATGCGATGTTCTCTCTCGTACCTCATGGCATTCTTCGTTTTATATTAGCCGCAGACATGTTGTATGTAGCGGCCTCTTCCTCCCCCCCTCTCTCTCTCTCTCTCTCACTCAGCAGCCCTTTCTCTGTCTCTCTTTGGGACGGAAATTAAACGTTACGAGTACATTTGGCATCGTCTGGCCCGGGCTTTTGGATTTTGTATACAACTGTGTGTGCAGCATCGAGAAATGCCACTTGAAATGCAATCCGCTGCCCGGTTCCGCATCAGTTGCTGAACACCATTGTAGCTATTGTTGTTGTTGTTGCTGCTGTTGCTGTTGTTGTTGTAGCTGTCATCATCACCATCAAGCGCCATTACAAGTAATGAGTGCGGTAGGCACTCTCTCTTTCTCTCTCTGTGTGTGTAGCTGGTCAGGGAGCAGCGCCTCGGTCGCCTCGGTCATTGCATGAAAATTGTTATCTCGCACAATGCAGACGATTTCCGGCAGGCATTTTCTCTTGTACATTCTCTCATGTACCCCAAACGACACGAATGTCGTGCCACCAGCCAACATCATACGCCCTGTGTGCCAGCAGAAATTAAGTCGCACCGTTTGCAAATGACAATGCGCCCTGTTCGAATGCGAATTTTACTTTCATTCTGTTTGTCTTTCTGGGTGATTCTGGAGGTAATAAATACTTTCAGCTCATCTGAATTTTCAGAGAATTTATATTTATATTAATTATTTTGTTCAGTTAGAATTTCTCTTAATATGCCATAATCTTAAATAATAATCATATACGTAATACTCTCCGTGATTTGTTTCCACTATTCAACAAACATAATAACGGATTTCAGGGCAAATTAGCTCACATTCAATACTCCTGCCTTGGCTCGTTCACTCTCTGTCTTTTGGTCTGTGCTGTTGCCACATTATGTCAGCACTTCAGGCGCTACACACACACACACGCACACACACCCTTAGACTCACTCACGTTCATACCATGCCAGCACTCAAGTCCCGCCCATTCAAATAGATTGTATATCGTTTCGCTTTCACTCACTGCCCTTCGTCGAATATCTCTGGCTGAAATGATGCTGCTAATGAGTTCTAATAATGATAATATTGCGCTACCATATACTTAGTATGAATATAGGCTATGTGCATATAAATATGTGTATGAGTGTGTGTGTGTGTGTGCATGTGTCTGGGGAGACATAAATAGAAGTTATTTCGGGTGCAGGCTGATTTGCAATATCAGTTAATAGTTTCTGCTGTGCGTGCGGCTTGAATGCTAAGAAACTTTGCATTATATTTCGTGTATTAAATAGCAAGTGCTTCTAGGTGTTATATTGCAATAAAAATAAATATTAAAGCCAAAATTATTTGAGATTAATATCAAATAATATAGTATAGTGAAAAGCCATTGATTTAAATGTGAGATGTGGAAATATGGGATGTAATTTCTAAAAAGCTTTAAAATTATATTCAAATGGCAAAGTTCAGTAAGTGCTTAAAAATTTGTTATTAATCAATAAGTTAAAATTCTGCTGAAATACATTTATTGAAAGTAGTATTAATTTTGCTGAGCCATCTCATACAAAACAAGAAAATTAATGTATCAAATATTCAAATCGAACTTTCTTTCTAATTTTGTATACTTATATTCTGAAAGCAATATTAAAAAAAAAAAACGTAATAAAACTTTATTTATTTATCTAACTGCACTTAAACAAAAACTGGAAACTGTTTTTAATAAAAATAATAACAATAAAAGAAACTGTTTTACTTTTTCAATAATCTTTTTTTTTATAATTTTATTTATACTTAGTTTTCTATTCATTTTATTCATTAATTAATCTATCGATTTAGATAATTTTTTAAGTGTAGCCACTTTTTCGTATAAATTATACATATAAAAAGTTTCTTTAAAGAATTCAAGTTTCATTTTCGAAAGCCTGTGCGTATAAAAAATTAATCCACTAAGTTTGCACAGCTCATGCATATATAAATTTCTCAGAATTTTAATCGCAAACATAAGTCGGAAAGTACTTAAAATGTTAGAAACCCCTTCCGTAAATAATCAAATTGGACTCCATTTATGCAAATCGCATAAATTGTGTTTAGCCCTTCAGCGGGCTGAAATATGCGCATTTCAAGTGGATTCGACACGAGGGAACTGCCGACTTTAAAGTCGCACTTTAAGCTCAAGTTGAGCGCTTCTTATCGATTTTTATTTATTGCCAGGGAGTGCGACAGATGGCAGCGCAAATTACCTGCTGCTGCTGCTGTTGCTTGGCTGGAAGTCTTACAGAATTCGTGTAATTAAATTGCACGAGACGCAATAACAATAAAACAGATATACAATATATATATATATAAATATATATGTATATAAAATGTACAGAAAATGGCGTCGTAGAGGCAGCTTGATTGAGACGTCTGAGACCTTGAGACTTGACAGCACGCTGTGAATTACTTGGCTAATTTTGTCAGAGCCAGACATAAAAGGATACTGACACAGATAGACGATGACAGGAGCAGTGTGTGTGGGTGTGTGCGAGTGGGTCGTTGATCATCATGTGTGTGTGTGTGTCTACTGTATATAAAATGTCGATACTCCCCACGTTTGCATACGGTTCAAAAGTCAAAGTGCAATTAGCGCAGCGCTTCGTTTTTGGTTTCGCAAATATATATTTTTTTTATTTCATTTTTTTTTTTTTTGTATCACTGCAAATATTTACTTTCAATTTCGTATGCAAATGTCGCCTTGGCCTGGGCGCCATTAATCACAGCCACCCAGACGTGGAGCGGGTGGCCTTGTCTTATCCTTAGCAAAGCGAAGGCGGATGACAGAAAAAATAATTACGTTGTCATGTTTACGGCGTACTGAAATTAGCTGAAAATATCTGAATGGGCGCATCTTTGATGTTGATAGCGCAGCACTCGATCCATTACAATTTATACCGAAAAAAATGTATATATTATATATATATATGAGATGCTTGAAAATGGGCTGAGAGGCTTTCGACTTCTCTCTGGCATTTGGTGACTGGTGTGTGAGTTTTGTTTTATGAAATCAGCTAAAGAGCATGTTGACCTTATTTCGTGGCGCCCAGCGGAAATTGTCGCATACAGCCGGCTGGCAGTGCGCTCGCACAGCACACCTTAAACCGGAAGCGGAAACATTATTCCCAAAATGTCAAAAAACATAACAAAAACCCATTAGACACAATTCTGTTTTCTGGGTCAGCACAAAAAGCAGCAGCCGCAGCAGAGGCAGCAGGCAGCTTCAACTCCCAAAAGTGAAAACACACACAAAAACACGCCAAACAGAAGCGAAACGAACAGAGCTAAAACAAAACGACGTGGGTGGCCCTTGTTGGGGACACCAAAACAGCGAATAGACTCCAAACTCGACTGAACTAAGCTGAACCTGGGCCTCCCCAGCCAGCCATACAGCAAGCTGCACTGCTGACCAGTCACGGTTGCCGTAATGCGAGCAGCCAGGCTGGAGGAGGTGGCGTGGGAGGTTGTGTGAGGGTAGCTGGAACGATTGCGGAAATCAAGTTGTGTCAACAGCTTAAAAGCCAAAATGTAATAAGCCAGGGAAATGTAATGTAATAAAATATCAAATATAAAATGGAGCTGGCTGGGAGAGCATTTGTTGCCATTAAAGTTTTTGTTGCTTTGAAACTGGAAGCAGAGGGCAGTCAACGGCATAAACAACTAAGCGGAAGAGTGGTAAAGGTTGAGCAATAGCTACCCTCTAGATAAGTTTGAATATGAATTTCTAATGAAGACCCATTGATGCTGAACTTGAAAGTGGAAAGTAATCGATTTATATTGGAGTGATCGATATATGTATAATATTGATCTCTGATAAATTTATTATTGAATGAATGAATAATGAAAGCAATATAAATAAAAAATAAAAAATCGAACATCCTTGCAGCGGAATTTTTATTTTGCTTAAGACAAACATTAAACTCAAAAATTTTGCTACTATCGAGACTTAGGAGCCTTTAAATTTAAATTGGCAATTTATACAGTACAACTGATTTAATTGTTTTAAGAAAAATCGTTTCCGTATATCTCATTCAACTACTTTTACGATTTTCAAATTGGCATACTTTGCAGCTCAAGTCAAGATTAGCTGTATTTTACCAAATCTTTGGCTGTTTTTTTATTTTTTGTTATGCAGAAGAAGATGCAGCAGATTAGCTGCAACAGAATCGAGCTCTGGGGGGTTGGCCATAAAAAGCGTTGCTATAACACTGTGCAGCCGCAAAATATGCGATATTTTATTATTGTTGCGCCAAACAGTATGCAACACTTTATTTCAGCGCTTTGCGCTTCCGCCGCTTCCTTTGCCTCGCAGCTCCCAAAAAGCATTTCACGTTTTATATTGCGATTTTTTGTGCTGCCCCTGCTGCTGCTCGTATTACTGCTGCTGTTGTTGTTGGAACCCGTCCAAGTGCTGACTCCTCGGGCTGTGCCAAAAACTATGGTACATAGTTTTTACATGCGATTTGAATGAGCACAAACGGATATCATGTCCTGCCCAGGGTGTTTGCGGCTGTCTGCGTGTGTGTATGTGTGTGTGTGTGTGTGATATGTTGTCCAAAGTAAGTAGCATATAAGTGCAATGGGAATCATTTTAAAACACTCGAAAGCAATTCAGATTTACTCTTCTTCTTCCTCTTATGTACTGAGCAGATTATTAGAACAGACGTTTTTCTTGGCGCCAGCGTCTGGCATTTTGTCAGCGCTATCATAAGGCAACCAGAAATTATTATGAACTGCCTGACTAAATGTGGCTAATTGTCGACACTAGCTTAGATCTGTGGCAACTGTGGAAGTATTAGGATATGAGTGAAATATTAATATCGTACTTTGTGGCAGTTGCAACCGAAATGAATAGCTAGCAAATAATATTATAGCTATATTACGAATATACACGACTATGTCATGCTGGAATAATGCACAAATAATATAATTTATCATTGTGCTTTACACAAGCTACAAAGTGCTCTCTGTAATTGCTAAACTCTGCAATTAATATTCTGTGTAATTTGAGTAAAGTACTTTAACTAGCTTTGATATTCATTTTATATTCTATGAAAGGCGAAACTCATATAGACTTTATCAAAGTATTTTAAGCAAAAGTCTCAATTGATATGATTAATAAATATTGAATATTGAAATAAACCAAATTCAGCTTTATATTTCATTTGAGGATTCTGCAAATAATTATTAAATGTTAAACGAAGAATTAAAATAAATATTCTTTCTGATTATTGCTGCCTAAGCTCAATTGAGCTTTAAAATCGATCCCTACGCTGATTTTCTACATTTTACTTGCACTTTGTACCTTTTGTTAATTGATTTCAATTATTATAGCCGAATGCCTGAACTTTTTAACAAGCCATTCCCGGCACATTGAACCATGCAGCAAGCAAACAAATAAAAAGCTGAAAAATAAAATAAAATAAAATAAAAATGGTTTCAAATAAAATATTCGTGAACTTTTCTCACGAAGCTTTTGTTATGTCATGTCCGAGCTGAGTTCAGAGCCAAAACCCTTTGAAAGTTCAATAACAAAATGCAAAAAGAGGAAAAAAGAGAAATGTATTTTAGCTCGGAATAAAGTTGGGAATAATTGTGAAGGCCCTTGTGGAGTGAGGGATCAGGGAGGCGGCTAGACGAGACGCGCACAGTCGAGACTTTTTAATGGGCTGGCTACAAACTGCATTCGTTATAGGTTCGAGACTTGGGTATTGCTGGGGTTTTTGACCGATGTTCCACCAAAATTTATTGACGAACAGGGCGGGTATGGCGGGTGGCGGGTAGTTGGAAGACACATTCGTGTCGAACGTTAATTTGATGTCCTTTGCTGCACTGTGTTGCACGCAATGTAAATGCTAATTAAGAGCGTTACATGCCGCTGTATGGGCGTGCCAGCACTAAGTGTGTGTGCGTGTGTGCTTGTGTGTGTGGAGGGGCGTTTTGAATTGTGTTTGCTTCTTAATTGCGTAAACCAAGCATTTGATTAGTATTTGCACAGCAATTGACATTAAACAGTTCAATCAATAAAAAATTCAAACGGAAACGGACTCAAGTGTGAGACAGCCGCAAATATTTAATGTCTTAAGGGCTGTCAAGGATGGTGCCGCACTCTTCTTCTTCGCCGCTTATAACTACAATATTCGTATTAGCACAATCAAAGCTGGGTTGGTCGGCGGCCGGTGGGTTCGTTAGACCCAGCCAGTTAGAAACCTCAATTAGGCTGTCAATCAGCGCGTCGAAGCGCGTCACTCGCTTCCACAATAATAGAGCTATTGATTTTCCGCATGGTAATACCCACATACACATACACATACACTTCCACATCCACACATACATACTTCGTTTCGTACACCTCCCTAATGAGCTTCGGGGCGTGCATTGACATGGGCACGGCCCTGGAACTTCTAATTAGTTGACGGTTTAACATTGTTCGGCGATTTGATTACAAATTTAATGCAAGCATCAACAATATATAGAAATCTAAAATTAATAAACAATTGTAATGGAAGATTGCTATGCTCATATTAATATACATATGTACATACATATGTACATACTTATATTTTCTGCTAAAATTTCCTGATGTTGTGCTCAAAAGGCACTGTTAAAGTATGATTATTGCTTTGACAATTGTAAACATGATTCGAGGCAGTTAGTTCTTCAAGTTGATCAATAGCTTATGAGCTTCTTATAATAAAGTTCCCATATGGGAAAACTAGTCTAATATATTGCCAGAAATATACGGAAATAAATATTTATATAAACTGACAGCTCGTTCTATCTATAGCCAAAAATATGTAGAAAGCAAGTCATTAATTGTTTTGGGTTATCAACTGATTGCTTTAAGCCTTATGGAAAGCATTAATTCAATTCATTTACTTCTATCCAAATTTAACTGCCCAAATATAGCGCATTATTATTTCGACTTGACCTAATCTCCTGCAATTCTCCACAGATCCAGATCTACACAGCTGACTGTAGGTAATGCGTTTCTGAGTGGCTCTCATTTGAAGTGCTTTGCTTGTGCTCGTAAGGCTGGGGCGACGGCAAATAAGCTTGCAGTTTCTTAAATAAATAAACAAGAGAGAAAAATAATACAGAAAAAAGATAATAAAATAACATAAACATATCAGGCATTTGTGCTCAGAAATCACTTGTGTTTGAGGAAATAGGCTTGGTGAGTGGGTAGTATTTTATTGATATTTAATAAAAATATATTTTTAATTAAAAAAAAAAAAGAAAAGTATCTTAAGCATTCAAGCTTTGTTCGTTTTGATTTTACATCTGACTATGATAAATAAAAATTTGCTTCAGTAAGTGCAACTAAAGCAAAAGTAAATTGATTAAAAATAAATAGTAAATAAAGGCATTACAGCTTTTCTTAAAGAGATGGCCAGAGTAAATAGCATATATAAAAAATATGCATTTGCCCAAAGTCAATAATTCATAATAAATTGTCGCAAAGTTGAGAAACAAAGGCTCTTGAAATGCAAGACTCTTAATGCATATCAGATTGCTGCAGACGCACACACACATACACACACATGCACATTTAATTGTCACTCTTACAAGCTCACACACGCACACACACACACTCACAGAGAGAGTAAGCTTTGCTTTGCCAGCTATAAGAAAAACCCAATAATGGGAATGAAGTTGTACTTGTAGCAACATTTGCAGCATCCTTACATGTATGTCTGTGTGTGTGTGTGTGTGTGTGTGGGTGTGTAGGTGGGTGGTCTGGCAGCAGTCGCCCTTTATCGATTAGCGCATGTAACTGTTTCTACCTACGAGTGTGTGCACTTGGCCCTTTAAGTTATATAAGCTAATGGATTGTTGGACATTCAAAGAGAGAGGGAAAGCGGGATACATAGAACGAGAGAGAGAGAGAGTGAGAGAGAGGGGCTCCTTTTTGGCGGCTGCTGTAAATGAAAACAGGAAACGTTCTCGCATTCACTCATTCATTTAACACACAAAAGCCATTAATGCGCTTTGTGTGAGCTTTGTTTTGTTTGTCAACAGCAACATTAGCGTCAAAAAGGGTGGCGGGGTGCAGGGTGCGGGCTGCCCAACTGCCCAGCTTAAAGTCAATTCGATCAATTTTTTAAAGCCTCAAATATTTGCCTAGCATAATTTATGGGATTGCATTGAACTAACTGTGAACTTTCACTCAATATTTCTCGCTTGTTGCTGTGCTACCTCAATATTTTTATTATTGAAAGACTTTTGCCTCAGCTTTTACGTCCCTTTTCTTACCTTCCCCTCCCGGGAAAGTGCTTGCGCCGCTTTCCTTTCGACTGTCTCGACGTCCAGCGCTTGGCAAAAAAGCGAGTCTTGCGGAAAAATCAACATTGCACAAAAGTTTTCCAGCACACCCGCTGCCAGGCAGCCACACACTCAACCACCCAGCAACCACCCACTCCGACCGCCCAGCTCTCTTCTATATCTTCTTTTATTTTTTGTTTTGGCTTAGCGTTGATGATGTATGCACTTTGAAAAGAGTTGAGCAAAGTGGTTTTTCGGGTTTGATGAGCTAACGTCAGCCATCTGCACCACCCACTCGAAATATGAGTGCTACCTCTCTCCGTTTCTCTCTCTCTCTCTCCCTGGATCTGTTTGCATTTCGTTGGCTGTATGATAAAGTTATTAATGGACTTCAATGGCGTTTCAATTATGCAATTTCTGCGATTTGAATTTAAATGATATTTTGATTGTTTACTTTGCGGGCATGGGTTATGGGTTTTCTAAAAACTTTTTTTCAGCTGACTGGGTGATTTGTTTGCCGATATTATAGAATATCTAAGTTTCACTTCCATTGCCATACAAATAAGACTTAATGTAGATTAAATGACAAATGAGATCGAGTGCAAGCAGAAGATGAGAGGACAACATATGTATGTATTTACATACATAAGTTTCAATACATACATGAACATATTTTATATTTCTGATATTTCTATTTAGATTTCTGATATATTATTAATTCGTTAAATATACTGATGATATTTTATAGATCTATGTAGCATATAAGTGTCAGAAGAAGTTACAGGCACACTCAAGTCTTGAAAACGGATAGAAACTTGTTGACATTTGCATGTAGGCTAGGCCAATTGGAGGACCATTTGATCGATCAAATCGATAACTTTTGAGATGAGAGATTTGAAACAATAAAATATATCGATGTGGATATAGATGTCGATTAATTATTTATATATAATATATACATAATGTGCTTATAATAATTTATAATTTATAGTGAAAGTAGCGTGTATAAAATACCAATAAAAAATTGAAAAATTTGCAATAATATAAATCTAAATTTTTTATTATTTTTTTTTAATATCTACTGTAAATCTGCTGAAATAATACTTAAAACATAATATTAAAATGATATATTAATGAATTTGTAATATTTTGTATTGCAGAATATAACATGAACCCATATGCTAAGCGATATATATCGTATACATAGCTTTTTGATAACTTATAAATATACCAAGTTTCAGTATGGCAAGCACTAACTCGACAATCCTGGTCACACTGAACAGGAGCAAAGTGAAATTCCTAAAGAACGAATAGCTAAAAATGCATTAAATTGTCATATAACGATGCGTTCTCGCTTTGCAGCCAAGTTTAGGTTGTCACTAAAAATCTCTACCATTAAACAAAAATATAGTAAAAAAGTGAAAAAAATGAAAAACGTTAAGCGTGACACAAAAGATCGAGATAATTCTCAAATAGAAAAAGAAGCTGATGAATCAAATGAGAATGAGAGTGAAAATGTGATGAAGAATGAGTATGAGAATGACAATGACTATGATAATGACAATGACAGTGACAGTGACAATGACAATGCCCATGCCAATGAGAATGGCAATGACAATAACAACAACAACAATGACAATGACAATGATAATAACAATGAGGATAAGAATGAGAATGAAATAAATGAGATCACTAACTGTAGTATTAGTGCTGAGGTGGAGGGTGACAAAGTCAACATGCAACCGCCCATTTCGGATTTCGACATAATCAGCATCTATGCGGATATATCAAAGTTGAGCGTTATAGAGCGCTATCTGAATATGTTATATCGGTAAGTCCGCTGTGATATATTTATATGCATGTAATTTTTTAAAACACCTTTACAATATATCCCTTACAGTCCCTCCACTTGCTTTATGCGCTTGAACTGCTACTTTAAGCTCTCTGAACTGGAATGCTTTTTGGCGGACACACTCTATGAGCCGGAAAAGCACACGGCCCTGTTCATACGGCACACGGAGCCGCCGTGCAGCCTACGACTCTACGATAATGGCCACATCTGCTGCCAGGCCTATTCGTACAAAAGCGCTGCTCTGGGCATACATCGTTTCATTGATACCATGGAGCATCTGGGCTATTCGCCCGTGTTTCAGAATCCCCGATTCAATGTGGTCAATGCGACGTTCTGTATGCCGTTCGGGATCGATTTGACAATCCTGTGCATAGAGTACTGTGAGGACTGCGACTACATGCCAGAAGCACACCCATATCTAATATTCAAGATGCGCAACTCATCCACTAAGCTGGCCATCTTTAACAACGGCTGTGTCTACGTGATGTTATCGTCGACGCCGCGCCACACCCAGCAGGCAATCGCCTATATAATGCCCATTCTGTTCCGGCATAAAGATACTGAAAAACCTGAGGATCCAGAGCTGCGTATCGGCGACATTAATTTCAAATTGCTCTGGGAAAATGAATTCCAGAGGCAATACCAAAACTCTGTCAACTATTCCAGATGAGCAACAATGTTGATGTTAGCTCTTTTCCCACAACTTCTTCTTCTTATTGTTTCTCTTGTTGTTGGCCAACTTTTATTTTTGATACATGAATATAAAACTTTCTATATCCGGTATATGCTCATAAATGTCGAAATGCACCGCCCGGAGTAGAGGAAACTTTTTTTGGCTTAGTTATTTAAATGACAAGAGCCGTTGCGCCAACACACACGCAAATTATTTAAATATGTACATAGCTAATTCCAAGACAAAACAAAGAAAAATATTAAAAGCTTAAACTCAAACTAAATAAAAATATGTTTGTATATATACATACGTATGTATGTGAACAATGTACATATATATCTTATGTTTTAAGCGTACATCTATTAAAAATGGAAAAACATGTATACACATACATATATTTAGGGTTAATATAAATGTATAAAACAAGACACTGACAGATTGGCTGCCTATATGAGAGATATCTCATCTATTTTGATAGAAAGAGGTCGATGTGATCATACCCATATATATGTACAAACATACATATGTATATATAGCAGCATATTCGATAGAGACGAGGCAACATTTATGTCAATTGAGCACAGAGTCTAAGGGATGCCTAGCTTAGAGCTTCCCATTAAAGCGCATCAGAGTTTTTTATTTTTACCTGCAATGTCAGTTGTTTTTCACAAGTCATTAGCTCCATTTGCATACACACACACACATGTATTTATAGAAATGTCAACCCATTTTAGGGGGTTGCGGTGCACAAACACTAAAAATCACTCACAAATTTACAAATTTACAATGTAAATGCGAGCTGCAGCTCATCGAAGTCCATGTTTGCATTTGCCAGACATAAAAATGAATGTGACGGGAGGAAGTTGGGATTGAGGTTAGCGAAAAGCCATCAGAAGGTCGAATCGCAACGTAAATGTGTGAAATGAAATTTGAAACTGTCGTTCGTTTCGTTTCAGCTGCTGTCCATTTCAAACCTATTGCATTTGAATAGTTTTTTGTCTGCGTGCAAAAACAATTCAGTGTCATATTTGTGAGTCGCCCTCTCTCGCTCTATCTCTCTTTGTATATGTGTTTCGCAAACACACACGCACACACACACACACACACACACATCGCCTACGCTCATAGCGATATTGCTGCAGCGGTTGCCATATAAGCGGATAATTTTCAATATTTTTGTTTGCAATTGTTGGTCGCATCCAATGGGACTTTTCCTGCTTTTGTTTGTATGAAAACATTTTTGGCCGTTGACGGCTTTTCGCGTGTTTTTCGCTCTGTTAGAGTAGCTTGTGGGCTGTTGGGATTACTCATTAGAGCCGTTTGACTGTGCGTATGGGAAGTAGGAATTATTGAATGGGAAGAGCATGACTAAGAGTTATCCTAAATTGAAAATATTTGTATTTAATTCATTTAATGATTTACAAAAGAAATAAATTTTCTTTTTAGCTATTACAGGGAATAAAATGTTCCAAGGCTTATTCGTATCGATAGTAAGGGGTCAATAGACATCGTTGCTGAGAAGTATGATCCCTATTAAAAATATTTACCATCGTATTAGCTAGCATTGAATTTTCTTTAGATTTACTTTATAATAACTTGGAGTGGCTCAGCAAAACTCTTGTTTTTAATGAAATCGTTACAATTTTTTATGAAAATATTTGCGCTCAAAGCAAATTAACTATGAAATCTGCTCATTTAAATTGCATGCACAGGAATGTAAAGCTCCAAATGCAAAATATAATTAATATTATTATGGAGTGTGGGTGCGCTGGAGTGACCATGCCTTCTACTTCTTTTTGTTGCTTTTGTTGTTGTTGGTTGGCTGAGGATTCCTGCAGCTGCTTTCTTGTTATTGGAAAGGGGCACACATTTGTGTGTGTGTGTGTCTGCATTTTCATAATTTCTGCACAACAAAAAGCAAAGACCACGACAATAGCGCAAAAGGGACGAAACGAACGCAGCAAATTCCAAAGCTCTGGAATTTATGCAGCAAATATTAACTTACCACACAGACGCACACACACACACACACACACACACACAGACGCACACACATGCACACTCATAAATTGTGTTCAAAATTTCTCATGCAATTCATGTAAAAGGCAGCACAGAGAACGAGAACGAGAGCGAGAGAGAGAGAGCGCACAAGAAGTGTGGAAGAGAGTGGGCAGGAGGAAGGACGCAACAGCCGCTGCCCAATTTGTGCATGGGCCAGCAAGAACTGACAACAAAACTCATTAGCAGAAGCGGCGACCGTGACCGAGACGGCAAGTATGCCGTTAGAATTGTGGGCATGGGCGTGCAGCTGTCTGCTGGGAATTGAAGGGGCCAGCGACAGGGCAGCAGAGTGCTGCTGCTGGTCAACCGAAGCCAAAACGCAGCATGCACTTCCGTTTCTGAAAGTTTGCGCTATTTTATTCATATTTTTACTGGGCCGCTGCTGCACTTTATCTTTCTGCGGCGGTCTTAGTTGGCGAAATTGTGTGCAACCACGAAAATCTAATAAGCGCGCAAATTTGTTGACATTGCGCAAATGTTTTTTACGAGCAGCGCTCGCAAGTCCAGCAGCCTAAGACGAAAAAACTTAGTAGACCGCTCCCGTGCCCACTATACCCCCTCGCTACATTATGTTCCTCTCTCTGGTCACTGGCTACCGCAAATGTCCATTAAAGAAGTCGAAAGTCGCACTTAAAGCGCAACGGATGAAGCGAAGTGCAATGACAAAGAGCAAACGAGGCAGAGGGAGGCGACAAAGTGCAAATGTGTGCGAGAGCGGGACGGAGCTAGTGAGCGAACTTGACGTTTTTGACTTTGCTAAGTCGCGCGCGATGTTGCGTTAACTTTTTGGCTTTTGCGCTCTGCAGACACAAGGAAGGCGAAAGAAGTGAACGAAAGCTCCCATCACAGTCTGTCAGGTAGCACAACAAAGATGGCGTCGGAGCGGTGCTGCCAGACCGTCAGCTGATATGTCAGCGGATAGCCACAGTCGAGACAAGACAATTTCATTAACCGCGGCGGCCAGCAAGCACATTAAGTCGAACGAGCAGACTTGCCTTTGATTCTTTATCAGCCGAATGCCTGCATGCATGCATACACACATACATACATATATATGCATACTGGATGCTGCATAATGGACGCGTAAAGTTTTTTAATTATTTTTGTGGTCTTAAATTGCATTTCTGGTGAATCTGTGCAGCGAAAGGACGAAGGACACGATGTCCGTGTGAGAAGTACGACCACAAAAGCGCCGACTTTATCAGTGCCAGGCAATTGTCATCTGAGCTGGGTGGCTCAAGAGAGAAAGAGAGAGAGAGAGAGGCAGACAGAGAGATGGAGAGCAGAGCAATGCAGCGCATTCATTTAAGCAAAAGTGCAATAACATGTTATTTTATTTAAAGTTTTCTTCTCTTTTTTTAACCACGCCACTTTTCGCTTTTGCCCTTTCATGTTGGCCGTTAACAGCAAGCGGCTTTAAAGCATTCCAGCCTTATTACGCAATTACAAGTGAATTGACACACAGAGCGCACACTTCTCTTTGCCTTTGCATTTATTCTTCCTGATTTTATTGAGGCAAATATACGAATAATTGAAATTACATACTGGTCGCTCGTTCCACCAGGCAATATATCGTATAAAAAATCATGAGTAATTGGTATGTATACCATTTGGAAAATATGCATACATAAATATACGTTGATTGCAATTGAGGCTTACTCATATGAATATTGATAAATGTCAAGAGGAAATCCATTTAAGTTCGTTTTTCAACTTTAAGTTGGCAACTGATCAATTCTGGTGGGAGTGGGAGACTACGAGATGCTCTGAGAAATGTACAGAAAGCGCAGATTATGCGGTGAGTTGGCAGAGCTTTAGCTGTGGTGAGCGGTTGGGTAAATATATATATGTAGTATATATATGATTGATTCGACATTTATTTCCATTTGGCTATCTACCTCGTATGTATATATGCATATATAAAAAATATATAAATTACTTGCTTTACGAGTTGTTGAAGTACTTAACTTATTGCCAACTTTTCCCACTGAATCAAAAACCAATTGCAACTCCTTTAATTAAATATTTATTATGTAATTAGCCTCGCACAGAGTATAAAGTTTTGCTGGCGTTCCACTTGCAAATCAATTAGCTGATATGTTTGCCTACAACAGAAAAGAGACGAGTGGAAATTGTATGAAGAAAAGCTAGTGGAAAATTTTTGCCACCGCCTGTCAAAAGTCGTTGCAAGCCCCAAAAAACTTTGCCCGTTCATGCATTTTATTTAACACTCGACCAAAGGCAAACGGCATACGCCCTCCAAACATGGCAAGTGAAGTTGTTACGAAAGCTCACATCAATTTTAGCCAAAAAAAGTGGGTTAGGGATGCCAAGCATGCATATATGTATATATATATATATAGACTACCAACACGATTTCAATTTGCCTCGTTGATAAACGGCTGAGGAATTAATTCAGCCGACTCATACTAAATTCCTCACATTTTTTTACTTTTATCTGTATTTGAGGTAAAAATATTTTCACTTTTTAGCTCTGATTTCACATACACTCATGCATACATGCTCACATGTGTACATGCCTACATACATACGTGTATATTTATGTATGCAAAAGCAAAGTTGACTTTCTTTTGACTGTGCCTGGCACCGTCGTCTTCGTCTTCGTCGTCTGCGCTGGCCACGCCCCCTCATGAGCGCCCCCCAACTCGCCCCAGTCATGTGACTTAACTGTACTAAATAGTTTCTCACGTGACTCCTGCACATAAAAAATGGCTTTATTGCTGCACACGTATTCATTAATGGCAGCAATGAACTCACATGTGAATCGAGTGGGTCGAGCTGGGCCAGCTTCAAGAATGCCAGCTTAGGTTGCAGCGTGAGCTAAAGGGCTCTCCTAGCCACCCACAAACACAAACACACACACACACACACACACACACACACACATAAACTGTATTGTTTGTTGCAACTATATTGTTGCTTGGCTGCACACAGAAAATGGTTGCAAGTCGTCTGCACAGGAAGTGCATATTAATTGTGAAAATTTGTACAGCTATTTCTTCGAAAATAGTTGGCTGCCGCTGTTGCTGTTGTTGTTGTTGTTGTTGTGTCAGGTAGCGAGTGGCTTACCTGGTGTAAATCCATGGCTCGACTCGGTTGCAGTGCCAAAAAGTGGAGCATGATTGCAGCACTTGAGCAGCTAGTCAGAGTTTAATTTTTGGACTTAGCCAGGATATACATGTATACCAAAAAGTTTCCTTCCAGCAGCAGCAAGTTTAAGGGGTATTAAATAATCACAGTACCATTAAGTCAGACAGTTAAACGTAAGTTTTGCTTTAGAAATTATGCTTGTTTGTTTGATCGGTGCACAACGTGCAGCAGATTGAAAGCAGTTCTAGATTGATGTAATGGAACATGGGCAAGGAGATAAATAGATGCCTTACGAATATTTTATAATTGGAAAATGTTTATCTAATATTTAAGGCTTACAAACTTTTCATTGCTGCCAGAAACTTGCAATTGTTTATAACTTGGCAAGACTTTTACAACTCCGAGAAGAGAGAAAAGGAATTTTGGGAACGCACAAACAGATGAACAGATGTACATATGTGTGTATGGTAGCACTGTGGTGCATAGCAATTATTAAAAAATTCTTCTATAATATACTGGTAATTGGCAGTCCTTCAATCAGTAAAATCCCTGTAACTTGGATCTGCAAATATATCAATACTGAATGCCAAAACTTTGCAGCCCTTGAAGAATTTTCTAATTTGAAAAACTAACTAAACCTGAACAAAAATACATATGTGTTTACTATGAATATTCGATGTAGTTATCACATAAAATTTTAAAATCGATTATAGCTGTCGATTGGCAGAGTCGCAGTCCATCGAATGTTTCATTCAATTTGCGATATGGGAAAATATAGCCTTGGCCTTCCTGCCGCTTCCTGCTGGGGATTAAAACTGCAATAGTTCAACGCTTTAATGGCCCTTCGGTTAGACCACATTTCAAATGTGGTTATGTTTTTCTTGAATTGCCAAGCCGCAGAGCAGAGCTCGGATTGAACCATATGGACAGCTGCCATGCACACCAGAACAATGTAGAGCAGAAGTTCAAGAGCAGCATTCGGCAGCAGCCAGCATCGATTTTTGTTGTTGAATAAAAATGTAAGCATTTTGTTGTTTGGCTATAAAATTAAAAACCAACACTCGCATAGAGAGCGTGTGTGTAGTATATATGTGTACATACATATAGCATATATGCTTATACATCTCGGGCAATTGAGAGTGGCAATGGCTGAGGGCCTGTGTGGATTTTGAATCTGCAGCGGCATCATCCATCGTAGTGGCTGCTGCAATTTGTTTGAACAACAATTTTTACAAATGAATGCATTCGTGTTGTGTTCGCTTTAATTTTCATTTCCCATTTTCCATTTCTATTTTGATTTTCATTTTCCATTTAACGGCCAACAACAAAAGCCAACACAATTTTTAGTTAATTAATGGCAAGTGTTTTGGCAGCAGGGCGAAGCGCAACAACGTCTACATCAGTTTCAATGTTGATTTTCAGCTCGGTTGCAACCAAGCAACAATCACAACAACAACAACAACATTGGCCAACAACATGCAACAACAATGCGCTCAATTGGCTCAAAATGAGTTTTTATGGGATTTGCATACTCTGAATAGGGAAATAAGTGCAAACAATAGCAGAAGCAACTCAAGCCAACTCGTCTGCAGCTTGTTTTTTCTTCAGCTTCCTCTGCTACTGCTTCTTTTACTTCTTCATTCTCTTCTTCTTCATTTTCATCTACTTCTCACACCCAGGCATTTTCATAAAATTCTCTCATATTGTTTTGCCATTTTGTTGCCTTACAATTTGCATTTGCATAATTCTCATTTTTATGATACGCGGCTCATTTTTCTGTTTTTCTTAATTGTTTCTTGTTTGGCAAATTATGAAAAAAACCGCAAGCCTAAAGAGCTCGTAACAAATTGCAGCCCCATGAAATACTCAGAATCACAGAGAGCTTATATACCTAGCAATACTCTGTAACGGACGCATTGGCTTGAAAGAAAATCCATCTGTAGACATTATAATATTATTAAAAAAAATTTTTTTTTAAAATAGAAATTAAATAATTAAAATTAAATACTGAAATTTTGATAATTTTTATTAAATTAATAATAAATGGTGTTCATTTTCCCCTTTTCTTATAAAAAATAAGGAAGTATTATTTGTTCCCATTATTGCCTTTTTTTTTTATATAAATTTTTTCTTTATATTTTTCGTTGTTTAATTAATTTATCATATTTATGAATTTTTTAAATATTTAGTTTTTAATTTTTTTTTTCTTTTTTAAATTATATAGCAACATTGTCAGTATTTTTTCTCTAAATAAAACAAATTTTTTCTCAACAAATTATGCGTTTTACTCCATAGTTTGTTGCTGTTGCCTAAGCCCGTGATTAATTGTAAAAAAAAGTAATGGGCATTCCGCGGCTTTTATCGCGTCATATCAAGCATAAAGAGTGGCTTTAGTGTTGTACTCAATGATATGCTCGTATAGTTCTTAATGCTCTTGCCAGGCATTATAGCTATAGGATATTATGAAACAGCGCACAGCTAAACGGAGCAGCACAAAACATTTAATGCGCACAATTACTTTGCATATATTACGACGTATGTGAGTGTCCGGCGCAGATTTGTGTGTGTTTTGTCGGGGAGTGTGTAGCAGGAGTTGAAGCCAGAGTTGTAGAGGCAGTTGTAGTTGGAGTTGACTGCAGTTGGAATTGCCTGGCTTTTATGGCTGCCACGCTGGCCAGGCCGACTTCTTTTACATAATAAAAGCGTAAACACGTTTTCACTATTGGCCAACCAAACAGCGCCGCCCATTACTTTTTGGAGCCGACATCGGTTCTGGCCTACAAGTGCGCCTCTAAGTGGTCAAAGGGTCGGGGAGTGGGTCCCACAGTCCACATACATAGTCTAACGCGTGGCTCTTGCGAGCAAAATAGGCTTTTTGGGTAGTTTTATGAATTGTTTCAATGCTCATTTACCGGTTGGCCTAATGGGTGCATTGCCTTCGCATTCTGGCCAATATATTTACTCTAAGCTGTGGACACGAATGTTATTAAAGGCCCTATAAAGTGCATAAGGTCTTGCTGCTTTTATGGCATTACAATTGCTATGGGAGCATTCTATGAAAACATATGCTCAGCCTAATGTTTTTGGGGTTTAGTAGTGGGAAGAAGGCTTATGTGAAAAACACATCTGGAGCAACGGAGTTTTATGAAAAGTTCTTCCTTTTTCAATGCAAGATACAAATTAGTATGTTATTTGTTTAGAAGTTTTTGCTAGTGGAAAATTTAAATTTATTATAAAAAAATTTAGATTTGAGTCTAAAGATGATTTCGAACTGAAATCTGTTAACATTTATTGAGTATATATTTTATTATGATTTATTAAACTTTCTACACACATTCTTTAAATATTCGCATAATTTAGTGCATGTATTTTTATCATTTATTAAAAATGGTCTTATTGTCATAATCTTAAATCGATTTCTTTTTGTAACTTCTATTTAAGTTTTATGGCTTGTCCCTGATCTCTTGAGTTGATTTTGCATTTCAATTGAAACTTTGTTGCTCAATTCTTTTTACCTACAGTTTTTTCATAAATTGTAAAGTTCAGTTGCTTAGTTTGGCAAGCGCCCATATCTAAGTGTTCTGAAAACTAACTGAAAATTCACATTTAGCGCGTAGGTTGGGACAAAAAAAAAACCACTTCTACTTGCCTTTGAATACACTTGTTCATCGTATATACATATGTATTAAAAAAAAAAAGTTAATAATAATACATTTATATATAAATACTAAAAAATAATGAAGAGTCTCGTCTTATCATTTTACATTTTGTACAATAAAAAAATTTATTAAGCATAAGTATACATTTTTCGCCTTTCTATTTATATTTATTAATATTATTTTTATATTGTCTTCAGAGTCAAATAGTTCTTTAAAATAAATATTTTTATATATTATACATTTTGTATATTTTTTTCTGCAGTACTGAAATACTAAAACTGGTCAGTTAGAGTATTTATTGTGCGCTGTGTCGTTCGGATATTCGTTTTATCTCTTATTCTTTTGCCTCAACCACTTCACAGCGCAATATACACGCATTTTTCTGCATTGCCACTTGGCTGTGTGTGTTAGAGTATACATAGTTATGCGCGCACATACACACAAACACCCTTACATAAGCTTCGCCCACTTCAACACCCACGCACTATACCAGCCGAAGCAGATTACTAAAGTCGCAGCTAACATATTTTTGCACACTGAGCGCTAGAAAAAAACGAACAGGAAACGCAAGTGAAGAAATTGCAAAAAAAAGAAGCAAAATATAAGAAAGCGAAAAGCCGTGTAGCAAATGGAAGATGAAATACTCTGGAACAAGAATTATGTGGACAGTATGTATGTATATAGAAAGAGACAGATATTATATGACTAAAGACAGGGCTGAAGAAGAGGTGTAAAAGTCGATTGAATTTGTGGACATTTCTTTGAAATGACTGGATTACTAATATAATAGGTATATATTAGTTTACTAATACATTTACTAATTTTATATTTTTTATAATAAAATAGAAATGATAATTCAGCAAACTTCCGCCATAAGTCAAGAAGTTGCCTTTACATATCAATTAAATCGAGTATAAAGCTCATATACCCCATATCTGAGAGTATTATATACCTATATATGTATACATGTATAAATATATATATAACTGTTGCAAGTGCGCTAAAGTTACATGCTTCATTGGATGCCGACGCCAGCCAGGCCCGCTGTGCGGTTGGAGCTGCAGCTACGTTTGCTTGGCAGTCGCGTCTGCTTCAAGAACAATCAAATTTGCAGCCAGCTGAATTTCTGCTGTTGCCCCTGGGCATAATATTCTCCGATGTGAAGTTCTCCTTTCCCACCTCGCAGATGTTGCTGTTGCTGTTGTTGTTGCACATGCAATGGGCTGCGGCAGCACTTTCATAATCGAAACGCCAGCTAACCAGACCCGATAGTCGAACTGAGCTGCTGCCTGGCTGGCGGGGGATCCTTCTTTCCACCACTTCCCTTCACATTAAAGCCATAACGGGGCACACTTGAAATTTAAAAGGCTCCAGGACCCCATTCATTGTCTGGCAGACACTCAGCCACACATATGCTTAACGCTTACGGCTGGGAATATGTCCCTCACTCTCTCTTGCTCTGTCGTGCTGTCGCTGTCTCAGTCTTCCTCTCTATCTGCGGGCTTAGTTTTGGCTTAAACGTTGCCTTCTTTGTTAGCGTCGTGTGGGGTTTCCTTGGCTTTTTTCCTTTGCTTCTTTCACTTTTTTATTTGCATATTTTAATGCAAATTGTGCAGAATTAATTTAGTGCTGTTTAGTCTGCTGTCTCTGTAGCCCGTTGCCGTTCACCACCCTCCCCCCCAACCGTCCATTCAATCTCCCAGGAAGCAAACCAAAATGTTTAGCCACAATTTTTGGCTGTTCGTGTCGAGTGGGCGGTTTCGTTTCATATGTAAATATTTCGAGTTTCAACTTTTATTTCCTTCAAGTTCGTCGCTTTTCCTTATTGTTTATGCTTAAATTGTGCTTCAAGGCGCATTGAAGTGTGGCCTAGTTTTATGCCAGGGGCTGGCTGAGGAACCAAGGGGCCAAGGGGCCAGGGGGCCAAGAGGTCGAGGGTAAAATATATTTTATGAGCTATATTATGTAAACTGAATTTAGTTTCTGGCATTTGCTCTCTGTCTCCATTCAGCCAGTTTGTTGCTGAATTATTCGACAAGGCGCATTCAACTGGCACCACAATTTGCCATGGGTTTTTTTTTATTCTTTTGATATGCGAAGTGGAACGGGTTAACAAAAAAGGAATGTGTAGAGTGTGTGGAGGCACATATTAGGATTGTTTTGTATGGTATAAGGGTTTTCTGTTAATTTTATAAAATTTCCTCAATCCAATGAAGGCTTAAACAAAGCTAATTTTAAATCTCATTTTCAGATATACTCTATAGAAATATAAAGTCCCTCTTTAGTTCAAACAGCTCTAATACTATATGTATTTTTAAAACTTACAATGTTTCACTTGCAATTATTTGTTTAAATCGTTTAGACTTTGTTTTCTTGGCTGAGCGCATCGAGTGCTGGCTACTTGGCGCTTGGCACTAAACTGAAAGAATTATTGGACAGAACTGCATGGAAAAATTTCACTCACGTACAAAGGAAATTAAATGAAATGAATTTCTGAGCCGTCCTTCAGTTGCTGCTCATAGTTATCTACATAGCTCGCGCGTTTGTCTCTTCTCCTTTTTCGCTTTCACGCAGTCGTCGCGGCGGCAGCTGCAGCTCGGCAGCGTCCGCGAAATTTATGCTGATCATTCATAACGTCAGATGCGAGTGAACAGCGCACGGGGAAAGGTAAGGCCTAGGAGGCTCAGGAGCTCTAACGACCGGAAACAGTCAAAATGAATGTGCATAAAGTGGGTCAGATCAAGCAACACATGAGAGCTTTCACTTTAAGTTAAAGCTAGAGTGGGAAATGAATGCGCTGTGCGGGAGCCATAAAAATATATCTTTCAAATTTATTGGAAAAAATTTAATTCACTTTACATTAAGATTTAAAATTAATATATATAGTTATAATTTTTATATATTTAACTAAACTAAAAAACCAAACTAAACTAAAAAAAATTAATAAATTAAAAAAAGTATAAATAAAAACACAAAATTAAAAAAAAAAATAATATTTACAAATTTTGTACTTTGTAAAATTTATTTTAGATAAAAATATACAAATACATAATTTTCATTTTGATTATCTATTATGTGTCTATTTATATCTGAATACAATTATTTGTAACAATGCTGAAATTTGTTTCAAGCTGTTATTGCAAGGCAATTAAATTGTTTATTCATATATCCCACAAAAAAATTTCTATAAATATCTATACCAATTTATGTGTATGTAAAATCGGTTGGTAGATGAAATAAATAAACGGGGGGTGCGCTGGAAAGGTAAATGAAGCAATGGAAGAAAGAAATCAACAACGCAACACAAAAGTCGTGCACAATAAGAAAAGGAAAATCAATTTCCGCTTTCAAAATAATTCCAAAGCCATACAAAGCTGTATGAACCGAGCGCCAAGACGGGGCTGAACTGAGCTCAGCTCTGCTCAGCTTGAACAATGGGCGCGAGCGGCGACGGAGAGCAGACTCAAAATTGAGGTGGAGATTGAAGATAATGGCAGGGGATGGCAGTTGAGTGGGGGTAGGGAGCTGAAGCGGGATTCGAGAAAAAGTTGCCATTATCCTGTGCGCCAGCGAGAGATAAGATATTTGCACAAGAATGGCATTCAGTTGATAAAATCCGATTTGAAAATGAGCGAATGCCTGGCAATGAGCAAGGCACGCGGCAGCGTCGCCCCTATCGAATGGCGGATGGCGGCAAAAGCTGTAGCAAAACAAAGTGAGACACAGTCAGAGACAGAAAGAGAGAATGAGAGGGAGAGAGAGTGAGACAGAGGGCGACTGTGTGGGAGTATTAAAGGAGTCTGGCCTCGTCGCTGGCAAGGATAACAATTTTATAAATAAATATTTGTGCGCCCTGCAAAGTTGCCTTCGCTCCTTTGCGTTTCGCTTTTGAACTCAACTATCTGGCGATAAATCATTTGAAGTTGTCGTTCCCTGCAATTGGCCCGGTGACAATCTTTGTACTAAAAAAGGCAAAAGAACCTGAAGAAGGAAAGACATGGCAAGAGAAAAAGAAAAACCAACAGAAAAACAAAAACTCATGGACACAATCACAATCAGCAGCAACTACTACAGCTGCTGCTGCCGCTGCTGCTGCTGCCTTTTACGCACTTTCGCCCGTAAATCTGCGCCGGGCTGTAGTCGAACGCAAACCGGAAGCGTGTCTCCGCCTGATAGTCCAACGACTTCCGCTGCTGCCGTTTAATGCTTTTTAATGAGTTGCTTCTGCTGTCGCCTCGACTGCCGTGCAGCGGGCAAAGGGCAGAGGGTAGAGGGCAGCGGGCAGCGACGACATGTGAACTTAATCGATTTCATTGATGACAGCTTTTCGCATGTGTAAGCCCAAAAATTCCAATCGGCATTCGGAAAATCATTCAGTTATGTATGAAACGCTTTAAAGGATTCTAGGAAGTCTCTTTATTAGTTTAAAAGTATTCCTTTACATTTTTTTTTGCGTTTTTAATTTAGAAAAATTTATTATATTTTTATATAGCTGCTGTCACTTGAAAAAATCCTTTTTTCCTTAATCTATGCTGATTAATAGCTTCTTTAAAGTAATAATTTCAATTTATAAATAATTTACAGTGTTATGAAATTAATTATTTGTTCAAGTAGAACTAAATTCGAATATTGCGAATTAATTTTTGAAATTATTGAATTTATCATATATTTATATTCATTTATATGATTGACTCTTAATGTTTTTTTTTTTTTTATATTTATATGTATTCAATTAATTAAAATAATTATATTTTTTACCTTTATATATATGTATTTGAATTAATATCAGTATAAACCGCCAATCAAGCAGCTTATCCCGCTGCGTATGCAACAGCATCAAAGAGTTAGCTTTTAAGCTTAAACCAAGTTGAAATTGACTTTGGGAACAGTCACATATGTATTTTGTTTTCTTTCTTTTTTTTTTTAAGCGTCTGAGCCGATTGATGATTTCTGCAATCGCCTTTGCCTTTGCTTCGATTTTTCTCTCCTATATTTTTTGTTTGTTTGTTTGATGTGTCTTGGAGCATTGTGTCCAAATCGGTTTTGGACGACAGTTTAGAATTCGATTGGATGGCCTGATTACTTATGCCGGTCAGGTAAATCTTGTAGAAATTGCCCCAACTCTCTAAATTTGCTGCTCTCACTCTCCCTCTCTCTTTCTTCCTCTCACTCTCTCTATATCTCTGAGCTCTCAGCTGCTTTTCGTTTTTGTCAATGTTGATTGACTCGATTTGTTGCTGGCGTCGCTTTAAAGTACTTGGATGGAACTTTAATTTGTTTTTTCCTTTGGTCAGATTTGTCTGTCTTTTGGTCAGAGCAGGAGAATGGGAGTGAGAGGGAGAGAGGGAGACAGAGACCGGGCGGAGTTCTTGAGCCCGCGGCGCTTGGCTTTCTGCGTGCCGTGCATTGATAAATGAGCGCGCTGCAAAGGTCGTTGCCAGGGTCGCGGCTTCTTATTCTTTCTCTCTTTTTTGGGCGCTCCTCCACATTTTATTATTTGTTTATGCGCTGACTGTCCGCTGCTATGGTCTATTGAAAACTCACCCCAACCCCTCCCTCTATTGCTGCTCGCCATACCCGGAAGATAAACAAGTAGCCGCAAATGGCGGGTCCAAAGTCGATGGCTGCTAACAAATTGTGGGCAATATTTTTGTTTCATCAACAGTGTCCTTGTCGTGCTGCTGCTGCTATTGCTGCTGCTTGGGGCCGTTACCAACTTTATTGCATTATTGAAAAACTTGTCCAAATATTTTGAATGTGTAGAAAAGCTTTTTGCTCTTATTAAATTTACAGCCCGCTCTCACGTCGCACTTCATTTAATTGTATCAAAATATATATAGATATATATGCATATATAGAGCTATAAAAGATGTGGCCTACCTTAGTTGTTGGCTGCTGTAACTGCAGCTGGGGCAGCTCTGCTCACTCTTCGGCTTCATCCAATTTGTTGTTGTCATCTTTACACATGATTTTATTAATACATTTTCCCATAGTTTTCACATGGTAATGAAAACTTTATGATTTCACAGGCAAGCAAAATAAATATACAATTTTATTTTATATATTTATGTTTTTCTTTCTGCACTTCATAACGTTGCAAATCAATTTTAATCAAGAGAATTCTTTTGAGGCTTTATTAAATTTCTCTTTGCATAATTCTCGATAGTTTTGCATTTTTATTCCTCTCCTCTGCCTCTGTTTGGGATCTTCTTTTCATCAAACATTTATGCGCTGAAAAGAAAAATTAAATATTTGCAATTAATATGACTTTGTCAGGCATTTTATTATTAAGGCACAAAGAAGTAGCTGATATTTATTCGTTTACATTTCAGTCAATGAAATTCGATTCGACCACCTCACGCATTATATATTTTTGTGACAGCAAAATTAATTATCTTTTCAAATGTATTTTTTGTGTAATTACTGTAAGATAGCTGGCAGAGCTGAGAAAATTCATTTAAGTTAAGCAGAATATTTAATTGTTCTTGATTATTTTGTATATATTTTAAAATTAATTTTATTAATTTATTATAGTATTTTTATTTTTGCTATATTTTTTTTTGTTTTTTTGTTTTTTTTTTTTTTATAGTTTTTAAAAGTTTGCGATTTTTATATAAACTCTAAGGAACTGTTGTATTGTATTGTAAATTTTTAAATATATATAAGAATTATATATAAGAATTTTATTAACATATTCCTGCATTTCCAATGAATTGTGATTTAAACTTGATTTTGATTGAAATTAAAATTGATTCTGAGTTAGATTTACAATCGGCTTCGATCACTGCATAGCCAACCTCTGGCGCTGTCTATCTGCATAACTGGCTCATCCATATTCAGTCAACTGCCTTGTTCAAATTACATTTATTTAGCCTTGAGCTCACACTTTCCGATAACTCTGGAGCACGCCACACAATTTGCCTCGCTGCTGTTCCGCTCTGGGCGTCCCATGCGGCGTATGCGCAATTTGTATGCCATACAAATGTATTATTTATATGTATATACATACATACGTATATATACCATAGCATATGAATGAACTGTATTATTTTTATGCAGCATGCAAATATAAAAACGGAAACGTGGCTAATTTTCAACGTCTCCAAATGAAATCAATGGCAGCTGTCAACGCATTGCGCCCCGCGCCCCGCGCCCCGCGGCCCTTCACCAAGAAGTTAAAATGATAAATAATAGAAAAAGGCGCATAGAAATTTGCTGGGGGTTAGGCGGAGTGATAAATGTGCGTGACAAGCGCCTAACTCTTGGGCTTTTGGCCTACTAATGCGAGTGTATGCGTGTATATGCGTGCGTGTGTGTGCAATGCGTGAATATAAGTCGATTTTAAATTGTGTGCGCTTGTGTCTGTTGTATTATTGAATACGACATTTATATGCCACCACAGGCCACATGCGCATTTTCACATAATAGATACAGCACACACACACACATACATACATATGCATATATGGGTATAGATACAGATACAAATGCGCTGCCATTTGGCCTAGCGACTGTCAGACGCACGCATTTTGGCGGTTGACATTGTGACAAAAGCCGAATAAAAACACTACAGTGCACAATAGACGGCCAATAGATGCAGATAGACATACACACACACACACACACACACACATACATACATTTATGTATAGCATATATCTACATATACTCGCTTTGTTGGCCAAATGAGCCGAGAACTTTTCACTAATTAGCTGCAATTTCAATTAAGCGCACAGAAAACCAAACAAACACGATCTAGGGAAAAGAACAAACAAGAATTTCAATTGATCTGAAATAAAACCTGAATTTAAAAAAAATTCTCCATAAAGTTTAAAAGGGTTTAACTATAATGATTGGCATTACCAAACAAATCAAACAAAAATATGTATAAATCTATATGAACAACAAAAGGTAAACAAAACTGCAATATATTTGTTATATTGAACAAATACGAATTGTATTAAGTAGTTAATTGTAACTGCAAGATACCCTGTATGTTTCAAAAAGATACTAAAGGTAAGCTGTAGAGGATAGTTTGCAGTATGAGAGGAGAGAGAGAGGTTGGGAAAAGGGAAATCCACAATCTCTGATGGGGACTATTTTGATATTCATAAATAAGTTTATGATAACAACATACAACTCGCCATACTTTTTGAGCACACCTCGCATACACTAGTATGCACCACTCGGCAATACTCTGCGGATTTTGATCGGCTAGGTTTATACGATATATTTATTCAACACATTACTTAGTGGCAATCGAATAGCTGCTGCCCACAAAATAATTACCTCACATAATTTACTACAAAAGAGTATTAGACATGGTATACACACACACACACACTCACATTCATAGAACTGCTTGTTGAAGTGGTGGGTGGCGGTGGGCGAATAGCAAAAAAAACGGAACGTGGAACGGAATATAAATTAGAATTTTTGTTTAATTGGAAATTTGATGCGAAATAACAAAAATGTTTTCACTTGTTCATTGTTGTTGCTGCTGTTGTATTTTAATATTGCTGCTATTGCTGTTGCTGTTGTTGTTGTTATTTTTGTTGGGTTTTCGCTGGCTCGCTCGTTCGCTTTTCTCCAGCGCTGACATTGCGCAAATTGAGCTTTTCTCATCATATTAAATTTCATCAATATGTACCTATTATTTTCATTTTTAGCATCATTATTTCTGAACATGAAATATGGCATACTCGTAAAATACTGGAATACCAACACAGCAGTCTGGGTTTCAGCGCTTCAGCGTTCTCTGCAAGACAATTACAATTGCAATTTACGCGGAATTCTATGGGGAATATGGCACACGGTTTTTACAATTGTGTTGCGTTGTGCGAAAAATGTAAGTGAGACCGAACTGCTGCCAATTAGAAAGAAATACAATGATATTATAACAGCTGGCAGGGGAGGGAGTTTTAAATTTTAAAGAAATACCCACATGGTATATGGTCTAAGACTGTATTATAGGTCTGATTTCTTACTTAAAGTTTATTTATTTATTTATTTTTTTTTTTAATAATCATTACAGTTGTAATGAAGGCTGTGCAATGATGATAAGAGGTATTGAATGGCTTAGAAAAATGTTAGTGCACGGACTTGTATAAAATATTGAGTGTGGAATGCATAGATTCAAATGAAGAGATACTGTCAAGCAATGGCATGGCAAATATATAACCTTTTAATAATTTCTAATGATAATTATAATATTTATTTTATTATAAATAATTAAATATTTATTTTATGTTCGGGTTTCTCTTGAACTTTTTTTACTCTTCAATAACTCTTACATGTAATTTGCAAAAAAAAGAGATAACAAATGTTGTATATCCTCATTTTTTCCGCTTTAGAAAATTTACATGCAATTATGTATATGTAAACGTCATAATCACGCGCTGAGAAATTATTGTACATAAGGAAAAATGTATTTAGCATGTATTAGCAAATGTATTTAAAAAAGAAAAAAAAAGAGGAAATGAATTCAACAATTCCCATAGCAATACCCACTCACGCTGTCCGAGCGTACGTAAATAGCGCCGTAAGCAGAGCTCCTGCTTATGTGTGGGTGACAGTGTACGCAATACACAAAATAGAATAAGAATACAATGCAGAAGAGCTCTGCATAGGGCGCAGCAGCTCCTCTAATCGGGCACTCCGACCTGAGGTCTCTTAATTGTGGCATCAGCTTCCACTCGATGCTTCGCAGCTGAACTCTTGATGCCTTTCAATACATTTTTTTTGTTATGTTGTATCTCTTATATGATTTGAATTTGCATGCACATGTATTTGTATTGAACATGGATTTATTTTTTCTTATTTTTAGAATATATCTTTTAATAAATGTGGAAAAGCAGAAATTTGTATGTATATTGAAATTGCATAGACAAATTTAAAGACATTCTCGTATTTTCTCTTGCCGCAAAAGCAACACATGCGTATTTTTCATTATGCTGCAAGCTAAGAAGTAAATATATTTTTAACTAAGGCTCTTCCTGGCAATATAAATCATAAATTCAGGCAAAGCCTGGGGGCTTTGAGTGCAAAATGTTGTTGGCTAGCCCAAATAAAATCAAAAATATATTTCATATAAGTATTCTATACATATCGTTTCTATGTATTTGTGGACTTTTTGCAATGATTTTTTATTTAAATGAATTGTGGCTTAAATATGAAATATGAACTATGCTTTTGTGTTTTTGAAAAGCAACTCGCATTGCTTAGATGGTTTTTAATTGGTTATCTACCAAAATTTCAAACGCTGCAGCACCAAAATATTGTCGCTCACGCAAAAATAAGAAAAATACTTAAAATTTTCGGCACACCATTAACGTGGCCATAAAGTTTGTTAGTTGATATAAGCCAGAATCAAATAAATTCAACCCATTTCACCCCCTTGGCTGTGCATCCTCTAGCGCCATTTTGGTTCATTGTGAATGGCGAAAAAGTTAAAACGCATATCCGACGGCGCCCGCTTTACGCCCCCACGCCGCCCACCGGCCGCGTGATGTGTGTGGCGCATTATTAACGCATATAAAACTCGCATATAAAGTGATTTAAATTTATTAAATATAAAAACGCGCGCTGCAGCAAAGATGCGCGCATAACAATTGCAATAAAATTTAACGTGCATCGATAAAAATATAAAATCCAATAAAAGCAACAACAAAGCAACATCGATCTCACGCATACGAGCAGACATGCCGAGCAGAGCGGAGAGCGAGAGAACTTCATTACTTATTTGAATGGAAAACAAATAAAAAAATACCAAAATAATACAAAAAAAACCCGATGATATACAAAATAATGGAAAAACTCACAATAGAGCCCGTGAATGGACACTGTGGTCCAGTGACGGCGGGCCGAAGGGGGTTGCCTTTATTTATGCCACACAAATGAAGCGTATGAGCCGAGTCGAGTCGAGTCGAGTCGAGTTGAGGCAGCAACAAAGGCTCGCGTTAAATGTTTTACGTTTATTTAAGAGCTCGTCTCTATATAATGCACTCGCCGCACTCATAAATAATAATTATAATTTTTCAATTTCGAGCAGCATTTTCTCGCTTTGAATGCCAGAAATCAACTTGACTGACAAATTGCTCTTTTAATTGAAGCACATCTCTCTGGCAATTGCGTGTTCGAGCTGAGCCTTTTATTCCATTAAGTGGAAATGCTGTTAATTTTAAGAAATATTTGTAGACTTTTGTGAGGCGTGAAATTGCAGTTTAGAGCCAATAGACTGTGAAGCTCAACAACTGATGCAATTAACTAATTTGACAGAAATATATATTCTGATTAAGACAGTCAAGAAAAGCCTTTTTGCTGCTCCTTTGGGTTTCTTAAAAACCCTTAATGCTTATTTAATTTATACAATATTTTTAACAGATATATATCTGAATAGAAATTTATTCAAGTTCCTGGAAAAATGAACTATTGATCATAAATTAGGGTGATTTTATTCTCTAATTCTTAAACATTTTTTTATACAAGTGCAAATATAGTTGAGTCCCGATAAATGAGGGGAATTTTTTTTCGATTTACACATAAATTCAAATTATCGAGAATTATCGAGAACGAAATTTTTTTCAAGGGACTAGAATTTTGTTCAATTTTTGGCTATTTCTGATTTTCAGTAGAAACTCTCTCTCAACTCGATTATCGCAATATCAATTTCTCAGATATTAGCAGCTGGCTATGAATTGAAATCGTTTAAGAAAAATGCATGGCCAAAAGCTCATCAAACAGCAATTGAATAGCACAATCCAAATCCAATGACACTTGATTAGAGCCGTCATAGCTCGAGCGTAGCACATTCATTAGATAGGATAAATAATTGGCTTGGCAAACTGTTTTTGTGACTGCCTCGAATGGAAGTTAGGAATTTAATCCGCTATCATGTTTCGCTGGGATTGTTTGTGGATAACTTTTTAAAAAATATCTGAGAGTAAGCAGTGAGTATGGCGTAGAAACCAATTGCATAACTTTCTTACGGTCTGGGCTGTGACCGCACTCGGTTGCTGGCTGTTGCAATGTGGGCGTGGCATGGGGGAGGGGTGCACCAACGACATCAACAAAAGTTCTGCAGTTTTTGTGCACTTGGATGTCAACACATCGACACATAACGGCACATTCGACCAATTTACACACACACACACACACACACGCACACAGAGAGACAAGTTCGTCCTGTGGCAGGCAAGAGCCACTCCAAGGACTCAGCTGCAGACAAGCAGCGCCCGCCTCCGCCTTCGCCCTGGAGTTGAGCAAACTTGAACTTTTGCGGTCCGGCCAGCTGCTGACTGCCTGCCCGACTGTTGCACAGTCTCCCACAGCAGTATGCACACCACCGACACATATAAATATACACATTTATATATATGAATATATATATGTATATATGTGTGTGTGCGCACTTCAAAGCGCTGCGCCCACAACATTTTTGGCAAGTGCGCGCTCTAATTACATGTTGGCCTAGAGGAAAACTCGAAACTTGGCGACTGTGGAAAAGTCGGCTTGAGCATGCGTTGCGGTTTTTCATTTGCATTCGCCTGGACGAACTTAGTTGCCCAACGACTTTTAACTGAATGAATTGTGTTGAAGCTTCTTCCACACTCGCTCTGCTATTTTCTGTTTCGTTTTATATTTTATTTTCTTCTTTCATTCTCTCTGTTTTTTTTTTCGCTTGCAACGAGCATAATTACATTTGGGGCAGCTGCACTGGGCTGGCCGTATCTATATTTTATTTATGATTTTCACAGTTTTCTTTTTTTGGTCGCCTCTCGCAGGCGTTGAGTGTGCTGCTGATAATTTCAGTCGGCTAGGCAAATTTACACTGAGCTACAAAGTTCACGGTTTAGTGAGCAACAACAATTTTCTAGCCATGAATGCATCCGGGTAGACGAGCCCCAGCCTGGAATGCAGCGACTGTTTCGCTTTTCTTGTGCCCCAAACTTTCTGTGGGGTGAAGGAAAATCATTTATCAATGTCAGAGAATGTGCTGCATGCACGAGAAGTTGTGTCCTGATGGTGCAGGAGACGGCGAACGTAGCGGCTGGGGCGGACTGGAGCTCGCTTCCTTCAACAGCCTAAACTCTGATGTGTGTGTGTGCGTGTGTGTGTGTGCCGAAAAACTTGCGACTTTGTTTCACAAGTGATTTTGAAAATTATGCACACGCATAAATGCGCTCGTTCGTTTCATGCCTGAAAACTTTGAAAGCATTTTATCAATACATAATTCACCAAGAGCACACGAAAAACAATAAAAACAACAACAACAACACGTAGAAACATAACAACAAGAGCACGCACAGCTTTAGCAGATTCTAGATTTGTTTAGTTAGTGATTATAATGGCATACGAAGAGCTGAAGAGAGTATATGGATTTCGTTTGAAGCCAACGGCAAAGGACTCTGGGTAGATAGTTGGGTGTTTAGTTTTCTATGTAGATATATAATAATATATATGACGTTATAAATTATTTTAATTATGTAATAGTTGAATATTAAACCTCAAAGCAGCTATTATATTTGCATCGATATATAATAAATCCCTTCTAATTATATATCAAAATTTGTTTAGGAAAGATTCAATTCCGAACTACGAATAAATTGGATTTATTTTGAGGATTTGAAGGATTGTCTCTTTCAATCTTTTCAATATAAACTCGTCTCTAATTAATGCTGCAGATTGAGCGAGCATTGGGCAGTTGATTGCAGCCGTCTGTAGCCGGCATTCTGGCCTTATCTCTATTTTTTATGCTCAACATTCAGTTCAATGTGGGCGTTTGGCTTTGTCTTGGTTTATGGCGGAAAACTTTAGCACTTAGCTGCAGAGCTGCAGTCGGCAGTAGCCATTTGCCAGTTGCCAGTTGCCAGTTGGCTGAGAAGAAACTGAACAGCTGAGCAGCTGAGCAGCTTTCAAGTGGCGTCTCATAGCGGCTCTCGTTCTTTTTAAGCGGCCGAGCGACGGTTCTAATTCTCTGGCCGGCACTTGTTTGCTGGCGAAACAAGTTTGCACTCGAAACTCGTAAATAATGAATGGGGCAAAAGCGCAACCGCACCATTCATAATGGAAAAAGTTGCCTCGGTCCACTCGAAAACTATTGCACTTGATGCAAGGCTTGGGTCCCATGCTGCATGCCGCATGCCGCATGCCGCAGCATCTCTGCTGGCAGCCGGCGGCGTTATTGTCATGTGTACAGTAAAAATAACAAATAACAAACACTGGGCGTGCCACTACATGCCATAAAAGGGTGGGCCAATGTTTGTACATTGACGGCTGTGGCCTTGATGTGGTTACATGCCATATGCCCCATACCACATGCCCCACACCACACGCCACATGCCGCATGCCGCATGCAGCTGCCGTTGGTCAGCGTTCGGCTGCTGCCAAGGTTAAAGTTTCCATTTTAATATTGTATCTGGCGTTGTTTATCTTATAAGCTGCACAGGGCTTAGCTGTTCATTTCACTGGCCATTTGTATAGATGTTTTGAAAAGGAAATTGAAATTTCTGTTAGTTTATGGCAGCGATAAATAATCGAATTTAGATTCCATTCCAGGAAAAAAAAATATTCCGTAGAGTTGACATTGAATATATTAATATCGGGAGACACTCAATGTCATGTAATCGTCCAAGCGCCGATAAATAGGCTACATTTTAATGTACACAATTAATTGATGAAATATTCATAGAGAATTTACTTTGCACACTGAGCTAGACAAATTAAAAATATTGATTTTTAATGTAATTAAATTTTAAATATTAATCAAATAAAATAAAATATAAAATAAATTTATTATGCAGACATATTAATTTTAAATTAATTTTTTACAACTAAATTATAAGCATCATCTATATTTCATATTATATATTTTAATAAAAAGAAAAGGATTTGAACATTGAATTTTTTTTTTAGTTTTTACGATATATTTTAAGATGATTAAATCATTAAATAATTTTTCTTTAAATATATTTTTTATTTTATTAATTTACGTTTAATTAAATATTTTTAAAAATTAATTTAAAAAAATATATATATACCTATTCTTATGATGCTATCAAAGCTATATTTTTCGGCAAACATATCATTTAGTCATAATAACTGCAAACAAAACTCAATTTCACTTACCTTTTTCAACTTTCCAAAAATAACCGCAAATTGTTTGGGATTTTCGCAACAGAAACAACTTAATTACGAATGCAAACCCCAAAAACAGAGCAAAACAAAACAGAGAAACAGAGCGAGAGAGACAGAGAAAAAAAAGAAACCGGATAAAGCTTGCTTAAAGTCTGCGTTTCAAGCGGAAATTGGAATTCACACACACGTCGTCCAACAGTTGTCGCCGCAGCACATTTCCCCCTGTAATAGGGCACTGTACGTGTGTATGCATATGTGTGTATGCATATGTGTGTGTGTGTGTGTGTGTGCTGCGAATGTTATGCCGTAATTATTGTTGTATTTTGACTTTAGTTTGAATCTTTTGCGGATTTAAATGCATTTAATTTATGTGGCTGCATTTGCGCACATATTTACATTGGACGCTTTCAACACGACGTCGACTTGGACATTGCAGCACCAAATGGCAAATGGAATGGAATGTTGTGAGAGGGCGGGCGGGTGTTTGTGCTAGTGTGCGTGTGCTTGCGTTTGTGTTGTATTCGGCACACACGTGCATTAAACTCGTATTTTTGAAAATCTCAGCTTGCCGGGCCGGTCACGAGACACGAAGCCGACCGAGTCCACCATGCGATTCAAATGTAACAAGCAGACTGAGTGCGGCTCAGCAGCGGCAGCGCCAACAGCAGCAGAAGCAGCATTAGCCGAACGGGGGGCAGTGGCGGCCGACGAGAGCATAAATAGCGGCAGCGACAGCTGTAACGAGTAGCCGAAGTGCGTCGGCCTCAGCGCTGTTCACAACAACCGCCAATAAGCAGAGAGCGCGATAGAGAGAGAGTCTGTGGCGCCTCTCACCCACTCGCTGTAACAGCGGCTCGGCTGCTGATGCGCAAGCGTCTGCTTTCTCTCTCTCTGCCTCTCTCACTGTTACAGAGGTGAATATACGGCGCTGTTAAAAGGAGCAACAGTTTGGTATTGTTTTCGGCTATGAACAGCAATAGTTTGCGCTGCAGGGGTAAACTTGGGGAAGTACTTAAAAAAGCTAAGAAATTTTAAATAATATAAATTTAGACTTTGTCGATTATTTAATTAGTTAATAGATCAACTATTGTTTATTAAGTACAAGTAGATTTTTTATATGTCAGCCAAGGCTAATCGCTGTTCAAGCTGCACTGTTAAATATTATCCGCTGTTATGTTAAGACTAACATTTGCTGTTTAAGCTCACCCCTCTTGCTATAATTCTGTTATTTTACAGTCTTCGTCTGCTGTTGTTACTAACAGAGCGAACGTAACTGCTATTTAACAGGAGTGAAGCTGTTAGAATTCAGCCGAGGCAGAAGCCGAGCGGATTAAGAGTAACTAATTAGACTAAAATTGTTTAGTTTAAATATATGAAAAAAATATATTGCTTAATTAATATGAGTTATTTATCTTTCGTTAGCCATTATCCTAAAGGGCTGTATATATGTATATGGAGAGGGCTAAGCAGTCTAATAGCTTTTAATATATAATTACTATAATTATCGATATCATAAGTTTAGTCTGATCTTCACTGCGGGTAGAAGAAGCATCATATGATTAAAATTCCCTTCAAATAGTTTATATAGAGTGTCTTCAAGTTCTTTCCTTCCGCAACTCTTTCAATTATGGAAGCATTGTCCGAGATAATAGCGTAACTAAATTGAATTCAATTGGATTAATTGAGTTTTGCTTGCGTCTTGTTGAAAGCGTAAAGAGTTGTGTGGGAAATCAAAACAAGTTGCTGTTCATAATTTACTCGAAGCTGCCATCCATTAACTTGATGCACTGCATCAGTGTAATTTGCTCTGTTCAGCTGTTCACCTGTTCCGGGTGATTACTGTTATCTCTCAGATGAGCGACTCTTGGTGTAATCATAATGCAACAGATTGCTGAGTGGGAAAGCTGCTTATCCCCTCCAATACTTTTGCCTCTTATGAAGTTCAGCAAATTATTGTGAATGGGATTTTATATCCCTTACTCTTCTCTCTCCTTCCCACTGATTTGCTTTGTTTTTTTTTTTTTTTTTATTCGGGGTTGATTTGTATGCAGCGCTAAAAGCTTGAAAAATGTTTCACCCGCACGTGTTTCCTGCGCTTTGATATACACACACGCGCACACACTCACACAGATATTCGAGACACATTATATAAAATAGAATGTGTAGGAAAAAAAAGCACAACAATGAAATGGCAGTTGGGTTTGCGCTGCGACAGTCCCATTACAGTTTTCAAGGGTTGAGGGCTGCCCAACCCCTGGGCAAGTGGAAGAGCATGAAAAGTGTTGCAGTTCGCTTTCTTTTTGCTGTGGGTTTGCTTTTGCTCGTCTTCTTCTTATTTATGTGGCAGATTTTGTTGGGCACATTAGGGCTTCTAATGAATGAGTGGGAAGGCCGGAACAGTACCTCTCTGTGGGGAGTATTCGCACTCGCACTCCCACTCGCACTCTCCCGCTTCGCATTGCAAATTCTTCGGGCTGCATTTCCCAAATTGAATCCTGCGAGAATGCGCGCAGACAAACATCTAAATTGTCAACGTAATGTGACAAAATATCGAAGTCAGCAGGTACGGCCGAGACCGAGCCCGAACCGGCAACAGCCATCAGGACAGTAGCCAACACCCGCGAGGACATCGCCTGACGCCTCTGTCGACTGTGTCGCCTCGGCGACTCAATTCAGCTGTGTGAAGCTTGCCAGGCACGAATTCAATTTCGCGTCCACAGATGCCATTCACCTTCGGCACGTACCACTATCAACGTCAACAAGTTACACACGGCGGGCGGGCGGTCGGTGCTGTCGGTGCTGTCGGTTGCCGGCTGCCAGGTGGGCGTGGCAAACTAAAGTGGAAAACAGCAGTCAGACAATACAATTGCTTCCTTGAATGCATCTGCCGGCTCCACGGCGTCCTTGTCGCTGTCATCCTACATCCGTTGAAATCGTGAGACGTTCCCGCTCTCAGTCCTCTCCACCCCACGCCCTTTCCCGGGCTCCAGCGCCCGTTTCCGCTCCCACTCCTGCCTCAGCTCCCTCTCCCACTCTCAGTTCCCTGTCCGCGCTCCTTGTTAGTCACCATGGCGAATGCTCCTGATGCTTCTGACATTTTATACTGAATTATTTATTTAGTTTTGCTTTCTCTATGTGCTCATTACTTCCTTTTTCTTTGCATACCCTGTAGACGGGAAGGTGCCTCGAATGGGGTAGATTCACTTGGGAAATGATATTGCGAGAGAAATGACGGAAGTTAGAGAGTGGAAGGGTGAAAGAGTAAGGGAGAGATAGAGAGAGACAAAGAGAGGGAGGGAAAAAGAATAAGATAAGATAAAGAGAAAAAGCAGGACAGTTAAATAAGATAGATAGATATGGGTGAAAAGCAGGAGCGATAGCTACAAGGACTGCTAATAAAGATTTTGAACTAGGCTGAGGCTGATGATCTGCAATAGTTTGCTTTCTGTATAATAAATTTCCAATTTTAGAATGAATCTATAGATAGCTCAACAGAGACTCTGCTTGACAATGGCTACTGGGTATTTCTTAGTTGAGCATACCCCTCTCTGTCACTATTGATAGTCTCTTTTGCTCGCTCGCAAAGTTGTGTACGTACTTTGACATTTTTATTGTGCTGCGTTAAATTTGCAGACGACAAAGTCAAGAAGGTTGAAATATAAGCCAAGTCCACGACCAGGGCAAGGCGATCGCTTACGAATCTAATTAAATGTGCGTATGTACTACATGCTCTAGATACGTATGTATGTGTGTATAGCTCTAGATATCTATATAAGTATCTCTTTGAATATATATACATATATATATGTATGTGTCTATATAGACTTTGCGAACTTGGCACCAAATGAAATTGAACAAAATGCGGCTCTCAGACTGTTTGATTACCTCGGAGATTTGCGCTCTACTAAAATTAAATATGACTGAGAAATATTTTCAATTTGTGGACACGCAAACTTTTCTCTCCCTCACGCTCTCTCTTGCTCTGGCTCTCTTTCTCTCTCTCTCCCTCTCTCTCTCTCTCTCCCTCTCTCTCTCTTTATATACATACTATGTATACTCCGTACATTTTGTTACTTGCTTTTGGTTACCCATGGGAAATTTCCTAACAGAAAATAAAAGTTTCTGGTCAAGTGAGTGCAAAACTTTTAAGTGACGCACTTTTTTTTTGCCTCTTCTTCTTTCGCTTCGCCTTATTACTCCTCCCCCTACTACAAGGGGAGTGGACCAACACGCGCTCTAGGTGGTTAAGTGGAACTGGATTATGGATGGCTGTACAATTTATAAGGCTTGACTTTGCTTCACAATGTCTGTGCGTGTATGTGTGTCTGTGTGTGTGCACTTTGATTACAGCTGTTGATTACATTTGCCATTTGTGACCAAGTATATAGAGCTTCCAATAACTGGGGACAAGCGTCAACTGATTTCCTTGCGGAGCGTCCAGATTGATGAGCTTCCTTTACTGTTATGCATTCTTATCAGCTTTTTCAGTTTTTTATTGTTTTTGTGCAGGGCAAAAGCAATGCTATAAAAGTTTCACTTTAAAAATCTGTTTGTTCTATTTCGAGCAAGTTTTTTGCTAGCTCTAGTGACAACATAAAATTGACATCCTCGAATCAGCTGTCATCAGAGTCAATATTTAGGATTATCAATTTTTGAATTATCTCATATTTCTGCCCATGCAGTTACCATAAGTCCAATCGTTCTGGTTTTACAGCTCTGGTAATTTGGGGCAATTGTTGAGATTCCTTGTTTAAGCTCGACATGTGGGAGATTCAGATTTGGATGCCATAAACAAATTCGTAATTGCCTTGTAATGCCTTGTGTTGACAGACGTACGACAAACAGATATGGGCTAGCGCTAGGCGCATTCAGTCAGAGCCAAATGGAATGCTAGAAACAGCAGAGAGCGACGTATGCCTGTATGCATGAGTATGGGTGTATATATGTGTGTGTGTACGGTTGCAAAAAATTAGCATAAAACTTCGATTTCGCCTGCGCACATTGCGGGCGAACGTAAATGGCAAACGGACAGAAAACGAGCCGCAAAACGTATTTGCCAGCCTACAAATGGCAATAGATTGTCGACCATAAACCGAATCGGGCCTTAATGCTCCATACGTACGAGCACAGCACGTGAATGTGAATGTGAAGATGTAACAATATGGAAGAGAGTGAGTGACTATGGGATACCCTAAAGAGAGAAGGAATAGAGCTGAGAGAGGCAGAGAGCGAGAGAGAGAGAGTGAGAGAACGATCATCGTATCTTAATCTTAATTAGTCGAAAAGGTATTTCAAATACATACGAGCACAACTAGATGAGGATGCAAAGATGTAATGAAAAATAATATAATAGCCAAGCAGTAGACTTTTTGATACCCTGTAATTACCATTTTGTCGCGGGAGTAATTCAAAAATAATTTATTAATAATAAAGTGTTATTAAATAGGAAAAACAATGCTTTTCAATTTTCAAAATGTTGAAAAGAAAGATAATTTATTTTAATGCATTTAAAAAATGAAATAAATATTATATATTGTTATTATGTATATAATAGTTATGCTCTATATAAAATATATAGTTATATAAAATATACAATATTCCTTACACAACCAATATTTACTACACTTTCAGCACCCCGCTTAGTACAGGGTATTTTAATTGGCAAAGTGCATAGCTTCACACATCTAAGCTAATTGGTTATTTTGGCATTAATTGCAAATCTATTTCAATGCGATATCCAGCGAAGCTCCGCCCCCTCTGCAAATGCAGCTGAGTAAATCTATAAGCTGAGTAGCTAAACTCCATTGTATGCATACGCTGCGGGCTGAGGGCTGAAGGGAGAAAAGGCAGTCCCGTTCATTTGACTAATTAAATTTGGAAACTTGTCTGCTGGAATTTTATGAATATTTAAAAAGTTTTGCCAAATGATTTGCCTCATCGTCAGAGTTTGGGGGCTGCAAGACAAAGGCCGCAGCCTCCTCAAATTGAAAATTCATCAAAAAAGTTGAATGGTTTGTGTGTAAAATGAATCAAATATTCATACATGCACGCAACTTTTTATTAGTTGTTCCGAAAAAGTTGGATTGGCTAATAATTTGCCAGCTCTCTATCTCTATCTCTATCTCTCCATGTCTAAAAAGCAATTAGCCCTAACTGCTAAAACCACAGAAACTTGTAAGGCTCTGTCGAGTGTTGGAAAAACTATGGGGTTTTCCGTGTTGAGCAACACATTTGCCTATAGATTAATTTGCATGTAAAATCACTGAAAGTAAAATACAATTGCATTTATATTTGCTGTCGAATGCTTTCGAGTATTGGCCAATGCATTTGACTATCGATTAATTTGGTTATGCTCGAATTTCCTATCAACTGATTTTGAGTGTTGGGCAATGCTTCTGTGCTCGAATTTTCTGTTGAGTCTGCGGCGTGTCAGAGCTGAGTTTTTAACTGCATGGAAAATGAAGTCACATGACTACAAATTAACCGAGGAGAACCTCAATTTGCGAAACGATTCGAGCTTTGTGGACAATGTGCTGCGTACCCATGACACTCAGGCCGATCCGGAAGTGCGCCGTTATCTTTTGGACTTGTCCTACAGTAAGCGAATATTTTATAAGCTCATTTGGCCATGAGTACAAAACATTCTTCTCTAATACTTTCTTTCCACTTGCTCCGACAGCCTTGGCCCGCAATCAGCTCGTTGAGGCGCGTCGCTTTGCCAATCTGAGCAACAAGACCTTTATAGATGTGAAGGACTTGCGCGTTGCCAAGATGGACAAAACGGACGACTTTCAGGCGGGTTCGCTGCTGGTGAACAAGTCCATAGTGCAGCCGCTGCCCACGCCGACGGCGACGACGAGCCTGCTGCTGCCGCCCTGGCGCAACTGCCAGGTGGGCGCCAACGCTGAGCTGAAGCAGATCGTGGCCGAGGCGGAGGCCCTGAAGCCAGCAGAGGACGGGCCGGCACCCTGCAAAATAGCTCGCATGCGTGCGCCCAATCAGCCAACAGCGATTTAGTAAATCGTATTAAATTTAATTGTAACAAATACAACTTCATTATAAACATTTGTAGTTTTATTTGCATTTCGCATATTGCTGCTACTTCGTTTTCTTTAGACTGAGGGCTAGGTGTCTTCGTTTGCAGCTTGCTGCTGCAACATTATGTACTTCCTTAGCTGGCGGGCGTATGGGTCATTGGCCTTCTCCTTATCCATTTCATACGCCATCAGATTGTAACCAACCCCACGGCATAAAGGCACGGGCATCAGACACATCCTGCAAATCTTCCTTGTATAGATCATCTCCATATCGTCGCTCGCCTCGAGCGCGCGAAGGTCGTGCAGACTCCTGTAGGCATTGGCCATGCGCTTGTCGCTCCGCGAGGACATCGCGAACGGCACGCGATAGGGCTTCATCGACGCAAAAATTTCCTTTTCCTGCTCCGATGGTTCTTCCTGCTCAAATCGATTGGTAGATATTACAAATTCTTTGACCTACATAGCGACTTACCATGATGCCTTGATTCCACATCTCCTCGAAACTGCTATTATTCACGTTGAAAAGCGAGGTGAAGTTCATTTTTGTAAAGATTGATTCGATTTGTTTTAATGCAAAGCAACAAATTGACTGCGACTGCTGACAGAAAATTAATTGCAATGCTTACTTCAAAAATCATTTCATGGCATGCTTTCTAATGTCAGAAACTGGGAAAAGTCTAGAATCAGAAATGCCTACTAGATGACAGAGCATTTTGATTGAGAGCGAGTGTTCTGGAATTCTGCAGTCCAACTGCCATCCAAACTCTTTCCTCATAGCTGCAACTCCTCTAGCTTTCAGTGTATATTCGGTGCAGCTATCTCTAATGCAGCATAGAGTTTCCTGTTTTTTTTTTTTCGCTATATTTTATCCTTTGATCGTGATCAGCATATAAAAATAGTTTAGTGCACTAATCCCTGGAGCTTATAAATATTTATAAACGGAGTGTTTTAGTTGTTCTATGTTAATTAAGATGAGAAGTGGCGGCACAGTTACATTGCGAGCATCTGGCCATGTGGTAAATAATATTTACATGTCTCGGCATTTGCATAGCTAACGACAAAAACTATTTCCCAGCTCAGCCTCTCTCTCTCTCTCTCTCTCTCTCTCTCTCTCTCTGATATAGCCAGCATGGCGTAGGTCCCTCGAGCAGTTTACAAATTAATGCGTACCCGCACGTGTTAATTCAAGGATGTGTGCTCCTACCCCTGCTGCTCCTGCTGGTGCTGCTGCTGCTGCTGGCGCTACTTTATCCCTCCCATAGCCCTGCACAAGGATTCGGCATGAATTTGCATATTAGAAAAAGTTTTTTTGTGCCTGTGAAATGCCAGTTTAATATGCGTGAAGTAGTTTTGTCTGCTTAAGAATAACTAAAACTTGATGTAGTCTAACTTCCATGTGGGCACCCAAGACGGCATCCACCCCGCCCCGCCCACTGCCTGCCTCAGAGTTACGCTCTGTGTGGGCGGCATAAATAATTACGGCACATGTGCTAAACTGCTGCAGCTCTATCTCACAGCTTCGAGCAACAGTGTCTACTGTAAGTTTGCGGAAGGTGTAAAGTGGTTAAGCGTCTTAAATAATTCTTAGCATAGAGTTAGGGTATAATTTGATTTGAAAAGTCCACAAGTCTTTCATCTTTGTTGCTGGTTGCTCGATACTCAAAAAATATACCAAAGAAATTCCAAAATACTGTTTGTGTTAATTTTGTTTGTATATACATATAATAATTATTATCATTTTTTTCAGCATATTGGAATATTGTTATTAGAATTATTGTCAAGTAAAAGTCCTTGATATTTTAGTTTGCTTTAATATATTATATATTTATTAATTTATTAATCTTACTTTAAGCACAAGGAAATATTGTATAATAAAAAAATATATTTTCCGTGTAATATTATTAATATAATTTAATTCTCTTTACTCATTTATTTATTTATTCGATTATTCGATTTTTGTATACAAGATGTAAGCGTTAATAAAAAAGGAAAGTATTAAGGAATAAAGTATTAATTTATTTAGTTAATTTCGTATTTTTATACATTTCGTATTTTATTCTTACAAAGAGCATATTACTTAAATGTTTTGCCTTAAGTTCATAAATTTCTGATTTCGTGGAAACTTTTAGTCGACCATAGCAGCTTCACTTCGGCCTAGCCGCAGCTTGGGCACTCTTCTCGGCGAACATAAACTGAATGAGTATGACCAGATAGGTAACCACAGCGCCAAACATCTGTGAGCAGAGGCAATTTCAATTTAAAATTTGAATTCATTACGCATAAATGAAATTCAAAACCTACGCTACTCAATAGATGCAGATTGAGACTGAAGAAGTCCTTGGCCGTCACCACAAAGCGTTGATGCAGCGTCTGCAGCAGGAATTCGCTGACCAAATCATTGTAGCGCTTGCTGCCCAAAGGCTTCACCAGCTTGGGAATCAAACAGCCAATTTGACGACTCTGAAATGAAAATAGAAATTTAGGATCAACATAGCTTTTTTATATAAATATCGGCTTAGCTCTCACGTGATTAAAGCTTTGCTGGCAGTGCCAACAGGTGACCGTGAGCAGGAGGCCCACGTTGATCATGAAGCCCAGGGAAGGGAACAGATGGACTCCGCTCTGCGACCGGATCAGTGTGGTCTTGGCCAGCCAATAGGCGCTGAACACAAAGTCAAAGCACAGGACTATGAACACGATGAGCATGCTCAGGCCGTAGGCTGCGTTGAGCTGCACAAAGAGCAGATGCAGCTGTCTGTATTGATCTTTGAGGCGCACCAGCTGCTCCACGTCGGGGAGCTGCCTGGAGCGAGTGCTTTGTGCCGCCAGCTGCTTCAGGCTGCGTCGCATGCCCAGCACCCGCTCATTGGCCGCCAGAACCTCAGAGAGGAACGCAATCATCTTCAGCTGCACCACCCAGGCACTCGGCGCGCTTAGCCAGAAGATGGGCGTGTACCACTCCCACTTGGTGTTGAGCCGGAACCAAACGATTAGGCTTTGCAGTGCAGCCAAGAGAAAGACACAAAAGACACAGATCAGCTCAGTTTGTACTTTTCGGTCCGTGAACTGATTCACGGCCAACTGCAGCTCCAGCTGCCGATGCGTGCGACGCTTGAGAAGGGTGTCCAGCAGGACGAAGCCATGCGCTGAGCTCAGCATTACGAACATGGTCATTATTATCAGACAGTCGAGACTGCAGTACGGAATCGCCAAGATGTAGCGCGGTACTCCAGTCCAGACCGCAATAAGCCAGCAGAGCCACAAGCCGAAAGGCAAGAGCTGCAAGCGATGCAGCCGCGAATTGCATCGCACGCCCATGCAGCACAGCACCAGGTGAAAAGCGGCTCGTCCCATCATAACCGAGGCAGTCGAGGGCTGCAGCTGGACTAAGGAGTGGATGGTCTAATGATTTCGTGAGAGCTGAGGCAAGCTTTGTTGCTCCATCAATTCGTCACTGTCATAATTATTGAGCCTGATGGAGTTCTGATTGATTCTGCCTTATCATGGCAATTAGCAGGTGAAAATAGGTTAAGTGATGAAGGTGAGGGTGCCCCAGGCCAGACTACTCGACACGGAAACGAAGAGTTCATATTTTAATCATTCTAGTTGATTAGTCAGAGCGAATATCACATGCACTTGCGCATACACACACACATACACTTACACTCATGAGCATGAGCTCATGAACTTGGACTTCGCTTGATCTCTGCTTTGACTGCGCTTGCGTTCTTTTGTAATGGTAGTGCTCCTTGAGCGCTGCTTCTGCCTTATATGCACTGGGCAAATATAGGGCTGCGCTGCTCATGCTCTGCTAAGACTCTGCTAAGACTTTGCTAAGACTCTGCTAAGGCTGTGTTACGTTCTGTTAGGCTTTGTTATGCTCTGATTTTACTATTCTGGGGCTCTCAACGTTCTTGAGCTTTGTCTGGAATGTGCTCGATCTCTGATTGTATTGTGCTCAAGCTCTACCTTATACATATGTGCCTTTTTCAGGCTCTGTTTAAGCTCTGCTTAGCCTCTGTTAGGCTCCGCTAAGGCTCTGCTTAGGCTCTGTTAGGCTATGTTGGGCTCTGTTAGGTTCTTCTTAGGCTAAGTTTAAAAGCTCTCAAAGCTCTTAAACTCTTGGGCTGCAGTATGCGACATACTATGCATAGCTTTTTGGTTAGACGGAATTTCTGAAGCTTTCAAAGCTTAAAAATTTTAATATTTAATATACAGTTACACTAATACAAGTCTTTATCATATGAAATACGTCTATTAAAAGTGTATGAGGAAGGGGGTGGTAAATGAAATTCAAAATATAATACAGTTAGTCTGAAGTGTCTGGATCTTCTGCCTGTTACATACATTTTTACAAAACCATTATACACTGATGCAAGAGTGATGAAGAGGTCTCTTAACAAAGCACTGTGTTTCAATAATATCTTCACACCCCATTCATAATAAAGTCCTTCTCTCATCAACTCATTTCATCTACTCACATTATTGGCACTTGCGTCGCCGTACCAGAACAGCGCTGTGACGAGGGAGCCGATGGTGAAGCAGGTGTTGCCATTGAAGATGAATATGTAGAGCCGCTGGGAGTCGTAGGCCTCTGTGATGAACCAGTAGGCATTGGCCACGAACTCAAAGCTGCACAAGAGCTGCAGGCAGAGCAGGCCCCAGCCGTAGCAGTCGTTGAAGAGCTCGTGGCACTCGTAAATGCGCCCGTAGCTGAGCCGCAGCGTCTGCAGGTGCTTAAAGTCGGAGAGGCTGTAGGGCAGCCAGAGGTCGTTGCCGGCGGCCAGGCGCAGCAGCGAGTGTCGCAGCTGCACGGCGCGCTGATTCAGCTCCATGATCTGCCGGATCAGCTGGATGATGTGGAAGCGCACCTGCCACTTCTGCATCAGGGAGACGATGTGCACCGGAGATATGCTGTATTTGGAATTGGCCCAGGACTTCACAATATCACTGGCCAAATGTGCGCCTAGTAGGAACAGCAAGCGTCCGGACCGGTGGCCGTAGTGCGAGCTGCTCAGCCTGTTCATCTGCAGCTCCAGCTGAATGCGATAATCCTCCAGGCGCGCATACGATCGCTGCTTTAGTATGGTCTGGGCCTGGATGAGCAGACCCAGCATCGAGTAGCCAATGAATAGAACTGATCCGGTGAGATAGCTGACGCTCATGCTCCTATCCACCAACACATAAGAGATGCCGGTCCACAACATCCACAAGAAATAGGACACCCAAATGAGGCGAATAAGCATGGCTAGCAGCATCCTCCAAAGTGGAGACACTGGTGGCAACGGCACCAGACCCATCCACCAATAGATGCCCTGCAGACAGCGAGTGAAGAGAGCCTCTAGCGAATTCATACTGCTGCTGAAGAACTTGCAATCAGAACTAAAGGGAAATATTCATAAAGGTAGTTTTGAAGGAGCTATTAGTAGGGCAATAAATCATGGCAACAATTAGATTGGCTGACTGGCTAAATACGTTTAACTGTTGAACTATTGAGAGTGGAGAATAACAAAGGTAGGAGGAGAGAGAGAGAGAGAGAGAGAGAGAGAGAGAGAGAGAGAGAGAGAGAGAGAGAGAGAGAGAGAGAGAGAGAGAGAGAGAGAGAGAGAGAGTATATGGACAATCTTATACTACTATAAGCTAATTTTTGTAAAGAGCTGGAATCATAGAAAAGGTTAATTTGACATAATAGTTGATAAAGCTTCAGCCTGAATTTATAGAATAATGGAAATGACAACTTTAAATAATAATAAGAATAATAAGAATTTATATAAAATATATATTTCAGATTAAAATCTGTATATACTAATTTAAAATAAGATATAATCACAATAAACACCATCCAGCCGAAGGCCCCTGCTTCCAGTGCTTAGCCTTAAGTTAGAGTTCATTTTATATTAACTGTAACTTCTTATAAATAAATCAACAAATATTTCAGAACTAAAAACTTGACGTCGAAATAAACAAAAATGAAGCATTTTTACTGCAAAAATAATTTCTTTTTTTTACAAAAATTGTTACATTGAATATCAATGTTTAATTTGTAAAATTTTCACCATCCCTATATACTTTTTTACTTGAATTAAGTGTGCTCGCAGCGAAATTTTAGTTTTGTAATGCATGATGAATTTTATCGAGAAATTGCCTTAAATAGTGCCGAATTTATCCATTCGAGATTTTGGGTCTTTTTTGGGCGAAACTTTGTGGCCTGCAGCAGTTCGAGACGAAAATATCTTAGCAAACCACTAAGAAAGTGCCGATGCTCGATGTGATGGCAATAGAGCTGCCGAATCCGATTAAAAAGTTCCACCATCAAAGTTGCCACTCATTCGCTCTCTCTCTCTCTCTCTCTCTCTCTCTCTCTCTCTCTTTCTCTGTCTCTCTCTGTCTACCTCTCAATGTATCTGTCTTTATCTAGCTTTGCGGCGCAGCATTGTGGGCGCAGTTCAAATGGCTCCCGGTTTATGAATTATGTATTCTAGCCAAAGGGGAACTTTGCGTTCAAAGCTAAAAATTATCCACGTTTTTTTTGCTCCCCACTCGGTTGGCAACTGGAAAAAAGGGTTGTGGCTGCTTTGAAGATTAGGTTGAACAGGAGGCCAGCGCCAGGCTGCTCTTGTGGTCCACCCCAAAGACACCCGCTGCATTTAAAGGAGCGCTCAAAATGCATAAGTCTCAAATACTTGTATAGCTGTTGGGAGTTGCGCATAAGTATTTATTCATAATTTATGCCAGAAGGGGATGTGTGTGTGTGGGATGGTGACTAGCAGATACCCTTTAAATGCGAGAGAGCTATGTCTGAGAGTATGACTAGCACTTACTCTTTGCTATGGCTTGATTGAAGATATTTGGGAGCATAAATGGGAGTCTGTGTTATTGGCGAATGTATGGGATATCGGTTAGCAGATACCCTTTAACACAGAAAGTAAATTAGTTGGGAGATGTGTAATATTTGACTGGACTAGAAGAAGTTCGGGAAGATGACGCGGGAATACCTCTTACTTTGTTAAGTAATGAAGTATGGAATTATGACCTCAGTTCCGTGGCTTTAATTTATTTTATAATATTTACGTCTATTTATTAAAAATAACAATGAAAAGCTGAGAGCCTATATAGAGCTGGCATATAGTCCATTTTTGATATTAACATTACATGAAATATCTATTTTATCTATATTTATATATACATATACAATTGGAATTTATGATATACATACATGTTATATTCTGTAAAAGTAATCAAGCTTTTAGTCTATAACACCCTCTCTCAACAATTTGTAATAATCGAGCAGTTCATACAAGTTTTTAAGTTTTTAATTTTTCGATTAACTTGCAATTAGATGCGTCTGGAAATATACTATGTGATATTTTGTTTTCCTTTTTGCTGTGAGAAGTTTTTAACATTTCATAAAGATTTGCACTTTGCATTCATAAATGCTTAATCAAGCTGTGGCCACAAATATTGCAGCACTTCTCTGGCTCTGGCTCTTACTCGGACTCTGGCTCGGACTCGGACTCCAAGTGAGATAAAAACTGTTGTCAGGTGCAATGTAGTTTGCGAGAAGTTGTTGGTCAACCGCAAAGATTATGCGACGCACTTCTCGACCAGGTGCCCAGCCGAGTGCACTGCAATTTAATAATGACTCGAACACGAACTGGCAACTGTCAGAGAGATTGGAACGGGCTCACGGTTCAGGCTTGGTTACTCTGTGCTCCATGCTGCCCAACTGAACCACAAAGCGAGAATTTTGCATATTTAACAAGCGGAATTTAAATGAAAATTAATGCCAGCTGCCTCGGTTGGCAGAGGAAATGCTGCAGGAAATGGAGCTGACGTCAAAAATGATGTGGAAAGCGCCGATGAGTCGCCGAAGAAGCTGGCTATGAAATACCCTGTCGGATCGGTAAAGGTTGACAATTAATTAATATTATTGTCTCTTTGTTCGACATATATACATACATATGTATGTATGATTCATATATACATATAATAAAGTCATTTCAGTTAGTCGGGTGCTCGGAATAATCATCAAATGATATTATTATTCCTTAAAAGGGCAACATAGTTACTTAAGGATAATTAGGTCAGTTTACCCATTTGTTTATCAATTTATAATGGCCGAATATGTTTTTCATGTTTTTCAAATCATGATTGTCATCTGAGAGCTTTCAAATGAAGACATCGACCTTATCTAGATGTATAATTTTTCTATACTCGCAGCAAAGTTTTGGTTGCTATTTAATATTTACTCCATCGTACATTAATATAAACTCTTTATTAGTATTAGTCACCAACATTGCTTTTATATCCGATGCTTTTCAGCTGCAACCGCTTTTCCTTTATTAGGGCTATCTCATACACAGATAATGGAAGGAAAAGTAGGAGAAGAAGAGAAAGTTTGTGAGTAGAAAAACTTGGCCAGCAATTTGTTTGTATTTGAATTGCTGCAGCATAACCGAACCGCAATTGGACTTAATTGGACTGCATACGGATAATCGTAGTCGTTTACCTGTGAAACCAGAAAATTGGACTGCAGCAGTTTGAAAGTGTCACGTAAATTGAAATTAACAGCAATTTTCCACTGCTGCCGGCTGCTGCGTGTTAATATTAGTATGAAAACTCGCATTTGCCATGCCGCCTCCTCCAGCCGTCCTCCGGCCACGGGGTAAGCGCTTTGGCTTCGTGGACAAGCCATCGATGGAATGTCCTATGTGAGAAGGGGCAATGAAAATACATAAATCTCAAAATTCCATGTATTTGAGCACCAATAAATTTTCATTTTGATAAACCCTTAAGCCTTTTCATGGCCGAAACAAACTTTTGTGATTTATGAAGTTTTCAGCTACTTCGCAGCCCTCGTGGCAATAAAATACAGCCCACATTCGACATCTCAGATACACAACTTTGTGTTTATGTATTTACATTTTAAAGACTCGAACAGAAGACAAAAAAAAAAAAAAAAAAATACGCACAATAATCTTTATGAGACTTAACAATAAAGCAGTGAAAGAGAATACCTCTCTTGCACTCTCTCTCTCTCTCTCGCTGTCTCTCTATCCGCTCTTCGTTGAATATCTATCGAGAAAATCGCATAAAAATACATTTTTTTACATAAACTAAATCAAGTGGAAAAAGATTTGAAATAAATTCAAAAAATAAAAATAAAATATTTATAGTCTCTTAAATCTTCTTTCTTTATAAATTCCATTTATTGAAATAACAAAATGTTGCGAATTTCAAATTTGAGTCGTTTGTAATTTGCGCACAGCTTGCGCTGATGTATGTATATATATGTATATATATATATATTCGTGAAGAAATGAGACATGCTGGCATCTAATATGGCTGATTTCCATATGGCAGCGCGAGGACAAGTACATGACATGGGGATGACACCAACAGCGTCAGCTGGCGATCAAAGTCAAATTAAATTGAAACAACTTTTTGGCGTTGCTCGGCCCCTCACATATACATACATATACATATATTATATATATATTGCTTACATACATATCAGCTGGCAGCAGTTAGTATGTCCAACATGTTCCTTTCATATTGCGTATTACGCACTTGTTTCCAAGCACCCATCGCTCAGTCATCCAGAACGTGACACCGCATGCCAAACGTTCATATTGCTAGTTCATATGAGAGCAGCTCAAACAATAAATTGAACTAATTCTTTCAAGCTACAAAGTGAGCTTTTCGTGCCTCCTTTACTTTTATGGACTTTTAGCATAAAGTTATTTTTGGGCTGACATATGACATCAATTCCTAATTGTACAGCACATTGCATATTAAGTGGACTTAATTTTATTCCAAATTGAAATAAACTTATGAGAGTAGAATATCGTAGGCTAGAAGAAAAGATATCCAATAGAGACTTTATAACAATGTAAGATGTTTAATGTGATATGATTTTACTATGTACATATAAACATATTCAAAATCCGCATATTCATCCGTAGTGTGGGCACCCATTACTTTTATTTGGATCAGTCTCAGCTGCAACATATGTATTTTTCAATATAACAATCGTCTCTACCTTAATTTAGTCGAATCAGATCGAATCCTTTTTTTGCTCATAATTAACTCAAAGTCTTTGCAGTAATCTTTGGTAAAAGACAACTGAAATAGTTTTGTTTCATATGTGGCTATACGAGCTCTGGAAATCTCATCAATATTCTTTCCATAAGCCCACTTTGCAATCAACACGAATCACTGTAATAATCCTGGACACTCAAACTGCCAGTAAATGGAAACATTTATATTCGTTAAACAATGCATCGATGTGGCATTACAGAATGCAATTATTTGAAGTCCAGCATGTCACATACTCGTATATTTTGCTTCTTGTTTTAATTTGTCCCCTTTCGGCGTCATAAAGGCCATTTAAAACAGAAACAACACATGTGGCATGCCCCGTGCACTGTTTTGGCCTCTGTTTAAAATTGCTCTCAGGGAATTATATTTCCTTTTTTTCTGGTCTTTTGTTTTCCTCATTCCAGTCGCTGGCATAATATCGTACGTGTTCAACAATGCTCAACCGATATGCTAGAATAATTTTATTTTTATTGTATTTTTTTTTTATTTTTGTGTACTTTTTTGTGTTGTTGCTTGTCGCCAAATGATGCGACTAAAATGGGCGTGGATGCTGCTCGCTCGCTCGATTCGCTGGCAGCTTGGCAACTAGCCAACATTTAATGACCAAAAACTAATACCAAAACGGACCGCATTACATGCAATTGTTGAATATTTTCAAATTGAAACTTATCTGCACGTTTATTTATGTTTGTTCAATGCAATAAAGAACACTGCATTATGCATGCGAGTGTGTGTGTGTGCGTGCGTGTGTGTGTGTGTGCTTGCTTATATAAAACGCTAAAATATACACATTTGCTAATCAGCGGTCTGATTTCGATGTTGTACACATAATTATTTACCAATTAATGCTGATTGTCTAATTTAAGATTGGCTAAATAAATATTGAAACGATTGCAGCCACAAATAGAAAGAATTATTAAATATTATTTGTATCGAAATTAATAACAAAATGAATTTATTAAAATATATACATGTTAAATAAGTTTTACTTGTATATAAATGGTCTTTTGTGTCTGTCTAAAGTTATACAAAAATTGGATTTTGCACCCAGCAGCAGTTGGTCCAGCGTCGGTTTACAATTGTGAGAGCCTTCTGTATTTTAACATAATTGCAATCCATCTTTCATTCTCTTTCTGCCTTACTCTCTATTATTTCAAACATATCTACCCGGAGACAATTGCTCGCTGCTGTCTTTACTCAAATGGAGCTCGATTCGAGCTTCACATTCACAGTGTTAGACAAGGATAGCATGATGAGAGTCTGCCAAATGCATTGTTCTCACAACTACGTTCTTTTGTCGCTCTCACTTCTTTTGCATAAAGTAATTCAATAGTCTTAAGAAGCTTCGTTTTCGCTCACAGTTGTTTGATCAGATTGCCAAAGCCGACGCTCGTGGCTCGAGAAACCAAGTCTAGGTGATTGATCTTCTTACATAAAGCTAATAGCTATTAAAGTAGACGGACTAAGGACTGAAGCATAATGTAATTAGATTAGATTAGTTTACTCTCAATTTTATTTTACTGCAACTTTTTAACCAGCTCATATTTAAAGTAATCTTAAAATATGATACTCAAGTTTATATGTAAATGTTCAACTACAGTAGAATCCTGCTAAAATTACGCTATAGGGACTGTCGTTACCTGGAAAACGTTATACACATATGAGTTTACTCATTAAAGTTTGTCTAGGGATCTGAATTTTAGTCGCCAAAACCATACGGACGCTATAGGCGGAGTCTTTATAGTCGGCTTTTACTGTTCCACATAACATGCATATATTATATATCCTAATCCCGCATTTTATACACTTTCACACGCCCACGCCCCGACTGTCTGACCATGTGGCTTAGGTGCTTTTAGCACGTCTAAAACGTATTTGATGCAAGTTCTGTGCCCGCATAATGTGACATCTTCCCAACTAGTTGTGTTGTTGCAGAATGTTGCGTTGTTTATGTATGCGCCTGTTGCAGCTACAGTTGTTGCAACTTCTGTTGCAATTTGTGTGTTGTTTTACTTCTCCATTTGCGGAGGTGTGAGTCGGACTCATTCGCTCTGTATTGTTGTTGTTGGTGCTGTTGTTGCTGGCTGTGTTTGGCAACTTTGGCGTGGCTTTCCCAGTTGTACATAGCCCTATATTCAGTTACCCAGACCAACAGCAGCAGCAGCAGCAGCAGCAGCATCTGGATGGTAAATAAATCACGTATTTAAACAAGTTGCCGAGTGGGCCCCAAACTTCAGAGTGTAAACACTGCACGTACTATACAAGTTTGGTTTATGACAAATGTTCACAGCATTTTCAAATAAAGTACAACACGAAAAGAAGCAAAACAAAACAAGCCGGCGAATATGACTCAGGAATAGAGCAAGACACCCTCCGTATCCTCCTCCAGCTTGCGCTCCCACAGCAGCTTGAACGAGACATCGCCACACAGAGTGCCGTACTTCTCCGAGTGGGTGAGATAGCCGTTCTGGAACTGAGCCAAGATCGGCAGGAAGCCGGCGATAGCCGCTCGGGTCTCGCTGTGCTGCTTCGAGTGCAGCACGAGCACGTAGCCGTTGGGGAATACGGCAAATCGGATCGCGGTGCCATCGATCTTGTAGGTGATGAAGGGTCGCGTCTCACGGTTGCCGGATATGTGCTCGCTGTGCATTTCGCTCAGCATCTCCAGGTCGATTTTGAAGGGTAGACAGAAGGAGGCGTGCACAATATTCCTGCTGAAGTTTTTGACGTCCGCCTTGTAGTCCAGCTCCTCGACCATCTGCATTACCTTCAGCAGGGCCGTGCGTGCCGAGTTGGCTGTCAGGGCCGTGGACTGTATCTTGCCACCAGAATATATCTTGATTTCGGCACTGGGATCATGCAGGCGGACAAACAATGCCGGGTGCCTAGTGGGCTCATAGCGCGAATCGTCCAAGAGAATCGCCAACTCGAACAGACTGAATCGGCAATTGACGTCCACGAGGCACGTGAAGGGCCGATAGAGCAGCTCCAGGTGCTTCTCCATTTCGCTGGCCTTCGCAATATTCTCATAGACGTTATCATAGTCGATTTCGAAATCAGGTATTATGGGTGTGTCATCGTCCACTTTTTTGGGCTCGTCATACTCACAGAGCTTGTCCTCGAGAGGAGCCTCCTCCAAGTTGCTTAGTGTTTCTTTTAGGGAGAGTATCTCGGATGTGTCGAAGAGTTTCTCCGACTTCAAAATATCCATGTCGCCATTATAGATGGTACTTGCACTCGTATCTTCCGGCTTGGGAAGATCAATTTTGACAAAGTCCCCAATGATATCATCGTCGCTCTTGGCATTGCCAAAACTGAAATCCCAGTCCAAGCCGAAATAGTCCGAATCCACTTGCTTGGAATTGTCGGCCTTGCCGAGTGACTCCTCCTCCACGTACCAGGGTATGTCATCGTTGACATCATTTCTTATGACATTTGAATCGTCGTCCGACTCCTTATCAGCAAAAAAATTAACGTCTTGCAGGAAATCGTCGTCACACAATCCAATATTAAAGAAGTCTTCAATCTGATCAAATTCCGCCTCATCCTGGAAAATTACTGGCGCGTCACTTAATTGAATGGCGGCGCTCAATGTTTCTATGGGTATGTTGATATCGAGCGTAGCTTCATGATTTTCTACCTCGTTGTTGTCTGAACATTTCCTGCGGAGGTCTGATTAATGATGCATGAAGTTCTTTCAGCGTGCAACTTACCTATCTTCTTTACAATCCATCCTTTAAATGTGACAAAGTGAAGTGAGTTATATTTGAAACGCAGAAAAATGCCCCAAAAATGTAAAAATTTTAACAAGTCATGACATTTTGATAGTAAAAGCAAAGAGATATTGCAATGCACTAAAGTAAATAAGGGCATCTCAATTTGATTACATAAACTACAAAGCCTGCTTGAGCACAATCCAAGTCTGTTTACTGTTTACCCTGACTCAATAAAATCCTTAATCTAGTGAGTCTAATTTATAGCAAGTCGCTTTCAGATACGCTTCAACTCGTGACTTGACAAACTATAACAAATTGCATTTGAGAAGCAAATAAAAAAGTAAAAAAAAAAGAAGCGAATGATTTCTCTTTATTTCACTTATGTCCTTTTATGTCCCTGTCATGTTCAAATTTACACACTGTTGACCATATTTTATGTCCATTCTGGTTATGAAATTTACAGAGCTGTCAAAAAGAGTTCAGCGACATTTTAGTAAATATTGAAATTTAATCAAGCAAAGTGCAAAGCACACAAACAGTGCAAGAGAGCGAGCGAGAGCGAGACAGAGAGTGAGAGACAGAGAGGACTGAGAGGGAGATGTAGAGTGAATAAAGGCCGGCAAAGGACAACAATATTGAACACATTCGCCCCTCAGACACCTGTCACCGTTGCGGGCGTTTGCTTCCTGCAGGATGCCATCCATTGCTTTATAAGGCACACACAATGACACATGTGTGTGTGTGTGTGTGTGAGCGCGCGTGTGTGTGTTTGGCGAAGTCAACAATCAATTGAATCGATTTCATTTTACAAATTGCGTTGAATTTTGCGGTGCAGTCAGCTGCAATTGACGGCGAAGCCAGTGGCAACAATAACGAGCTAACCTCAGTCTATCCACGCTGATGATATAGTAGGTAAAAGGAGACGACAACAGGCGACGCCTCGTGCGCTGCGTAAATCGAATATGTCTCTTACACCGCACTGAGTTTGATGGTCAACGGCAACACGCAACAGCTTCTAATTGGAAGCTCACTTTGAAAGGCAAACCGACCGCAATACACAAGACTCAAACATCATCGGCCAGAGCCAGAGCATATCGATTGGTTTTGCCATGAAAAGCTGCATTATTCCTACACCAGCAAGGTGTAACAAGAGAAGCCGAGATAATAAGAAAAATGTGACAAAGATATATACATGTACACATACATATATAATTAAGTAAATGAAATTTGCATAAAAGCAAATGTAAGCTGAACTGAAAGCATCTTGATTTGATTTGATGATGATTTGGTTTCTTTTGTTTCTTTGTCTTCTGCTCTACTCCAGCAAGACTCAGCTGTAAAGTCTCAGTAGTTGTCTCAACCGGAGCCCATTTGTCATGGCCGAAAGTGCAATTTGTTGGGGGCCATCATAATGGCGCTGCTTAAATCGATTATAAGCCATTACGAGCGACGCGATGGCCCGCACCGTTGGCAATTCATAGATTTTTTCGTGGCTGAACAGTGCGCGGTAATTTTGTGTAGGCGGCAATTAAAAACTGTGGCGCCAGCTGTGACCCACCGCGGACATGGCCCACAGCCAGTCTGTGGTGGTGCTGCCCACTCATTTTAATTCAAATTGAAGTGGCGTTTTTGTGTTGTGCGAGTAATTAGGACGTAAAGTCGAATCGAAGCTCGCTGGCCAACTCAAATGACATTTTCGGCCAGCCCCACAGTTTGAACACAGTAATCCCAGTCAGAGGCCCCTTCCCATACACCCAACGGCTGCCGCTGCGCCGCCCCAGTGGGCGTGATGAACAATTGGAGATAAGTGCAGGCAGGCATGAAATATAGCAAATAAAGCGTCGCCCGAGCCACTCACATACAAAAATGTCGCCGGCACGCAATGTTTTCATTTACCTAATCGCCATTAGGCGGGGAGACGAGCAGTTCGAGGAATTACTCCGCTCTCGGTTGCGGCTCTGTGGCTCTGTGGCTGATTTCCACTGGGGCCACCAGTCAGAGTTGTGTAATCGCTTTGTGCTGCGACTTTTGCTTTTATAATTTGTTCGAATATTTGATGAACACTCGCTGGGCATTACAGTTGCAACGAGCTTCGCTTCAAGCTGAGAGTGTTACACAAAACATTTGAATATTACATGCCCTTAAATTGAAGAGAAACTTTAATAACTGATGATTACAGGTCAGGGAACTTCTGGAAATTTGTTTGCTTCCAAATAAAGCAATTTACATTGTATATAATGTATGCAAATATTTTATGCATATATATATTACAATTTTAATGATTTCATTTTCTTTATTGTAAAATATTTGTTCAAGTTTTTTTTATTGTATTTATTATTTGTAAAATCTAAAAATTTAATAATATATTTTTCTTCAACTTAAAAATATATTCTATTTGATGTATCTGTAATTCATTTGATTGATATGATTGAAAAATTAATTTTTATTAATTATTATTATTTTATTTATTTATTTTTGCGTTAGACCTTTAACTCCGTTTAGTTCTATGATATTTTAGTTCAAGGGGTCAAATTGAAAAGTTTTATCAAATTCAATGTTCTCTTTTATTTTTGAGCTCTTATATTAGAAAACGAAATCCCTCATATGACGCCTGGTCTGGACGTTCTCCGTCCGATTGACACATTAATAAATGTTGCGAAATGGCATTGACAGTTTTTGGCTGGAAAATAGAGTGTTAAGTGCATTAGAAAGTTTCGCTTCATCTTTCAAGTTTTCTCTTAGCTCTGGCATTTTTTTTTTTTCCATTTTTCTGTTGCGTGTTTGTTTTGTTTTCTTTTAAATTGTGCATTTCCACGCATGGTCAGCACGAAGGAGCTGTAGTTGCAGCTGCAGCCCGGCAATCCCATTCGCCCACAACTTAAATTGAGTGCTCGTCCTTTGCCCTCGGCCCTCGGCCCTTGGCCAAATCGAAGAAGTTGGCAAGTTGCTGTCTTCGAATCGCCCGCATTCACATCCGTTCGCATCCATCGCAGCAGGACTCGTAATAGCAATTGCTGTCGTCATCGGCGCTGTTGCTGAAGGTGTTCATGCGTGCCATGGAATCAATAGAAAAAGTTTGAAATTACAAAATTGGAAAGAAAACAAATAGTGGGGCGAACGTAAAATAAACAAACAAACAAAAACAAAACTACGACCGAAGCAGCGGACCAGCCAGCAAAATTGTTGGCTTCGGCTTTGGCTTTGGCCAGCCCCCAAAGGCAAACAAATCCTCTGACTCTCTGACAAATGCTGAAAAGTTCAACTGCAACTTTTATTCTGTATTTCATTTTTTTTTTCTATTTTATTTCAACTCACACACATGCACGCACACGCACACACACACATGCACATGACACGCAAGGCAAAACTTGGAGTATATAAAACATTTTATGTACATATATAGACATATACGTTATGTATTATATAGATTTACTGCTGCCAATGGGAGAGCTGCCAACTTGCTGCGAAGATTGCAACATGCAATTGAAACAGCAGAAAAAAGTTTCTTGTACTTGGAAATAAATGTGCTCGTATGTGTTTAATGTGTTTATAATGGAATATTAGTTTCTTCTCTTTATTTAATATTTATAGGTAATATTTAAAATATATATTTTGCTGTAGGCCAACATTGATAGGCAATATCAAGAAAATAAGTGATTTAATTTGATTTTAAATACAATATAATAACATATATGATATATTATTGAATATCAAATAAATGATTGATTATAATTATTATTTTTTTTTTTTAATTAATCATACATTTAGTATATATTTTGCAATATCCTTATTTTTTCAAATAAAAATAAAAAACTTATTTTTATAATGCAAGATTCGCTTTATCAATAACCATTTACTTCACACTAAATCAATTTTATTAAAAAATTCCTATATAATAATTAACTTTTGCCTCATAAGCACTTAATATATTTTTCCAAACATTTGTTCAACCTATAATATTAACTCAATAATCTGATATCTAATTAAAAATTCTTGTTGTCTTGAATATTTCAATAAATTCCTTTTACTTAATTCAATAGGCACTTTGACGCCTTTTACTATACATATATACAGCTCCAACTAATTATTTGATGCGATGCATTATGACTGTTTCTGTTATTACGACAGGCCCTTTCAAAATTCGACACTCGTTTCGCGCCCCAGAGCTCTCACTCTCCCTTTCTCTCTCTCTCTCTTTCTCTCTGTGTTCATTGTTGATGTCACAACTGTCTCCGGTCACTCGCTCAATGCGACCGACCCTCTCGAATCTGTGTACTCTCATAAATTATGCCGCTGGTATTTAAAGCTGGCATTGTTGCGAGTTGGCTGATTGGGTTACAGCACACGCCACACACGCCGCCCCTCGCGCCACACACACACACATACACACTTGCAACTTGATTTATGTGCAGTAAAATGCAACGAAATAAAATTTGTAACAATGGGAAAATATCGATGAGATCAAAGTGAGTGATTTATAGGCTGTTTATCGGCTCTGGCCCGCTCGAAACATGATGTCATTTTCAACTTTACATTTACATGACAGCTTTAAGTGCGCTTCAAGGTTTGATTGCAAATATATGCATATGCCAATCAATGCAATTAATTCTCTTCAGGGCAAGCTGTAATTAAAATGTAAATTTAATAATGGGTAATTTGTAAATGGGTTTTACTTAAGAAATTGGAGTAGAATTTTAGTTTATATTTCCATAAGAATCAATATCTAATATTCAAATACTGTTTTCTGCTTACTTTAAATAATTTCGATTTCTGAAAGTCAATCCTTGGTTTACCCTTTCAGCATGCCAAGATCCATTCCGATCTGTCAGGCTATTAATGAATCCTCTCTCAATCCTGTTTAGGCTGTCGTACTTCATTCCTACTTCGCTCACGTCCTGCTACAGCTGCTCTCTTTGTGCTCAATCTTCAGTTTACGACGCACACCTTAAAAATGTGCAAATGTTGCTGATTGCGCAACGTTCCCCCAAGTCCTGCCACAATGAAAGACATTTAAGCGAGCGTTGACGTTGCCGTTAAAACGTACCGTTAATTTCCCAAAGGCATCCGCATTGCATATCTAAAACATGCGCCAGCTGCCAGCAGGGACCACGACACGGCGCAGTTGAGGTAAATTGCGTAGGTGTTGAGCGAACAAAAAAAAAACCAAAGTGAAAGAATGGAAAAAAAAGGTTTCAATTCATTTTAAGGCTTGCTTCCGAGTGCTTCTTGTCCAGGGAATGGAACGAACAAGTCTTGGCTGAAGCACTTTCCGAGTTAATACAAAGTTTGATGAAGGAAAATCAATGCAAGAGAAAATGTCAACTCGAAGCTCTTTAGGCATTATTATACGTACATATACATATATGTATATAGCATCTACTGGATGCAATATACCGTAGTTTACTAATATCCCATTACATGGTATTATATCAGTTAATAGAAAATACGCTATTCATATCAGGCCCAACGGATGCTAATTGTAAGTGCCAGTGGCAACTGCCGCTGACATCATCAATGCATGTCAAGGATGATTCTGCCTCTACAGCTGGCATCAGCTGGCTGTGGCACTCGTGCCAGACACAGACGAGAGGGCACACTCGAGTCGAGGGCTGTTCAGAGCTGATCAAAGCAATACGCTGAGAGCTCAATTCATAAATTGCGCATACGCCATGTGGGACGGCGTCGAGGAGTTGTTAATGCAATAGATTCACAGTTGATATAGCTAAGTGGCAAAACTAGCTGCCAAAATGCTTCTTCTTGGCCCACTCAGCAACTGTAGCCAGATAAAAATGCATAATTAAAAAGCCCAAGCCAGAGCAAGAGCGAGGCACTCGAAGAGCGAGTGAGAGAGGGAGAGGAAGACAGAGTGGTTGGGCATTTTATGGCTGTTGGAGGGGCTATGAGTCGCATAAATTCGCATTCACCGCATCATAATGTCCGCAAATCCTGGCTCCGGTCCCTTGCAATATTAATAAGCACTCGAAAATGAAAAGGAGTCGAGTCAAGGCGAGAGCTGCTGGCCCGGTCTTTAAGGAATTTTAATGGGCTTTGGTCAGGTTCAAAGTGAAGGCGGCTCGAGGCGGTCCGAGCCGGGGCGGAGCTGCCGCAGTTTACCTTTTGCATATTTAATGAATGAATTTTAATGAAAATTAAATCGAAATGTGCGACACCTGAGCTACACAACGCACTTGCGATTTATATATATGTACTTTAATCCTTTCTGGGCTAGCAGATGTACAGAAGTCTTGAGCCTACCCGTTGACCAGTTGGGCGAGGCGGGCGGGGCGTAGCAAATGGCAAATGGCGAATGGCGAATGGCCACGAGCGGCAAATAAAACATGGCCCGCTGATTGATGACTTTGACTTTTGGCCATAATTTATCATAGATATCAGGCGAGTCGCACTTATTGTCCTTGTTGCTGCCGCTGTTTGGCTTTTGTCAATGGCAGCGAGAAAAACAGCCGCCCAGCGGCAACAGATGACGCTCATTCCGTTGAAAAATGTGCACAAAAGTGTCATAAAAGCCGAGCCGGAGCCGGAGCCGCATCGCGCCGAGTCAGACAAAAGGGGCCCTGTCGTGGCCGTAAACTAATTGCAACAAATAATAAAAACTAATAGGCTGTCGAAAAACGAGGCCGGCGGGCAAACACAGCTATCAGTTGAAGAATACGGAATTCCACAGCCCCACACACACACACACACGACATTTGCCAGTGAAAAATGACAATGGCAATGGCCAAGGCACAACAACAACAAAAAAGTGCAAGCCATGGCAAAGGCAAAGATCATCATCATGAATCATCATCAGAGCAGTCATATGACACACACACACATACGCAAGTTAATGTCCTGTCAAGAAGTCGCTGCCTCCAAGTTGCGTCTCTTAAACGTCACAAATTGCTGCCATGTCTTGGCTGCGAATGCGGCGCTTAAGAGAGAGTGAGAGAGAGAGTCACATGGAGAGACAGATAGAGCGGCAGACAGACATAGTGGGTTGGCAGGTCTTACAAGCGCATTATCTAAACGCTCACTTGAGTAAGAAACGAAAAGTTTTCAAGTATTTTTCATAAGGTGCGAGAAACGCATTAATTTAACTAAAGTACCTCGAAGCAGTCAGACTTGAATTTGTTTACATTGTAAGTGGATGTCTGACTCTTAAGGCATGAATCAACGGGTCTTAACTGCTAGAGGCAGCCGTATTAGATTAGCAGCGCTTTCAATTGGTTTGTGAAGTAGTTTTTATGCTGATAGAGTTATAAATTTATCGATAAAATCTATGAATATCATAGCCATAGTTAATACAAGTGGGAAGGAACTTTATTTGAGCACCGCTTCGTTTGAACTTTCTAATTTACATATATGGACAAACAGACGGGCGCACAGACGGGAAAACAGATTGATAGGCAGAGAGGAGCGGGTAAACGGACGGACAGACACGGCCAAACCAGCTCAGCTGTTACTGCAGATATAAATATATACATGGCTTCTTCTCTCATACCCAGCATTAGAACCATACAGCCTCTCTTTGCAATTCTCATACGTTCACAATGAAAACAAAGACTCTTTGGGCTATGATTGTAATGCAACATAAACATTATTCACACTATATATATTCCATTTATAGCATATACAGTCTCAACTATATTATGATCTGTCTTTACTCAATTCATTTGTTTTTATGCCGTCTCCATCTGCCCCTCACGTTCTCTCTGCATCTGCTGTACGCTTAAATCATTTGGGAACTTCGTATTTTCCATTCGATTAGTTGCACTGTTTTCACATTTTTCCAGCTGATATGTTTGTTATGTCTCTAGCCAGCGTTGGCTTTATTTGCGCATCATTTTTTTTTCCCTAGATTTCCATGGTTCATTTTTCCATTTCTATGCAGGCGAGTCGGTGCTCGCCGAGTGACACTTTGGCATGTGCGGCCAATTAGTGATGGCAACGACGGCTGCAAACAAATAAAAATCGCTGACGGCCAATTCCTGGCAGCCCGACCACTTCAGCAGCAACAATGCCACACGATGCAGGCGATGTTGCTGCCACTGCATTTTGTTGCAAGCTGCGCACATTTTTATGAGTTTTTGCCGTCTGTCCAACGGGACGACTGACTGACTGACTGACTGCTCTGCTCTGCTTTGCTCTGCTCAAATGGGGAAATAGAGACATGTTGGCTTTTCTGCTTCCGATTTGCAATAGTTGACGTTACCATGTGCCACAACAAGCAGACGCACACACACACAAACATACATATGTATATATTTGTACATATATATAGAGATGTTGCTCTATGTGCAACTTTAGCCATTGTTGCACAAACAAATCCTCATACTGCCAGGCAGTCATCCATTCAGGCCACATATGCTAATACATGAACGCAGCCAACCATAGAATGTTCCCTTGTCATACCACAACGCCCACCCAATCCCAACTAATCCCTTCAAGTTTAGAGCTGAATAAAAAAGCCACCAAAAGTTTTAATCGACAAAAGTTAAGCAGCATTAAATGTGAAAGACATTCAGCCACACATCATTGCATGCAGCTGATAGAGAATGGCATATGTAAATAGATGTAGATGAGGCTGACTGCCTGACTGATTGGAGATCAAGCCAAAACGTGCAAAGCTTAAACCTGTCAGGTTCAAAGCTCTGCAAAGCTGCTAGTCAAGCTTTCTATCATATCCAATAGATAATATTAAATTTGAAGCTTTTTATTACACCGTCAGTAAGACAGTAAATGTCATATTTCGACTATTTCCAATAGAATTGCAGACGTTTGTCTTGGAAACATGGATGTTCTCCAACATTTTTGTAGGGAAGATCTACTTTTTTCTACTTTTTCCTATTTCAACGATTTTGTATTATAGTTTTGAATACTAGTAGACAGCGATAGACATAGCATATCGGCATCGAATGAAGCCGGATTTATCGATTCCAGCTGACTCGTTCCGTTCCTGTTCACGACGAACACGTCGAAGTTGCGCAGATTGATGACCAAACGCTTTTGGATCTCGGCCACGCACATCCTCAATATGTTGTAGGCCTGCTTCTGCTTCAGCTCGTGCGTCCAATACCGCTGAAAAATGCTGCCGCAGAAGAGGCTGCCCAGGCCATGGCCAGCATGATTGATGGGCATGGCGGCGCCATAGGAGTCGATAAAATGAAGATCGGGTCCCTCAACGCTGTCGTAGCCAGCCAACAACATCGACACCTGATACCTGGTATTGGTTCTTATATAATCCGCCAGATTCTTGCGCGTAAAGTGCGCCGCACCGCGCGGACTCAGATGATAGCCATTCGATATATTATACAGCTTCAGATGCTTCGCTATATAATCGGTGAACTGCAAAGTGTCGCCGCCATCGCCTACTGCGGCCAATATTGCAAAGTCGGAGAGGCGATGAATTTTCGGCTGGTCTAATAAGCAAATTCAAAGATTAGATATGCTTTTATTTAGGTAAATAAAAATATGTTTATGTCTCAGCGAGTCTCTTCTGTACCATCTCTCATAAAGATCACAGATTTCGCCTGCATTGTATCGCAGGCAAGCATCACACAATCCTCGCCCTTTATGCCCAAGATCGTTTCCATTGCCATACTTCAATTCAATTTTGATATTTTTCCAAAAGCTAAACTATAAATTTTATCTGTGACTTTGAGAGAAATTCACCAGACGAGTTGATTGGCCTATTAATTTGTTGATAAGCTTATCCTTATTTCAAAGATATAAAAATTAAGTAAAAACTGCTTGTCGTTTATTTGCAATATTAAAAATTTCACTAATAGTGCTTAAATGTGCTTTCAAAAACTTTGAATATATGCTATTAAAATATATATCAGCTTTACTACTTGGGAGTTTTGAGAAAAGTTTTCCTTCTTTCTATGTATTACTTGCATGAGTTTTATAATCCACTCTACATCCACTCTTCAGATTACTTTGATCCACTATCTGCGAGCAACGTACAAAAGGAGTAGGCCGCCTTGCAGTTGGCGAGGAACGTAGTTAAAGCAATCGGTATAAAGTTGCCCGCCATTTGCTTGGGCAAGCGTCGAGTGCGCTCCACAAAGATGAGTACGCTCTTGCGATAGGACATGCTCTGATCGACCCAATTGCTGCTGTAGACGGCATAGTGCAGACGACCAAACGAATACTCGACCATAGTGCCATAATAGCAAATGGGAAATATTTGCATAGTCATGGCGAAAATAAACGAGCTGAAGTAGACTTTATCGTTCATATTCTCGGCGTAAAATAGTAGAGCACACAGGGCGGTGCCCACGTCGATGGAGATCACAACGAACTGCACCAGCAAGGGCCACGAGATGACCTCCATGGTGAGCTCGTGGAGTCTGTATTAAGATAGATTATTTGATTTAGAGCAACAGCAATTGAGGCAGCTTACTCAAAAATCTTTTGATGATCGCGTATGCATTCGATGAGCTTCCATTCGTTGGCGCGCTGGTCACTTTGGTCATAGCCGATGCTCGAGAGTCGCTGGATGAGCAGCTCGCATTGGCCAACAATGATCAGGAAGATCATTGGCGGAAACAGATCATCCACAAAGTTCTGCAGCACTTGAACGACTATTGCGAGAATCTGGTGACTCACAGCAATTATGTAACTGGTCAGCGAAGTAGTCCAGTCCGTTGGAAACCAGGCTGGGAATGGCAACGAGCGCTCCTTGCAAAACAGAAAGGAGACGCTCGACGTCACAACAACGCAGCCATAGATGTATTTATACACAGTTGACATGATGACTAGCTTCCTGGCCAATTGGGCCTTGTAGGAACGTTGTTCATCCGTGTCCGCACGCCTGTCCAGCTGAGCCACTCGCTGCTCGATCTCCACAATCTTCTTCAGCCGAATGACAAAAATTACGAATTTCACAGAGGCGGACGCCGAGGTGAGCGATATATTGAAGTTGACCAGATTGTCCAGCGGCAGCTCGAAGCTGAACATGGTCATGAAAAGCATCAGCGGAAACCCCAAAGTCACGAGAACATTAAGCAGCACAGCAGCCCAATAGCGACTGGTTCCATATCTCTTGTCATATAAGTCGACACCGCCCAAGACGCAATATGACGACCAAATAACGCCGAAGTAGACGCTTCCTTTGTTGAAAATCGTCGACATAACTGTTACTGTGACTATCCAGGTCCGGCCAAGTGTTAAGCTGCTGAATACGAAGCTCGTGGCTTTTATAGCGCGCCAGTGACAAGGACAGACTTTCGAGGTAATTTTGTGCAATTATCGACATCAAAGCGAAGTCTAATTGCAACCTGTAAATTGTTTTGAGAAAGGCACGGAGGGCCTTGAACATACCCTATACAGAGTGAGACTCACATTTGGTGAAAAGCAGCAGAGCTCTAGAAGTAAGTAACTGCCTCAAGTTCTCCTTTATTAAGTTTAGTATCTATATGATGCAAATATTATATCTCAACAAAAAAGTCTTGATTGATCATAAAAAAACCATATCCATGTCCAACATCCACTTCCGTTCCGTCATTAGGGTATTTCCAAGTTGGTCACTTCCGACCAGAACTTTCTTAATTATTTAATTACAAACTTTATACCATATGGCAAAATTTAGCAATCCAATCAAGCAGGTGGTGCATTAATTTATTTGACAGAACGATATACATATATAATTTATGTAATTCATAAAGTGAACTTTATATTGATTTCGATTCTATATGCTTCCCTTCTACTTCTTTTCTCCAGTGTCTGCGAGGAGAGTGCAGAAGGAATAGGCCGCCTTGCAGTTAGCGAGGAACGTGGTTAAGGCAATCGGTATAAAGTTGCCGGCAATCTGCTTAGGAAGTCGCTGGGTGCGCTCCGCAAAGATGAGTACGCTCTTGCGGTAGGAAATGCTCTGATCGACCCAGTTGCTGCTATAGACAGCAAAGTGCAAATATCCAAACGAATACTCCACCATGGTTCCTAAGTAGCAAATGGGTAATATTTGCATGGTCATGGCGAAAATGAACGAGATAAAGTAGATTTTGTCGTTCATATTGTCGGCGTAAAATAGTAGAGCACACAGGGCGGTGCCCACATCGATGGAGATCACAACGAACTGCACCAACAAGGGGTACGAGATGACATCCATGGTGAGTTCGTGTAGGCTAACGTAGAAAGAGAGAGAGAGAGAAATAGAGAGAGAGAGAGAGAGAGAGAGAGAGAGAGAGAGAGAGAGAGAGATTACTAGCTGTGCAGAAATAATGGTGTGGCTTACCGAATGATCTTCTGATGATCACGTATGCATTCGATGAGCTTCCGTTCATTGGCGCACTGATCGCAGTGGTCGTAGCCGATGCTCGAGAGGCGCTGGATGAGCATCTCGCATTGGCCAACAATGATCAGGAAGATCATTGGCGGAAACAGATCATCCACAAAGTTTTGCAGCACTTGAACGACTATTGCGAGAATCTGGTGACTCACAGCAATTATGTAACTGGTCAGGGAAGTAGTCCAGTCCGTTGGAAACCAGGCTGGGAATGGCAACGAGCGCTCCTTTTGAAACAAAGGAGGAGCACATGTGGTTACAATAGCACAGCAGTAAATATATTTGTACACAGTTGACATGATGACTAATTTCCTGGCCATTTGGGCCTTATAAGAACGTTGCTCATCCGTGTCCGCTCGTCTGTCCAGCTGAGCCACTCGCTGCTCGATCTCCACAATCTTCTTCAGCTGAGTGACATATACTACGAATTTCACAGAGGCGCACGCCGAGGTGAGCGTTATATTGAAGTTCATCAGATTCTCCAGCGGTAGATCGAAGCTGAACATGGTCATGAAAAGCATCAGCGGCAAGCACAAAGTCACGAGAACATTAAGCAGCACAGCAGCCCAATAGCGAATGCTTCCATAATTCCCGTCATATAAGTCAACGCCGCCCAAGGCGTAATATGACGACCAAAGAACGCCGAAGTAGACGCTGTTTTTGTTAAAAATTGTCGACATGACTGTTACGTTCTTGAGCAGGCTGATTGTTAGGCCGCTGAGCCCATGGTCCGAGGCTTTTATACCACCACTGGCCAATGGCCAATGGCAAGGACAGAAGTTGAAGGTCGTATCCGCAATTATCGCCAACAAAGCGACGACTAATGGCTCTGTAAAAATGTGTGTTGCAGGCAGAAGAAGACGTGACAGGCCCCATAAAGTATATATGTACATACATTCGTTTTCATGTCCAGCTCAGTAGGTCTGATTCGATCAATGCCAATGTCGGATTATATTTATTTTTTTAAGTGATATTTCTATTTACACAATATATGGATAGGGTATGTCCCAGTCCAGCACTCCCAGCTGAAGTTTTCTTTATTGTTTAGCTCTAAGTTGTATGCCATATGGCAAATTTCAGCAGGTGCAATACAATCAGCAGGTGGTACACTCATTTAGTTGATAGAATAATAAATATAATTATATCGATTCTTAGGCATTTAATATAATATCAAATTTCCAGTATAATCTGTACAGCAAACGAATCTCATATGAACGGATCGGGGATTAGTCGCTGGGGAAATATCCGATCTAATACTGGTGGGTTGCCTGACGGTTCCAGCTTACGTACACCGTGCTTGTCCAGCACAAAGATCTCGAAATGACGCAAATTGATTACCAAACGAGTCTTGACCTCTTTTAAACACCTACGTATTATAGTCAGTCCATCTTCGATGCTGAGGTCGGGCTTCCACATCGTGTGGAAAATGCTCAAGGATATTGAGTGACCAACGCCTAGTCCGGAATAGTTGAGGAAGTGTGATGCGCCCTGAAAATCGATCAAACACAAATTGTATCCCTTTTTCGTATCGAAGCAGCCAATGAGCATCGCGACCACAAATTTGATCCGACTGGCCAGGCACGACAGCAAATGCTGGCGCGCAATGTGTATGATTGCCGACGTATCCATGGCATAGCCGTTCATGATTTCGTAGAGCGAAACACGAGCCGCAATATAATCCGCAAACTTCGCTGTGTCGCCCTCATTGCCAATCACGCCCATCATGCAATTGCCAGAAAGGGCGCGCACCTTTGAGCAATCTACGAAAGGAGAAGCCACAGAAGACAAGCTGTCTCTGTATCAAGCAAGCTGACTTATCGATACTTACTGTCCCTCAAAAAGAATATGGCATCGGCCATCATGGTATCGGCCGCAAGAACGACATAATCTTTGCCCTTTAAGCCGATGAGAGATTCCATTGCAATTGCAATTGCAATTAAAAAAGAATGAAAAAAACATGTGAAAATTGTATAAAAATAGAGTAGAAAATTGGAAATTACTTGACACATATAACGAAACATACTATACATATACTAGCGCTGATATTACTAGCGAGACTACCTAAAACAGAAGATTAACTAGAGAGAGCAGACTAGTTTCTAGACAATTAGGGCAAACAGTAATAGAGAATCCAAATAAATTATAATCACATCTGTACAAACTATACATAAATGAAAGCTTACAACTTAGCTATGTGATTATAAAATAATAAATTGATTCATCTTCGACATTCCATTGGCATTGGCATTGCCTACGCTCACATAAATTGCATTGCATTTGGCTATGAGGGAGCTCTACGAGTGGCTCATTCTGCAGCTCGTGGGAGCGGGTGGTACTTAAAAAGCACTTTTGCCTCACAATAATTTTCAGCTTTTCCGCACTTGAACACGCTTTCAGGCATTTGCCATTCGCCATTCGGGATTGGGATTGGGTTTTCCCCATTATCCAGGCGCTGCATTTTACTGTCTCTATTGTTTGAAATTTTAATGTGATGGAAATGCGAGCGTATTCCGCATAATTATCGCATCTATTTTATATTTATTTTTTAAATGGAAATATATTTCCGCAATTAAGAGCATATTTTCTAGCACTCTTAAAATAATGATGGCGTCCGGCGTCCGCCTTTGTTGTTGCCATTTCAATCATTATAAAATAATTACCGCTGCAATTAAAAGCAAGAATAAAGCCACAGAACGAGAAGCCCCAAATAAAACATTTGTGTCTTGACTCAACGGAGACAGATATCTGTTCATCAGACAAATACATATGTATATGTATATATGTATGTATATACCTTTACAATGAATACACATATTTTAAGAATTCCCTTTTGCGTTTCGTACTGGCTGCATCCCCGCACTTGTTGGCAATAACTTTACGTATGCACTTTTCATCCACTTTGCAGTTTAGCTTAACAACCTGCACGATGTCGCTGATCTTGTCCGGATCGAGCATATACGTCGCAGACCATTTGCGAACCTTCGAGTCGACTTTAACGCCTGATAGGTTTTTCGTGCCGAGCGTCTCCTTGTCAAAGACGGCCTCTAGCAGTGTGCGCGTCGCCAGCGAGTAGCAATCCCAGTTGATGCTCCGCAAAACCGATCGATCCACCCTTGTTCGGTAGCGGCCAATAAGGATTGTCGATCTGTCTCCCTCAAACTGAGTGCTTTCGCTCTTAGCAATTGTAGTTGGCGAACGTTGAACTTCGTGAGTCTCTGCCCAGGCAACATCGCATTCCGGCAAGATGCTCTTCAGATGCTCCAAACGCAGTTGCACTGCCGTCAAACGATCCGATGGCTCAGTTTGTGTTGCTCTCGATATAGTCGACATATTCCAAATAATTTTAGAAATTCCAGAAATATCCAATACAATCACTCAGATGCTCGAAGAGCAGATTTGCTATTCACCTCAATCTCTTGGAGCGACGCAATGAAATTAATCGGTCAATCGATAAGTGTAGGTAAGCTTGCACAGCTTGCCGATAATCGAAACAGTATTCTGTTAAATTATGAGTCAATCTTAGAGTTGGGTGAGTTGGGTTTCTGGCTAACGGATTCATGAGGTTGGGCACTGCTATTTAACATGGAAAAATGGAGCGGCCTGCGCTACATACACTCGAATGAAGAGCGGGACGAAGACTATTTGCAGAGAATGTCTGTGTGCCTTAGTATTGATATATCGGAGATGATAGAAAATCGCGTCAACAGTTTTGGCAAAATCTTTGCAACTCATCAAGAGCGTGTGTAAGAATTCTCATCCCGTCTGGCACTTTATTGACTGTCTACGTTTATTTCAGATCGGAAACCTGGCGGAGGTCTATTTGGATCTATAAAGGACAAATACAGTCGAGAAAGTAGCTTGTCTTTTACGGTTCCAAATAAATTTTTTGCCAGAAAACGCTCTGGATTAGACAGATATCGCAGAGGGCTGCCAATTCCGCATGGCTTGAATCCAGATTCAAATAGTCGAAAGGATATCTACAAGCCCGAACGCTATACGAGATGTACTGAGAGACGTATGAGTGCAGTGCCGCCCAGGCCTAACGTCATGGAACCTTACGAATGCCCAAACCAACTGAGCTTCGATCCCTATGAGCAACACTACAAACCTACAAGCTATAACCAAATTTATGCCGATCCTGAATGGGAATATTTTCCGGAATGGGACTATCGAAATATGAAGCGCTATGGCACTCTGGAAAACTCGAAATTATCCAACTCGTTCTTTAAATGCGAATTTCCCAATAAACTCCACGATAGATTTCACACCTCACACCCTTCTGAGTATCAAGATTACGCCGTAACCAAACCAAACAGTATAGATAGGTCAAGACTCAGACAACCTTCTGGCTATGCGAATACTGAGTATTTGGAGGTTCCTTATCATAATCAGCGTGACTGCTATACAGACTATAGTCCAAATGTAAAATATTCGCCAGACTACGACTCAGAGTGGAAGTACAATCCGATACCAAACATAAGGAGTAACTATTATCCAGAGCCCGCATTAAGCTATGACTACGATTACGATTACAAGCCCGAGATGTATCGAAGGTCGCCTTATCAGAAGAAATCTGTGGATTTCCTTGGCATCGACTGTGAGATACCCTACAATATACTAAAAACTAAGCGAAATATGTTCCGTACACAGAGACAAAACTACGAATATCCAGAAAGCTTTGAGCTACTCTCTGTTGATATTCCCTTTAAGGAAACGATGCCAAATCATATACCGAACTTTGATTCTGATTATGATTGTAGTCGCTCCGAGTCCGGCTATGATTACTATTCCGCGGCCAACCCGAGGTGGCGAAATGTAGGTTATGATTCGGATTTGATGCATTCCAATTCGATGTGCCGCAGTTCCACAAATTACTGTAGGCCGCAACGCAAACACCATAAGTCAGTAAAAGAAAAAATATCTGGCTTCTTTAAACGGTCCAAGTCCAAGCCTAGAATGCAAAGCAGAGCTAAGCACCGACCCGATGGCAAGGAGCAGCGATCTGCTTCGAATTTCAATAACGTTATAAGTCGTAAGACCGGTCTGTTCAAGTCCGGGAGTAACACATCCTGTATAACTTCGAACTCTAAGGGTCCGAGATGCTTTCAGAGAAAACCTAGTTACTGCTTTACCTCGATTAGGAAGAAAACCAGATGCAACGTCTACCCAACGGTATACAGAGTAACGCGCGGAAAGGTAAATTGCACAGATGTTGATTCTGCGAACAATGACCATACTAAAAGCTGCTGTGACTATTATAGGAAACCGGAGTGTGTGCTGCCTTCCGAGCCAATTACGGCTATTTCGAGAGAGACAGGCTTTTCGTGCGCAGCCAAAGAAAAGGCTAGTCACAGCTCTTACGGCTGCCACAATCGGAGCGAACACATCGATGCCTGTGCGAATCCTAATCAGAATCGGAATGTGAATTCAGAATTCTTTGAAGACAATCAAAGTATTGCTGGCGCTACAATGGTATGCTGTCACAAGACTTCTGTAAGCCACAAGAAAAATAACGGACCAGACCTCTCGTGTGCAGCCGTTAAGCCTCGGGCGTCCTGCTGCAGCTTAAATTTGGCTCCTCCAAAATTGTCGTGCAGCAAACAACACCTAATATCGGCAGAGCCAAAATGTTTCGCCTCCGAACACAAAGTCTCTTTTGCTCAGCTGCATTCGGAGCAGCCACAGAAATGCGCTCCTCCTGATCGTAATGTTTCGTGTACTCACTTGCATTCGGACAGCCAGAGTAAAAAATGTACTTCAACAATTCCAGAGCCTTCGCTTTGCATGGACGAGCTGCTGGCATATCCATATCAAATAGCAGCGAAAAGAAATCATCAAGAAAACGACTATTTCAGCGTTCGCAACAATCAGTGCACAATTTCGCCTGTACCAGAACTCAATTCATCTACAACCTGCACTCCAGAAGTCCCCCCACTCCCAGCGTGTAAATGCAGTGAGCAAAATATAACTTCGTTTAAGAACGTATGTAAAAGGGATTCCTGTCAAGAGCTGGCACCGCCAACAGCCTGCGCTGAGCCATGTTCGATGCCAACTAAACTGGAGCCAGTTCGAGTCTGCTCCAAATCCCAATTGAGTAGACAAGCAGTAATCGGTAATTGCGCTCAGCCTAAGAATGATGCGCCTTCATGTCTGGAAGAATTGAAACGGGAACTCTTAGCTGAATTGGAAAGGGAACAGCGTATGAATGCCCAATCGCCATGTCAGAATCCGACGCCACACGTCGTGGTATTCCCCACTCCGCCAGCCAATCGAGTCTGCCCCGTCTGCCCGCCGCCAACTTCGCGTGGCTGCTCCTACATGAAGTGCTGGCGGCCGCTCTAGAGCCCAACTCAACAAAAAACAAAAAAAAAATAAACAATATATAAATCTTCTGTTCATTAACACGTAGCAATATTGTATACTAAACCAACAAATTTATATGTATATGTGTATGTCTATGTAAATTTTGGTATACGTGTGTTTGTATGTTTGCTTGCGTGCTAGCCAGCTTTGGTCCTGAGTGGAGCCAGTATGGTGAGGATGCCAGAGATGCCCATCTTGGCGCTCAGGTCGGTGCCGGCGTGTTCGGGCAGCTCGAATTGGCGAAAGACCTCTTCGTATTGATCCCCGTCATCGCGGTATGCGTGCAATTTGACGCGTCGATGCTCGAGCTCAACTATTATGTTGTGCAACGGGAACTCGCTCATGTCGAATTCCCAGCACAAATGCGTCTCCGTCTGCACATAGCTCTGTTCGTGCAGGTCCTTGACAACGGTATCCTTCTTCAGCTGCTGCAGCATCTGCGAGCATTCCAGCACCTGCTGCTCCAGCTCCTCTATGCGCTTCTCATACTGCAGACGCATCTCGTCAAAGTGCACCATTTTGAAAAACTTGAATAATCGAAATCAACTTGTCGATAGACGCAAAGGCCCCAAATGTAAAATGAGCTATCGATAATTTTGAAAAAGTGAAGTGTCATTCGGCAATAAAAAAAGCAAAAGACGATAGGCAAGTCAGCTGCAACTACGTTCGAAAAAAAGCGTAAATTAAAACAAAACGAAGAAACTTGAGTGTTCAGCCATGCCTCGTCAGCCCAAGAGAAAGATTATCGTACCCGCAAGCATACGCCAGTATCGCGTTCTCCAGAAGATTGGCTTCGGCTCCTTTGGCGACATCCTGCTGGCCGAGCACGAGAAGAGTGGGGAGCGCGTCGCCCTCAAGCTGGAAGAGAATACTATAGTTCGGCCGCAGCTGCTGTTCGAGTACAATCTGTACAAGATGCTGATGCCTGCCGTTGGGGTGCCGCGCGTCTATAACTTCTTTCAGGAGGCCAAGTACAATGTGATGGTCATGGAGCTGCTGGGGCCGTCGCTGGAGGATTTGTTCAACTTCTGCTCGCGTCGCTTCACACTGAAGACGGTGCTGATGCTGGCGCTGCAGATGATCGAGCGCATCGAGCATGTGCATCTGAAGAGCTTTCTCCATCGCGACATTAAGCCCGATAACTTTACCGTCGGCACCGACAACAATACCGTGCATCTTATTGACTTTGGCCTGGCGAAGCGCTACTACGATGCGGAGGAGCACGCGCACATACCTTTCAAGTGGGGCAACCGAATGACGGGCACGGCTCGCTACGCCTCCATCCATGCGCTCATGGGCTTCGAGATCGGCCGTCGCGACGACATGGAGTCCCTGGGCTATATGCTGATGTACTTTCTGCGCGGCAACCTGCCCTGGCAGGGAATGACGGCGCCGGCCCATCAGAAGTACGAGATACTGGCCGAGCGGAAGCAGTCCACCAAGCTGGCGGAATTGTGCAAGGGCTTCCCCGATGAGTTCGCCGCGTATCTGATCTATTGCCGCAAGGTGCGATTCGAGAAGCAGCCCAACTATCTGGGCTTGCGTCGCAGCTTTAGTGATCTCTTCACTCGCCTCAGATATGTTCACGATGGCGACTATGACTGGTGCAAACTGAAGGGTTACGCCAATATCAAGATTCCTGCTATCGAGAGTGCCGACATCAGCAACACAGGAGAAGAGGCAGAAGAAGAAGAAGCAAAGCATAGAAGGCAGCCCAATTGTTAGAAATAAAATCCTTTCAATATATTGCAGCAATTTCTATGCACACCCTGGAGACTTGTAATAAATAAGGAATTTTCCTGTGTCCAGCAATCTCTGATTGCGAATCTATTTTGCAGCGTGTCAACTGTCCGAACTGCCAATTCGAAATACACAATTGCAAGTTTTCTAAAATGAGTCCAATTAACACAGCTCAGATTTGTGCAACGTTTGCATTTTACTCTCTCTCTATGTGTGTGTGTGTGTGTGTGTGTGGGTGGGTGCAGAGCAGAGCACTCGAAGCATCTGCCAGAAATGTCTGTCAGTGCCAACATTGCAGCTGGAGCCGTGCTGCATTCGTAGCAAATGAAAACGTTGTAAACGCCAGCATCCAATTTACGTTTGCAATTAAACTGACACCGAACAGACACTTTTGATTTAGCCTGCAGCTTTCTGACCGCCCACGTACGCCCCATCTCCCATGGCGACCATATAACATGACATAATAACAGATCTGCTTAAGCCCAAACCCAAACTCGAGCATAAAACGTCAATTGCTCTAGCTGCCGCTCCATGAAGATAGATTTATTAATATGCATAGGATTCACATAGACAGTCACATCAATACTGGCCGTCTATGATGGGACTCCTCCAGTTTCGCATGGCTGCCGCTTGCTCTGCAGGCTGGTATGGTTGTCTCCATTACAACGACCATTCGACGGCATCTGAATATGTTCGTAGAATCAGCCATTACTGGATTAACTAACAGACTTCTCCCTTTTCTGCTGGGAACAATTTTATATGAATTTTAGCAGCCAGCAGGCTTACTGGCTCCGAAACTCTATACGTAGAGCGACAAAACCATGGCCAACCAACTCAGAAATCGTGTCAAGAGCTCAAAAATTCAGCGCCAACTTCTACTCTCTACAGTTGCTTTCTGGCAGCGCTGGAGTTGCCACTACAAATGTGCTCTGAAAATTGGGTGCAAAGCGTGGGCAAAAAACACAATTGCATGCAGCGCAAGAGCGAAGCTGTATACCCTGTAATTGTGTGCTGGAGGAGGGAAGTTTGTGTGGTTAGTAAGTAAAAAGTGGGTATGAGATGATATGATAAGTATATGATTATTTTACAAATATTTGGGTAAAGGAGGTAGTTGGATAATTGATGAAATTTTATCAATAGATATGATACAATTAAATATTTATATTTTAAAAATTAATTTAGTATTTCACATACCATTCTATATAGGAAAATAAATTGAATTATATGATTTATTTGCTAGTCAGTTGTTACATCAATTAGTTTAAAGCTTAAATATTTCTATTTAGAGTATTTGTAGAATATTTCTATTTAGAGAATTTGTATACTAAATATTTCTTAATTATATTCACATTTTTATAAATTCTATATAACTTAATTGGCATTTTTATACAGGGTATTTGCTAGTCATGTCCGCTTTCTCCGACTTCTGCCACTTTTTGCTGCTGCACATAATTACATGAAAAAGAAAATTAGTGTCGAGATTTGCGCTTTTGAGCGTCTCACCAGGTGAAAACTTTTAATGAGCAATTTTCTTACAAATTTCCAAGTGTTGCCGCATTTAATTTTTTAATTAAAATTTTTCGTCAGACTCTCGACAAAGTTGACGTGCAGCCACACAGTCCCTTGACATCCCAACGACATCCCTTGTACAAGGAGCAACAACAACAAGAGCAGCACAGAAAAGAAAACCCTTCAGCTAAAAGATTTTTCAAGCTGACCAACGGGTCAGATCGTAGGCAAGAACTTAGGCCAGGTGCCCCTCAATCAGCCAACACTTTTAGCATCAATCAGGACACGGCTTGGCCCGGCTCACAGCGCTGTGCCAGGCGCTGCTCTTTCCTCCTAGTGCTTATATTTATCGGGCTGAACTCCATGTTAATGGCCAATTGACACGCCACTTGGCTTTGACGGGTGCCCCTCCGCCTCCGTTGCCTGCCGCTCAGCTGCAGCTGCAAAAGAAATGCCGCCATTAACGTATGTGTGTGTGTGTATGGGTTGGTCAGCAATAAGCTTCACTGCCCGCACCCTACTCGCCTGCCCTTCGAACGCGTAATGAGGTGCTAACTGAGCGTGCTGATTGCTGCCATTTTTGATAAGGTGTCCGCATTAATAATCCTCTTGCGTTTATTTACACCGTTTGCAGAGCTCAGAATCGTTTAACATTTGCCTAAAGGTGCGCCCCATAGACACGGCGAAGAATTCCACACTACGAGTATATTAGAGAGCTGAAAGGGCTTCGATAAAGCTATAAATAAATACTAATATAAATATTTTAAACAATTAAGACCTTGTAAATGGATTCCATTCGGTATTCAGAGTGCTTTTAGCTCATCTCCGTTTACACATTCCACCTTTTCATATTGATTCGGATTATCCATGCAATATGCAATCACAAATCAAATTCTATGACATTTTCAAGCATTCTGTGGGCGTGGCAAAAATCAAGCAATACCCTCGAACAGCCGTTGCCATTTGAATTTCTTATTTTATTTGATTTTCAGCTGTGCTTTGCATTTGATTTCAATTTTTATTTGCGCATTGGCATCAAAATATATTACAGACTTTGCAAATTGAATTGCCTGTCGTCAATAAAACATTGCATTTCCCTGCAGTCAGAGGACCACACCCCATTTCAAATGTAAGTATGTGTGAGCACGTGTGTGTGTGTGTGGTCGTCGAAGCTCAAAAGGCATTGGGAGCGGCGAGAGTTTTGCAAAAGAAATGCGCACAAATTGCACTTATAAATAAATCAAATAGAAATATCTTGTTATTATGGGTAGAGGGACACACACATTTGCTGTCATCTGCTCCTGCTGGTGTTGCTCTGTTGTCCTGCATCTCCTTGTTGGGACAGTGGTTTCCAGCGCGCTCCAAATTGAGTTACATTTAAATATTCTGCCATTTGCAACTCGAGTGCCAGAGAGTGTTGCCACCCTACCCACCAAATGTCGAAGCCATCCATTCTTCGGTTCCAGTCCAGTTCATGCTCGGCCATGCAAGTGTGCTCAGTATTTATGTAAACTGTTTTCGCTGCCAATTTTCAACTCCGGTTCGAATCCATGAGGAATGGGCATCAGAGTGCAAGAATAAAATAAATACATATGTATATTAATTAGTTAACATTTTCAATAAGATAAATACTACGTTTATAATGCAAATATACAAATGGGAATCACATTTTCCTCTTACAGATTTCTTTGAAGCTCCAGCACATATAAAACCAAATTAATCACAGCTTATAAAATGATAACCGATTTATAAGTAAACATAGCGAATAATTGTATCTAAGTAAAATAAATATTTTAGAATGGTAATAAGAGATTACATTTGTAATTTTTCGAGCGGATGGCACTATTGTTAACTATCGAGCGAGTTTTTGTCGGGTATCGATAGTTTAACATCGATAGTGCAACATCGATAAGAAAACGAGAATGGCAGAAACACAAGAGGAAGAGCAAGAGAGCAGCTTTTATGTAAGAATCGAACAAAGTTAAAATCATAGCTGTATGATGAATAAAAGAAATGATTAGTATAAAGCCTCCTATGGTACATATAAATATATAAAAATCGAATTTAAAAGTAGAATAACTGTAATAAATAAATAACTCCTTTACAAGGAGTCATCTCTAACAAAGAGTTAATTTATAAATGCGATTAATATAAACTTTATATACTAAATCGAGTGCAGTCTTTAAATCTAGTACCTGCATTAAACGCTAACTTTTCATATCTAATATAAATCGCATATGTAAGTACGATTTATAGAAATCTTTATACCAAAATCTATTCCCTCCATTCAAATCTAGCCCTTCCAGATAAATCACTCTGTATATATACAGGCAAGGAGCGAATGTTTAATCGTTTTCATTTAATTCGTATAATTTCGATTTCCTTTCGTGCATCGAATGGCCAACAGGGCGTATAATTGATTTCATTTCCGCGCCTGCCATGAAAGCTTAAGCAATAAATTCAAAACTACACAATGCAATACCCATTCCTTCTCGCCCTTCCTCTCTGCACTCTCTCTCCCACTCTCATTCCGCTTTTTCATCATCCATGCCATGGCTGAGAACTTGAAAATTGTACGATAAGATCAGAAATAAATTTGCATAAAACTGCATTTAGATTGCCCGCAAAACAAGCCACAAGACCAACCCACCAGCACCACCATTCGCAGCCAGTATTCACGTCGCTTCTCTCCCCTCACCGTGGCGCTGCCCAATTCAAGCTTCAAGTGGAACACAAATCCGAAACGCAAACGCAAAAGCGAGTCAAACTTTTCAGGGATAGGAAAATGCAAAAAGCGGTTGCAAATAACTCGCAGAAAATTGTTAGCAGTGCCCAGTGATTAATTATCTACATGAAAGCGCGCTATTTACAGCTTTACCTGATGCCCCACCTGTCCCCACCTGCTCCAATTCAGTGTCTATGTATGTGTGCGAGTGTGTGTGGGTGTTTATGGAGTGTTTAGTTTTGTGCTACTGATTTGAGCTAGGATAAACCAAGTGGAGTTACGCGAAATGCCATTGCCGCTGATTTCCATAGCGCACTTTATCTAAATTAAAATCTGAACTTTTCCAGCTCCTAAAACCGAACACAAGCTGGAACTGATTTGGTAAACATTCGTGATACCCTGCAATAAGCTAAGTGAGTGGTATAAGGCTTAGTGTTGAGTTTATTCGGAAAGTTCCTAGAAATACTTTTCTTTTAAAGAAAGATCGAACGGATTGAATAGATTGTAAACTTTTTTGTTTATTCATGCCATACATAAGCCACGGTAAGATATAATTATAATAAAAATGAATAATATTCGTGTACTATAACAAACGTTTTTTTTCTTCCTTTTTTCCAATTTATTTAAAAATAAATATAATATAAAGTTTCAACATTTTTTTCCTTTATATTATTTTTTTTTTTTTATAATTTTTCATTTTATATATTTTTTTTTATTTTTTTCACCTTGAGGATTTATTCAATTATAATTGTTCACAGCTTGTATAGATTTTCCTTTCAATTTATTTACTTGAACAGAAGGCGAGTTGCTGTAGCTAACATTCAGAATACCCTGTAACTTATTTGCGTAATTAAATTTTGTTATTTATAAACCTTGTGTATTCAGAAAATTCAAATAGAACTGTCCAGAGGTTTTTGTGTAAATTGTTTATTTTTATTTTTATTATTTGCTTTGGGGATTCATTCATTATTAAACAAAAATTGTAAATTAAAACTGTAAATGTTTTGTTACAGCTAACATACTCCATAGGTTTAGACATATAGTTGTCTGCCTTGCAACATCTCTTAAAAATAGTTTTCTTAATCATTTAACAACCATTATCAGCTCAAGCACGCTCGCCTTCTGCTTCTTGCTTGAGGTTTACTTAGCTAGATCATTGAAGGGTCTAATGTACAACGTGTTCTGGCCGTAAGCCGAAGTTTCTGCACAGCTTATGAAATGTTGACCCGAAATGACTTTTGTCTGCTCTAGCCAGATGATGTCACTGTCACAGTTGCCACCGCACACTCGCCGTCCGCTGTGGCAAGGACAGCGACGCGACGCGACGCGACGCGCCAAGCCGCGCTGCGCAGCGCCGTCACGACGTCTGCAGGTAAATTGTGTGTATTTCAATTTAGCCAGCGAATAAATTGCCAGCAATAAAGTAGGAAAAAAGTGTAATTTGTTTGGGTCGTTTGTTCTGTGTGTCATATCTGTTAGAATGTATCTGGCGTGGCAGTGAGGCGCCCCCCGTTCCCTCCCGGCCCCACTGGCACTGTCTCTGTTGCTGTTGCTGTGTCTGCGCCTGAGCGATGAGATTCTTATTTTAATTTTGATTATGTGCCTGAGCTGATGCCGCTACTCCTGCTGCTACTGCTGCCGCTCCTGCTCCTCCTTTCCCTGACGCCTGTCGGAAGTGAACGCATTCTCAGTGGATTTCTATCTGCCAGTTACATTTACAAATTGCCCAACACATTACTCCAGACCATGCCCCTTTAGCTGCCAGCTGCCAAGCACACATACACACATACACAAATTGAGCTGTACACGCACACTCCCACACACACACACATACACATTAAAGCGCATTTCTTTTGCTGCTGGGCCGCACACAAATAAATGGCCACTTAGCTCAATACAAATGCAACGTGATGCCGTTAAGTCGATGCTTTTAGCATTTGATTGACACGTGAATACCCCAAACAGGCGCAAAAACAACAACGAGCTCAAATGCTTGAAATCGCTTTGCACTTAGAAACGCATAAATACCAGAAATCTATTGGCGGCTGAGATGGCACTGATGGCAAAAATGCGAAAATGTTTTCTTCATGTTTGACAGGTTTTTATTGGATTCAATTAGCGCATAAGTTACATACGATTTGTTTTGATTTAGCATTAAATTAATCAGAGGAATGCAAGTGTGTTCAGCTTAATCGAACTTGAATATTTAAATATTAATTTATTTATTTTTATTTTTTTTTTTAGACTTTTAGTAAAACAATTTGAATTTCATTTTAATAAAAAAAAAATATTAAAACATTTTGCTCTGAAAACTTTCATATTGAAATTTAACAGAAATTAAATTAATAAAAAATATATACAAAAAAGAAAAACATGAAAATATTATAAAATGTCATTCAGCTTAAAGCGTTAAATCATGAACGCACTGCTGAAAGAGTTTCAGTCTATTTGTTTGTCATGAATGATAAATGAATAGTGTTCAAGTTAAATACTGATTAATTTAATAACTTATATACACAATTGGTGATTAAATCGATATTTTTATACTGAATTAAATTATACTTATACTGCGAGTTATACTGAATGATTGATGGACTCTTAAATGCTTTCCGATTTCATTCTGATTTTGAGTTGAGCCCAACAGCCTGTTAAAGTCTTTGTCAAAGGAATGTTCTTAGTATACTTCATACAGGCATATATTTCTATAAATCCTTAGCAGATATTCATTCTAAGAACTCAAAATTCAAAAAGCCATTCATAGTCTGAGTAGCTACTCTCAAGAGCGTACCCAAAAAATTGATAACTCACTAAACATGCATTTACTTAGTCATTTCCAGTTCATGAATACTGTGAAATATCATGAGGGGACAACATATTGCTATATATACAATATAAGCACATACTCGAAAAACATTAAATACACACGCACACACACACACACAGATACTCTACCCTAGATATAAGCACTTAAAGCAGCATGTGGGAGTATGGACGGGTCGTTTGAACGGTCATTTCCTGGATAAAAAGGTTTGGGGTTAACATCTGATGGGCCAAAATGGGAAGCAGTTAGCATAATGTCGGCAACGCTGCCAACTTTACAATGGCCAACTTGTGGGCCATTAACCGAAAAGTGAAAACAAGCGCAAGACATGCGAAACGCTTATTAAAACGATACTTCAGACGCCGAGGACGACGCGTCGTCCCCTTCGGCAGCAGAGCAGGGCAGGGCGGGGCAGCAGGATATGCGACACATCCTGGATATAAGGCAGAAGCTTAGGTAATTTAGATTGTGACTCTCGAAGCCCGAGGACCTGGAGTTGACATACAGGTTAAATAGATTAAGGATATCGCTTACCGCTAAGTGCCGGGGCACCTGACGCGGCCAACTAAGCGAAACTGAAAGTAATTGCCAAATATTGAGACAACAACAGCTCAACACTCCACGCAGCGTGGTTCAACCTCCCATTGCCAACAACAGCAGCAGCAGCAGCAGCAGCAGCAACAACAAATTGAATTATTAATGGTGTTGTCATTGGCATTGGATTCGGCCCCACTGAAAGTTGGCCGCGACTTTAACCTGCTCGTTAGGGCCACCACTCCCCGCAAATGGAAACTTGTTTGTCCAGCAATACAATTAAGTTGTCAGTCATCGCCTGCTGCCCGCCCAAACACACACACACACACACACAGAGAGAGAGAGAGAGAGAGAGAGAGAGAAAAAGGAGGCTGACTTTCGACTTTGCCCATAAGCATTTATAATGTTGGCTTTTTTGTGTGGGCGTGGCGGCGGCTGTTGAGGTTGCTTTTTGCGCCGATGATGAGCCACGAAAGTGATTTCTAGCGAGTACATAGAAATGTGAAGCCAACCAAATACATGCCAAGGTGAAATTATAAGCTTGATTTTCGCTCTTTTGGGCGGGGGCCAGATAAAATACAAAAGTCGATTACAGACAGAAACTCAAAGAGAAACACAAAAAAGGCGTTTGGTCAGATAAGGCCAGCTAGCTAAGTCAGATAAGGCCTTGGTATTAAATCTCATTTAGGATTTCGTTTAATATGAAATATGTGGAGCATTTAAAGAATTAATCTGTGACAATAGATCAAAACTCTTGCTCTCTGATTTGTTTAAACTCTAACTGGAATATTTGACCATTTGACATCACACTTATGATCAATCTTTGCTTAGACAATGGATACTAAGTCAGCTAAGTGTTTCATATAAAATAAAGCAATTTGATTTCAGTTTTCATACCTCCACTTCTTTTTCTCATACTACCAACATCTGTTCTTCTGGTTCACTTTCTATTTCTCTTCCGTTGTCAACTTGAGCTCAAAGCCCTAATTTGTATGAGTTAATTTCCAGCTGTCGTTGGCGTCATTTCATTAATTAATAAATTCAATATTTATGTTCGTCAAATGTGATAAACAAATTGCCAGCGATGCGATACGACTGCCTGGCTGCTAGCCATTTGAATGCCACGCCCAGTGGGTGGGCGGGCCAAAGGGCCATGTGTTCTGTCTGTGTCAGTGTCAGTGTCTGGGTTATGGGCCAGTGGCCATCGATTGGCATTTTTATGTGGCCCAACACTTAACTTTATTAATTTTTGCTGCACTGCGTCTAAGTTTTAATCACTTTTCTCTCTCACCCTCTCTCTTTTTCTGTCACTGTCTCTCTGTCTCTCTGTGGCTTTGCCTCTAGCAAATGACGTGACATACAAATTTTTATTTAACGGCAACATCGCGATGGCTGGCTTTAGCTTCTGTTTTCGGCCAGGTTTATGGACGGACGCACATTTGTCGCTGGGCCACATAAAATAGGAATTTAATTACGCAACAAGGGAAACCAATTAACGTATAGTTCCAGGCGTCTATTTAAAGTTAAGTCGAAACTGCATGCATAAATTGAACGACTTTATATAGCCATTGGGGTTATTTGTGTTGTCGTTTCATTAAAAATGCAAATTTTAAGCACAACTTGAAGCGCTCTACACAGGCGCGATTACGCAGTTCAAGAGGCCAGCCATTGTTGTCGTTGTTGTCGTTGTCGTTGTTGTTGTTGGTGTTGCCTAGACTGGGGTGAACTCAATGCTCTGGCGCTCTGCCTAAGGGGCCCACAAATGCTGGGGCGACAGAAGTTATCTTCAAGTGGCTGCATGTTGCCAAACAGGCGCACAAAGGCGAACGTGCCAAGTGTGTGCGGGTGTGTGAGCCAGCTGGAGGAGAGAACTCATCCTGACACCCCAAACACTTGACAAAATGCACCTTGGGCAAACAATGGACCAATGTGCGGCAGGTGAGAGATTCTGCAACACTCACACACACACCCATACACACACACACACACACACACACACATGCGAGCCTCCATTCACAGCCACATCCTTAAGGGGCAAATACATTTAGATGATGTCTAACGCTGCAATGCGTCTGTTGACTATGCATGTGTGTGTTGGTGCATGCCTGTGTGCGTGTGTGTGTGTGACTGGCATTGTTGTTGTATTACGTTGGTTATGTGCTCGCTTGCAATTGCTATTAACCTAATGTCAACGCCACAGTTGCGATTATGTTTGCACTGTTTTTCATCTTCCAGGTGGCGCTGTTAATCTGACAAAGCCTGCAAATACATGCGAAATACCCATATTCATAGCTATCCAAACCGTAAGCTCTGCATGGGCCTTAAATAGCTTTAGTCAAGGGCCTTACGTAAGGGAATATGCTGCCCGAGAGTGTTTGGAATTTGAGCCCATTAAACGATTGACCGCATCGCACAACTGTCGAAAGCCGCTCTAATGCAAATTAATTAATTTCTACGATTAGCAGAAAGTAAAGATATACATATATATTTTTGGTTTCAGTAGTTACCAAATGAAATGAAATAGAGTTAAATATAAATTAAAAATATATTTTTTATTAAATTCTTATTAAATTAAGTCTAATAAAACAAAAAATAAATAATCAAAAATAGTAAAAATAAAAATACAATGTGAAATAATTTTAATAATAAAATAAAATTAAACAAAAATAAAATAAAACTTAAAATTTTAATTATTTATTTTATAGAAAATTAAATTAAATAAAAATAAATTTAAAAAACAATAATAATAATAATTAAAATAAAATAAAACATAAAAGATTGCTTTTATGGACTTACTCTTGGCCTTTAAAATTCTTTATATAAAGGATATTTAGTAGCTCTCAGCTACGTCTTAGCTATACATTTGCTGTGCTATTAAGTTGAAATAAATTGAACTACGCCATTACTCTCTAATAATCTTGAAGGACTTCAGAGACCCTCTGAGCCGAGCCATTCAGCTAAATGCCAATATTTCGCATCTGTCAATTCGCTAGGCCTGTGACGGCATGGCACATGTCGAGCTGTAAATTATGAATTTGAGAAATAGGCGAATGCATCGCAATATTAAAATTGAACACGTACCGAACGTGAGCTCAACTGACAGCAGTCGAGAGGCGGAACAAGATTGGGGAATAGTTTTTGTGCCTTTTCAGTAAATGACTCTCGTTGCTCTAGATGAAAGCTAAGAGTTCTCTGTATATGGACAAAGCTTAGATAGCTAACTATAAGTAGATATAGACATTTTACATGACTTTCGCTCATTGCTCACTTATTCATAGAGAACATCACTGCAAAGAGCATCAGTTAGTCAACTAGTTGCTGGCTTCGTCTCCGTTTATGTGTTTTTTTTTTTTTTAGTCTGTTCTCTGACCGCATTTTATTAATAAACATACTTATTTGTGCCAGCAATTCGTGTGCAGTTGAGGTCAGAAGCAGGCCAAATGAAATATTAAAAGGCCACGAGGCAAATGCGGATTATGTGAGGCTCTGATGGTGCACTCAGTGCTCGGTGGGGCTTGGTTCGGTTCGGTTTCGGTTGGCTTAGTTTAGTTTTAGTTTTTTGGCTGGCATGCACAATAAATTGTATTTAAAATGAAAGAAGCGGCAACAGCAGCTATTGCTACATGTACTCCATATTCCAGGCACGTGCGAATTCATTCTGATCTCCTGACATGGCAGCAGGCAGTCAGCCAAGAGGCAGTCAGCCAGCAGGCAGCAGGACACGATGTTTGCCTTTTGACGTTTACAAATTACCCACAGCTGGCACAGCAAATGCCAAAGCATTGTGTGTGCGTGTGTGTGTGTGTGTGTCCTGGGTGCTATATTAAACGTACATATGTTTAAAGCCATCTAAGACAGCCAAAACACCTTCCCTCCCGCCCCCCTACGCTTGCTGCTCTACCAACCCACTTTGCCTTATGTCAAAACAAGTACAAACATGTGGCACTTACATTTGTCAGTGTATTTCTCTCTCTCTCTTTCTCTGTTTCTCTGTGTGGGCTTGTCTCCCTGTGGATGGATGACTGCATGGCCCCCAATTCGTGCCGCAGTTAGTTTGTGTGTGTTTTTTTTTTTGTTTTGGCATGCATAATTCATCTGGCTGTGGATCTCATCAAATTGAGCGACCTCGTTAGACACGTAAAACGATGTCAAAATTGTCTACAGGCAAAACATTTGTTATTTCAATTATTTAAATGTAATTTCCCAAATCGTGCCTTTTCGCTCACAATTCTAAACAATCACAGATATTCGCATGCAAATGCTCGCATGCGTGGTATGTCAGAAAAGTTATTTTTGTGAGCTGTGGTTTATTTGTGGCAACTAGATTTCGTTTATATGAAGGGTGAAGTTATTTCAGTCAAAGGTTTAATTAATTTTAATTTAATTATATTTTTTTTTGTTCTTTTTTTAACTCTAATTAGATGAATTTCCATTGCTCCACAACTGACTCTCGCACAGCTTTATTTCTTTGTTTAATACCTTCCACTGGCAACACAATTGATTCTGCAATTGCCTTGAGAGAATGCATTTGCACTGTTTTGGTCTTGAGTGTTTAATGGCCTCAACTTGCAAATGCGCCCAATTAGCGGCAGTTAAAAAACGCGGCAAATAAAATAATAACTAAATGAGATGCTTTTGTTGCTGCGTGCTTGGTGTGAAGGTACTTTGGTTGCTCTTCGGCTGGGCTTCTTTAATGTTTCGAATATTTTAATTGCAAGTCAACTCTTTTGATTTCAGCAGAAAGAAACATTCCTCAAGGACTGCTGCCAAGTGGCAATTATGTCCTCCAGCCGGTCGTTGAGTGTGCACTCCAATTGGCAAAAGGAGCGCAGCTCGCTTGCTGTTGTTGTTGTTGTTGTCGCCTGTCGGTTGCTGGTTGTCGGTTGTTGGTTGTCGGTCGTCGGTTGTTGCCAGTTGGTGTTGCATGTTGACAAGGCCCAAATGCATTTAATTTTCTTAAAGAGGCGCGTAATTAGTTTGCCCGACGAGCACTCAGCACACACACACACACACACACTCATAGAGACTGCACACATACATGACCCACACTCTCACACACTTATACAGGCTCACGCTTTGGCACTCAAATGCATACTTATACATATTATATAGCATAATTCGAGGCGCCGTTGCAGGTTTGCTTGGTGGACGGGGGAAGGGGGGCAGCGATGCGACGCGCCACGCTGCAACAGCGGCCACTAATGTGCCTCTTTGAGGTTTCGTAATTAATGTTTAATTGCTGCGAAACTTTGCTTCGGGTTAGCCTTGTGGCTCACAACACAAATATGCAGTTTTACGCCAGCCCAGCATGATTAAAAAATGCTGCCTGAATCTGCACTAATTAGGGCCAACAATGGATTTTAGATGATTATACTGCGCATCTATGACTATGTGAGAGGCAATTTAAGGCAGCCACAGATGTATTTCTATCTTAAATCAATTGATTGCTGCTGTTTGATGTCGTATAAAAAAATCAAATTTTATTAAATGAAATTTGAAGTTGAGAGCAAATTGATTGATTCATTTAAACATATATATACATTGATACATATGTATACATTATGTATGTATGTACGCTCGACTTAAATTGCATTTTAATCAATAAAAATCAAAAGATTTATATGATACGCATCGTATGCGTATACTCGTCGTATGCGTGATTTTTTGCATTATTTATTTACTTTATATATATATTATAAATATTTTCATATATATTTTTATTAATATTATTTTATATTATTTTTATATATATAGATCAAAACTTCTTTAATAACTTACAGTGGATATAAAATCTAAGCGTCACACTCCTCGTATACGTAACGTTTAGCGTCAAGCAAATTCGATGTTAATTCAATTGCCAATTATTGTGAAAATTTTCTAATCAAACTGCAAAAACAAGTTAAGTAATTTAAAGCGCTTAAATTGCAATAAAAAGTTAAATGAGTTCGTCGTATGTGTGAAATATTTCGAGTCACAGGCAAAGCGTTGGGTAATTTATTTATGGGGCACGCCTGGGGCGCGGTCATAGCGTTTATGCAAAAAGTTTAATCAACAAATTTAAATCGCTTAGAACGTAACTAATTTACCCTGCGCTGCATAGCGCAAAGTTTTGCCCATTTGCGCGTCATAATGATAAAAGTTCACGCGCCCGCGGCGTTACGGGAGGTGTTGCCAGGTGCGATGCTGACATGAAATACTCCGAGTAAAGGTTGCAAAATATATGTACAATAGTTATGAAACGCAATCGATGTACAATTGATGTGGCATAGTGAGGATTCATTTCGGAGCTGCAGCTGGAAAGAAGAAGAATTTCCATGGATTTTTTTTACTTTTGCTTTTGCTTTGCCAGGGGGAGAGAGGGAGAAAGAGAGAGCTGTACACTTGACTGGCAACAGTGAATAGGCAGTACATGAGTCAGAGTTCACATAATTAAATAGAAAGCCCAAACAGCAGCCGCACTACAGTGCGTATGCGTGATGCAATGCACTCGAAACTCGGCTCAAGTTGGGTTTAGCCGAGAGTCGACAGTCGACAGCCGTCAGTCGACAAGGACAAAAGTAGAAATACGAGAACGAATGCGCCACAGCCTTTCATATCAATTTGTTTGGCCTGCGTATTGAATTGCGGTTTATGGATAAGCACAAGAAGAGTTGAAGAGCAACCGCATCGGCAGAGGCATCGACATCGGCAACGGCAGAGGAATAAGCATCAGCATTCGACAGATACATACATAGACAGACGGTGGAAATGTGGAAATGGGGCAAATGGCAGCTGCAGTGCGTTTGAGATTGTGGAGAGCTTCGAGTGCTACTCAAAATTTGCAGAATTCATTTATGCAAATGAAGTGGCTTCTATGACGCCGCCTCTCAGCTTGCCACGCCCGCACAACTGAGGGTGCACAAAGATGAAAAAAAGTATAAAAAAGAAACTGTAAACCAAGCCAATGCCAAGGCAAGTAATGAATGAAATTTGAGCAGATTATTCAGTTCCTTTTACGCAACAATTAAACAATTTACGTACATTTTCGAGTGCTCTAACATTTTGCTAACTAATTAAGCCAGGGCTGAGAGAGCTGCAGGGCTTGCGCCAAGAAGGCGCACCCAACGAATAGTCTCTGGCCTTTGAGCGGGTCGAGTTAATTTGCACTGATGAACCTGAACACAATGCCCGCAGGGGGCGGAGGAGGCGGGGGGGTCAGAGCTGAGCACAAGAAGTGAATACAAAATGCTTTTAATTGAGGCGCTGCTGCTGCTCACTGCAACTGAACAAAATTAAGTGTGATCTTTGAGAAGACTGATTTTCATGGCTTGCAGGGATTCAAATTCGAATCAGAAAATATATGCATTGGTAAAAGATTCCTGCGTAGTTTCACTCAATGATTAACAATTTGTGAATTGGAAAAATGGATGTCAGCCCTACATATATTAATATAAAGATTACAAAAAATATTATATACACATATTTTAAAGATTTATCATATATAGCCAACCAAATTATAAGCAAATAATGTAATTCGTACTTTGAATATATCCACACTCCTTAAAGTCCCCACACAACTTATTAATTACTTTAGCTATTGAACTGTGCAAATCGTTGGCGATATGCACTTTGCTTAAGTGTGCTTAAGAGCTCGTGGATTGCCGCTTGTCAGCGGCGAATCGGAACAAATGCTAATATAAGCTCCCAGCTCCCAAATCATTTTCAAACCTGTGCAGCGCACAGATTGCGAGTGGCTGCTGCCCAACGTGGATACCACAAAGATATATATGTATACACACACACACACACACATATGTGTATTTATATGTGATATATGTATATGTATGTGTAATGCAACAAATCTACGTATAATATGCATGTGAATCTGCGCAGCTTTTACGATTCGGCCAGCGGGGATTATGTGCTCAACGGTTGTGCAACTGTCACCAGTATTGAAAAGCCTGGGGTGGGGGCGCACTGCGGGGCCGTCACACGAGCGGACAGCGACAGCGGCGATGTCAGTTGTTGATTAAATAAAAGAGAAACCGGCCAAAAAGAGAGAGAGAGAGAGAGAGAGATAGAGAAAGAGCGAGGAAGAGCTGAAAAAAAACGATGCTGAACAAAGGCAAATTCAAAATGAAAACTAAACTAGAAAAAGTTTACTTTTAACATCGATTCCCTGGGCATTTTTTAGTGCACTGCAACAAATAGTAAAAGACTAAAGAGCGAACAGTGAAAAGCGAACAGAGACAGAGACAGAGACATGGGTAGAGTGAATAGAGAGAGAGAGAGTAAGAGTTGAAGCCTGCCAGAGAGTGCAGCAAATAAATAATTCAGGCCGAAATGTCAAACAGCGTCGTCTAAGGATGATTTTTGCGGAAGTTGTTGGCAGCCTCGACTCCTCACAGCATCTACAACTTTGCAGCATGAATAAGTAAACCATTGTCTGGGCCATGCCCCATGCCCACGGCTGTGCTCCTCTATGCCACTCGGCTCCATTGTTAAAAAGTTGTTGACGTTGATGCTCGCTACGTGTAAAAAGGTGAACAACATTTGTAGACTCGCAATTGAAGTGACATTTCACACGGCACTCGCCGTTGCCCTCATCTCCCTCACGATCCTGCCAGTTATTTACCACTTCTTCCTCTTTCACTCTCTTTCTCACTCTCTCTCTTTCCTCAACCCAATGCATCACGTCATCTGTCTGCCAAACTGACTTCTGGTGACTTGTGCCGCTCAGGTCGTAATTATTTGCAGCAAGTTGAAATTTATACTCGCAAAACTTTTGCCCGAACACACACACATACACTTGTACACTGAATGAATACATCAAACGGCGATAACCATCCCTTGGACCACAACAAAGCCAAAACAAATAATTTCCATCAGGCGCAATTGCTCGGGCGTTGCCACACGGCTGCGGGATGGGGAGTGTTTGGCATTTTCTTACCCTCTTATGGAGGGTTGTTCTTGCCACTGCTCTGTTTCATTACTAGATGGCAGTTTATTAAAAAATTTGTGCCCGAAATTTAATAAAAACATCAGCCAGCGACTACGCAAGAAATCACAGCACTTGACGCACAAAAATTTCACGAACCCCAGAATAACCACCCGCTGGCCAGACGACCACCCTCAGCCATCCCCTTGCCGAAGAAAGGTCAAACTCTGTGCAACGACTGTTGTATATAAACATATATATTTCTCAGCTGCCACGGCTCGACATCCCTCAATGTGTCGCCGAACAGGGGCTTGATTCTGTTTTGCCAGCCCCATGGTATCCCCAACCCCTTTGGCTCTACCGTTTATTGCCTTTTCTCTGGTTTTTCCTCTTATTTTTCTTCGCTTTTGTTTTTGTTGGCGTGCAACTGTTGCTTCTGTTGCTTCTGTTGCTTCTATTGCTGGCCTTTGTTTTTGCTGTTGCAGCGTGTCGCATCATTAATTTTCTACAGCTATTTGCTTGCAACCCCCTCGCAGACATGCCCACGCCACCCACCGCCATCCCATTTTCTGCATGTTACTCATATCACGCCTCTGTATCTGCGCCTCTGTCTCCATAAATTTTGATAATGTGTCAATTTATGAATAGCCCCATTGGCGTCTGCTTGTCTATTTAACCGAGGGGATTGTCTGCTGTCAGCATATTGATTGTTTTTATTGATAGCCCGAAACTCGGAGTTTATGGATTGACAAGTGTCTAGACTCTGGACTATTGAGCACAACTTGATTCCTAGTTGTTTATCAGAAACGATTAACACCTCCGAATGGGCAGCCACACGGCAAGTACTTAAGAGCTCTATATATAGGCTGAGAGTATATGGATTTCACTTCAAACTCGATCTATCATTCCAATTAAATTAACTTATATTTAACGAATTTACTAATTGATTAATTGACATTCCAATTGTTATCCAATTATTGTCTTAAATTATACTTCTCTTCTACATTAATCTTTTGTCTTATGCAATTATTGCTATGTTAATTTGTACTACTCTTTTATTTACAAATTAGATTTTTCGCTGATTAACATTTTAATTAGTTTAGATAGATGCCTAGATATTCTTAGGCTTGTCTACCCTTATCCGGGCCAAATTCCTGGAGTGCCGTATTAATTTGAACACTCAGGCTCATTTAATTATTCATAGTCAATGTTTGTTCAATTAGAGCGAAAGCCGATGCCAGTGACTAATTAATGGATAGACAGCATAATCATCATCATCATCCTCATCACCATCATCATTAATTGTATGCATGGCACACATGGCATTCCTGAGTATTTGTTTCAATCAGTCTAATTAGGAAGTAATTTTCAATGGATTCGCCGAAGAAACTTACATGAGCGAGAGACGGTTTTTAGCAATTCATTAAAGTGGGTTGGCTTAGCAGATGAGCTCTTGCTCTCTGCTCCCTGCCATATCGACGAATAATTTATGCATATTTTCTTAGTATTAAATAAATGCGACGCCCCATTTAAATAAATTTCGATGTGTGAGGCAGTGCGAATGCCTCCCATGCACATGTCGTATTGTATTCATTTGTTTGTAATTAGGGATTAAGTTAGATTACAGCCATCAATATCAATTATTCGTAGGCTCCAGCACATGCCAATGTATTTGTTGCCCCACATGTGTTTATTACAATTTACGCACAAATGAAACCAAACAAAATGAAAGAAAAAATAAAAGAAAACTCAACCTGAGTATACCCTGTAATAGAGTGGAAAATATACTAAACTATATATTAGAATCAATATTAAAATATGCAAGATTATAAATAAAATATATAATATCAAATTATCGAACAGCAAAATATGTATATAAAATTATTTTTATTAACTTAATCATATTTTTATTCACTGAAACCAATTTTTTGAGAATTTATAAGATTACGAATATAAAAATGAAATTTGTTATCCGACTTGAACTTTCAAAAAAAAAAGATCAAACAAAATATTTAAACTGTAATTTAAATAGCTAAATTAAATAAATAAATAGCTAAATAGCTAAATTCTGTCTATTCCACCAAACTCTACATCATACTCCCTCTCTAATGCCCACAGGGCATAAGCACGACAAGGCTCCATCTACATTTCATTTACTAAGAAGCAAAAAAAAAAAAAAAAGCGAAAATCCTTAACAATAGTTGGGGCACAATACATTATATAAATTAATGCTGATCTAATGGAATGCATATTCATTGGGCTCCACTGAAGTACATTTTGTGCGTGTTTAGTTAATTGCAATTAAACTCGGCCTGAATGTGGGGTATATGTGCGCTCTGGCTCCACTTTGCCACCGGCTATTTATGGCGGGGAGCGGGAAAATGTTGCGCGCTGCCATTTGATAAATCCGCTTATGCTCTGACCGCATACGTATTAGAAATTGTTGCCAGATGTAGTAGTTCGGGACAGGGGCTGACAGCTGTCAGCTGATTTTTGTAATCGAATTGCAAATAAATATACAAATGGCAGTTAATGGTAATCGCTGGCTTAGCCCTGCCCAAAGATGGTGGACAGAGTAGAAGTCATGTTGAGGTTGCCTCGAGTGAAAGAGGGGAGAGTCTGAAATTTAAATTTGCTTCCCTTAGAAAAAGCAAAGCAAATGTTATATTCAAAGTCTCTTCACTTTGAGAGTATTACATGGAATAAACAGGATCAACACACATATACGCTTTGTGTATTTATGTAATATTTTTAAAGTATGCCAGGAATCAAAGATGCTGTTTACATTAATCTCAGTTCCCGTCTAAGTATAACTGATTCCTTTTACAGAACAGCTTAGGGTTACTTGCCCAAGCAATAAAGGTTTTCTTCAGTGCTCAGACCTTCGCTTGTTGTTGTTTATTCAGTCCAGCTTTATGGTATATTTGAAAGCTCCCCTTCACCTTACTCTGCGCTAAAGAGAATCGCAAATTACATGTGTCTCTCCATAATTATATTTGCCGCAAGTTCCTCGAGTCTGTTTGGAATAAATATTCTGGTTGCGTTGCATAAAGTCATTCACGAGTCTCTTTCATTTTCTTCTCTAATTTAACAAAATTAGCAAATAAAAAAGTTTCTCTTCCGCAAAATTACACAAATGTAATTCAAATGCCATCGGGACGGCCGACACGAAGGACGACGGAGCAGGAGCAGGACCCATGCGCAGCCCTCAAAGGAGGGCAAAAGTCAAGCAGCAGGCGGTCGTCATGGAGCACGGACGGCCTGAGCTCATTTTCATTTTCCGAGTGAAACTTTTTGAAAATTATATGATAATTTAAATATACAAACAAATTGTGTGGCACTTTCAATAAAACTTTTGCCATTTCTTGCGCTCTCAGCTGTTGTCCGAGCCAGTTGAGTTATTAGCGTATTAAGTGTAGAAATTTACGGACACAATTTCATATCGTTGCCTGTGTGCGGGGGACATGCCAGCTCATCTATGCCTCGCTCAAGTGTCTGTCATGCGGTCATGATTGATGGAACTGACAATTGCGGCAACATCCGCACAACAATGAGCCAGGGAAAGCGCAACGCAACGCAACGCAACGCAGCGCAGCGCAGCGCACCAAACCAAATCAATCTCCGAACAACCGAAAAACCCATTGCCAAATCTATACTCCCTCCCTTGCCCAGTCTCTCGCCCCCACACACACTCTCTCGCTCTCGCTCTCTCTCCCTCTGAAAGCATTTCCATGCCGATGTATGGAGCAATTTTGACGCTGTCAACTTCAAAAACAGAAATGGCACATTTGCATGACAGCTCAATTCGTGAAATATTCGACAATGAACCGTACGCTCTATGCATGTGTGCGCGTGTGTGTGTGTGTGGAGGGCTGTGAATGGATGTGAGCGTACATTTAGCTTTCATATAGACTTCTAACCTCAGCGCCGCGATTCGCAACTGTTTGACATTCGCATATCAGAGGTATATCATTCGATTTGAACTCGATAATGTGTGGCCCGGGCATGAGCTCCACAACTAGCTAATTATCTATTGTAGCATCTGAAAATATCTACACATGCTCAGATAAGTGAACTATATACAGTAACTGATATGTAAGTTTGATGTGCGAAAATAAATATAATTATGCAACAATAGGAACATGATTATTAGTGCATAAGTATAAATATAATAAAATTAATATGAAATTTATTAGAAATATAGCTATAAATATGAATATAAATACACACGTGATATACTTTAATAATACCGTATATATACGTTATTTCCAATATTCAAAATGTATTTCGTCAGTAGACTTCATAGCCTAATTAGACCTTGAGTCATCAGAGAGCAACAAAATTAAAATAAAATAAAATTAATTATAAGCTTCAATCGTATTGATTATGATTATAAATAAATAAAATTGTAAAAAAAATATTTAGAAATATTAAATTAATATCAATTGAAAATAATCTATTATTAATAAGAAAAAGTTCACATTTATATATTAAATGGTACAAATAAATTTACAATAAATAAAATAAAGACAGGCACACGTAATAAATCTAAAGAAAAAGCAGTTGACTTACATCGATGCGGCTCAATATTTTTCAGTGCTGACAATCCCTGATGTTCGAGTAGAGCAGTCTGACAGCACGCTGTGACTACATATATCTTAATAATATAATTTGCATGCCCCTAACTATTTAATGATGCGCTGCGCAGGTGTGCTGCGTTGAAAGCTGTTGCGGCTGTCTATGAGTCGGTCAGGCTGCGGGCATTCGTAATAAATATTTGACGTGAGGGCAAGCTTTTTTTTTATGGTTTAACTGCAGTGGAATGACACCAAGCCGCACTTAAAATGCCAATTTTCGACAGACAAAACCACAATTAATACGCCGTAGTCCGCTGACCATGGGCAGCTTGTACGCCACAGTTGCAGTTGCAGTTGGAATCGACTCCGCCGGTGGCGCTAACGGTGGCAGCTGCCAGTTGGCAGTTGGCAGCGCAATTTCAGTGCGAGCCAATGCAATCAAAAAGGATTCACATCCGCAATATCGGCGATGACCTCAAAATCAACATTGGGGCTGAACAGCCCAGCCCAGACTGTCCACTGTCCGCTGTCCGCTGTCCACTCTCCGTTCTCCACAGCTCATCGTCTGCTGCCCAGGCCGGTCAGCCAATTTATTTGTTGACCCGTGGGCAATGCAGTCAATTTTTCGACTGCCCGACCAACTGACTGACGCTACACTTCCCTCAGCTCTCTCAATCAGTTCACAGTTGCAATCTGTGCCAGCTGAATGTCTGACCCTCTGTCTGACCATCTGTCTCTCTGTCTGTCCGTCTGTCTGTCTGTCTGTCTGTTGTGCTGGGCTGTTTGTTCGGTTTTGCTGGAAATAAACCTTTGAGTCGCAATTTTTACGTTCGACTGCGGAAGACCACAAAATAATGACAGGAAATTATCTGAGAGTAAGAATATGGTAGGTCGAATGGCTGACTGCCTGCCCGTTAGCCAACCAGCCAACCGGCCAACCAGCTAGTGAGTTGGCTGACATCCAAAACAATTTCGCTCAGTTGTGATTACGAATTTTGTCCGGCAGTTCGCTGACAACTGCATCCATGCTTGGCCTGGCCATCTTTATTGGCTTTCCGTAAGCCGTTTGTAGGCTGCCTTCGTGCTCAGCTCTTGCAGTTCATTGTCACTAATTTGCTGCAATTTGACAACTTGCAGCGATTATTGGGGCTGATCTGCTGGCCCACATCTTTCCTGTTGCCAACAATTTTTAATTGAAAAATTGAACGCAACACTTGGGAGTGGCCATGGCTGGGCGGGTTGGCAAAAAACTTTATGCAACAACTTTTTACACCTGTAAGGTGTAAATGTCGGGGCTCGAGTGGGAGGTTGGGGGTTTGGCTGGCACACGAAAAATTGCCCAAGTTTTATAATTTTGTTAACAGTGCACAAAAACCGAGAAAAAAGACACAAAAAGAAAACACTTTGCGAAAAGTGCACAAAGTTTCGTATCGTGTTTTGGTTTCTCGTTAAAAGGCATTTGTGTTCCTCTTGCCTTTTTGTTAATAACCAATTTGCAAAGTGCGCTTAACTTTGCAACAAAAGGGCGACAGAGCGAGTGCAATAACTTTAATTATGCAAAAATGGTGAAATAGTTTTTTTTTTTTAATTTTGTTTATAGAGTAAAATGTCGAAGGCTGCTTAAAAGTGGAAGGAAAAGTTGAATTTTCAGGATGTGATGATATCAAATGTGTGTCATATATATGCTATGATATAATAATATATCACACGTTAAACAATATTATATGTTATATGAACTTTATATGAATGATAAAATTAATCATAATAAATTAGTTTTGAGTCTTTCAGTCTTTCAATCTATTCCACACACAATGTACATATATTATTTCAGTGATTATTCATCACTTTCAGCAGGCGCTTTTAAGAACTTTTCTTCTATTGGCTGAAATGTCCGAAGACAAATTGTATTTCATTTTCTATTATTCACGGCAGCTAAAAATAACTAAACTCTTCGGTCAAACAGGTGAAAGCCGAATAAAAACCTAGTTAAATACATTTAAATCCGGGCAACACACTCACGTGTGAGTGCGAGATGGTTCTAGTAGCTGTTGCTTCGGCGGACGTGCGACTTTTATCCTGCTGAAAGGTGTTAATTGAGTGGCTTCATTTGCTCAACGGAAATGCCCATCAATTAAGGTAATCACGCAACAAAGTCACACCGCATGCCACGCCCCCGAAAAGCGTCTCTGTCCCTGGGGCAGAGCCAGTCGACCACAGAGCTAAAGCTAGCCAGCCAGCCAGATTCAGAGCCCTGTCTGTGCTGTGGTCGTTGGCATTAACGACGGCCGTCTAAAAAACTGCGTGACTGACACGCCACGTTCACAAGTCCATGTCCAATACCAAGTCGCACTAGCCCAAAGGGATTGTGTGTGTTCGTGTGTGTGTGTGTGTGGAGTGGGTGTTGACTTTCAGCTTGGCTTTGTTAGACGAATACAAAGGCAAAAAGCGCTCCTAATTGGCCGGCTAACTGAAAGTGGCTGCGGCCTTCTCTATTCACATGTCAATCAAAGCAAGACACACACACACACACACAACCAACCCATTTGGCCATATCAAATTCAAAGAAAATTTGCCTCCCGCTGTGACAATCAATTCATTACAAATGCCAGTTGACAAATTTTTCAAATGCCAAACGCAGAGAGAGCTGACTGAGTCGAGGCAGCCCAATGAAACTGGAAAATGGCGAATATTTACATCTCATTCTCCTCTTATTCCCGAGCACACACATAGACACGCACACACACACACACACAATGCAAATATATGAGAGAGCATAAAATGAGCGGTGAAACGTGCTGCAACATCAAATGATGAGATTATCGTAAACTTGCCGAGACCATAAAGCAGCAGCAGCAGCAACAACAACAACAACAGCAACAGCATTCGTCTCTGAGCAACGGCTAGAACGGCCTGGCCTGAGCTGGCCGTAAAAAACGCTTAATAGTCCATTAAAGGGATTAAACACAGGCGAGCCAGGCCAAATAGCTGAACAAATTCCTCGACATGGCCCATGTCAATCGTTAGTCTCGCTTTTGCTCCGGCCGAGATAGACTCGCCTGCTAAAAATCATACAGCCAGACGATTCCCACACGGCCACCGCTGCGTATGAGCGATATTGAAAAGTGTGCACAATCGAATCGAGAGAATTCTTTATTGCCAGGCGAGTCTGAGCTGCCTGGCTGCCTGGATGGATGGCTGGCTGGTTGGTTGGTTGGTCGATGGCTTAATATAGGCAAATTAAACTAAGCTTGGCAAATTGCGTTTCAGTCACGTTCCAAGCAATACACAAAACAGCTCCATTTTCAATTCGTTTCGGAGCAAAAGCAAACCAAAGCCCGAATACGAATCTAAACACATGCAATTCCTAGAAATACCGCAAAGATCTGTCTGGCCGAAAGTGGAAGAGTGAATGCTCTCATTTTGTGAACTAAAAATAAGCCAAGGTGAGCTTCAGGCAATCAAACTAACAAAATTAATAAACAACTTAGAGAGAACTAGTTAAAAATTTAACAAAATTAGTAAATGATAGAGCTACTCATAGAAAACACTAAATTATGTAATTTATAAAATTTTAATAATAATTTAAGTAATTTCAAAAAACCTTTTAGAATATTTTTGGCAATATTGCAGAACAGTTCAAAATTATTTAAGCACGTGGAAGAGTAAATAAAATAAGGCTAAATTTAAATAAGATAACTGACTAAAGTGAAGCACCTAATAAAAGAAAAGCCCAATGAAAAAATTAAATAAATAAAAGCATTTTATATTCAATAATAATTTCCAGTAAAATTGTTAAAATTTTCTATTATTTCATCAAGAATATTCAGCCAAAATCAACTCGCTAAAACAGAATAAAATATGCCCAAAATGTCTTCCTTCGCAAGGGATTCCATATAGCCTGCTGTAGGGTACTTGAGCTCAGAGCACTCTGAAAATAATGCTATAAAAATAGCATAAAAATAAAAATGTACACACACAAAAAAAAAAGTCACACACACACACATTCGCACAGCATTTGCAATAACATAACAGGCAAATCATAGCAAGAAAAAAAAATGGAAACAAGAGAAAGCAGCAAGAAATCATAAATGTAATTGAGAAATTTTATGCGTCAACGGGGGGGCCGGCTGTTGGAATAGAAATGCCTGCCATGCCCACTGTGCCCGCCCGCTCTGCAATGTTGCGCAAATAAAAGTTGAAATTGTCGCAAATTCTAAGAATAAAACAAGAAAATTTTCCACAAAGACGCGCAAACTGGAAAAACGCGCTTCACCCGCGCAAATGTCTACGAATTCCACCCCCATCCCCTCCCCGTCCGCTGCCATGTTTGCCCCTTTCCAAAAGTTTGAACGATACGCGTATGACGTTGACGCTTTCGCCATTTAAACTTCCTGCGACAGCTGTGAGCTCAGTTAGACGCACACACACACACACACAGGCACACACTCACACACACTCGCACAATGGGCGCCTGTTCGGTTTATTGCCAGCAATCAATTAAAACGGCAAGTCATTTGTGACAAAAACATTCGCAGACATTTGACTTTACGGACGGCATTTGGCATATGTATACGCCGTACAAAATCGATATATGCACATGTGTGTGTGTGTATGCAGACATATGCTATATGTGTACATACGCATATAATATGTCCATATCATGCAACAAAAGCAAATACCAAGGGGAAAAGTTTCAAGAAATTCGTTTAATACAATTACCACGCCAAGTGCGAGTCGCAGACAAATGAATTATTTAAAAACTTGGCTTAGGGCAAAGTAAAGCGAAGCATTTTAGATAAATTAACAAAATTACAATGGATTTTGTTGTAATTCAAGATTATATTTTGGGCTTGGCTCAAGGGGGAAAATGATTTGCAATTGTAATAATAAATATCAGATTAATTAAGCTTTAAATTATTAAAAGTACAATAAATTGAAGAATTTTTAGAAACTAAAAAATAAATAAATTGCTTTAAATGAATTTAAAAAGGAAATAAAACTAAATAATACTTAATTGTTTAAATTATAATATATGAATTAATAAATTAATTAAAACACATACATACACATGTGAATATGAATATGAACATAAAATATTTATTAATATTAAATTAATTTATTTTATATATCAATTTCTTAAATCAAAAAACATTTTATTTTTATTTAGCTAATTTATAGCTTAAATAATAAGAAAAATATTCATTTTAACATACATATTTTATAAATATAAATTGTGTTAAAATTTGTAAATATATATTGAGTATTAAATAAAAAATTTTAATATAAATATGGATGTTTATGTATTAATAAATAATATTTATAAAAAATATTTTCAATAACACAATAATCAACAATAACAATAACACAAATCTAAAGATCTCCAAGCTAAATAATAAAATGTCTAAGGAAACCAGGATTTCACATTGATTTTGTACTGCCATTAAAGAATAAAGAATAATTGATAATGTCCTCTAAATAATCAATCAAAAGAGTTCCCTGTCAAAGTGAAACTCATCGAAATATTGCGAAATAAACTGCAGCAGCATCGACTGCACATCCCATTAACGAAAATGTTTGCTCAATAAATTGAACCTACACAGACTTTAGTAATTTCTAAATCCAAAATAAACACATTGCAAATGCAGGGGAGGGGAGTGACAGCCTGACTGGCTGACTGAATGGCTGGGTGACTGGCTGGGTGACTGACCAGTCCAGAGCCTGGCGTGGCCAATGCCAATGCTAAAGCCAAAGCCAAAGCCAAATCAAATGTGCAGCTGCTAATATTAAATGTACACAAACGGAAGAGTTAATCCTTATCGACAATTTGACATCAGCAATTTTCGATGCTTTTGCTTTCAAATAACGGAAACCATTAAGTTGTCACATGCACATGCAGTTGCCCAGCACAAAAAAGAAGAAGAAAATAAAAATGGCATTCGGATTGTTTACCGAGCGCTTATCGAATTGCAGATACCCTAGATATTCTAAAAAAAAAAAATTAGTATATAATCTTCTTAAATTAAAAACATTGATTTAATATCTAAAACTACTCATTTTATTAAAAAAATCAAGAAAGATGCTTGTTAAAAATTGATAAAAATTATACTAAATTAATATTTACAGATCTTCAAGTTTTCTTTTTCGTTCTCCAATATTTTATTCAAATCGAAGTTTTCATTAAAGAGATTCAGTTATTTTAACTTTCAAAAGTGCCAAACCTACTTAGATGAATCTTAGTGGATATTCTCGCTGATCTCTATAAAAACTGTCATATATATAAATAAATATGTATGTATACTTGCCTTCATTATAACAGGGCATAAAACAGCACTTCCCATATATCAGCTGTGAGGAGATAGAAACTGAAGACGACTCTACGAACTGCGGCGGCAGAGCTCTGTCCATTCTATATGTACTTGTGTGTGTGTGTGTGTGTTTGTGTGGAGCTAGCGAATGCCACAAGTGGTCATTCAGACAAATGGCCAAATGGCGGCGCTCATGAATAATTCAGATTTTAAATTGCATTTATGCAAATGCCATGCGGATGCTTGCAGATTTTCGCCACTGGCTGTCGCGAAACGGAGGCGTCACTAGCACCATGCACCATGCACCATGCTCCATTCACCCGATGCCCGATGCCTGATGCCCGGCCAGCAGCGGCTCCTGGTGACGCATTTGCAACTAAATGCCCCAAAAGCTGCGAGTTTTTCGCTAATGCACAATTTGTATGCGTCAACACTTTCGTCAGAGCCGCCGAGCAGACAAAGGGGGGGCAGAGAGGTAGAGATGCACGGGATGCATTAATTTTTATCAACCCAAATATCAAAATGGCGTTGATAGTGCCAGGAGCCAAGAGCCAGGAGCACCTGCTAGAGCTACGATTTTAAAGCCACCTTAAAACCTTCAGCTGCTGCTGCTGCTGCTGCTCGGCTCGAAATGGAGGCCAAGTGAATCAGTGACCCGGCAGGAAATAAAATGGTCGTCAGTTCGAGGGCCACCTGTTTTGTGCTCAACTCTTTTGCGATTTGTGTATGTGTGTTTGTGTGTGTGTGTGTGTGCAGAGTGCCAACTGCAGATGTTTTCCCCAGCCTCTGCACTTGGAGTCTCGGTCCAGAAACTTGCAGATTTATTGCGCAGAAACTTTTATTGCCTTATAGAATATGTACGAGCATTGCCCAAGATAAAGATGCAATCTGGAACTTGTTCCACAGAGGAGACGAAAAAAGAAGGAAAACCATTTGGCCAGCTGTTTCGAATAGTGCGGGCAATTGTACTACACCGAATGCCATTTGCTTATCCAGACGGAACACGAGTAACTGCTATTTGCTATCTGCTATCTGCCATCTGTAACTGCCAAAGGCTTTTAATTGTTCCAAGTCTGTTCCTCTAATTAGCAGTTAGTTTGCCATTAGCAGCTCCAAAAGGCTACTCAAGACTCAACACAGATGTTCAGCAAGGGTTCACAACACTCATTAAGAGAGATTCGTTCGTTGAGAGAGATTTGAATTTGAAGTTTAATTTGAGAGAGCTTGGCAAAGATGGACAGTTTTAAATAAAATTCTTTAGTTTCCTGGAATATATTTATGTTTAGATTATTTTATACGTACTTTACATTTACTACAAAGATTTATTGATTCATTAAATTGCTTAAAAATATTACAATAAAAATATATAAATTTGCATGAAGTTCTTTTAGTTTGCATACAAATATTTTTAGCTAATCCCAGCTCTTTATTAAAATAAAAATATGTATGTATGTTCTTTTATTTAAAAAAAATATTTTATTTTGAAAAAATATATATATTTCTCATATTCATGTTACACTTTTTGCCCAATGCATCAATATTTCGCGCTAAAAATTATTATTCAAATACGTAATTGAAAGTACATATTTGATTACAAACACAAATCATATTGCTTCTCTCATTTAATACTAGTGCCACTTTTAAATATTTGCGATGAGTAAAGAGAAGCAATTAAGAGTGAGCAAGGCGGGTGTGTTGGAGAATGAAAATATAAGCCTTTCCATATTTCTTATACAAATATTACGTCTCTGTGTAAAAGGTTTAAAATATTGCAAAGGCAGCAAACTTACGATATATTACAAGGAGCAGTCGATATAATATTATCGATAGTATCGAAACTAGATGATTTATAAATATAAGCAGTCGATAAGCGATATATAAAATAGTCGATATAAAACAAGCTCGATATTTTGTACACCAAATAAATAGTTATCCATCTCAACTAATTTAGTGCCGTTGATTTTGCTGTTATTGAAGATGGCAGGTCGCTACACAATAGATGCAGCTACTCAAACACCACGTCGATTGTACGAGGCAGAAAATAATCTCTTAAAACAATATACAAAGGAACTGGAAAAGCTGGAGCAGGCACTGAGACGTCAAAGCGCACCAAACAGCGACAAGAATAAGCCAAATGAAAATGAAGAAATACCAAGAAAACCTTCTACTCCAAATAAGAAAGGCAATCAGATTATTCAAATCGGACCAAATGGCACGAAGTTGACCGAAAAGAGGTACGGAAAGGTGAACTTCAGTTCATATCGATCGGCCACACGTGACTTGAGCTACAAGATCTTCGGCGAAAAGGTGCTGGCCACGCACACGCTCTCTGGCAGCAGGGGACCCAGAGCTGTTAGCCAGAATAAACCGACCAAGGAGCAGCTGAAGCCCGCATCGGTGGAGGACATCGTACATCATGTGCAGAGTCGTTTCGCTGTAGAGCAGAGTCAGGTCTTGCAGGTTATACGTAGAGCCTGTCGCAATTCGGCCTTGGCGCAGGAGAGGAAGAAGAAGGAAGCTCAATGCCCCAAAAGTCTTCAATTAAAAGTAATATTTAGCTCGAAATAAAACATTGAATAATAGAGTGTCAAGTTTTTCTGTAAGCTGTCTGGCTGCCTGTCTGTCTCTCGTCATCGCTCTCTTTCAGTAAAATCAATCAAATGGATCTAATGGACCCTTCGACAATAACTGTGTGGCCTCAACTTAATGATGCTAATCGGATTTGAGAATACGAAGAAAGATATCGAGAGCGACGAAGTGCGTATCACTTGCCATAACAACGAGTTGGGCTCCTTCACAATGCCTCGCAAAGAAAAGGCAGAGCCGACAAAAGTGGGCGTTGCTATTGTCCGCCCACACACACACACACATACTCTCTGAGTCGAAGGGTCGAGAGCTCGATTCTTGTTAGTGTAAACAAGCGTCAACCGCATGGAAATGGGCGCCGTTTTGTTGGCCGTCATTCGATGCGAATAAATTCGAATGCGATGCGACTCGATTTGATATTCATTTATGCGCCTCGAAGATAAGCACTAAATAAATAAATCCCCACTACCCAGGACTGCGGGCGCTGGGGAAAATGTAAATAAATGAGTGGAAAAATATGGTAAAAATTGAAGACAGACGCCGCAGGCTGAATCATCGATGGCATGAAAATGATTTGCTCTCAATTTACATTATCCGAATCCCTCTGTCTCGCTTTACAGATATCTGTCTCTGTTGCTCCCCCGTTAAATTAAAAATGTCAATCGAATTGCAAAAGGAAACGGCACCTAAATGCTTTAGTTGCTTTTTGTTTAGCTGTTATTTCTCATCATCATCATCATCATCATCATCATCAACAACATTATCGTGATTGCTGCCGTTGTTTGTGTTTATGCACATATGTTGTTGCGAAATCAAAAACATCATGAAATTGTTTAGCCAACATAATTTCCATGTTGCTGCGCTGCTGTTGCTTTTGCTGCCTGTTGTTTTTTGTCCTGGATATTTCCGTGCGTTTACAGAAAGGATATGAACAACATCCGGCGTTTGGGCCCATAATTTCTAACAACATTTTACTACTCATTGCATTTGACCATGGCCGACCAGCCAGGCAGTCAACCGATTTGGTTATTACAAACTCATATCTTGTGCTGTTCTAACCGAGCTGACCGCAGGGGCAGGCTGGGAGCGGGTAGCCATGAGGCAGGAGGCGAATGAGGGGTGGCAGGGAATTTGACCAATTTTGGGCGCTGCTAAAAATGCTCAAAATTTGCATTTTATATTAACGGAAACAGTTGTTGCCTTTGAGCGCACACACACACACGATGGTCTGTCTCGCACTAGCAGCTACCCGCGTCCCGCCCCCGCCCCGCGTCGGTCTTCACTATGGCTTATTGCTACAGCCGGGTGCACATTTCCCAAACAAATTTGACGCGTTTATGCATGTAAATTAAACAAATTTGATTTTAAATATCTTTTGGCAAAAGGCAACCAACCAACAGACCAGCAGACCGAGTCGAACTGAACCGAACCCATCCACTGCTGGCCTAGACCTTCGCCTACCCCACCCACACACTAGCGTTGCCGTAGCCAGCCATATGCCAAGGGCAGCGTCATAAATATAAATCCAGCAATTTCTGTCCGGCCAAAGGAAATGCGGACCAGCTGAGACGCATTTACTCAGCGGTTTTTCAATTTTGCTCTGCTGCGAGTATATTAATGTGGATATGCACAGGAAACCACTTAAGAGCTGCCTTATGGCATGCGCAATTGAACTGTGTGAAATAAGAATATGACAGATAGTGAACAACTTGAACAACTTGAGATGTAGAGAATGGGCAAATACTTTATGCGAGATCCAAAGTATGGAGGATAACTAAAAGACTAGAGAGAGCGTGAGCTATTCCAGAAGAGAAGAAAAGAAGTATACAGTTATAGCAATTTTACTAACTATGTTCTTCCAGTTCTCAAAAGTATTTAAGCAACACGTGCGTCCTATACACTATAGCTGCTGCGCCTTGCTTACGCCCGACTCGCATTTATATTTCACGCTTTATCTTAAATACTCTCCAGAGCTGTAACTATTTTTAGTCCATTCAAAGTTTGGCGCAGAGATTTCCTTTAAAAATTCCAAATAGTCCGTGCGGAGGGGGGGATCGGGAGTGGCTTAAGTTAAGCAGCTCTCGAACTTTTCTGTTTGCTGCTAATAAATACTCTTCGCTCACCTTATTTACCTTGCCAGAAATAGAAATAGAAATAGAAACCGAAATCGAAATCCTGTGACGAAAGCCGGCACGTGTTGTCGCACTCACTAAACGGATTATGAGTCCGAAACCGATGCCGTGCCGTTGCCCAGCCTTTGCTAGTCCCCGTCCGGACGCACGAAAATCGAAGAACATTTTAACAATAAAGTCAAACATACGGGGAACATTGTTGGCTGCACTTAAAAGTCCATTAATGGCCAGCACTAAGTGAACATTTTCTGAGTGTGTATGTGTGCATGTGTGTGTGTGTGAGTGTGTGAGTGTGTGTTTAAAGCACATTCAGCTTCAATGTTTGCTCTGATCTGATACTGGGACAAGACTTGGATTAGCAGGTGCGAGCTAACTAAATGTATGACACGACTATGAAATGACCTGTAGACTAGGCACATTAAGTCTGATTTATTTATGTGAGTGTGTGTGTGTGTGTGTGTGTGTGGGTAACTCCCTAAATCAGTGCGTGCAACTCACTCACGTAAGCGACACACGTACGTGAGAGCTTTGCGAGCTTAAAGCTTAACATATGCACAGAGCCAAGCGTGCGTAGCGTAGCCTGCACTAATACACGCGCAGAAACTAGTTGTTGACTTTACAGGGTATAGCTGGAATTGGTTTACGAAATTAATTTCAGCTGGCAATTGACTGCATATTTGGCGCCTTTTCGAGTTGCCCATTGGAGAAGTTGCGCCCAGGAAAAAACTATAATTTTGCTGGAGCTGTTGTTGAGTTTCTCGCTTTTACGCTAGGGACTTTTGCATGGCGCGCGCAAAAAAAAAAAAAAAAAAAAAAAACAACTGACAATTGCAGCGAATTTCAATGGCCGAAAAGAGCTATCGGGTTGCTGCTGCTGTTGTACTAGTTGTTGCTGTTGCTGTTGTTATAGTAGCCATTTCAGTTGTTCTAGTTGTTGTTGTTGTTGCTGTTGTTATTGCTGCTGCTGCTGCTGTTACTTGTTCGATTTTGCGCCGCTGGCTTTGAATTTACAGTTTGGCTGGGAATAAAACGCACGAATGCGCCGCCGCGAATACAAAAATGACAATGGCAGGCAACAAATTTTGGAATTCCCAACAGCACTTCAACTTCCGGCTCTACCACTTTTTTTCTCTTTTTTTTTTGGCCTGCTCTGTTGACAAAAGTTGCGTCGCATCCATTGAAAATGTGACTCCATTTGAGATTTGCCAGTCAACAAAAAAATATGTAGAGAGAGAGAGAGAGAGAGAGAGAGAGAAAAAAGGGAGAACGAGGGCAAAACAATGATAAATACCTGAAATATTTTTGCATTGTGTTTGAGTGTGTGTGTGTGTGTGTGTATTTGAGTAATGGGCAGCACTTTTAAAGTGCAACAAACTGAAATTGGTGCCTGCATTTGGCCTGGTTAAATCTCCAGTTGCCATCGAAATGCTAAACTGACAATCTGTCAATCTGATGAGCACGTGCAATGACTCTCAGAGCACTTGTCCTTCGCCTGACAATTCGCCAATGCATTTGCATTTTCGTCTCAGCTCTCAATCAACTCTCTGTCTCTATGTGTGTGTGTGTGTGACGTAAAGTGCTCGCCAAAAGTAGTTGGCCAGTGCACTGAATTGGGGAATGGAACACAAACTCCTCCTTGGCCATCAATCAAATTCTCGATAAGGACCAAATTCAATTTTGACAAATCACAAATAGGCTTTTGTTAACTCAAATTAATGACAATCCAGTTGCCATCTGTATTGTACTTAATTACGCACACACACACAGAACACTCACTCACTTCATGCATTTGAAATTGAAGTGCTCACATATGTATTTATACTTGATCATTTAATTACTTTGACATGTCCTTTGGTCAGTTGTTTTTGATGGATTACTTGAGCTGCATTTCATTTGTGCGCCTTAAGTGCATCAAAGGTGGAAAAGAGCATGAAGCGTTGCTCATCATATATGTTCTGGAGTGTATAGACATATACATATGTATGTATATACAATCCAGTTTTATTTTGCAGCGACTTTGTGGTTAAAGTAGAGATACGTGAGAGTATGTTAAAATTTAAATACCAAATAGAAATCCTGCAAACTTTTATAGAGAATAAAATAAAATATTTATTTATAATAGTTCTTAAATTATATGTTAATGCTATAATTTGAAGTCGACTTTTGATATCTAGATCTGTACCTTATTTCGATGTTATTCCCATGTGAAGATATATGCTATAATAAGCATATTTATAGACTTATTTTAGAATAATTACATCAATAAAATGTTTGTCTTATATAATTTATTATTTATAATTATAATATTTTGTATATTTTTTAGCAAAAAGAAATGTACCTCATTTTTACTTACAAGTCTGATGTATTAAGTCTTTTTAAGAGAGCTACAAAATATTTTTTATATATAAACTATTCTTTGGAATTTGACAGAGCATTAAAGAGAGCAATGTTCTATTGAGTGAAAAATGTTCTGCATGTGCTCCTATTTCTTTCCTGCTCTCATTCGCTCTCATTCCCACTATGACTTCGACGCTCTCTCACACATTCCTACCAACATAGCCATCCCCCACCCTCTATCTGCAGCTCAAATTCATCAAGAAAACTAAGAGAAAAGAGAGGTGAGAGAGAAAGAGAGAAACTGTTCAACCTAATTAGACTTTAACATATTTACTTACAATTTGTAGAGTTAACTTTTTCCGTATGCCGTCTCGGAGCCAGCTAACTTTGTGTGTCTGACTTTTTGTAGGTGTTGAATTTACGTCGCTTTCTTTGTTTTACGATAACAAATTGCACGCGAGCACGCAAATGCCTTCCACAGCGGGACCTCGTGGTCGGCGGCAAGGATATGATATGATATGTACATAAATATGTTCTTTGAGTGCTGATATTAATTCTTCATAGACACGAAACTCGCTTTCGCCTCGTGCCTTGGCGTCGTCGAGTGCTTAATGAAATAATTAGTGGACTCGGCTCATTGAAGCCATTTGTTTAACTCTCGCTAAGACTCGATTCAATATGACAATTCCTATTTGCAAAATAATAATTTTTTAATGCTCTATGGGCTTTGTTTCATTTATTATTATTTTTATAATTTTTTCCTCATATTATTCATACATGTATGTATTTGTGTATGTATATGTGTGTACATATATTTTTTTGTTTGCAGTTCAACGCCCACAATTAGTTCCACTTAAATAAATCAAAAGAAATTTTTGTAAACATTTGCCCACACAGTGGCTGGCACACATACACGTACACTCACTCACACACACACACACAGTTGTATTTGATATGAAATTGCTGTTGTTGTTTTTTGCAAAAAACCACAATTGTTTTTGCTTTATTCGAGTGTACGTTTTTAATGAATAATGCATTCATATTTACCGAGATGTACAAATTGCATGCGGCCGAGTATTAAAAATTAAAGTAGCTTCAAGTTAAACGCAGTGGGAAAAACATCAGTTGAACAAGCTCTGCAAATTGTTATGTTTAAAGTGACAGAAAATGAAGCTTGAAATGTTTTAGATTATAAATAACATTTCATGCATACATATAAAGTTTTGTGTTACATAATACAATATATGAATGTATGTTGAAAGGTGATTTTAATTGACAATAAATGTAAGCATGCATAAGCTCACTTTGGGTAACTGTGAGGCAGCAATATGATATGATAGAAGCATGAACCATTTTCTAGTATTGTCAAAGAGAACAATGTTTGAGAGTGTGAGAGTGGATCGAATGTATATGACTAGACTATTGTGTAAAATTAATTTAGTATTCCGATTGGGTATGCACCAACCTATCAGTTGGAAGTATAGATTAATTTCAATTTAAACTAAACACAGATGTATACATACATATATGAAATACTTATATCTACTTCAATTTAGACTCAACATTGAAAATTTCAATTTATCTATTACAATTTATCAACATCCTCAAATTTCGATCCCCTAAATTACTTATAAAGCTTTATAACAGCCTCTCCTTATTTATTATAATATTAAGTAAACACCATAACATCTATTTTTATCACATATATTCCACAGGCTTTTCCGCAATATATACATATATATATATATATATATATTAATACATATATATGTATTTATTTGTGCCATTTTCTAGCTGTTTGTTAATCATGGTTGTTTTTTTTTCTCATTTACTGGCTTTGCTTTCGTTTTAATCATATCCTTGGAGATGAAGATGCGAGCGCTTCACACGCGTTGGCGCCATCAGCTTTTGTCTTTATGAGCACCCAAAATCCAATTAACACATGCTGCCATATTTCCGGGCTAATCCTTCCCAGAGGCGGCTGCGCAAATTACAATTTAAAAAATAATTACGAAAATGTCTGCAATGAAAATTCGCTCGCAGGCATCGCAGACGCTGCTCCCATTTCGCTGCAATTTCTGAAAAGGCGCTAAATGTTAATGAACATTATAAAAACAATTGCAAGTAATTATAATTTGAATGATAATAGCGAAACTTCTTAATCCCCGCAACGGTAATTTTTATGCCACACTTCTCGCTCCCTCTCTCTCTCTCTCTCTCGCTCTCTTTCTATCTCTCTCTTTCTGATTCACCCACATCTTTTGGTCTCCTTCACGCTTACAGCGGAGACAATTCACAAAGGCTTTGGCGACGTTTCGCACAAAACGTGAAAATGCATAATAAAGGGGGCGTGCCACTGGAACTGGCACATCAAATGACAAAGCGAGAGTGGGAGAGAGAGTGAAACAGAGAGAGAGAGAGAGAGAGGGAGACCGTAGAGAAATGAGTTCCTTGTAATTAAATTCTTTTTAATGAAACCTCAAAACAAACACAAAAGCTTTCTGCAAAAGAAAATCTGGAAAAATAAGTCGCAACAATAACGCGAAAAAAACCAATAGCATAAATGAATGGAAATGTGTTTGAGGCGCAGCTGACAAAGGCCGCAATAATAAACAAAAGAGTTGAAATGCAGATTAAAACAAAAACTTAACAGTTGGATTTGCGTATATTAAACAGAGAATCAGGAAAGTGTGAAAATTCGCCCCATTATTTGCTATTATAATTAATGAAAATGGAGGCTTTAGTTTCGAATGGCCAAACAATAAACATATGGAATACATACATATATTTATTAATAAAAAATACTTGTTATAATATATACATTTATTAAAATAAAATACATATTAAAAAATATATATGTATATCCATAAGTTTAATAACTAGTTTGTGTAAATATTTTGAAAAGTATTAATATTAAACATATTAAAATATATAAAGTAAAGTTTCGCCATATATTTTAAATATATACTTTAAAAATATAAATTATATATGAATATTTAATTCAAGCTTCAAAAAACATGTTTTTTTTTTTTAACAAAAATATTATTTTAAACAAATATTTTATTTTATTTTATTTTAAATTAAATTTTATTATTATTTTTTTTTATATTTTCTTTTTATTTTATTTTTTGAAAAACAAAAATGTTTTATTTATATTATTATAAAAAAATTTTTTGTATTTTTATTTATTTTATATACAAATATTTTATAAGGAAATTTTTTTTTATATAAATATATATATTTTTTTATATATATATATATATTTTTTTTTTTAATTTAATTAAACATATATTTTACTATCAATAAATATATCTAATTATTTATTTAAAGTGGAAATAAGTATGTATGATCAAAACATTTTTTCAAGTAGTCCATTAATTATAATTAAATCGATATATTTTCAAGAACCAACCAAGTATCAAAGAAAATTTTAACTTTTTACAAAGTTACCTTTCAGCTTAACTTAACTCTTCGTGAAATCACTTTCGGCCAATCTCATTGACAGCTCTGTCAGGCTCTCAGAGGCCAGCCTTGGCCTTTCGTCGCGCCTCTGATCACTGAGCATTGTCTGGGCCCTCATAAACAACCAAATATTCAGCAGCATCAAGAAAATTAATTCTAATTTGTAGTTAGCCGAAAAGGAAACTAGCCACAACCGATGGCAGAACGAGAGGGGGAAGGGGGGCAGTTGGTGTACTACAGCCATGGCGTGCTGAGTCCTTTGCACACTTTGCAGCTAATTATTCAGATGAAAGAGGTCGAAGGGGAGCGGAGTGGCGAGCAGGCATGTAGCTCAGCGAAAAATCAAACAACGATATTGCTACTTGCAATTTCTCGTCACGTTCAAAACTTAATTAGTACATCAGGACATCATCAGAGATGCTGCTTCAGTTGCTTCCGCTCCTGCTCCAGCTCCAGCTCTAGCTCCAGTTGCTGACGCCTTTGCGGGCAACGCTGATGCGCCAAACAGTCAAGACAGCGACTGGGCACGAGTCTCGGTGGCTTGGCCAGTGCAGAGGCGTTTAACAGCCAGACGGCGGGTGGTGCGGGTGTGGCGGGGCAGGTCGAGCCTGTCATAAGGACGTCATGTTTCTTAATTAGTTCTTTGTTATCATAACTTTTTGGCGAAACGCTGCGTCCACCACAGCCCAGCAGCAGCTGCGCAGCTCTGGACTTTATCGAATTTGCTCGTGCTTGGCGCTTCATTAGCGTCATGTACTATGACAGCCTAGTCGAATTTTAGATTCCAGCCATGCCCGCATCCGCTGGGAGACGCACACACGCACTGTGGTATCATCGACATCAACGGATTTGTAGAGGCAACTGGTGGAATACTACAATACGCTCTGGCAGAGCTACGAGGTAAATAAACACACAGAGGGACTGCCAGAGAGTGGGAGAGGGAGGGAGAAGGGGAGAGAGCATGAGATTTTGGCATGCCGCACACGTAGAAGATTTCCGCACGAATTCGCAAAGCAACTCTTGATCCCTTTGACTCGTGGACATGTTTTCTCTGGCATTCTCTTTGATGTTTACAAATTACACCAAAAGTTGGCAAACAAATTTTCTTATTCACTTTTACCGACTGCACACACAATAAAATGGCCAAGCCAAAGCCCCCATACCCTAATCCCCACGCCCCCAACCCTACGCTGCGAGATGCTTGTAAATGTGCCAAGTGGAATTGCGACCAGGAGACAAAAATGTTGTGTGTGTGTGTGTAAAATACATTTGGAATGCATTCTTGAGCCATGGCCAAAATAATCGAAAAGTTTCCATTCGGCCTTTAGATCGATTTAACAAACGATGAAAAACTGTGGCGGTTACAGTGAAGAACGAATAGTAAATACCCTATGTCTGCTTAGCATATTGAGAGAAATTTTCGTTCATAGAAATTTCTGGAGGTAAGAAAAGAACATAAAAAAACTCTGCCAAAGCTGCGATTCAATTTGGTTTCCGGGTTGCAATAGATATACAGAGAGACTATAAAAATGTCAGGAAATTATAATTATATATATATAATATATATAGTTCTTTACAGGGTATATTCATACTTTATTAATTAAATCTATGCATTTTAATTTATTTTATTTCCGTATATTTTTAGTGTATTTTCACTTTTTTCTGCTAAAGTATATCAGAATTTATATATTATTAAAACAAAACAAAAACTGATATGAATGCAACGATATACTCCTATATGACAGTAGAAAATCGTGTTATAAATATGCTACAGCTGAGTTCCTTAAGTCAGTTGGAGGATTTTTATACTCTTATACTCTTCCTATGGTTATGTTAACAGAGTATATCCATACACATTGTATTTAAATTTATATATTTTTGAGTTGTTCTCGAAGTATTAAAATAACATTGCACTGCCTTGTAAACCCGGCAACATTAAAAAAAAAAAAAAACCTAAAAACAACTTATTCTTTTTAGTTTCTCCAATTATATTTTTACGCTGTAAAAACTTTGTGCTTTTCTAGTATGTGGAAAAAGCTTCGCATAGTTTTCATATGCTGATCTCCAACATGCCCAAGCAGACGCTCAACTTTCTCTCTTTCTACATGTGTATGTGTGTCTGTGTGTATACAAAATTCATTTGTGCAAACAACAACGATAAAAACATTTTCAAGTCGAAGGATGTGCAGAAAGTTTTTTTGCTCACTCATTCATAAGTTTTTAATTAAATTGCCGTCACATATTTTTCTGGGCTCAGGCAAAGTCGCTTTTGATGACGGTCTCCGAAACGGGCTTGCTTAACTGACAGCATAACACTTTTTGAAATACTTTCCTCTTTTGAGTACAACTATTTTATTTTATTTTTGCTAATTAGGCGATATCTGAGTGAGCATTTAAACCACATTTGGAATTGGTTTTAATACCATGTACCTGATGCTAATGCTGTAGGCAGTTCCAGAGAGGAAGAATCAGTTGAGTAAATGCTACTATCAACTGGAATATAGAATATAAAATTGTGTTTCATTATATACAAATGGGAATGGGAATGGGAACGGTGTGTATAAATATATGATCTGAGATCTGATATTAAATATTTTTTACTATTATTATTATTATTATTATTATTAATTATTATTAATATTATTATTATTATTGTTATCACTATACTATTTAATGAATAAACACATCTCTCTCGAAATTAATATGATAATAAAACACGATAAATTTATTTTAAAATAACTCGATATACACTAAAAATCTAGCACTAATTTAAAACTATATATTGCTTGATATTGCGTTCGGCAATTATTTCGTTGATATCGTCTTCTTCGCGCCTGGCTGGCAGCATCTTCTTCTTCACTTCGTCCATGTGCTTTCGCATTGTGGCCACATTGAACTCACAGTTCTTGGCCGGCTTGAGCACGGGCTGCGAGATCAGCTTCAAGTCCCTGAGCCGCAGCAGCCGGCGGCAGAGCAGCTCCAGGGGCGCCTCCATGTTCCAGGCAGCGCGTGAGGACAGCTCGCAGTAGTCGACGTTCGGCTGCTGGCGAAACAGCAGCGCCGGACACATCCGCTTAAGCTCCGCCTTGTTGCCGCACACCACCACCGGCAGCTGCTTGCCGCAAATGTCCGCCAGCTGGCGCTGCCAGCGCCCCACACTGGCCGCCGAGCTGGCCGAGCTCAGGTCGAACATGATGATGGCGCAGCGGGCATAGAAGAAGTAGCCATTGTGCAGGCCGCCATGCCGCGGATCGCCAGCCACGTCCCACATCTCCAGGGCGACGCTCTTGTAGTTCGTCTCCAGCGGCAGCGTGTGCACATTCAGTCCGTATGTGGGCACATGCTGCTCCTCGAACTGACCCGTTGCATGCCGGCGCAGAAACGTGGACTTGCCCACGCCGGAGTCGCCCAGAATCAGGCACTTGTAGGTGTCTTGGATGCAACGACCGGGCATAATATCCATGTAAATGTGTGTGTGTTTATAAAAAAAAAGCTATAAATATTTGTGTCAGCTGATGTAGATCTAAAGTCTAAGGCTAACTTTGATTAGGGCTCATTTGTAATACAGCTAAGTTTTCAGCAAGCTCTTTTTAGAGTGATATATGGGTGTGGACTGTAAGGAAATGGAAGTACGAACTTAAAGCAATGGACGATTACGAGGATTTCACAAAAGAAAGGCTTCATTCTTCCCCCTCCTGCGAGGGATCTATCTACTATGCATATTGCTTATATAGAGTATTATTATAGCTACTTAATAACTTTTTGACATAGAGCACTTCTGAAACCCCAATTCAACTCATTGATAGAGGTTGTCTCTGCTGTCGCCCATTCAATAATCTTAATAGTTTTGCCTCAGTTGTTGTTGATTTCTCGAGTGTTTTGATAAACATTCGTTTTGCTCAGTTGAATGGGAAACGGGGTGCGAGTGGAGCGCGTGGAGCGCACTCAGACGAACGAGCTAGTTAAATATTTGTAATTGCACGCGATGTTTACACGAAATGAGGAAAAACAAATTCAATTGGCCAACTTGGTGACGCTGGCAACGCTGGCTACGAATACTTTGGCCAACAACGACAGAAGCAACAACAACAGCCACTTGCCAGCAATGAAAATAAACGTGTAACTGTTTTTAGCACCTAAAACATACCAACTGCCTAGTCAACCCACCCCCGACCCCCACCCTGTCAAATGAGGCGTTAATTGTATTTACACAGCAGTTATGAGGGCCATTTGAATGCACATTAAACCACAAGACAGCTCGTTAATTCATCCACAACTTCTGCTTGCCGAGCAGCCTATCCATCACTCTTACAAATTAAGAGCCTGTCAATGCTTATAACAATCTAACCAAGATCTGCCAACTCACATTAAAGCACTAATAATAATAATAATCATAAAATGAACAATCTAAGATCTGTCAACTGTTCTCGAAGCATAAATAAATGTGTGGATATACAATAATATTTGTGCTAGAAATATGTTGGCATTTGGAATACTCAAGAATCATTATGTATGTATTGTATTAACCAATATCTTAAAGCTGAATGCAGTTAACTCTTTAAATGATTTCATTCAAGATTCCTTGAACAATAATAAAGCTAGAATCGAAAATGGGTTGTTTTTACATTTAAAAAATTTAATTCATTTCCATGATCAAAAATAGCCCTGTTAGGATAGTTAAGCGATATTCTTAAACAATATTTCATGACAGCTCTCACTTTAATATAACTTAATACATAATATCTCGTTCCCGTCTCCATCTGAATTCCATTTTAAAGGCTGTTAGAAACAGTTTCTCAGCCACTTCTCCGCTTCACCCGACATATGAGTTTACCAACCACTACTACCACTACAAGTGCACATATATGTTCACAAAAGGAATGCCCTTAAAGTGAAGTCCCTCTCTTTTTTTTTTTTTTGGCTGGTACTTTAACGATTTGGATTGGTATTTCAAATGGCCTAATTGAGCTGCCGTTGCCAGACAAATGTTACTCGGATTGACAGCGGGAAAACGCAACGCTTGACATGACATAGGAACTGCTCGAGCTGCTGGTGACTGCTGACTGCGGACAGCTGACGGCTGGCTCCTGGCTGCCAGAATGCTGACTGGGGTAACTGCCGACCAGGCTCGGGCACGGTTCCCTCTGCCCACTACCGACAGCCGACTGCCGATTGCCGTTTGCTGTACCAGTGATTGTGGACTCAGAGCCGAATTCATTCATCTACGGTTATGCGTTGGCGGCGCAATTGTCAATTCCATCAATCAGCAGGATTGACATTTGGGTTACCATTGCGAATAGGGAGAACTGAATTCTTCGCTCTGACTCTGGTTCCAGCTTTGATTCCAGCTCTGGCTCTGGCTCTGGCTGGTTGTAAGTGATGTTGAATAGCTACCGCCCGGAAGCACCTAAATGGATAAAGCAATACAATTGAGAGAGAGTGGCAGAGAGAGAGAAAAACTAAAAAGAGTGGAAGAGCTAGAGTGGGAGGGAGAGTGAATGAGAGAGAGAGAGAGACGCACACAAATTAGTAACATAACCGGATTTCGCATTTTCAAATGCAAAGTATTTTCATTTGTAGAGTCGAAAAATCCTTACCATCTACTTCCGTGGCCCAGCATTCAGCCATTGAAAGCCATTTGACAAAAGCGAAAAGCCAAAAGAAAGGCAAGCCCAAACAAAGGAAAACAAGCAAAGCGAATAACGAGGAATGAAATAATATAAGCCAGACTCACATACAAAAAAATAAAATAAGAGGAAGAAAATGAAAAAACGTATGGCCAAAATGGATAAGCCATCCCTCCTGGGTAATCGACGTGGGTGGAAGCATAGCAAATGGCATTACTTTTCAGCTTCCACAGTCTCCGACGGCCTTCATCGTACATCCTTTTAGGCAGGCGCAGGGCTGGGAGCGGGAGAGGGCACGGGCTGCGGGGATTGGGGCTGGCAGGCTAGCGCCACGCTTAAATAAAATTTGTTGATTTTATTGAAAAGTGATGATGTGTCAAATTTTTTATCGCATTACCAGCGCGTAGTAGCTCTCATTTTGCTTTTAACCTTGTCATTTGCATAAAATTCGCATTGAATAGACACATTAGCATTTTTAATGGCTCGCTGCCCGCTGAAAGTCTCCACTACGAAACGAGCGGGCGGGGTCGGACTGTGGGTCTATGGTCAGTGCCAGTCACGCCGCACGCCTCTAAAAATTTGTCGATGCCAAACACGTTTGGGGTTGAAGGTTGTCAAAAAAAAGAAAAAAAGGAATAAAACAACAAAAAACCATAAGAAAGCCATTGAAAAGACGCATTCACTGAAGTGACAAGTGAGCAATATTTCCAGAGCACTCCTGCGGGAAGCCGGGCCTCACAGCACAGATTCCAAAGACAAATTGAGCAGCTTAATGCATGTCAAATTGTCAATTGCTTGCGATCTATGCCGCACGCTCTTGAGCTAGTTGAATGAATCATCTGCAAACACATTGAATGTATTTTGTGATAAGTGAATTAAAAATGTACTTTCTAAATTAATATAAAGGTTTATATGCATTTATTTGTAAAACTATTTTGACTATAATTCAAAACGTAATTGATATAAATAATTGTCATGCTCATATAAAAAAGAAGAGCTTTCAAAAAGCTTTAAAAGAGTTGCTTATTTACATACATCAATACCAGAAAGTTCATGCTCAGCTCAGCAACCACCGCTACGTTTAACATTTGAGTCTAAGAGCGGCAGATGCAGTCGTTCCAGTTGTGAGAAAGTTTGTTTTGTTCTCTGCATATCTTACATGTGTCCAATATGTACAACTCTCCGCTGTTTTCATCTCATCAGTCACCGGCCGAGCTTAACAGTCAAAATAATGAGCATGTTAGATTAACATGTATGTTCTCACAATTTTATTAACTCTCTCTTTCATTTCTTTTACATGCCATTCAGCGAATGCATTAACAGCGAAGCTTCGTTCGTTCTCAGAGCGCAACGACTTGATCGTGCGGTTGAAGCCGACGCTCGGCCCTCGAAAAACGAGCTTTCGTGCTATGGGATGCTCATGCGCCGACAGCGCTGCTTTTTATGTAAATAAATATGTAAATACATACAAGCATTTGCTGCGAAGAGCACATGCTGTCTCGCTTGCTTGCATTTGATCTCTTAACGGCGAATACAGTACATATATAAATGTATGTATGTATATTCACTTTCACTGGAGTTTGCATCAGCTAAAGTATATTTGTACATGTAAACTCTGTTGATCAAATAAATGTTAGTATGCACTGAATTTAATGCCAGAACCGCAAGCTTTACTATATAGTCGTAGGTAAGCTAAAATAGAATTAAATAGAATTATTTCCAACGCCTCTAACAGTTTCCAGAATCTGTCAGCTCAGATCAACTCTTGCCATAAAGCCCTGCCTGGCTGCCTAAATGTTTAGCTATTCCATTTGTTTTGCAATCACAGAAGGCTTTTTGTAGAACGTGGTCGTAACATGCTCCCCGGACGTCGACTAATCCGGAGAGTGAAATTTTATTCGTGCTGGCCCCGTTTTGCGCAGATGTAGAGCAATGTCTTTGCATTAGAGCGCATCTCGGCCATAAATAACATGACGTTTCATTAGGCGCTGAAAATGAAAAGCTATGATCACCTGGGTAGCCCACCTGGCTAGTCGGCACGAAGGACCAACTGGTGGCTGTTGCTGCTGCTCCTGCTGCTGCTGCTTCTGCTTCTACTGCTGGCAGCTGTCGGCGCAGGTGTTTTAATCACAGGAACGCGGCGCATTTGTGCTCGGTAGTTGGTTGCCACGCATAAATTTTCATTTCCATTTTCATGGCTCAACGCACAAAACGCAGGCAGGAAGGCAGCAGGCAGCAGGCTGGCGCTGGCAGGACGACTAGGACGACGTTTTGCCATTTGCCTTTGTCGCTTTTTATTGCCTGCACTTCATTTGTTGACGCTATTTCGTTGGCGAGTGCTCATAAACTGGCTCCAGTCTCCAGGCTGAGGTCCCTTTTTGGGTTGATGAGCCAACCGCAAAAAGTTAATTAGAATTAATGCGTTGGGCGTTACCAAGAGGCACCCAAGCACACACAAACGCACACAAACAGGTCAAATCGCATTTAACTGCAGCACAGGCACAACAACAACAATAATAACAACAACTGTAACTGTGCCGTTGCCCATTAATATTTCGACACGTTACAGAGGAGGCAACAGCCGCCGCCTCCATTTGCCATTCGCCATTTGCCATTTGGCCAAAATGACGCACAATAATCATTTCAATATATGCCACGAGTGGAGATCACGTACTCGGGACACTTTAGAACAAATACGCGTATCAAAATGTAACATCACACCAAACGGCATCAGCATGCAGCCCACCACAAGGACAGAGCCAGACCCAGACCCAGACCCAGACACAGGCGAGGCTACGGCGGGCGCAGTCACGAAATGGCCAGAGCCATAGAAGCCACAGCAAATAGAAGACGTAATGAAAAGGAGAAGGCAGCACCAGCCCAGCAGGAACTGACGGGCTTGGCAAATAATTTATATATTCTTAAGCCAGCCCTTTGATACCCTGTAAAGTTTCAGCGTGTGTTGACGGCAGCTGATCGATATTTGATATACCAAACTTATTACTCGAAATATATGTTACCCCAGTTGAACCTGTGAGTATGAAATATGATTATATTTTGCTAAAGAATTATTTCCCTTCTTCTTCTTCTGTATCTATTGAATATTATTTATCTATATAATGCATCAAAAATTTATTATAATAGGTTTGCTCCACAAATATATGTATATGTAATATACCAGAAGTTTGTTTATTAAAATCCAAATTCCATAGTCGTCTTTATTAGAGGAAATGCAATTTCATATATTTATTTATTTCATATATTTATAATACATTTAATTTTTAAAATATCCAATATTATTATAATTTTAATTTTAATTCATAGAAATATTTTACAACAATAATTTATAAATATTTCAAGGCATGTAAAAAAAAAAATAAATGAAATAAAGTTCAAGCCCTTCTATGCACTCACATGTAAATTTCTTTAGAATAGTTTGCATGCAATACTGCTGCCAGAAACACATCTGTGAGCAGTATTAAGTTACGCAGGCAGCTACGCCTGGGTAATCACACGCACACAGTCACACACACACTCACACACAGGCAGACAGAGGCACGCACAACCACAGAGACAAGGCAAATACACAGAAGCAACAGAAAAGTTTTACTTGCAGGACAACGTGGAACATGAAAAAAAAAAAAAAAAACAATAAACAACAACAACAAAAAATGAGAAACAAGAAAAAACAAAACTCATCAGACAAAATGGAGGTCGCCACGGGTGCAGTAAACGTGGCTAATGAATGCTTTTGGCCCCAGCGCTGATGGCAGCTCTGTGTTTAATTTAATAACACACGCACACAACAGACAGGCACACACACACACACACTCACACACACACGGGGACATACGCAAACACAGAGTCAACATATGCTCATCGTTTGTCTCTGTCTGTGTGCGTTTATAAGTATATTGAACAAATAAATTTCGAAATGTTGACAACATTTTGCTGTTTGTTCATAAACGAGGCCATCGTCACCTGTGGGAGCAGCACACGTGCCCATCACATGCACAAACCCAACCACAACACAACCAGAGACAGACAGAGCGTGGGAGAGAGCGAGGGAGCGAGACAGACATACAGATAGAATGCGAGACCTATCCCGAGCGTAGTGCATGCTCTACGCTCAGGCTCACATCAAACAGAGCCCGGCAATAAAAAACTTGAAGCCACACTCATCAGGCAGCGTAACATCCACTAGGGGACCAGACGCATATAAAAAAGTCAACTTTTATAATAGCCACACATAGTTGTACCATGTACCTAGGGCAGTACATGGTCCACGCTCTATATGGTTTGCAAGCGTACAGTCCTATTTACCATCGACTGTAACTGTCCTCTTTAATCCGTAAAAGTTTCACGCAATTTGCTCCAAGTTTATGAAATACACGCACAGTCATAAAAAAAACCCAAGTCTTTAAAATGAATGGCCAATAAACCTGAAGTACATATAGTAGTAATCCAAGTGTTTCGTCAAAAAATAAAATCGATGTTATATAAGGTCAATTCAGCTGGAAAATTGTGTATAATATATTGTGTTTGATATTATTTGGAAATAGATGGGGGCCTAAATTTAGTAAATCAATTTTAAATGTTTGTTATTAACTTTTAAATTCTATTTAATTCAATATATAAGCTCTGATTATCTACTAATTTACATTTATTATTTTTCAAAAATTTTATAGCATACTTTTTTGGGCAAAAAAAAATACCATGATATATGAAAGTCCTATTGATTTAAGCCAACAGTGAAAAATCAGGTTTAGTTTTTTAATTAGGATTTATTCCTTAGTTGTAAATATATCATTTCATTAACAAATTATTTTGTAAGTATAGATTAAAGATTTATTTAATCAAATGAAATCTGTTTCACTTCATAAACTTTTAACTTGGCCCATAAATATCTTATGCATTTTTAAACTACAAAGCGGTAGAGACTCGAATGTTAATCCAAGATATCAATAAAAAACGAAAATTTAATGTCTTTTCACTTAAACAAATAATCTATAAAGTTTTCGTTTATGATGCCTGGCGGCATTGAAGCCAGTGATTGAATGATTATTTAATGCCTGTATACTTATTATTGGGCAATTTTTAGCATTTATATGACATAGTTATGTGCAAGTATTTATATAGCTGTTCGCTCGACTGTGTCGATGCTTTATGGAGCATATAAAATCGTTGGCTTCCAATCAATTGCCAAGTCATTTATTACAAATTTTAAGTGCACTTCTAATGGTAATAAAAATTAAGACTCCGCTAAACAAAAACGAAAAAAAATAATATGAGAAAATGGAAAAGCCAACTTCTTATCGGCTGAGGCCAAGCACAGTTAACAGACGCGCTTGGCTGGCTCTAACCCAAAGCGGGGGGCGGACTTTCAGGAAAAAAGCCAATCATTGCAGGCCCCGGCAGAAATTGCTGCCCTCAACTCCGGCTGCCAGTGCTCAGCGTAGTCGTAGGTAATGTCGCTTCATATTTCAACGTCACTCGCATCGTCATCATTTTTGCGTGGGCGAGGACGAGGGGGGCGGGACGTTGAAGGGGTCTGAGCGATGACATCAACAGTTCTGCATAAATTTGCACCCGATAAAAATTTCAAATGTTTTCATCAAATCATTTTTTTTTTTCATCTTCTTCTTCTTTTTCGTTTTGGTGGCGCAACAGTCGAGTCGACTCGGTATACGGAACTCGGGCGAACCATCCATCATTAATGGCGCGCCTGCTAGCGAAGGAGTTGAGAGGCAATTGTAGTATGGGGGGCGTGGCTGGCTGACGACTTGGCATTACTTTTTAATGACTTTGACTTGCTGCAGCCAAATGCGTTTGCGTCTGAGTCTGAGCCGGAGTCGGAGTCTGAGTCTGCCTTTACCTTTGCCGGGTTTGATGTCGCAATTCGGCAACTTTTTTAGCGCTTTTTTTATGCGGACTTTGTTCTTTTTAACTATCCGATTGAAATTTGTTGTTTCATTTTGTTGGCGATTGATTTAATGCAGTATTTGGCGTTTCAATTAAAGTGGAGCACGCGGTAGTCTCTTTTCTTTCTTTTGGCATGGAAAGGCCCAAGGGGAGGGCAGTGGGGGTAGCACTTGGAGCCTCGACTGATGGCTGCCAATATGCGCATCATATTTTCACAGCGGAATATTTTCCGCTCATAAAGGAAAATTGACTGCGAAAATTGTTTTACTGCAGCTACTGAAGCGCTCACATTGCAGAAGCCTCACCCTCACCCTCACCCTCACTCTCTCTTCCTGGCTCACTCATCCCACCCCAATTGTTTTGTTGTGGTTGTACGGCTGTGTGTGTTGTAATTTGTTTGCCCCTTTTTTTGCGTGTGCATTTTTATGTTTTTATGCGTTATTTTGCATGCATCAGCGCGTTATTAAATTCCACTGTGCCAAGCCGCAAACAAAAAGCCAGCGAAACTCTGCAGATTGTCGGCGAGTCGCCAACGCAATCGAATCCCAACCAGCCAGCCAGCTAGCTCTCACGGCCTTCCCCCGAACACTCTTGGCTCCCGCCCCCGCCCTTTGCCAGCGCCCAAAAGCGTCTTATTTAACCCGCCACCCACGCATAAAAACTGAACGTAAATTCATACCACTCCCCATGCACTCAAACACACACGCTTTGTACGCACTCACACACACACGCACACACTCTTACACAAGCTTATCAAATTTGGCGCATTGTTCCCTGCTTCAACTGCAGCGTTGGTGTCTCTTGTTATTTTTAGTATATCCCAAACACAAGATTTTCGTATACTTTCATATTTTTTATAAATATTAAGAAGTATGCTTTTTAAAATATTAGTTTTTTGCAGTTTTTTTAATACAAAATACATGTAATATTTCCTCTTCATATGTTGCTTTAAAATCTGTGCAAATGTTAACTTAACATACTCTGTTAAGGTAACAGTCCGCCACCTATTGTCAAAAGCGTCAAAGTAAACTGTTATACTGTTAACCGTTAGCACAGTTCTGGAGTTAACCGATAGCGGGGAGGTTGAAAATGTTGTTTTAACATTATCGTTTTTGTACCAGATTTTATATGCCAACTAAAAATAAGCAGAAGTTACAAAATTATATTAAAAAAATAAATAAATAAATAAAAATAATGAAAACAAAATATGAAAAGTAAATGCAAAACATATTTAAGCCGATTACAACCAAACTAAAATAGAGTTAGCTTCAACTTTTTATAAAAAATATTTTTTTCAATTTCAGCAAATGTTAAATATTGAAAGTCGTTTAATTATATTATTATATGCATATGTAGTGAATACTAATTATTAATATATTCCATTTCACAAAAAAAAAAGATATATACGTACATAATTTTTATAAAAAAAAACTGACAAGACCACAAATATGGGATTTCACTCGGATTAATTTACAAACTAAATTTGAAAAAAAAAAAACTTTTTCATAGGCTTTGCGTTTATTCAAATTAAATCATAAAAAAAATAAATAAACATTTGATAAAAACAAACAGTGACAGGGCGTGTTTCAGCACTTCTGGTGAAAAAAATTAATAAAAACATAGAGCACTGTTATTTAATATCGTTTTAATGGAAGCTCACCTTTAAACTTACTCAGCAGAATTTACAATATTACAAATTTCACCCAACCTTCGTATCGGCGGAGCAAACGCAATGCAATTCATCATTCAACTGAAAGCCAGGTGAGAGCGTAGGTGGAGAGGGCGGCTGGGCGTGGCACATTGTATAGAATCGCCAAACGTCCCATTAACAGAATTCAATGCACAAAAACTCACGAGCTGCCAGCTGAAGCCAAAAAGCGAATGTCAACACTATCAATCATTGCTTTGACAGTTTGAGTGCTTGTTTTAGTATTTGTGCTTTTGATTATGTGACGTCCACAGACACACACGCACACACACACGCGCTTGTACAGACATGCGGGCAACACAAACACACACACACCCATACACAGGCTTACATGCATACATGCATACATACATATATGCGAAGCGCATCAATTGATACACTTACAACAAATTGTTTGTACTGAAACACGTGGGCGGGCATTTGGCTCTGGGCATGGGGGCGGGGCATGGGAATTGATGGCAAGCGTTTGATTGATGGAGAGAGCCTCGACCTGAGCTATTTTAAATGAACAAATTGAATGTGCGCACATGTGTGCAAATGATTATTGAAATTTAAGAGTGTTCTTCAGCAAAAGCACACACACACACACAAGCATCTCTGTATATAAAAAGAGATTTAATTATTCCTCCTAGTGCTCTGCTTGCCGGCCGTGTTCAATTATGTCTAGCATAAGTTATCAAAGCCACAGGCAAAGTCTGCCAGAGTCAAGGTGGTTGGCCTTTTACTTCAAAGCGTCCTAAAATATGCCTTGAGTGAAGTCGGCTTCCAGCTGGCAGTTGGCATTGGCATTGGAATTGGAGTTTGGGGAGTTATCTAGGCGAAATTCTTTTGGGTAAATATTTTTGATAGTGGCAAAGAATTTCAAAATAAATTTGTTTTGATTTGTAAACAAAATATTTATCTAAAATAAATGTAAAATATATATAGAATTTTAGCAGAAAATTGGGATGGCTTATAAAACAAAAACGACTATATAAGTTTGTAGTATATAGAATTTCAAAATAAACTTGTGATTTGTAAAGAAAAATATTTATCTGAGGCAAATTTGAAGTATAAAGAGCATTTTAACGAAAATTGTAAAAAAAAAAAAATGAATTTAATTTGAAGTAAAAAACAAATTTTTTTTCTGAACTACGATTAAAGTAGAATTTATATAGAATTTTAATATAAACTTAGTACAAAAAAATAAATAAATCAATCAGCAAAAAAAAAAAAATCATAAAAAAAAAAATAAAATAAAATATATTTACCATTTGAAATCGAAATTATAATGCGATCTCCAAGCTTATCTCTTTATACGATTAAGCTGAAATTGCTTAACATATATTTGAATTATTTCATTTGGTATTTTAATCATATTCTAATCCGTTATGCGTCATTCACATATCAAGCAGATACCAAAAGTCCTTGATTAATTTTGTTGTTGGCTGAGCTATATTAAATTTAATATATGAACAATAAGAAACAGAAAACTATAAAAACGATAAACAATTTACAAATTTGCAATAAACTAATCAAATAACCAAAACACGGAAAACACTAATGCTTGGCACTTCCGCCGAACTGATATTTGAAGGGATTGGGACGAGCACGAAACGTGGCCAGCTGGCGCTGCTTTTGGAACTCCTCCTCCTCGCGCCGCTTGCGCTGCTCCTCCAGCTGACGACGCTTGGCCTCCTGAGTCTCGAGCGAGTGAGCATTGAAGATCTTGCGCTGCTCGGCGCGCAGTTCAGTGGACAGACGAAACGGCTTGACCTCCAGCTGCAACGGAGCGTTGGCCGGCTTCAGTGGAGCCGGCTTAAGCCTGGGCACCGGCTTCGGCTTGGGACACATTTTGACTTTCTGCAGCTGCTCCTGCTCGCGCTGCATCTGCTCGCGCTGCATCTGCTCGATCCTTTGCTTGCGCTTTAGCAGCATTTGCCGCGACGTCTTCAGCACGTTGGGCGTGACCGCACAGGTGATGCGATGCACAATGGGCCTGTTGGCCAGGTAACGATGGACCCGGCTAAAGTTGGGCATCGGACGGCTGTGGAACTGGCGCATAGCACGCTCCTCCTCGAGGTGCTGCTGCCGCAGCTTCTGCTTCTTGCGCTCATAGATGTCCTTGAAGCGATAGGCCTTCGGCGGCGGGCACTCTCCGTCAGTCATTGGCTTCTCCACGGCCTTCTGCCAGTCCGGCTCGACGGTCTTCAGCAGATTCTCGAGCACAGCCACCTGCTTCTGGGCATTCTCGAAGACAATGCTCTGGCGACGCTGCACCTGGTCCAGATCCAGCTGCTTCAACGTCATCTCACAGTCCTCAACCGACAGATTTTTCTCGTCCTGCTCCTGCAAGTTCATACAGTCAAATAGCTCCACTGTGGACTCCAAAGCAAATTCGGTGCACTTCTCCACAAAATTCAATTCCGACATTTTTCTTGAAATGTGTTTGCTCTCGCTCAGATTCTAAAACGATTGTGAATACTTCTCCGGCTGCTGCTTCGCATCTCATCTGCTGCTCATTAACAGCCTACTCTGAGCCGAGAGCTCAGGAAATTTGTGTATTGGGGCATTAGTGAAAATTTCATTTGAATTATTTAGTCTGACAGACTGTGTCAGTACCTCCATATATACATATATATGTATGTATATATAGATAATGTATAAAGTCTTGACTGTCCATCAAACTAGAATTTCTTCTGCTGTCTCTTGTTCCCCTCTCATTCTCTTTCGCCCTCTGCTTCTTTGCAATTGCATACGTCGCATTTACTTTGCACCGTCTGTTTCCTGACGTCCGTCCAGCTGTCCAGCTGTCTGTCCCAGTCAGTCCGCTGTCCGTTACGGTGCGTCTATGTGGTGTCAATTTGATTGCAAAGGTAATTCAAATAATCTCATCATACACAATCTACCTGTCTATTCACCTGCCCAACAGCCCAGCTAGAAGCCAACTTGTGCGACACACACACACACTTACACGTGTATTTGCATACATATATATTTTACAGATATATGTATGTATGTATGGCTGCACATTTCCGGGCGCCATCAGACAATTTCAATTTTCAGCAGCTGATTAAAATTTTATTTTAAAGCTGTTGTAAATGCGAATCAAGTTTATTGAAAAATGAAATTGATATAAATTGTTTAAAAATACTTTAAAGAACTACAGCTTGTGCGTCATTATAATGAATAATAAAATTGTAAAATGATATACTTTAAATAAAAAATAAATAAAATATATATAGAATAATTTTTGTAATAAATTAGTATTAGTAGTAGAACACAAATAAAAAGAAATGATGGTATATAATATGATTAAATAACATAAAATAGCATTATAATAGAGAATACAAAATAGTAGTCATTACAGTGGGAATAATTAGTAGTATTACTGAATACCGAAGTAATAATACTTTTAGTAGTAGTAGAAAAAAACATAAAATTAGTAGAAGCAGTGCTAAGTAGAAATAATAAATAGTAGTAGTACGTACAGAATAGTAGTAATAATAGTAGTAGATAATAATGGAAAATAGTAGTAGAAAAGTAAATATTAGTATTAGAAAATAGTAATAGTTGTTGATAGCGAAATTACTTATATTATGTAATATGTAGTGGTACTAGATAGTAATGATAAATAGTAGTAGAAGTAGTAAACATTAATAATACAAAAAATTAAACGCTGTAGAAAACTAGAGTATTTCTAGTAAATAGTTGTAGAAGTAAATAGTATTATCCAATATTAATCGTAGAAAATAGTAGTAGTTGTGTCTAACTAAATTTTAATAGAAAGTAGTACCAGCAGTAGATATGTTATGTTTTATATTAATAACAATAGCAGACAAAATAGTTCATAGTAGTAGACTGATAGCAAATAGTAGTAGCATTAGCAAATAGTAGTAGTTGTCTAAACGCACTCATGTAGTAGCTGTAATTAATTGTCGGCTTAGTAGGCCGTATTCAGGGTAGTATTAAGAGCAATTCCTCATTAAATGCTTTCCTCTTTAATCCCTAATGGCAAAGTGTGCAAATTCGTTAATCTAACACATTTCGCTGATTAGGGAAACACACTCGCACAATAAGTCAGAAAGCACGCAGGTGGCATGCTACAAGTTGCAAATCAAGCCGACAAACTACATACAAATGCACTTGATTAGCACTATGTAAATGTGTGTGCGTGTGTGTGTGTGAGTGTGTGAGTCAGTTACATGTGTAGGGAGTATATGTCTTAACAGAAGACTCGTATCTCTGACTGAACGCTTGTTGATAACTTTTTAAAAGCACTCGTCGCCCTCACGCCGCTGCCATTGCCCCTGCCACGCCCATTTCTACACATGCTCGACAGATTAACAACGTTGCTTACAAAATAAAACTTTGGCTTGTAGTCGAACTTATCTCTGATAGCCATTAGTAAGGCAGAAAAGTTAACAATGAACAGACGAGGGCCACAGCCAGTAGTAAAAACTTGGCCACTGATAAACGTGCTTCACAAACAGAACCTTTGTCAGGGCTGGGGCAGGGGCAGGGGCAGCGGCTGGGGCAGAAGCAAAAGTTATCCCAAAAAACTTGCCGCAAAACAAGTGGAAAAACTCTTTTCCTATCTGCGATAATTGCTTCTTAGCCAGAGAAATGTTTTCGCATAGAAAAACCCCTCGACCTCGATCTGTATAAGTTCGTATGTCTAAAACAAAGCGCGCCTCTTGATTAGTTTGCGAGTGTAGCTGAAGGGTCTTAGATAGGGGGAAGGCTGACTGACAGAGCTCATTCGCTCTATGATTATCCCCAACAGTTTTGCAATTAGTGGACGCATTTAAAAGAGATTTTCCTGATTAGGAATCAAGAGGCATCACAGCTTTCAACCTGATTGAAAAGTCAGCGGAATGAATCCCGAAAACATTTGAAGAGCAGCCGCTGCTCCAGCCAAACGACCAAACAAATATATGAGACACACGCACACACTCACACATGACAACAAGAGGGTTGCTCCGTTGGTTACGCTCAACAGCGAAAAAAAAAACACTGTCATAAAATGCTACGAGTTTTGCTTCCCTGCATTCTTCTCGAATCATTTAACCCGAGCGCAATTCTCATAAAACGAAATTATTAAAATTGTTGATTCGGGCATCAAACGCCAGATGTTCTCTCTACATATTCACATGTGCATGTGTGTGTCCATATACATGTGTGTGTGTGTGTGCTTAAAGTGTTTAGTTCAAACATTTTGAATCGCTTTATTATTGCGGCTGTTGGATATGAAAATTTTAAATAACTTGGCAAATTCTTACGAATTCGTTAAGCCTGCAGCAGTAATTTAAATGTCTGTTAAAAATAGTTGAATTTCTATCATTGATTAAGAATTTTCAATAATGGAAATTTATTTTTGTGATTACTTTTGTCTTGAGCAGAGATTGGAATGCTTTCTGAACTGAATATGTATCGAATATTTTATTTATTAGAGATTATAATCAATCCAGTTTGAGAACTAAGCACTTTATTATTATTTTCCTTTAATTTGCTTCAGTAATAATATTTGAAAATATATAATAATATTATGATGTGCAATATATATGTATATGAATCTAAATACTTACGATCTACAACTTCTATAAATGCGGTTTGTGCTCTAAAAAAATCAGAAAGTTTAAAGAATATATTCAAATTACTCACTCTCTATTGCAACATTCATAATATCTGCTTATTCAAATATACATTTATTACAGGGTATTTGCAAGTAAGTCATTTCAGCGTCATACAGATCTTACCTGTCACAAGTCACAATTGAACAAAATGTAACAAAAACTTAATCGAAAATTCTTATTGAATTTGGTCTGTAGCAAATGTAATTTTATTCTCAAAAATTTCCTCTCACACATATACAATCACATAGACATACACGTAACTATATGTGTATGCTCACATTGTAAATAATTGTGGTAAATACTTCTGAAGAAAATAAAACACATAAAATTGAACTCTTTCCTAAGAGGCAAACAAAAAGAATTTAGAAATCTCATTTAAAGTGTTTATCAAATACATTCATGTTTTTGGATTACAATTTCAATTGGATGGGGGCAGAAAATTCGATAAGAACGCATATACAATCAACATTGCGTATTATTAAGAAGAGTTTGTGTGGCTAGTGGCATTTCATTATAGTATACGAAAATCCCAAATGAGTATATTGGCACTGAAAATGATAAAATAACTTTTATCAACTCAAATGGGCTCCCTACCTTTTAGGATGAATTATTTATCTGTGCACGAGTATTACTGTCCAATCGAAACCCGCTTCATTTTGTTGAAAATAGTGTTGGTAAATGCATTCTTTAATATGCGAATGCGATTCGAACTGCGAACGTAGACACTGTCAATCATAATTATTGATTCTCCATTAGTAACTCGCTTGTAATTTATGCATGACAACAACAAGTTTGTCGTGTTGAAAGGCGATAAAAAATCAATTTAAGTGTCGGACAGTGCCATAAATTTTGCTTTATACATCACCAGATAGAGGTAGACAATACTACAAATGAATGAAAAAATTGGTAAACAAAATTGACAGCGGAATGACGAAAGGTGAATACACTATAGCAAATTATTGTAATCAATAAATGTATTATGATTTTAAAAGTATATATGGTATATGTGTTATATATATAGTTATATAGAGGATAAAAATAAAAATGTTTTTATGTTCTATAAATTAAACATTACTTGATTTTAATTTTCAATATTTTTAAATTTATTTAACTATGTATTTTCAAAAATTAAAAAAAAAAAATAGGAAAACATAGAATAAATATATTATATACAGATATAGTATATTATGTAGAATGTAAACTTTATTGACCCCAAATAGTATGCTATATAACTTGCAAACATATATATACCAGGGAAAATATTACCAGTCTGGTATTTCAACTTAAAAAGACCACAAAGAGAAGCAAATATTTATTGTAAAAGCTTCAAAGCAAATGCTTGTAAATATTTCAAATTTTTTTTTTTTTGCATCTACATCAAAAATGAGTACGACAAAAGTGAAATTGACGGCCAACGGAATTAGCAATTCGATGTAATTCTGAGCACAGCAAAAGAAAGTGAGAACCTAAAAATAAACTTTGTGCAAATGGAAATGGAGGTCGTGTTAGGCTGCCATTAGGCTGAGGCTTTGGCATTTGTCTGTCATTTGCTATCAATATTTATGGCATTGCTTTGCTTTTATTATTTGGCAATTAATAATTTGTGTGGGCTGAAATGAAATTTCAATTTAATTTACGACTCGGTTCTCGGTTGGCACAAAGGAAAAACTAAAAGTCAAATGCCAGGCGAAATGCATTTTCTTGTCAAGTGTCAAAAGCAGAAATGCAACGGCCCAGCTTTGGCCAGTCGGTTGCACGGACTGCTGGAGTCCTACTTGGGCCATCTCCTCGGAGTCCTCGGGCTCCGTATGCAACAGCAGACCAATAAACAAAAGCATTAAACCCATAAAACAGGGAACATGGCACTCACGAGAATTAACACTACATTATTCACAATGCAATTTCGAAAAAAATGTTTCAACCCGAAACGGATGCGACTCGGTGAATGTGAGTGTGTAAGTGTATGAGTGTGAGTGTGAGTGTGAGTGTGAGTGTGAGTGTGAGTGTGAGTGTGACTGTGAGTGTGAGTGTGGGTGTGGGTGTGAATGTGGGTATGTGTGCAATGGCTCACATGGGTGCTTTACATTGCCTGTGGCCTGAAGGGAGGCGCGCTTCTCTCTGCGGGCTACGCCGTGTGTGTGTAGTTGTGGGCGTGGCAGCTGCACCTTTCGCTGAACTTTTATTGTTTTGCATTTTTATTTTCATTTTCATTTCCATTTCGCTTTTTTTTCTGGCAAAAATGTGAAAAATTAAAAATATTGTGCTATATGCGTGCATTTATATATGTATGTATATAAAAATTTCGTTGTATTTTTTACCGGCGTTTGCTTTCATGCATATTTCCCACAACACATTTGGAGTCGAGCAGCGGCGCTTAAATCATCCAAAAAGCGGGAGCAGCAGGAAGCGCAGGACAGGGACAAGCCCGTTTGCAGTTAGTTTGCCACTGAAGTTGGGCTTAACCCATCAGCAGCAGCATCAGCAGCAGCAGTAGCAGCAGGAGCATCATAGCTCTGCCTGAGGTGCATCTGGAACCGAACCCCAACCCTAGCACCCACGCCAACCCAGCATCCAGTTCATCTACCAACCTATACCAACCGTGTTGATTTATGTTCAGAGTTTGCATTCATTTATCATTACACTTGAAAGCATTTCCGCTTTGTTCCTTTTATTATGTATGTATGTACATATATATGCTCATGCATAGATGAGGGCGGAGCGCGGGCAGCTGCGGAAGATGAGCAAAAAGGTAATACCTTTAATGCAAGCTATGTTTCATATTTCGCTGATTGTTGTTGCTTTTTATTGCAGCTGCCAAATGGGCTGCTTATCATCAATGTAAGCGCTTGGCGCATCGCAACAAGTAAGCAAAAAGCTTAAATATTAATACTCCATTATACACACTCACACACTTGCGCCTTGTTCGAATTTAAATCAAATTTTAATATATGAAATTTCATGAAAAAAAATGTATGGTAAATCCCCTTTTTTCCAGTAACTAAATAAGAGTGATATGATTTTTGATAATTATTTTCAGCTGCTTTTTAAGCTATTGATAGTAAAAAAAAACTTATGAATATCCAGCAAAATTGAATTATAAAATTTGTTAAATCTATTTAAAGTGAAAAATAATAATAATAAAATAAAATAGAATTTATTTTTGCTATCTGAGAGTTTGGCTCTAAATATAACAAAATGCTAAAACCAGTAGCTATATTACTATATTGTTATTTGAAATATCTGTGCAGCACACTGAAGGATTTTCGGTTGCTCTTGAATTTCATTTCACCTGTATAAGAGCAGACTTCAACTCTCACAAAATCACTGCTTATAAATCAAATCATAACAAATCAAGTCAAAAACACTTTCTATTTAAATTCAAAATTAAACCAATTTCAGCGCCATAATTTATGCATATTTAATTTAAATATTATGCAAGAAAATACAAAACAAAAAAAGAGAGATGAAAATGAAAATGCTGTCTGCTTAGAGATAATTCACATATTTGCTTTTAATTAAAGGCAACAATTTAACGCAATTCCGTAGACAGACGAGAATTTCATCATTGGCAAATTTAATGTGAGGAAAACATGAAAATTTCTAATATTCATAACTAATAAATTGCCTCTGGCATTTTTGATGCAGTTCTTGGTTACATTTTGGGCCAGGTGCAAAATTAATATACGTTATCTTTGCATAAGTTGTGTGCATGTGACAAATAATTCCCACTGATTTACAGCCATGCAGCAGGCAGCAGGCAGCAGGAGGCATTTGGCATGCGGCTTGCAACATGATGCATGCAGCTACTGGGAACGCTCGGCAGGCTTAGGCAGACCCAAAATGCCAAATGCAGCTGCAATAGAATGCCCGCAGCCAGGCCTACCATATAGACACAGAGAGAGAGACGAGAGAGGAGAGAGAGGGAGTGGAAGTGGGAGTGAGAACCGGAGCCGGAAAATTCATGGCCAAATGCGATTACCGTAAAGATGAAAATTGAATTTATATATGTACGAATAAATAGAAGGCAAATATATATACATATGCAGCCGAGAGCCAAGGCAACACGTTGCTTTTGATTAGTTAATTAAAACGTCGGCTTATATTTGCGAAATGAACTCAACATTTATGAATATCATATAACAACGTATGTGCGTCATTGACAAACGTCTGCACTTAAATCACAAAGCTTGACAAAGATACTTAATTACCTAATTGAATAGAAAAGACTTGACCCGTGCTGCAATCATTAGATGACAATTTGAGAGAAAACTCGGTGAATTTCGTTGTCTCACTTTGCATTTACATAATGCGAGTCGCTCTCTCCAATCTAAATTAAAATCAACGACCAGCTAGCATTTGCATTAATTAAACTCATCCGCTTGCGCCCCAGAAAGTATTGATTGCGATCATTTCTTTTCACCGGCCAGCAGCCAAATGGACTTTTGCTATATCATATCAAAAGCGAAAAATTGCAGCACGAAAAACGACGAGAGCAGGAGCTGGCAAGAGCTTGACGGAAAGCAGCTGGACGGGCAGATACCCAGGGGGCTCAGCTTTACGCTTTGTGGCAAAATGTCAATAAAATACAACTCTTTAAGGTAAGCAAAATGAAGATAATATTACATATATTAAACAATTATAATTTAAGTAAATTTTTGAAAACTTTTATATATGTATATTCTTTTGAATAAATATTTTTTTTTTATTAATTTTATTTTGAAAAAAATTGAAAAAAATGTTTTTAACATTTCAAGAAAATTATTGTATATAAATATTATATAAATATTATGTTATATTTTATATTTATATTTCTATATATAATATTTTATATTTTGTATATAATAAATAATTAAATTAAAATATCTTAAAACATTAAAAACATAAATAAAAGACGAAACTCACATCTAAACTCATATTTTCTCGCTTTTAAATATTAATTTTCTTATTTATATTTATACTATATGCCACATCATAGCAATCAACCTCTACTATGTGCTTACCAGTACAGGGTATTAAGAGCAAATGCTCTCAACAAGTTCATTTTCCATGCCATGTAATGGCTCAGGTAATAAACATAAAAACTAATTTCCCCCCAAAATGCCAAGAATGTTAATCAAAAGATTGTCCTGTTAGATTGCGGCATAGCAACAACAACAACAACAGCAACAACAACATTTCTGTGTGTGTGTATGTGTTTGTGTGTGTGTGCGAGGGGTATATGGTAGGGTCTGTGGTTTCTATTTTGTGGTAATTTCCGTTTATGTTTTTGAATTTTTTACTCACGGCTGCGCAAACACAACTGACTGCTGATGGCTTCTGTGCGCCAACAGCATTTGCCCAGCATTTTTCCCAGCATTTTCCCAGCATTTTCCTAGCTACCCAGCATTTTGTCCGGCTGCCAGCAAACATGGCCAAATTGTTGTCTCTGCTCTATGTGGTTTGTTCGTATAACTCGTATTTACTATTGTCGAATTTAAATTTTTTTTGCTAAATTTACTTTAATTAACGCACGAACTGAAGCTTAGTTTAGGCCTTAATCGCCTCTAGTTAGATGGGCGTGGTAGACAATTGCAATTTTCAATTATATACCAAACAATTTTAATTAGGAAAGTTCAATTTTTTATTTATTTCAAGTTTTCTATGTTCAAATCAAATATTCAAATCTTTGCACTAAGACTAAGCTTGTGTTGCTAAAGCTTGACGAAAAAGCTTTACCAGAGTGTGCATAATATTTTTAAATATTTTTGAATACTTTTTTGAGTAGAACTTCTAATTGCATCAGGCTTATCATTATCAAATCCCCATTCGCTTCGTTCGACTAGAGAAAGCTGCGCTGTCAAATTCTCCCCAAACTTAAGACTTAAAAAAAAAAAAAAAAAGTACAGAAGAAAATTGCATTAGCAATTAAGTTTGAGCAGCGAGCAGGCGCTAGACTTTTGCTCAATATTGAAAATAAATTCAGAAACTTCAACATTTTTAGCGTCTATGTCTTAAGCTGGCCAGAGGTGTGGGCGGCGGTAAAGAAGGGGTGTGGCTGGCCTGATAAAATGCCTTGTATTTCATTTTCAGCGTTTAGTGCATTATTTTCTGCGTTGTGTGTGTGTATGTGTGAGCTGGCTGCCAGGTAAAGTTAGTGTTACCTTGTTTGCCGCCAGTGAAGAAGTTTTGCAAGTTGTCGGCAGGCGCTCGTGTTGCCTAAACAGATTAAACTCTGAACACATGTGCGCCTGCAATTTTACGCGCCGTCGCTGCGCAGGCTTCCGCATCCGTTGCCGCTGCCGTTGCCGCTGCCGTTGCCGGCGTTGGTGGTGTCGGTTGTTCAGCCGCAGCCACTGCCAGGGGCTTCACATAACCGCCACATTAATTCCTAGTGCCAGACACCTTTCTCGTTAGCGGTTGGCCCCAACTTATTTAATTTCACAAGCAGCTCCAGCTCCTGCTCCAGCTCCAGCTCCTGCTCTAACTTTAACTCAGCAAGAGTTAAATAGCATTCAAACTCAAACTGTTGGCATTTGGTTGGCTTATTTAATTATCGAATATGCTGGCAGCAACAGTTTGTACCACAGTTTTGCAGTTTTCAGCTCGTGGACGACATTTACTCAAAACTCGCTCACGTTCCGCTTGACCCGGCCCGGCCATTGGGGACACCGTTTTTTCCATTCTTTATTCTTAATTCTTGGTTTCTTTTTTTGTAAAATTTATGTCCTGTGCAGGATTTGCACGCAAGGCTAACGAATGCGCATACGTGCGATCACGTAAACTCAGATAAGGTACGAACTATGCTGGATGAATGTTATCGAGATATCTCTCCAATGCTTACTCCACCTGGCAGCCAAGTGAATTATTTAGCAAGAATAAAAGAGAGCAGATAGTTGATGCCAACTTTGTGAAATGCCTTTAAAAGTTGCAAAGATATCTTACACAATATTCCTGCCCAAAAGTTGAGGCATAAAGTAGACCTAAGGAAAATAGCAAAAATATGTTTGAAAAATGTGAAAATTAAATAAAACATTTTTTAATATAGTAAATTATATACTTAATGTAAAATAACAGAACTAACAGAACTCAAGCTTCATTTAGTTGTTTACCTGATAAGATATAATATTTGATATTATAGCACCACAGCTTTCAATCTTCATTTATAATGAGATCTTTAGACATTGTATGCAACACAAAACTTTATTTAAACCGAAATCGAGCTGCAGCCTTAGGTCTCCCTCTTCATATCCCTCTCCCACAACAATTACAATTTATTTTAGTGTAATGCAAATTTCAACTAAACTGCAATAATACAAAGAGACTTACATAGGAATAGTTCGGAATTCCAAGCATCGAAGGCGAAATTCGACTTTTGACTGAAATGCCTTCGACATAATTAAACTCTGTGTGGAATTTCATTATAAAATTCGCAGACATTTTGCCAGAGGCGAGAGATTCTGGCTGATGGCTGAAGTTTTTCCACTGCAGCGACCTTAACTCGAGCTGCTTTTTAATGTAGTTGTAGTGTAACATTTCTGGCTCAAGTTGAATTTACATTGGAATCGGCTCGTTAAGCGATAATTTTCCTTATGAAACGCAATTTGCCCAAAGGTTCAATATGCGAGTCAAAGAGAGAACGAGAGAGCGTGAGAGAGAGAGAAAGAGAGAGTGTGTCTGTGTGTGCCCGTTGACCAAGTTGATTTTTCACAATTTCCGGCCAAGCGAGAGCTGCGCTGTCGACTGGGCGGAAACGTAATTTGGCTTTTGGCCATTATTTTCGGCACTGACCACAAAGCCAAAGTCCGCTGCAGCTGCCTGCACGAGCGGTCTGGCTGGCCGACCAAAGAGCGGTATAACGACGGCTTGGCGCCTCATCATAATCGAAGCCACGAAATTGAAGTACTGCGGCACACAATGCGGTTTCCGTTGACTGCTGATTGGCTTCCGTTTCCGCTAATTTTTGAAAGTCGGCATCGATTCACGGCCCACATTGTTTTTGCCATACACAACAGCTACTGTTCTTCTTATCCTGGCAGAGAGGCAGGCAGGCAGGCACTAAAGGACCGCCAGCTTAGTTGATTACACAGTCCATTCATTGCCCAATCAGCTAGCAACTACTTATGCCCGACTGAGAGCTGTAACAAAAGTAATACGGCAGAGCAGTAGAAACCTTCTCGCAGTACGCAGAAAAACGAAACTGAACCGAGGTCGTGTATTGATGGGGAAAGTGTGATTTGAGCTGAAAATACTCTTGTATAACTACAGTAGAATCCGACTAAAACGATTTTATAAATATCTCAAGCTAATTTTCTTATGATAAAATCCAATAGAATTATAGTATTCTACAATTTCTATTTACTAATTTCACAACATTGCTAAAAATTTTAGTTGCTAAATTGAGCCATAAATGAGAATAAATTCAAGCTCTGCTCGAAGGAATCGTTGCGTTTCATATCCGTCCATTCGCTTGGGTCATTTTATTGCTGCATATTCTTTATGTAAGCATATCAAAAATGTGTTTCCAAATAGAAATTTAAAACCTTATTACTCGGAAAACGAAGGAAAAAATGAAGAATATATATATGTATATACATACATATATATATAAATATTTTATGGCGAAAATATTGCAGCTGGAAAAGGGACAATATATGTAGATACTTTTAGCCAAACTGACCCCATGCCCGGGCACACAGCTGGGTCAAGCTCGGACCTGGGCTAAATCTAGACGCCTTCACGGACCCATTGCCTCGAACACACACACACTTGAAGTCTAAACTCGGCGCATCGCCTTTTATTTTCATTTTATTCTCATCGGTTTCTTTTTTTTCTGTTCGCCTTTCTTTCTTTAAATTGTGTAACAAATTGTTCCCCGAGGACGAATTTGGATTAAGTAAAAAAAGGGTTTATTTACGATGCCATACATAACACGGGGCCCCATCGACCGGCTGCAGGGCCTGTCTGCTGTGCCCGTTCTGTGCCTTAGCCCGAACTGGCCTTCACTCAATGGTTTCTGCTCTTCATTTTTGTTGTACCAGCCCTTTCTTATTTTATTTTCCCCCTTTTTTATTACGTGCCCAATACTCAATTTGGGGCATATTTAAATTCATCGTCTATTGACGGCAGCCGGCGGGCATTTCGTATGCACATGAAATGCGAAAGTTGGCAGCGTTTCGGTTAGATCTATTGAGTGGTTATTTGAACTGAACTTTGAGGTTGAATTCGCTTCATTTTTATGTTATTTATATGTGTGCGGCTGGCCCCTCAGACCCAGACCGAACCAAGACCAACGTGTTGAAGCGAAATGAAATACAAGCTAACCAAAAGGCAAATTTGCCTGGCCAATATTATACAACATAAATTTCACAAACACATACACACGCACACATACATTATATAAATATACATACACTTATATAAGATACTTACATATGTATTTTATGTAGGTAAAAACTTGTTTACCAAAACGCTTAACTGCCTTTTGCTACACTGCCACATCAGATATTTGCCACGATAATCAAGTGGGAGAGGGAGGGAGAGTGTAGGGGGCAGTTGAGCTGAGATGCGCGACCCGGCGGCATCTTGATAATATTTCGATTTATACCCACGCGCCATCGAGCTACCCCTGAACAGCGCCCAGTTTCTGGTATTCGTTGTCATTGTTTTTAGCAAAACAGTTTTAACTTTTTGCCACACAACCGAAACTGTCAAACAGCGTAAACTTCAAACTGAAACGAGTCGGAACTGATGGCACCTGAGCTCCCAGTTGAGCGCCACGAGCCACCACCTATCCGAGAGCTGAAAGCTGGCCCGCCCTCCCATGGCACCGGGTTCATTTAGTTGGGCTGTCAAGGCTTTTGCGCTCAATTTGGCAGACAACAACGCAATCATTGCGAATAAGTTTTCAACTGTGACGTCAGCAAACGTTCGACAACATTGACAGCGTATCCTAACGCAGTTATTACGGATTAAAGATAATGTGAAGAGAGTGCAGAATACAGATACAGATACAGATACAGATACAGATACAGATACAGATACAGATACAGATACAGATACAGATACAGATACAGATACAGATACAGATACAGATACAGATACAGATACAGATACAGATACAGATACAGATACAGATACAGATACAGATACAGATACAGATACAGATACAGATACAGATACAGATACAGATACAGATACAGATACAGATACAGATACAGATACAGATACAGATACAGATACAGATACAGATACAGATACAGATACAGATACAGATACAGATACAGATACAGATACAGATACAGATACAGATACAGATACAGATACAGATACAGATACAGATACAGATACAGATACAGATACAGATACAGAATTACAGAATTACAGATACAGATACAGATACAGATTACAGATACAGATACCAGATACGATACCCGATACAGATACCGATAACAAGTATCTCAGATACAGATTAACAGATCTCAATAATGTTAAATATCTATATATTGTAATCTAATCTGAAAAAAGCTCTCTTGATTAATAAAAGCTCTCCATAAATAGACGATTCGCATGAAAATCGGTTCAGTAAGCTGAAGAGCTCAGTTGCTTGTAGTCCGCAAGATGCTTGCTCGTTCGATTTGTGTTGCCATTGCTCTTATAATATGTACTTCTCACTGTCATGGATGTCACATTTATGATATAAATGCGACTAAAGCGTTAATTGAAATAAAGAGCCAGTTGGCGGAGATACGGTAAGCTTCCCAACTTCAGAGATATTAACTAATCATTTTACCTGGATGTGCTTAGATTGGAGGAAGCTAAGCAAGAAGAGCAGCTAGCAGAGATTTTTCGGAGACTCAACCGAAACTGTCTCAATTCATCTCCAGCTACTAATGGTATATCCACGATCCCCTGTGAGAAAAACGAGCATGGAGCCGGCTGGACTGTCATTCTACGTCGCCAGGATGGCAGTGTTAACTTTTATAGGAACTGGAATGACTATAAAAATGGATTCGGCAATCTGGATGGAGAGTTCTTTCTGGGCTTGGATAAGATACATACACTGACTGCCGAACAAAGTCAGCAGTTGCTTGTGCTACTCGAAGATGCCAATGGTGTAAAAAGCTACGAAAAGTATGACAGGTTCGCAATTGGCAATGAGCAGCAGTCCTATGAATTGCACACGCTCGGAAGGGCTGCAGGAAGTGCGGGCGACTCACTCAGAAAACACTTTGGTCTCAAATTTTCGACCTATGACAGGCCAAATGGTGTCGACCCTCGAAACTGTGCCATCCTCTACACTGGCGCATGGTGGTATGAGAAATGCCATGATAGGTGGGATTTTGCTTCCTCTATTTTGAATTCAATATTAATTGAATGATTTCCCTAGCCACCTTACCGGAAAATATGGCGATAACACCTCTGGAAAGGGCATCAATTGGTACACTTTTCGGGGTCATACTCACTCACTGAAATTCGCCGCCATGATGATACGACCGGTGAATAAATGATTGACAAAAATGATTTGCACTCTTCGACTCAAATCTTAATCTTACCTTCACTTTCATCGTTGTTTTTGTTTTCCTCATTTATAAATCATTTATTTAATTTTCTAAAAATCTAAATATCTGCTCGATAAAATAATAATTATACAATAAATGAGTTTTGAACTATGCTAAACCATAGTACTAGGTACTTATTATATATAGTTAAATCCTTCACCCTTTGACTTTACACTGCATCAAGAACTTATTCCAATGATATATTTATTATTCCAATTGAAAATGCATGTGCACTTAAATAATTATGAAATACGCAATCGAGGCCAATTAGCTGAGCTGAGCGGAAATTAAAAAGACAAAAAGGTAAACGAACAACCTTTAACGAACTTTTGATCAAGCCGTGTACTCTACAGCCCCGCTCTCAGCTGCTCACCTGTCTCAGCTGCCTTACCCTTACCCTCATTGACTCCCCACCTATTTGGCTTGGCAATTAGCATGCTCCTGTGCACCGTGTGCAGCCAGTTGAAGCCACATTCGCAATACCATTGAACCGCAATGGAGGCACATAAAGCGCGCATTGAAAATTAATTGCGGCTCTCTGGCTGTGTGTGTGTGTGTGTGAGTGTGCATTGAGATCTGAGGCGATGTGTGTGTGAGTGTGTGCCCCATGTGCATATGTGAGTGCGTGAGTGCTGTACCACTTGAGCACCGTCAACCGCCTTTTCGCATTGATGATGATGCCGATGCTGACGATGATGCCAAAACAGGCAGCGGAGCTGCCAACGGTAGCCAGCAGCGAGGCAGGCATTCGTCCAAAACCCGCTTCGCGGTTTGCCTTTTATGAAAAATTAATTTGCTTTTTGTGTGCAGCAATAATATTTTACTTGTTCTTTCATTTTTCTGTTCTGCTGCCGCTGCACCCCGAGCATACCCCCTTCAATGTGCTGCCAATCAGAGCGTATGATTAATTTTTCGTCGCGGTGCCCACCAAAATCTGTTTAATGTGTGTGGGTCCATGTGTGTGTGTGTGTATGTTATTATATGCTCTTTTTTCAAAGTTCAAATATCTTAAACTTTTAAGGCTTAATATTTGTTTTATAAGTTTTTTTTTTTTTAGGTTCTTTACAGCTAATTAGTATTTAGGTTTAAGGGAGTTTTGGCATACCATCCTTAATAGGCATACAAATACATTTTTATTTTTGCGTCGGAAATCATATCATTCAATCATTTTTATTAGATAAATGTTATATTATATTATATATATGTATATTATATAAATATATGCAAATAACAAAACTTAAAAAGAAAATTATATTTTAACCCATGCGTCAATCTATTTTTGTTTACCAAAATGTAAATTTTGCATATTTATTTATTGCCAATGTTTATATAGGCCATATAGTATCTATGCTAGATATAGAATACCTACAGGCTATATATACATTTTATTCACGAATTTCGTTCAAGATTTTATTAAGCAAAACATATATATGCTCTATAATACTTATAGAATATAAATATATATTTTTCCGGGAATTTAAAACAAATAAATAAACAAATTAAAAATAAGTAAACAAAATTGTTTTTATTTTTTTGTATAGCTCATAGAACAACCATATATTAAATGAAATATCCACAAGGTATATATATATATATATTTATATATATTTGGAATTTTTAGACATTCTTTGAACATATAAGAAAAGGTCGTTACACAATTTTATTATGCATTTCATTTTAAATAAAAATTAAAAATTCCCAATATTGATATGAAATGCTCCTATATAGCACCATGTATACCTTAAGGTCAAACCCGCTTATCTTGAATCACTTGCCTACAGGGTATTCAGGCTAGGCAGCAGCAGCTTGAGTTTGAGCACCACCAGCAACACTTTCCATGGTCATGCACAGTTATTTGCAACAGACAGCAGACAGCAGACAATGCATATTTTTGTGCAATGCCGCAACGAGGACAACAACTTGGTGGCAACTTCTTCGTGCTAAAGTTTTGCAAAATGCCGCCGCGTTTGCTAGCTCCTTCTTCTTCTTCTTCTTCACTTTGCTGCTGCTGCGGCTGCTAGTGCTGTCTTGCGAAGAGTTTTGCGCGCGCGCACACATTTCACATTAGAAAAACCACAAAATTATGCAACACAATATGAAATGCATTTGAGAGACAAGTGAATCTTGTCAAGTGCCACAGTGGCAAGCACGAAACGACTCCGGCTCCGGTTCCGGCCCAGCACAGCAGACAGCAGACAGCAGCGGACTAGCACTAGCTGTAGGACTATGGCTCCAGCGTCAGAGCAGAACACTTGAGTTGGCGCTTTAATCAAAAGTCAAATATTTCATGCAATGCGACAAGCATTCGTGAATGGCTGACTGTATGGGTGTGCGTGTGCGTGTGTGTGGTTGAGTGGATGGGCTGCTTTGGGGTGGTGCTGCATCTGCTTTAACAGCAGGCAGCTGCTGTCAGCATACAAATGCAATGCTGCTAACCCCACACAATAGATGCCAAGGAAGACGACGACGACGACGACGACGACGACGACATTCACCCCGCCTACAAATTTGAGTGGCTGAAAAATCTGGAAGACGGGATGCAGTGGCTCGGCAGCTGCCTCGCATGCCTGTGCACTTGCAGCCACTTTGAATTCGGATGGCAATGGGCCGCGCTGCTATCCTCTGCGCTGCGCTGCTCCGCACGGCTCTTTCATGGAAATTACATTTTTGCATTCTGGCGTCGCTGCTACTCAAGTAAATGCAAATATTTCTCATTTCTCTTACAATACAGAAAAAAAAAAAAAAAAAAGAAAGAATACAAAACAAGAAATTGTCAAATGTATTCAAAATGTGCGCCGCATGCGAAATCTTTTTGAATATTTATATACACACACAGATAAGCCCACCCACACACACACACATATGCACACCCTCTCGCACACATACGCATTTCATTTAAATTCCAGAGCAAATGATTTTCTTGCGAATGCTGGGATTACAGCTACAAAAACATTTCATGGCCAACAAATTGGTTTAAGCTTGAGTCGCAATCATTTAGCGCAGCCAAACACAAAATTGCATTTGGATTTAATATAAATACATTTTCCTTACCGAATCAGTTACAATTAACAAAATATTTGTATTCAATTATTGCAATTGAGGAGATTCGAAATTTTAGCAAATACATGAATACAATTAAATTTGCTAAATGAATATAAAGTAATTTTAAGAAAATATAGCACAAGCGAGTATTTTCTGGATGACAAGTGAAGCATGTTGTTTAATATATGAGCAGAAATAGTTTATGAAATTTAATAATCATAGAGCCATTTTTATATTTATTGTTTGTGTTTCTTATACCCTGTACCCATTGAAAATGGAATATCAGTTGTGCTGTAGATATACTCTTCATGTCTATAAACTGAAACTTTGATATATTTATACTTAAATTAGATGAAACTGTTCTTTTTCTAGTTTACTAAATTATTCTATCTATTCGTTTTCTAGAGATCAAGGGCAATGCTAGTACAGATTACAACTAAAACTTAACCTTCGCTGAGCACCTGCGCCCTCCATACCTAAACTGCTCTCATAACCGATCCACGTAACACCAGCCGCATTGGGCTAATCTAATCTGCATCAGCTTAGCCGTAAATTTCGCCTAAAACAGCTTAAATTTATTCGCTCTTTTTTCGTAAAATTGTGTGCAGTGAGGTCTGCATACAATGCCGAGGCAATTAATTACCAATGCATTTATAATTCCAAATTGTGGCTTCGACTGAGCTGCTTTTGTGTGCAGTTCATAGAGAATTTTTAAATGGCATATATATTTTTTTAATTAAACTAATTGTGCTAAAAACGTGCCCACAACAATTGAATTCATAATGAAAGACGAAAAATAACAATAGAACAAACGAAAAATGTATTTATAAAACTATATAGCAAAAAAATTAATATTATTTTATATATATTTTTAATGCAATCAAAAACACACACTTTTGCATTAGATGTATTACATACACACACACGCAATTTATGCGTACACGCGGCGTATGCGTAATGCTATTAAGTATACGCTCAGCTCTTAAATAATGAAAGGGTTTCGGTCATAAAAAATTCAAGAAGATACCTAAAACCGTTGACGCACTTCATTTACGTTTTTTACGGCCGAATTTTATTGTTTTTTGTGCTCTTAAACCTTTCTTTCTTTCATTTTAATGCTAAAAGCTGGCATTAGCCTGGTTTAGTTCTTAAAACGTATTTTTTATGGCGAGAGCCATCCATTGTTATCAAATTGCATAATTAGCGTAATTTAAAATATTAAATTTCCACAATCTGGTTTTTTGCGTATTATTTAAAAATATTTCTGCTTTTAATTTATTATTTAATTCATAAGTTACATGGCTCGAAATCTGAATGATACTTCATTTAAAACTCAATTTATGATTATTTCCACACAATTTAATTTCGTAATTGATTTATGCATTTCATTTTGCTGCTTATCAGCGGCCACGAGAGTGACAATCAAAGCAAGTAAATACATATACATATATTGTGATATCCACCACCACAGAGGAGGGAAGAGAGGGAATTGAATGCATTTTATTGAGTATTATTTTTTATATATGGCTTACTATGAAGAGGTAGGTGATTTTTAAAAACACTCACGCTAAATAACAGTTCTTTTGAAATACTACATTCGATTCGTAGCAAAGGATCTGATGTGCTATATATTTAGTATTACATTATTGATAATATATATAAAATATATCCCAGTAAGTGAAAATTTTAATTTTTGATTGAAGATTGATTGAAAAGGTAATAAATAATCATAAAAAATGAAATGAAAACTCAAAATGATGAGCAAACAATTCCCTACTGCACTGTTCATTACAACATTTAAAAAATAAAAACAAAAAATACTTACAGAGCAACTACAAGTCGCGCATGCTCAGAGCTGGTTTGTAAGCAAGAAATTTGAGTAGACAATTTATGTAATATTTTTTTATTCTACTTCTGCATATTATCATCTATAACGAATTTCACTCTTCTCCCTAACTGAAGATATTACAGGATAGCAGCTAGTCGATCATATTCAACTCCGACTTCCATTTAAAGCTGTTTGGCTTTTATGGGCTTTGTTGCTGCTGGAAAATAAACAGTTGCGTTTTTCATATGATTAAATGTTGAATGGGCAGCAGAGATGCTGAATTACAAACTGATTAAAAATGTATGCAAATGTGTACGTAATTAAATAAATTAATTAAGCACCGCCAGCGCTGGGCAGGCACTAGTATCAGACGGCAGGGCAACAGGGCAGACACCCCTCTCAGTCACAACAACAGCAGAAATGGCCACAACTGAAATAACAAAGCAGCTGTTTTAAAAAGCAAATTGAAATTGTTCACCATTTGTATCAGGTCCTTATAGTTGTTGCTGTTGTTGTTGTTGTTGCTGTAATTGTGCAGTTTATTTTACCATTTCCCATTCAAGTGCAAATTAAATGCACAGCACAACGGGAACAGCAACGGCAGCGGCGACAGCGACAGCAACATCGACGACCTTTGTCCTTTGACACGCCACAGCAGCTGCAGTTCATTTAACCCCCGGGGACAACTCACAGTTCACTTCGCCCTCGCACTTCATTTTACGCTCTTGTCGTGTCATCAATGTCACATAATTGTTACCGGATAACTAGCCCCCGGGCCATCACAATTGCTGTTGCTAGCCTTTAACTAAATCTACTTGCTCCTCCATTACCCACTCTCCTAACTATTCAAGCTCTTTGCCAAATTTCAATTGTGACCCTGCTGCATAGGGATTTACGATTTCTTATTTATGATATTTTGCTACATTATTTATTATATTGTTGAAAAACACCAAAACCAAAATTTATTGCACAACAATTCCAATTGCAATAAGCCAGCAAATGTGGAAATGGAAAAGGCATGTAGCTCCATATATGGAGTCATCTATAAAAAAGAAAAGTAAATAAATAAAAATAAATAAATATTTACGACTAGAAAAAATTAAAGTTTACTTAAGAGTACTTAATTTATCTTTAATAAATATAAATGGCTAAAAGTAAACATAAAATATTTTAAAAAATACACTTAGTTATTTTTATTTATTAATTTTGATTTCATTATATATCCTATAGTATATATTTTTTAAAAGTCTCATCTTTCTTATACGTTTATTATTTTATTCATTTTCATTTTCACAAAAATAATATTATTTACGTGATTATAAATTTCTATTTCCTTCCTATAATACATAAATTATTTAATATTTGCGTCTTATATAAATATTAAAGGCAATAATTTTACTTTTTTTATTTTTACATCTGACCACATGAATATGTTTCTTAAGCAATAATCTAGAAATTATAACGTAAATCGTGCTGTTAACATTAGCGCAAGTTTGTCTGCTTGCAAAGGCTTCAATTGTTGCCCGAACCCCGCAACGAAAACTCTTATACAACCACCCTTGCTGGCAGCACAGCAACCCCCGCTACGCCACCTCTGCCCGCCCCGCAGCTACGTTTACATTCCACACGGCAACAATTTTGTCGCTTTGCTTCTGGCCTATGTTACGAGCAGCTGTGGTGGCTAAACGCGTTTGAATCTGAGCTGCTAACCGTCTGTGGAGACTCTTAACAGAGACTGTTATTAACAGAGGGTCTGTTAACAGACAATGCCATTGCATACAATTGGGGTGGCTGCTGATGAAGGAATGAGTTGAGTATATATATATATTTATATTTCTGTTCGGAATGAATGTAGTTTTATTTATATTATTAATTTTTATTAATTTTTTAGTAAACTACCTTAAAATAATTAGCCAAAAAAACCTTTGGTATTGGTTTTATTTAATACAATAAATTGTTACTTTAAGCCTAATGTCAAAGCTTGACAAACAAGTTTAGTTGCATTTGGTTAGAGGCTGCATGCATAACCGATTTCGACAATTATCTGTCTGACATTTTAATGGGCAGCAGCAGCATTTGAATCAATATGCACAGGACAACACATTTTGATTAAGCAAAAGGCTAGAAAATGCCTGAATATTCAATGCAATACAAGTTCGAAAGTCTGGCGAGAGGAAAACCAAACCCAAACATCGTGTTCATCATCAAATTGGATTGACATGTGAGATTCGGCTTGCATTTTGTCAGGCCAGTTGCTAGCATAAATGTATGTGTGTTTGCGTGTGTATGTCTGGGTGTTTGTGTCTATTCATGTGCATGATTCATGTTGCCGAAGCCATGTGAACGAACTTCGGCCGCAATAAATTCTGAATTGAACTAAACTAAGGAGCACACAGCACTTACATTTCCAGGCAGCCCTTTGAATCAACACACAACTAACTGAATGCGCGTGTGTGTGTGTGAATCCCTGGCGATTGTAAGTTCAGATTGCATTGCGTTTATTTGCAAAGACTTCACTACTAAAGTCAATTGACTCAATAAATTATTTTTAAAGCAATCAAAGCAGCTTTGGCGACAAAAAACCAATTCAAAAATTTACTGTTTGCATACACATGGATGGACTATTACACTGTGCAAATTTAATTGAAGCAAAAAGTAAAAATATTTTTAAAATATATATATATATTCATATATAATTTTGAATTAGTGAACCTTTATAGAAATTAAAGAAAAATAATAAAAAATTATTATAAATAAATAAATCAATCAAATAATATTAAAGTGTATTGAAATTTATTCCAACTGCTTAATTAAAGTGTAAAACTAAAAAAATATTTGCAATTATCCTTTGCGCAAGTTTTTAATCTATAATCAATCACAATTTGCAGCATTTTGAGCCCAATTAAAAAATTCTTATAATTGATTTACATATTTAGCTTTGAAAGATGTTGTCTATCCATGCACCATAAACCCATTTTAATTGTGTTTGAGATGAAATAAGTACTTTGATATATATTCAATTAATATGTGCAGCATGACAGTTGGAGAGGCGAAGGCGGAGGCGGAGTGTGTGTGTACCGTGGGGCAATGCTTCAGTTGTGAAATTAGCCAAATTATTGGAGTAAACAGGGCGAGTCGACAAGTCGTCTTGTTTGCGCTTAAAATTTAATTTCACGCACAATTGAGTTCATGCATAATTTTGACCGGGGTGATAAATTATTGCTGTTATTGCACACGGAGGCAGACGCACGCACAGAACAAGAAACAGACCCCAGGATCGACCGCAGGCAGAGCCGGCCGGGCAACCGGCGCCCGAGTTGGGACTGCAATATAATGACCCCACCTAACGGCGCCTACCACCCTAGGCCCATCTGCTGCAGTCCTGCTGCACTCGGAGCATCGTACAGTGGGGCAGATGCATAGCAAATGTGATGAAATAATTGTGGAGCAATAATGTTGACTGAATGTACATACATATGTATTTAATCTGTTTTTCTCTATTTTCTTTTCCCTCTCTCAAGCCTATATTCGATATGCCATCTTCTAGTCTTTACTCTATTCATATTTTTTTTTTCTCTCTATCCACTTTTCTTTTCTTTTGATTTATTGTTTCCCTCTTTTACTTTTTAAGATATTCTTCTTCTCTTTTCTAACGATTCGCTATCTGGTTTCTTCTCCCCTTGCTGCCTTCTTCTCTCTCACATTTTGGTTTGATTTTTACATTTGAAAAAAGCCAAAAACTTCCATTGTAAGTCGTGGTTCCTGTCGCCTGTGCGGCTGCTCGTTTGCTGCGTTCATTAATTCGCTGCCATAAAATAGCCTGCGGGAGGGGTAGCATATTTTGCTTTGCTTGCATTTGCATACTTTCAGGGAGTAGGCACCTGTTACCGCGGCCAGGACGTGGTGCTCGTCCTGGTGCCAGCCGCAGTTCAAACTCCGCATACGCCTACAACACATGTCTGCTCATAATTAATGTGTAAATTGTAAAGCTGCGCTCGCCTTCCTGGTCGTCCTCGCCTTCGCTGTGGCCGTGTACAACCAGCGCGACAACAAGTGAGAGGACGAGCCGAGCTGTTTGGGGGGCAGGGCCTGTAGGCAGCCCTATTCTAGTTAATACCATAACAACAACAACAACAACAACAACATCAATAAACGACTCTGACCCGGTACATGCTGGGCCAAAATGCGTTTTGACGTTGCGCAAAGCTTAATTGCATTTGGCTCCACGCTCCATGGCCAGATCGATGCACCTGGACGCAGGTGGGCCAAAGCGATTTGGCGCATGGACAACGACAATTTATTTATGCTTTCCACGAGCTTAAATTGTTTTACCTCGACTACGATAAATTAATGAACTTGTAGAACAATAACAATTTCATATTAAATCAACGAAGAAAAATAGAGAATCTAAGTTGAGGAATGAATACATATAATGCATGTTGATACAGTTCCGTTCACAAAAATAGTTGCACCATAATTCGTTCATGACATAGTAGTTAACAAAACAGACTTACGCAGAATATATTGCTAGCTAATGTATAGAGCGAATTATAAACAAATATTGATATATTAATATATATTTCTGTGAACGAAAGTTATAAAATTTGTAAACATTTTTCTTGGGGAAAAAGATGCGTGAAAAGAATACTAAAATATATAAAATAGAATTTAAAAAATAGATAAATAGAATATAATTCTGCAACAGAGAAAAGTATTTTCTTTAATATATTTCTGCATTTTATAAATTTAAAATAAATAAATAAATATTAAATATATATATACAAAAATTTTAATTTCATACACTTATCCTATAGGCAAATAAATAAATGTATTTCAGACATTTTCTATCAAAAAATCTAAAATAATTTAAAAATTTGCTATTTCGTTACCATTCATAGTCGTAAAAACTTAAGTCTGTTTTTAGGATTTCATACGGCAAGGCTGGCTCATCGTAGCCCAGCGAGCGGTATTTCGAAATTTGTGCGAAAAGTTTACAATAATTTCGAAAGACGAAATGCGTGGATAGACTACTCGACATGTCGAAAATCATTTGATTTGGCAGCACGCGAACGCGATTTATGGCAAACGCCAGCTGAGGCAGTTGCAGATCATCGGTCAGTATATTTCGCAAATACTCCACGGGATCTCTGGGCGGGTCGGCGCTAAACCAAGCCAATATCAAACGCATATTCGACAAGTCCGCAATCGACTGGGGAGCAGAGCATCTGTCGAGCTGAACCTCAACGCTGCTTGGCTCCGACTGGCGCTGACTTTGTTGATCTTCAGCTATTGAAATCGAAATTAAATAAAACTCTCAGCCCAGTTGACTCTCCACTTACCCGAAATGCTATTGGTGAATGCTAAGAGCGCTAACAGCGTAATCGCAAATAATATGCTCTGCTGCATGGCTAAAACTTGTTTATGATCAAAACGCTCGGATTTGACTGTGAACTGCTGAACGGCTCCTAGCTCTAATATACTTTCTCAGCTCATGACGTCACCACGTCAACAATAACAAACATTCCAAAACTTGGTATTTATACATATATTAAATATCTATGAATAAGTGAATTCCAAAGAAATACTTCGCCAGTACCAAGTTTTGTTATCTCTTGCTAACTTGATATGAATGAATGGATTTGCATATGAGTGTAGGCAAAAACAAAATAAGCTTTCATGCGTTAATCTGAAAAACATATTTTTTATCTTTAAAATATAAAAACCGTAAAAAAAAATGTTTAACAGTAAAAAAAATAGTTAAGAATTATCTACAAAAATGTTGTAAAACATATCATTTTTAATTAATGTTTTTAATTTATTTTTTTTTTATTATTATTATTACCATTTTTTTTTTTCTTTTTTCTATTCCACTTGTAACCTCTCCTCCACTTACAATCTTATTCACCTAAACAAAGTTATTCAATCATTTTCATAACATCACCCACGTCCAAGCTAAAGGTGATTTCACATCAGGTGCATATCGTATGAATAAGCAAAAGACTCAATGAGTGATTCAGTCTCATTGAAAGTTTAATCATGTCTCAAATGTATAAAGCAAATTAAATTATAGATAATACTAAAAAAAATACTTTAAAAAATAAAAAATAAAAATAAACAAAAAATAATAAACAAAGATTAATCACATTTATTTCTTGTGAATATTTGTTGATTTTTGTCCCCTTTTATTATTTTTTGACGTACATTGACTTTGGTTTAGCTTTTGTTTATGTTTACTATTTTTCGACAGCTAACTTTGTATGCAAGCAGACGTTCAGCAACTTGACTTTAATTTGAGGGACTAATGCCAATCATTCTTTACTGGCTATTTATATGACAGCATTGTCTACGACAGTGACTCAACGAGAAGACTCTTTAAATTATGCTAGATTCGTTTGCTAAAAATAAATTCTCTCTCTACAGATTAAGGCTGTATGACAAGTTGCAAGTTGACAGTTGACTGAATGAAAATATATATAATATATATCTATATTATGATTTATATTTACATTTTCTCAATACATATTTTCATGAAATTTTCGCTCTAAATCTTCATTTCATAAGGAAGACAAATGCAAAGGAAATCTAAATTTTTAGTTCACTTAGTTTTGCCATCTTCCCGTTTCTTTGTTTAGTCAGATTTTTAAATAATTTCAACAGTCTTTGTTATGCGCATCTTTTCACTTTAAATGCATGCTGTAGCTGTTGACTTTTTGACCTGAGCGCAGGGACAAGCTCTGCTTAAGGTTGACGGAATGCGCGTAATTCTTTTGATTTGGCAGCACAATTCCGAACAATTGCTGGCCTCCTGCCGCTGCACTGGACTGGAACTAAAGCCGCTGCCATTAGTGAGATTAAAACTATGGCCAAGTCACTGGAAGGAGACAGTGATAGAGAAAGAGAGATAGAGAGAGAAAGAGAGAGGGATACACTCTAGCAGGCATTGCTTTGTTTTAGCTTGAACAATGGGCATATCTCTCGTAATGACGCAATGCGTACTCATATACATTGTGCTCTACAGCACAATTGCCACAGTGCATGTATATGTATGTGTATGTAGACTATGCAGTATGAGATATATTGCTGTGCAATGCAGGCATCCATAACACAAAACAGTTGACACAAATGCAACGAACAGTGCACTCAGAAGGGAACTTCATTGGAGCTGCTGGCCAGGGTCGGTGGCTTTACAATTTGCTGTGTCTCTAATCTAGCTTTGATGGCCTGACAGCCATTCATACAATTTAGCAGTATATAAAATACAGTTCAATTTGTTTAATTCAGCATATTGTCTCATCTCCACAAATCATGGCACAGCCAGCCAGGACAGTTGCCGTTGCAGTTGCTCTGGCAGCTCTGTAATTGACAGTTGAAATGCGAAAATCCCATTTGACATAAGCTGGCATTGGACAAGCGTAATTTGTAGTACGCAAAATAATTCCAATTACGCAAGCAGCCATTAATTGTCATCACAACAATGCCAATAATGCGGGCGACGTTGAATTAAATTTAATGTCCACCCTAATCCAGTCAAAAACTCTGAATGCAAAATTCGCAACTGATTCGCCTCACAAAAGCTATCTCGGCACATTCAAAGCTTACTATTTTAATCAAATTAAGCGCGTTGCATCAACTTAAGCTCATTAAGAGCTCAATTTTGATTTTCTAAAGCCATTAAGCACAAGCTGTGCAATTGATTAATCTGTCAAAGGATTAAATTGGCAGTGGAAACATTTTTTGATGGCGATTTTTAATGGTTACTCAAATGGGCAAGAAATAATTTCATTTGTTTTTTTATTTTATTTTATGGGACAAATTTATTTTGAGTCTAGTATTTAATTTTTATTTGACTAACTTAACTTGAAAGCTAGTTTTTAAAATAAATTAAAAATGAAAAATAAAATAATTAAAAATGAAAATTAAATTTAAAAAAATATATATATTTAAAGACATAACTTTGGTCGTAGTAAATTTATGAAAAATGAACTTGATTAAGTTTGCAATTTTGAAATATTCAAATTAAATTTTCAGCGCATTTACCACCAAAAAGTTTTCTTGCACGACATCAAGCACTTGAGATCCTTTCTTGTGGTGGGCGTACTTTTATGCAGGTGGGCGGGGCTGCTGAACGAAGAAGAAGTAGAAGCAGAAGAAGAGAAATGTGCGCATTGCGCGGTTACAAATTGCTTTGGTTGACTTTGTTGTGGCTTTTGGCCAAGTTGGCTTACTCTTATTACCTGATTCAATTTGATTACGCATACGTAAAGGGCAAGGCGCCGCATGAGTTATGAATCAAATTTAAGTTCCATTTTTGCGTTTGACATTGCCAAAACAGTTACACATATTTTATTATATACTTTGTTGTTGTTATTTTTGGCTTTTCCCCACCTAGCACCAGCACAATCAAATGACGCACATATATCTTGGGGCGAGTACGCGAGGTAAGTCACCAATAAATGGCTAGGCTGGGAGCGACGGGCTGTGCACTGTGGGCGGTACTGACTGGAGAAATTGGTTGAAATTGTTTGGCTTGAGCATTGTGCATTTGTTTGCCAGGCAATATGGTCGCCAGCAGTTTTATTAAATTCTTACAAAGGCTTCTCCTTCGCGTCCAAAAGAAAAGGCAATAAAAATCATTTAACAAAGTCAAACAACAATAAAAATTAAACTTTGCCGTCACACAGCGCAAAAAAAAAACCAAGTTGAATGGGTATACATGACCAAGCAATGCCTTAAATAGGTCTGACGAAGTCCGATTAAATATATAATAAATATACATGAACAAGCATGTGAGTACATAAAAGTAACATCCTTACCTCACTGATTAATACTTTGTATATATTTACATAATATATATAAGCCTGGTTTGACGACTGGCAAAGAGCTTTTAGCACATTCTCATAATATAACAAGCCCAAGACAATACCTTAGCCAATAGAAACTTCCACAGTTACGAACTGCAACCAATATACCCTATTGAAATTGTCAAGACAGTGTATATTAAAGCAAAAGTGGAGGCAAAGTTGGCAGCAGCCAAGCATAAAAAGACGCTGAGCAAAGCGCACAGAGCAAAAGGCAAAAGTACATAACAAAAAGAAAATTAAATAATAAATATAAAATATAAATAACGCATAGAATGCGAACTGTTGTGTGAGAGGCGCACAACAGAGGCACCAAAGCACACAAAAAAAATTGAAGAAAATAAAAAAAAAAAACTTTTGCGAAATTAATTTCGAAAATCTGCTGCAGCTCCTAAAAGTCATGTGTGTGTTGTATGTTGTGTGTTGTCATCGTCGTCAGAGGGCACAGGACGACGGGACGACGGCAATTTATTATGTCATGCCTCGTCAGGCAGCGCCTGATGAAAAGGCAAAGGCAACGGCAAGGGCGAATGGAAAAGGCAATGCCAAAGGCAAAGGCATCATCATAAATCAATCCATTTGACGACCTCAAGCCGGAGCAGTGCGACGAATTTAATTACACTTAAGCGAATTGTTGGCCAACATGAAAATCGTCATACATTTTGCCAGCTGTGAGAGTTCGTTCCACTCTTCTTCGGTTTCCAGTTTCATTCACCTCTTGCCGCAATATTATTCGATTTGCTGCGATGCAATAATCCTAAGTGCTATCCCGAACGTACCATGACTCCAACAAAAGCCAAAAGTAAAGAGGGACTGAGACTCTTGGCCAACACGTGCTACTGGCCAAACAGCGTTGCCAGCAGCGGCTGATGGATTGAACTTGATAAGAGGAGTCGGAGTTGGCAAGAGTAGATATGCTCGATTCACAGAGATTTTAATTAACTTTAAAGTCTCTCAGTAAACGAAAAATCTGAAGAAGCAAGCTTCAATTATCTAAAAAAATTTCATCTGAATTAGTTTAAAATTCACTTTCATTAGCTGATTACGGCTATTCAATTCAAGCCTAAGGGCAAATATTTTAAAGCATTTTTATTTATTGAAATCAAGAGTTTTTATATACGAAATACTTGTAAGAATTTGCTGGACGTAAGTCAATAGTTGTTAATAAAAAATTCAATTAAAAGACATATAAGCCAGAATGATAAAATGTTATATGATTTGTCTTTTTTTTTTAATGCTCAATTAATGCTTAAACTGTTCTCTAAAAATAATTTGAGAGGCAAACCAAATCTCAATTGATGTAAATTATTAAATCTAATTTGATTATTAAATAGATTATGTGTGTGTCTTACATTTATAAACAAGTAATAAATATAAAAAATAATAATATTACGTTTCATAAGCTACAAACTTTTAAATATTAATAAAAAATTAAATCACTCTCAGATGTCCAGAGAATACTTGTCCATAGTCCATCAAAAATAGCGAACATATTTGGTATATGATTTTAATAGGATTTATCTCACGAAAACACACTTTATTTATTTATTTATTTTTTTCTTATATATTTTTATTATTACTAAATATATGAGTAACTATTTTACACTTGACAGACACACATTTTCAGCTCATGTCAACATTCTTGCCTAGCTTAGGCAAAATCAACTCTGACATCTGGAGGAGGCAACGCGCCTCAAATGTCAGCTAAATGTCATTCGTCACATTCAGCAAATGATTTGCCAGGTAAAATTCAGCTAGAAACTATGCCACGTTCAGGCACCTGGCGATGCCACACATACACCCAATCGCCCTTTCTCCCACAAGCCAGAAATTTCCTTTGATTTTTGCCGAGAAAGCAGCCTCATCAGCGATTCGCCTCGAGGTGGAGCCGCAAAAACTATTTTACCAGCTTCTGATGAAACATGTAAAATGCAAACGAATTTTTTAGCACGCACAAAACTTTGGCTTTTTTTTCACGTTTTTCAAGAGGGGATTGGAATGGGGGAGGTGAGGTCGAGAGGCGCTGTTCCAATTACATTTTGAAGGAAGTAAATACTCTGGAAGAGGAAGCAGCACTCAGTTTTTGGCTAGATGGTAAGAAGTTTCAAGTTTGTCATGCGAAAATCATACAAAACTTGGGTTTTCGTGTGCTCACGAAAAGTAATTGAGGCGGAAATCCCTAATTGGCACCTTCAAGTCAGCCCCAACGACGACGACGACGTCGACGAAAAAGAAATCAGAGCAATAGAGCCGAAAAAGGAAAAGACGACGACGACAACGACAACTGCCGTCGCCTGGCAGAGAAACTTGCATACCAAACACACCCTGCCACACTCCATAGAGTGTATTATTTTCTGGCCTGCTGTACTTGTCTGTGTGTGTGTGTGTGGTGGGGGTGTGGCTTTGGCCGCACACGTAGTCGCATGCAAATGGGAAAACTTTGCTCATCAGCGCGCACAAATTGAGTGAAATTATCAGTTCAAGTGAAATTTACACTTGAATGTCGGTCGCAGCTCTTAACGCGCAGCTCACAACTTGCTCCACTGCCGCTGGTTATACATTATGCGTTTTACCCACCAATATTTCGAAAATAGCTAATGAGTAGAGCGTGCCTGAAGAGCAAATACCCTTTACGCTGATACTGTCTGAAATAATGCGGTATGCATATGAATGAATATAAAGTATAAATATAATAAATATTTTTCAATTTATTTATAAAAATTAAATTTAAAAAAATATATATTTTTTTATATTTTAATCAACTTTATATATGATCTAAAAAATTAATAATAATAATTTTCATTTATTAATTTAATTTAAAAAATAAAAATTATATTAAAAAATTCAAATTTTAGTAATTTGTAATTATAACCAATACAAATTATATTTAATTAAATATAAATATAATAATAAAAATATAATTAAAATAAATTTTAATAAAAAAAAGTGTATTCTCAATTTTTAAAAATAAATTTATAATCAAATTTATATGTCTATACGTATTAATATAAATCTAAATGTGCAATACTTCAATAAATCTAAAAACACATTACGAATGAAAAATCAACAAACATTTCTCACAGAAAAAATCAAATAAAAAATGTATGAAAACTTAACCTTGCCTTCTCATTACTACAAAACATGTCCTCGTCTATCATATCTTCATTACACACATCCTTCAAGGGTATCAGATATATTCATGCTGCTAATTTCGTCTCGCTACACGCGTTTATTCCTGGCAATTCAATTAAACACATGAAGAGCGACAAAAAACATGTGTGACACGACTCGATAATTTTCCAGCTGGCATTCTGGCCCAGCCTTTTGGCCTAGTTAATTGTGAACTACGCCTTGGCAGCGACATTTGCAAGCTTCCCAGCTACTTTTTGCGTCGCTTCTCTCCCTCTCTCTCTCTCTCGCTCTCTCAAGTTCCAATTGAGTTGAGGCCAACAAGAGCAACAGCTCTGCATCGACTCATATTGCAGATGCCAGCTAGATAGTAGTTAGCTCGAGTTCCTAATTGCCATAAATTGGTTTCGGCTGGACGTTTTAATGACTTGCCAAATGTGCGATAATTTCAGCTATTAAGAATGTTGCCAAAACCCCCAAAAAGCAATATGAAAAAGCAATATAACTCACACTACTTGCAGTTGCAATTATTATTTTAAATTACTTTGCTTCTTTCTGCTTTGCTTTTCTATGCTCTATATACATGTTTTTTTTTCTTGTTCTGTGTGCCAAAGTTGAGGCTTGTGTGGGACCCTTAGGGAAGAGACTTCTAAAATTACAGGGTATTAATAGAGTAAATAGTACTCTCTATGCATGGTATAGTTTATTAATAATATATCCATTGAAAATGAGTATGCGATGGAATAGCAAGCAATTGAGGCAGATGATGCAGAAGTCGTAGTGCTCAAGATAACTATAGATCAACAGAAACTGCTGTCAATGCCATCGAATAATAATAAATATTAATGATAATACATTTATTATATCAACACTTAGAATAATCAAACACGTATATTAATAAGCAGCGTATATAGTTAAACTGATTTAACTATGCGTGTTTGTTTCGCTGCATACATACATATCTATTAGTCTGTCTGCCTGTATATCGATCTATCTCTCTCCCTGTCTATCCACAGTCTGTCGCTCCATATGTCTCCCTGTTTCTGTTTGCCTAAGAAGAGCAACGGACGAAGAAGAACTACAGATAATTTAAATTATTTGTATGTATGCAGCAGTGTGCATTTCCTATTTATATTTGAGTAAATTGAAGCTTACAGCAGAAGAGAATATTTCCATTGGGAATACACACGATTGCTCGACTGCAACGACCACTACCTGGTACCGAGACGAACATTTGAGCGCAACTTAGTGTTCGACTGAGAGTCGCCCTATATAAAGGGCAGCAGCTGCACCATTTCTTCAGTCGGTGGCCCAGGCCCGGTGGGGTCGATCGTGCAGTGCTGTAAAGTGAATTTTGAAGTGAATGATCGGTCAGCTGAGAGGAGAGGAAATACTTGGAGGAAATACTGAGAGGATTTACCTAGTGAGAGGATTTACTTAGTGGAAATACTGAAAGGAATTATTTAAAGGAAATATTTCAATAAATAATTGGAGCAAAGACTTGACTGATGAATAGAGGAAAGACTTAAAGCAAATAATTATTACCAGGGTAATGAGAGTTTACTGTAACTGGGAGAATTCCACCTCGCAGAGTAGCATATATTCTAATTACAATATCAACCCACTCTAAGACCTCATTCATGCACGTTCTTATGTTCCTCCTATTCAAACCCAGAAACAAAAGAACTTCAATTATCAAGTGTAGTCGATCATCTCACGTTAACGAAGTGAAATCATCATAGCTCTTGCCGCAATTGCTCAATGCCCACGGGCTCTTGCGCCCGCCCGCCTCCTGTTCAAGCTGCTGTGGCATGCCACCAACTGTGCAACAGTCATTAGTGCAGCACACACAATGCAAAGGCGAGTGCAGTGGGCCAAAATCAAAGTTCATTATTGCTGCAAATTGTGGGCAGCCAGCACAATCGAACCGACTCTGCCAGGCCGTTGCTCACATATCGTATACGTAATATTAATACGCAGCACTGAATCGAACAGAACTGAACTGAACTCAACTCAACTCAACTGAATTGTTGGTCTATTGATCAACTTGCTGCTCAAAGACGTTATCTACCAAAAGAGCCAAGAAAATGAGCAATGCATGGCACATAAATCACGCGGAGCATGCGGCGTCTGTCGAAGGCGAGCCGGAGGAGAGCTGGGGCTGGGCAGGCTGAAGTTCTCTGGTCGCCAAAAGGCGAACTCATCAACTAACTGCAAAGGCTGCAGCGGCTGCTACCCAGAGAGCAGCCCGACAAGTGCTGTACTACAAGAATAATTGACGACGACAATGGATAATGAGCACGCACACACACACACACACATATATGCAGGGAGTTACTCTCACACACACACACAGACAAGACAAGGCAAGGCTAGGCAAAGGCAACAGCACTGAATGCCTGTCTGCAGGATGCTTGCTCCGACTCTAGCCCTGGCTCTGACTCTGACTCTGGCTGTGTGTACGCTGTCTATCTGGCTATTATAATCCTGCGGAAACACTTGAAAATGATGGATGAAAATTATCGTTTTCTGCAACGCATGCAAATCCGTTAAATTACTTTCGAATGATTAATGCACTGACATTGGAGAAATTTTCAACAGCTAAATGCAGCGACTATCGCTTACCGCATCATCATCAGCAGCAGCAGCAGGAGAAGCAGGAGCAGCAGGAGCGGCATCAGCATCAAAAAACAAACCCAAACATAATTAAGCCCAGACAGAGTACATTTTGCATCCCAATGAAAACTGCACAGCTAGAAGATATCCTTAACTATGAGAGAAAAGTCCAAGAATTTACTACTCAATGTTTCTTATTTTCGAATTTTGAGAAATGATTTCTTGAAAGGAAATTTTTATATGTTTTTACACTTTACGTAGAACGTAGGCACCAAATTTTGTGACTCTAACTTTTATAGTCCTCGAGATATGCTTCTAATAAAACTATAAATTTTCATTATAATAATAATTAGAGTTTTTTTTTACTTTATGAGAGCTAACATACCGAATTTAACATCTGTAGCTATTATTATGTATTATTTGCAAATGTAATCTTAATATCTATTGATATAATATAAAAAAAACTTGCATGTATTAGAAACATAGTAAGATGTATAAGAACAAATTAAAACTGGCTATGCACATCATCAAAAATAATAGAAAAACCAAAGCAAAGCAAGCAGATAGGCAGAGGAACAGAAATAGTTTGATATTTACCTTTACCTAAATAAGCAAAATTTCCAATTTTAATACAAGCAGAGAAGCAGACATATGCACAAAACTGTCTTTATTCTGTCCTATACCCTCGACTCTGCAATCCCTTCTGCTATGGATTCAAGCTATGAAAAACAAAAAATCGAGCACACAGCATGAAGCGACAGAGGACAGTTGTTGAGCTTCATTTGAAATTCATATTTTAAATATTCGTCAGTCAATTAAAGAGCAAAAGACTCGACACCAAATTTGCATTCGAGCGTAAAATTATCAAATTAATATTCAGTCACCTCGAGAATGGCTGGAATGTATTTAGCAGCATAGAGCATAAGGGCAAAGGACAATAGCAGGAGCTGGAGCTGGCTCTGGCTCTAGCATTGAGGCACAGGACATTCTCATTTCTAGGCAATAAATGTCGAGAAGTTTTTGAATGTAGATGTCGTCAGCATTGCGCATATTTCGGCAAGTTGTCAACGCAAATGGAAAACTTGCTCCGGCAATGTCAATTTGATGAGATATTTAAATATGCTCACTCCACAATGTGTGTGTAGGTGTTTCTGTATGTGTGTGTGTGTGCGTGTTTGTCCAACCTGTGCTAATTGGAAGCTTCGAGTTCAACAGGGCACAAGTCATGCGATTAAGCAACAGCAGCTGGAAATACTTCATTGCATTGGCTTAAAGCTTAAGCCCCTAGATTAATCCTGTTAAGTAAGAGGTATTTATTTAAATCTGCCAAGAGAATAAAAATATTAATAAAAATTCAACAAAACTGTCTCATAAATGTGAGAATGTTCTCAGACATATATTTTACATAAATCAATTATAAAAGTGATTCAATTTAACTGAGTGTTTCTCTCAAAAAACATTTTGTTGATTTTCTTTAAAATGTAAATAATATGAAGTTCATTTTCTTTACATTAAACTGTCATTTTCTTTCCATATTCAATCTTAAAATATGTAAATGTTAAAAGCATGACATTGAAATTCCACTTCATTATTTATATTTAAGTACTTGAATACTTTCCTTTAAGTGAATATATTTCATGATTTCCTTGAATTAAATTGTATTATACTTATATAAAACTCAAAACAACGAAACAATAGTGCCAATCATATAATTAATTTTCTCTCAATTCGTGCAACTTCATATGAATACCCAAATCTCTTACGTAAACAAAGGCCAACCTACCAATGAGCTTATTGCTGTTTAAGCAGCCTAAGCTAGCCATTCTTCTATTCAGCTGCTGAAATGTCAGTCCGATTGCAGTATGATTCTGGCTAAGCTCCTGTAAATGGGCATTGAGCATTGAGTATTTATCGATTCAATTAATTAGTTGAGCACAAAAGGGTTAACAGTGTGCATTGCTGGCAAATAGGCCAAATCAACGTCAAAATGGATTCTATTGAATATACGAAACCATTTTGGGCCATTATCAAATTTTAAATGCACTGAGCCTAGCGACGAGTATCCTTGAGTATCCTTGATATGCATACAACAATAAAATCGACAGATGAGTTGATCACGCACACACACACACACACACACACACACACATTGGTTGCTTGCCAACCAATTCGTGTAGCAAACTAAGTCGGTACCACGCCCACGGCCCACCATACAGAATCCAGTAACCACTGCTCCCACACCCAAACGCACACACACATATACACATGCAAATCTAAGGCACTTGTGAGGCAAGCTCGATTGTCCCTTTTCTATTTGCTATTTGCTGTTTGCATGCAATGCCTCTGACCACTTGGCTGCCTGCTGCTGTTGCTGTTGATGCTGCCTCCAGTCCAGTCTGAAGCTGGAGCTCAAGTTCCTGCCCTAGCTCATGCACAGTTTTTTATCTAAAGCCAAAGTGGAATATATTGAGATGGGCCGACAATGCACTGTGAATTGTGGTGTGTGTGTGTATGTATGTGTGAGGGTATTGGACATGGACATGACCATGGACATGGTACTAGCTCTAACTGGGCCCATATCATTAAGTTTGCACAATGAAGCACACATACACACCACACATTTTGTTTGTCAGTCTAAAGCCAAAAAAAAAAAAGTGCAAGGAGAATAAAGAAAACTAAAATCCATAAAAGCGTAGAACGGATAAGTACCGGGGTATTGAATGAAGCATGGAGATTGCTGCAATCTATTGTTGCCTGCCACTTTGTTAAATTTTTCAATCGAACATTGAGGCTTCAATGGGACGTCTTTGTGGTTGCGGCTATTCCAAACTCAATTCTCTATTTCAGATTATTTCTTGCTTAAAGAGCAAATGCAAGATGCAACTTTCAGCACTCCAATGAAATTTAATTTAGAATTACAAAATATTTTGTAATGACAATTTCAAGAAATCAATTTCATCATTTGAATATTTTTTAAGTGTTATTTTAATCTATTTTTACAGCGCAACAAGTGAGGCGTCAACGATAAGATAAGCATTTCAATTTCAAACAATTTTATAGCGCGCGCTCTATATTGCAGTCAAAAATATCGATTACTTATTAAAGCGCGCGCAATTCAAACAGTTCTGTTAAATGTATGGGTAACACCACCAAGCACATATAATTTGCTTCAAAATTAGGCTATTATCAAAATTTGTATATCTTTAATAATTACTATTCAACAAAGTGCATATCGATTTAAATTTACAAGTAATACTGCACTATGAGCTTATCGGTGCTGCCTACGAGGGAAATACACACGAACTCATTTCATTGATCTGGCAACACTCACAGGGGGTCAACGCTTGTTCAGCCCTGTCAAAATTTGCAAAAAGTTTTTACCACACACTCTCGCGTCAATCAAATCCCCAACAACGCGTAGTATTAATGTGTTAGAATTTAAATAGGCATTAAGCAAATTATTGTGCGAATTGTGACAGAGAGCGAGCTAAAGCGTGCTTACACTACTGCCAGCTGACTGAAAAATGGAAGCGCTTATTCCAGTTATCAACAAATTGCAAGATGTCTTCAACACCGTCGGCTCTGACTCAATACAATTGCCGCAAATTGTTGTACTCGGCAGTCAGGTAAGACGGAACAGCAATCAGCCGAACAACTGGGAGCGCCCAAATGAAAGCGCATATTAAATAATATTTGAGCAACTGCGACAGCTGGCCAAAAATGGAGCTGTTCATTATTTTGCACGCACACCAAATGCTATTTGGCGTACTTCCATTATATAACGGGGCTCTTGTTTGGCCCACGCCGATGCCGGCACGTAATAACAAATTGCTGTCAATTGCTAGCAAATGGACATTGTGTCATTGTATCTTTGATATTGTTTATATAATTGAACTGCAACCGCAGCTGGATTTACGCCTATATGAAAAATCGATATTGTGCACAGTAAATGGAACAAAAGCAGCTGCTGTGACACATTCCAATACAACAACGAATACACACACATACATGACGCACAACTACATAACACAAGCAGTTTCAATTTGTTAATTTTGAGAATCAGCTGAAAGCTGCAATTAGAGCTTAATTGCCTTCTTAAGGCTTGCGCTGATTCTAAATCGCCTCTCTTATTAAATCGAATACTAATTATACCCTGTTGCATATAGCATTATTAGCCAGATCAGTTGTAATCCGATATTTCCTATGTTCATCAATTTTAAAGCCGACCTTTGGTTTGTGTAGGGGGGTCTAGGGTGGACCTTTATGTTTCAAGCCATGTTTAGATTAGATTAGAGCTGAATGTAGATCGATATAATACAATGTTATTATGCATATAAAAAATAATAATACATAATATAAATGGTATATATTCATCAAAAATAAATTTGGCTATATTTAAAATAAAATATATGTACTAACCAAAAAATTACATTTATTTTCTATAAATATAAATAATATTATTATTTATATGTTTAAGCCAAATTGATATTTGATAATTATAAAAAATCTATGTTAATATTATTTATTATATAAAAACCCTAGCTGACTTAATTCAACAATGCCCAAGTTATTAAAAGTAGTATTCAAGTCGTAAGTCTAATTCTGAATGCAAGCTGATCCCGCGATATTTTAATATGAGGGCAACAGCCCCGCGGGTATTTAAACTTTTAACAAAGAAGGAGACTTCAAAACTTACAAAGCGCTGCTTAAGTAATATCCAATCAAAATCTAAGAGTTTTTTCTGACGCCAAGTAAAGTCTATACATTAAATAACTCCGCCACGGCACATGTCTAGTTCGAGTGCTCAGCGTGTATAGATTGCAGATAAGAATGTATGGGTATGTGGGCTAATCGGAGCACTGGCTTTCTGGCTGCACTAGTAGATATAATATATAAGAAAGAGGAGATTATATACACTCTTACATACTGAATCGTTTTATGTATTCGATTGCAGAGTTCAGGCAAAAGTTCTGTCATCGAGAGCGTGGTGGGACGCTCATTTCTGCCACGAGGCACAGGCATTGTGACGCGTCGCCCGCTGGTGCTGCAATTGATTTACTGTCCACTCGAGGATCGCGAGCATCGTTCAGCAGAGAATGGTGAGAGGAAATCTACTAAATGATGAACGATATTTACTCAACAAATTATCTCTTTTAGGCACTGTCAATGCAGAAGAATGGGGACGCTTTCTGCACACAAAGAAGTGCTTCACGGACTTCAATGAAATCCGCCACGAGATCGAGAACGAAACGGAGCGAGTGGCGGGCAACAACAAGGGCATCTGTCCGGAGCCCATTAATCTAAAGATATTCTCGACACGCGTTGTCAACCTGACCCTGGTCGATTTGCCAGGCATTACCAAAGTGCCCGTCGGGGATCAGCCCGAGGATATTGAAGCCCAGATTAAGGATTTGGTTGTCAAATATATTGAGAATCCCAATTCGATAATTTTGGCCGTGACGGCGGCCAATACGGATATGGCGACCAGCGAGGCGCTGAAGCTGGCCAAGGATGTGGATCCCGATGGCAGGCGCACACTGGCCGTGGTCACCAAACTGGATCTCATGGATGCCGGCACCGATGCCATTGATATTCTGTGCGGACGTGTCATACCCGTCAAGCTGGGCATCATTGGTGTGATGAATCGATCGCAACAGGACATCATCGATAAGAAGGACATTGATGAACAAATGAAGGACGAGGCGGCTTTCCTGCAGCGCAAATATCCCACATTGGCCACACGCAACGGCACACCCTACTTGGCGAAGACGCTGAATCGGCTGTTGATGCATCACATACGCGACTGCCTGCCCGATCTTAAGGTGAAACTCAATTAATATTATTCCATATTCTAGTTTATATATTGTTTATATCTATAATGTAGACACGTGTGAACATAATGTCCACACAATTCCAATCGCTGCTGAATTCCTACGGCGAGGATGTGTCGGACAAGAGCCAGACGCTGTTGCACATCATAACGAAGTTCTCCAGCGCCTACTGCTCCACGATTGAGGGCACGGCGCGGAATATTGAGACGACAGAGCTGTGCGGAGGCGCGCGCCTTTGTTACATCTTTCATGAGATCTTTGGGCGCACACTGGACTCGATACACCCGCTGGCGGGCTTGACCAAAATGGATATTCTGACAGCCATACGCAATGCAACGGGTCCGAGGCCGGCGCTGTTTGTGCCCGAGGTCTCATTCGAGCTGCTGGTGAAGCGGCAAATCCGACGCCTAGAGGAGCCTTCGCTGCGCTGCGTGGAGCTTATACACGAGGAGATGCAGCGCATTGTGCAGCACTGCGGCAACGAGGTGCAACAGGAGATGCTGCGGTAGGCCAAATCAATTAACCAGGTGCACGTTTATCTCATCCTCTTCTGCCTTGCAGTTTCCCCAAGCTGCACGAAAAGATTGTCGATGTGGTGACGCAGCTGTTGCGTTGCCGTCTGCCCGCCACCAACGTCATGGTCGAGAACATTGTGGCCATCGAGCTGGCGTACATCAATACCAAGCACCCCGACTTCCACAAGGAAGCCGCACTGGTGCCCAGCCTACTTAAAACCGACAGTGATCCCTTCGTACAATCGCGCCGAACGAACACGCCACGTAATACAATGTCGCCGCAGGTCTCCCACAATTCGATGTCGCAGAGCCAACAACCGTCACAACAACTGTTGCAGACACAACAGCAGCAGCAGCAGCAACAACAGCAGCAGCAACAGCAGCCGCAACAACAGCAGCAGCAACAGCAAAATGATGCACATGAGCAGCAGGTAATGATTAAATTAATGTATGCCATATAGGATGATTAACTGAAGAGATTGTATATATGGGAGTAATAAGCTAAAGCTTTAGATTTCTCGTATACTCAAGAGAAAGCCAATGGCAAGACTCCTTTAAATATGAAATAATCTTTGTATCAGACTCGGAAAGTATTTTTTATATGTTTTTTTTGTGTTTATTTAACATAGTTATTGCTTTTTTAATGCATATTTATTGTATCAAGCAAAGCAATATCTAATGTAAAATCAATTTGTTTATTAGGTATTTTTTGTGACCTTTTAATATATTATGAAAGCATCATACATATATTATAAATTGGACTATTTAAAAATATTTGTTTTAAAGACAATCAAGTAATTTTTAATTATTATGATTTCTTTACCAAAATCCAATAGTAACTCACACCCTTATAAAATAAAACTACCTAAGATAAGATTATCATATCGCATATTTGTATATATCAACAAATTTATTCATAATATTTATAAATCTACCAATTTGGCTTCATTGTTATCACATCAGTTAGGTAATTGAAGATTTTAAAATTTTTATATTCATAGATTTCTACAACGTTTTATGGGCTGCTTTTGTCAAGGGTATGTAAGCGTCGGTGTGAATGCTTTCCCTTGTGTTACAGTTATACAAAAAATTTATTCATATTTGAGTAATGCAATCATTTCAAGCTCTTTAATTCCAAATATCTATCATGTTAACTCAAGCACGCCACAGCTGCAGCCCCTAGACATCGACTGGCTAACACTCCAACAAATATTGAAAATGTCATATACTAATATTAACTGCTCCTATTTTACAGAATCACAATGGCGATAGCTCAGCGGGCTCTTGGCTTTCAAATATCTTACCACCCGCGCCCAATCGTCCCGATAGCATTGAGAACTCGGCCAGCAATACGCCAGTGCATAATAATATAACTCCACTGAAGCCGGTTAATCTGCTGCCCGATGTGCCGCAGGTGGCTAACCCACGTCGACTCACTGACAAGGAGCAAAGGGATTGCGATGTCATTGGTTAGTTCGATCTCCGAATAATGTTTCCAACTCATTAACTGATATTTTACCCACCCTACAGAGCGGCTGATTAAATCTTACTTCTATATTGTGCGCAAATCCATACAAGACTCTGTACCAAAGGCGATTATGCACTTTTTGGTTAACTACGTTAAGGACAACCTTCAGAGTGAGCTAGTGACACACTTGTATAAGTCGGATAAGGCTGAAACGCTGCTCAACGAGTCCGATCACATTGCAGTGCGCCGGAAAGAGGCGGCGGATATGTTGAAGGTGATTCTAGAACTACTGTCAAATTGAGATTGTTTTTAATAATTTGTTTATATTCAATTTATTTTACAGGCGCTCACTCGTGCGAATCACATTATTAGCGAAATACGAGAGACTCACATGTGGTAGAGAGTGCCTCGACCAGAGATAGATAAAGATGACAGTGGAGCCCAACGCGGCTGGGAGGGATAATCCCAAGAAATTATAACGCACTATTTATTGAAAAAGCAACTGCATAATCAGCTATAGCTACTATCAAAAACAGAAGTTCTCCGCTTTGTTGAATGTTTCCCCAGAACATTAGCACATTTCACTCATAGCATCAAATTCTGAATGCGGGCTAAGAAACCAGATCATATTATATAATAGATTTAAGTGTATACACTTTTCAAACATTTCTCCTTGTTTTCGTATCGCTGCATTTGAAGAATCGTAGTCAGCATAGAATATCCAAAGCATTTGCTAGCATTTTTCCTTCATCAGCTTTATTGAGATCCATTTGACCATTTTGCATGTGAGATGATGATGAATTCTGTCGTCTGTCGTCGTGATCGATTTGTTTTAAGTTAATGAAAGCACCTATTACTTTTTTGAATAGTCAAATAAAATCAGATTAAATAATTAACTAAATCTGTACTTTTTAAAGCATTGAGCGAGTGATGAATAATCGCAGTTATGTTTGATTGGATTGTGCCACCAAATATTTGTGTTCAAGTTTTAATCATATTTTATTTATGTTTTATCCTTGATTCCCCTGGCTTACAAGCTAGAGGAATACACTAGGCAGTTTTGTAATAAAAACTTTAATACTTGAATACGAGTTAAAATCTAATTTGGAAAACTTTTGTCTTTGTAACTGCGGCAAAATGAAACTAGCGCTCGGGCTCCGGCTCGGGTGTTTACAACGGCTTCTCAAGTGGAATTTCCTTGGCAGAAGAAACTACAACAGTTATGACTAATTTATATATTTGTTGGTTTTGCGGTTGCTTGTCCCTGTAACAATGTTTCCTCATTAAGCACGGTTCGTGTCCGAGAGCACGCGTACGATGCAGCCAACGCCGCCCTTGGCGAACGCCTTCTCGTGCCACTGCAGCAGGTGCCCGCTGGAGCCCTCGGAGGGTGTTTCAAATCCTCGATATATATACTTCATGAGCACGTCGATCAGATCGTTCTGTTCCACCGAGTCGATGGCTTGATCGATTTGCGTTGACTTGATTGATAACAGCACGCGCAACGTTATGTTCAGGGCGTTGTCCTGCAATGAATATTATGGGATAAGAGCTTGCTCTGTTTCATGTTGACGCATTGCTCTCTACCTTGACGTTTTGGTTCTTACAACGTAGGGGGGCGTTCTGGAGCGCACTGAGCAGCGCCTCGACACCTTTGCCTTTTGTTAGCAGCGATGTGATTTCGTTCTCATCTGGGCCAACTGCGGCGCTGTCGACGCCGTCGTCCTCTCGAAAATTATCCTCATTGTACTGATCTACATCAATTTTCCGAAACGCATTGCTTGATGTATTTTTAGCCATCTTATTCACACAGAACTGTAATTTTTTTTACTTCTTGTTTTATCCAGTGCAATGAATCACGAAACACCAAATCGCCGAACAGATGTGGATGCAGGGCTGCAAAATCCGAAAATACAAAATATTGTGTGCTGTTTGGCAACACCGGGTATAAATGTGTGCAGCCCTGGGAGCACAACAATAACATAGAATTTTAACGTAGTGGCAACTTGACATTGCTTCGCACGTAAGTTTTTCTATCACAAATCTGGCAAATTATTAATATTTATTTCAAACAGCGAACAAAATGGCAAAATTTCTAGGTATTAACCGCCTAGGCAGACTCTTCCAAGCGATACGCGAAGCCGGCGGACTTAAGCAGGCCTATTTAAAGCTATACAGGTAAGAATATGCCCATCACTCTCTTATATAAGTTGCTAAATTCTTAAATTCCAATTTGTATACAAACAGAAATGATGACCTAAAGACGGGCAAGCTAATTGGCATTGATAAGTACGGAAACAGGTACTTTGAGAATCCCTACTATTTCTATGGCAGGAACCGCTGGGTGGAGTACTCGCCTCATGTGAACATGGACTATGACGGCTCTCAAATACCCGCCGAGTGGTACGGCTGGATGCACTACAAGGTAGGCTCGCTGTTTTTTGGAATACATAATTATAAAATATAAATTTTGTATTATTTGTCTGTAGACCGATTTGCCACCTATTCGCGATGGCTGCCGACCCAAACACAAGTGGATTGCGGATCACAGCGAGAATCTGTCTGGCACTAAGGGTAACTCTGAAAATTGATTGAATCTCCGTTGCGAAAACTAACATTTAATGTATTCTTACAGAGGCATATATGCCATACAGCACAACGCCTCCCAAGGTTGAGGCTTGGAATCCCAACAAGAAGTAAACTCACGATTCACTAGGTTATTGTTAAACGATAATAGGAGGATGGCTGTGGCAGGCATGGCTCCAATAAAATTTGCTTTTAGAAAGTCTTTATGATTATTAAGATTCTTAAAGCTATGGCTGGATCATATCCATATCATATATATGTATATATCGATGTTCTCTTTCGTTCATTCGTCTATGACGTTGTCCTTGAGCGCCTTCTTGGCGCGTCGCTTGTATTTTTTAGCCGTATCGGCGCATTTTGTGGTAATGGTGGCTCTGATGTGCCGCTCCTTGCAGCCGGTGCGATTGCGCACACTGACAACGATGTCGTCAACTCGATTCTGATCCAGCATCTTCTTTGCTGGACGCTCACGTCCGTAGAATGCGGGCGAAGGCTTGCCAGTCAGCGTATGCGTGGCCAGTTCATCGTTGCTGAAGACGGCACCCAGCAGGCATCGTGTCGCGACTGGCGCACTTGTCCAGAATACCTGGCCATAGGCCTTGGCATCGATGCGCGTGCCATTGGGGCCCAGCACATACTCCGTGCTGCCGTTGGGCAGCACCACGCGTTGAGGATAATGCGAAAGAGCCGTTACGTTCTCTGAGTCTTGATGAGATTCGCTCGAGCTGCTCGACATGTGGCGCGCCCGTTTCATGGGCGGCGGCGGAGCTTCATCGTGCTCGACCTCCGGCCTGGGCTCCGGCTCGTTGCCATCGTAGCGTCGATTCAACGTCTGCAGCACGCTAGTCAGGCGATCAAAGAGCTGCGTATAATGATGTTGACTTTTGCTGATCTTCGCCACGTCCTCCTTGAACGACGGTTCGACGGGCGGCAGTGGCTCAACGTCGTTTTTGGTTTCTCGTGAGCGTGGAGCTGACATGGACACCATCTGAACGTTGATGACGCGTCGCTCCTGCGGCTCCTTCTTGGGAACTATCAATGGTTGAATAGTGGGCAATCGAAGCACGCCGAGTGGATGCGGTCTCACAGTCTGTTTGCGCATCAAACTCTGCTGCTTGCTGAGCTCATAGTTGATATACTTCTCGATGTCCATCGCGGGAGCCACACTCTGCTGGTAATTGAAATTAACGGGCGCTGGAGACAGCAATGTGTAATAGTAGGGCACCAGATTCGGTGCGAATTGACTCAAAAACTGTTGATATGCAAAGGAATAGGGCGCAGGTGCAAATGGCGCAATTGGTAAATTATTTGGCTGAATATTCAGGTGATTTATAGGTGTATTCAAATTCGCGTAAGCTGCTGCTCGATCTTGGTCTGTCCACGACTCTGGACTGTCTTGAACTGGCGTGCGATACGGTTCGACGTTGCCATTTTTATATTCAAAATTTATATTATGAAAATTGTGCATCTTTGATCTCCTGTGCGGCAGGTAACAACAGGTAAGGCGGAAAGGTGTGCGCAGCTGCGAAGGTTTTTCTTCGCAAAAAAAAATTTGTATTAGCCAAGAGCACGAATTCTGGCCTTGAAAACTTTACAATCGGCAAGATTTTATAATCCAGGATTAACAGTTATTTTCAGTTTGACAGATGGCCAATAGAGTTACCAAAGCACATAATTGCATTTTATTAGGAGTGGAAAATTCAGCCTGGCAACTGCATCCTTTTGCGAAAAGTGTTGCAAGTAAAGAATTTTCTTGGAAATTAGAGAGATTTAAAATCAGCTCTCAGATTTTGCTATACTTTCTATATATACATAGGTATATATTTATCAAATCTATTTATATAATAATAATAAAATGGAAATCTTATATTCAAAAATTCCATTAAAAAAAAATCATTGAGTAAACCCAATTGCATTTACCCCAACCAAAAAATTCACTTTTTGTTAGGCATTCTTCGCATTTCAACCCAAGCGTGAAATGCAACCTCGAAAATCAGCTATACAAAAAATGCAGCGTCTTCAAGGATTTCCTTGGAAAAACATACAGACTTTTGCGAATTCAGTTTACAGCCGTTACACAAAAAGAGCACAACAATGGACTCATTCTACCTGGCAGGAAGATTCTACTTAAGAAATTCCATCATACTTCATGCTCTAATGGCTGTAGCATCTGCAGCCATTAGGGATGTTTTTCCCTTTTATTCCGATCAGAGAGCCGTTGATGTATTCCTAGAGGGAGACTTATTTTTATAGCTGACAACTGGTCCCATTGAGCTCGATCGAAAAAACCGGTTTGGCCAAGCGACTAATTGCAACAATGTAGTTATAATACATTTTGTGTTGTTCTAATCTTCATTACACCACTGTTAACTTCCAGTGGAAACACGGACATTTGCGCCGACGCAGAAGTTGGCAACTCTGCCTTCAAAATACGAGACTTGGTTCCCGCGCGAACGACATGCGTGCAGCGTGGTGCAGGCAGGCATAAAAAGTAGAAGAAGAGAAAAAGGATCGAAAATAAAACTTACTCGCACGCCAGTTGGGATATAGAACAGTAGAAAGTCCCATTCGAGAGAGCACGCACGCAGAGAACAAATTCGAATACCTGAACTACTAGAAACCAAGCAGCACGGGCACACACACGCATACTAACACATTTATTCGTACTGTACAGCTGTATCGGTGACCCAGGTAGCATGTGTAAGTAGTTGGAATGCATTGTGCCAAATAGTCTAAACTACCCCTCTGTGTGTCTCTCTCTCTCATTCTCTTGCTCTCTGACCATGGATGTGCATGCATTTTGGTGTTTTATTTGCGCGCGTTGCTTGCTATTCTGCCGCCAATTTCGTTGGATTTTGTATAGCGCTTCGCACAGTAGACGCTCAGCCTGCAAGACGCACACAACGCAGGACAGCAAACAGGATCGCTAAAATGGATCCACAAGTAAGCTAGCATAAAGACAATGCAATTGCATCATATTCCATGTAATATATTATTTTGTTTTTTTAGATATTGTCTGCTAATGGCTCGAATTTCATAAATGTGCGCGACGACGCGCATTGGCACGGCCGCGCAGATCAGCCGATGCTGCTCACTGCCTGGACACAGACGACGAGCGAGGACTTTGGCCTGCTGCGCACCCTCGACGTCGATCCCCATGTGGAGGCCGAGAATCGCGCTCTGCGCGAAAAGGTACGCTATTTGGAGAGCAAGCTGCAGGAGCACACGGATCTGTTGTCCCAAATCCATGCGACATCTGCGCGCATGCAACAGGCCACGGGCACAGCTACGTCGCCGCCCGCACATCAGCCTCAGATCTTAACGCCGCCCAATTCGGTGATCTGTGCGCCCAGCTCGGCTCAGTCGCAGCGCAGCGAGGTGATTGACTATAAGATCATAGCGTCCGCTGGCGCCGATTGCAATGATGCGGATGCCATTGAGATACGTTTGGCCGCCGAGAGCTTGAACAGCCTGAGCACCTCCGCCGACTCGGATCGTCTGGAGATTTGCCTGGGCAACGAGGATCAGCAGCAGCAGCAGCAGATCAAGCGCGAATCCTCAACCCCGCTGCAGTTGATCAAACGCCGCAAGCTGGAGCTGAAGGAGTGCCACAACAACATGGCTGCACCACAGCCTCACCCTCAGCCCCTGCAGCAACAGCAGCAGCACCTGCACAATATGCAATATAAGCTGCCGGCACGCAAAAGCAATGCAAACTTGAATACATCTGCGGAAGAGTGGAAGCCGGAGTTTAAGACACTGCAACAGAAGGCGGACAATGTGATGGTCTCTATTGGGCCGAACAACACCTGTGTGCCGGCCAGCGTCTTTGAGAACATCAATTGGTCCGTCTCCTCGCTGGCCACACGCAAATTGCTGGTGGCAATCTTCGATCGCGAAACCCTGGCCACTCACTCGATGACCGGGAAGCCGTCGCCTGCGTTCAAGGACCAGCAGAAGCCGCTCAAGCAAATGCTCGATCCCCTCAAGATCCAGGACATCATCTTTGCAGTCACCCGCAAATCGAATGCCAGCGAGAAGGAGGTGCGCAATGCCATCACCACCAAATGCGCCGACGAGAACAAAATGATGAAGATTCAGAAGGGGAAGCGTTGCAGCGTGGGCGACAAGGAGAATATGGCTTAGAGTTTTAAATTATTTTGACTTAGTGTATGTAACCTTTAGAGGGGCACCCAACTAGTACCAAAACAGAAAACAAAAACAAAGAAGAGAAAAGACAGTCTGGCTGCTCAGAGTTCAACAAACAATCAAGGGGAAGGAAGAGAAGCAACAGCAATTTTACAATTTGTACAAATCAATACAAATGAAGATCTCGAAGTTTGTATATGCGGTTTAAACAGAACCACTAAATTAAATACCCACTAACAAATCCGTGTAAGCAAACTAATACAAAAACTAACACCTTGCAGGAGGCCAAGTAGAGGGGCTTTCAAGTTGGCAGCATTAGGGACCGAAAATCTCTATATAAAAACAATTTGTCAGTGTTTCTATGCCTCTTGCATCAAATTCTCCAAGTATTAAAAAAAAAGCTAGTTAGATTTAGATAAAAGTTGAATAAATTATTGTAACCAAATCGAATTTAGTTGTTGTTTTCTCAACACCTAATCCAAAATTTCTAGCAGGGAGAGAATTTCAAATCAGCCCGCCATGTTCTGATTCCAGTATGTACACATTGATGCAGTGAGCGTTTCGCTTCCATCTCGTGACGCAACACGCGCATACACACATAAACGACTGTTCGTGTATGTGTGTGTGTGTTTGCTGTGTTGGACAGCTGAAACGAAACGCTCACCGCTACTTGCTCCGCTCAGCTGTTCGCTAATCGAGCAATTTCTGTCCGTCGTGGTGGTGTTTAGGAGATACTCGAAGAAAATTGTGTGCACACAACTCAACGATATTAGAAGGAAACACTACAACAACTATAAAATCATATATATATCTAACAATTTTGCTAAGTCAATTGTTATTTGCGTCATTTTGGTTCTTTTAGTTTTTTCTTTCTCTACAACAAATTAACATCGTTTGCGTTGCTGGCTTCCCACAAAAAGGATAAGCCCTAAGCATTTTCTGGGTAAATTATTAAAAAAACAAAAAAGTAAAGGCAATATCGCGCCATGGACATACTGAAGAAAATGTTCCAATCGGAATTCGAGCAGCAGCAGGAGTCAGAGTAAGTTATTTTTAATTCGGTTTATTTGCTTCAATTGCGGCTTTTTTCACTGAAATGGATCGATAAACCAGGCACCTGCTATGATAGATACACTTTTTACCAGGATACCACACAGGCGCAAATGTGTGCACGGCCTGTATTTAAGTGCACGAGTGTATATGTGTGTGTGTGTGTGTGTGTGGGTTTGCATAACTGCGTGTATGTGTGTGTGCGGAGGCTGCGTATTGAAGTGAACTTCCTGCGGGCTTTGCTGGGGTTGCATTTTATGTCTCTGTGTGCGTGTGTGTGGGTGTCGTAACTCTTTACATGTGTGTGTTTGTGTGTATGCGTCTGTGCATCTTTTGCCTTTGTGATTAAGCCGCCTACGCTTTTGCAGTGCTTCCGCATCCGCCTCCAACAAGGATGAGTTTCGCAAGCCGCAATGGTTCGAGGAGGCTGAAACGGATGACGAACTGTTCGATGACGATCGCAAGTTTGCCTTTCAGGTCTTCACGAGTCCATTGGAGATGCAGAAGCACTTCGAGCGGCAGCTGCAGCGACTGCTGGAGTCAGTGCAGGACAATGAAGGTGAGTTTATAGTGAATCCCATAATTCACAAACTTTGAAACTCTTGCCTTTCCCTAATAGAGGTTGGGCTGGAGCGTAATTTGAGGGAGGATTTCTTGAAGCCGGGCTTCGAAAGCAAAATACTTAAGGAGTTTCAGAAGAAGCACAACTCGCTAGACACCGATCTGGATGGAGAGTAGGTGGATAATATATATGCTAATTTATATATTTATGTTTTCCTTGGTGTTTCCAGAATCTATCCCGATCAGTTGTACTCGCTGATACAGCGCTTGAATCCGGAGGAGGGCCACGAAAACATTTTGCGCTCCAATCAGCGTGGGTTGCGCCGGGCCGCGCCTCGCCCCAAGCTCTCGGACGAGGAGCTCATCATGGGCCGCATCCATGGCACTCTCAATGCCGATGGCGAAACGAAGCCAGGTGTGATGCTGCCGTCGCGTCCGCCGCCGAACGCCAAGCCGAACATTATGACGCCCATGACTCCGTTCGGCGGCGTCTTCGATGGCACCTATCAGGGCCCGAAAATGTTCAGCCAGAGCGTCATGACCAAGACGGTGCGCAAGCCCGACGGCACCTATGAGACCACTAAGGTGACCCAAGACTCGACCGGTCAGCGGACAACCACGGTCACTCGCATAGTAGACGGACGCAAGGAGACCACCGTTAAAGAGGAAGGCCCTGGCAGTGCTGGATCGTCGGCTGCTGTTGTTGGAGCTGGCGGAGATCGCAAGGCGTGCATGAGTCGCAACATATTTGTGACAAAAGAAGGCTACGCCATGCCACGGAACCTCTGGTGACCAGTGGTGAACAACTATTGCCCCAATCAAGATAAGCGAACATTGCTGCTACTACTCCAACGGCAGCAGCAGCAGCAGCAACAGTATGAAGATAAGCTAAAGCGATTCGTCGGCAACATAGTCCCACACAACATCCAAATTAGAACCTATTACATTTTAGTTTACATTCTCTTAAGTGTTTGTTGGTGTTTTAGATGAAACGCAATTGAGACAACAGATGACGACGACGATTCCACTGATCGTGGTCAAATACCATTGATGATTATTTGAGCAAGCGGCGGGCATCAATCGCTGTCTTGCCTCTATGTGTGCGTGTGCGTGTGTGTGTGTGCGTGAGCAGCGCTTCTGATGGCGCCCCACACACACACGCGCCCACACACACCAGTTCAGTTCCAGAGCACACTGCTGCCAGGAGTCCCACACACTCTCCAGGCGCTGAGTGGGCGGCGCGTCCTCTCCCGCAGGAGGAGGCGCTGCTGCAGCTGTGTGAACATGATTCTTTTCAGTTTTGGGCCAGTTCGGCTTGACTCGATGCATGGCGCACGCGGTGGGGCCACGATGTGGCCCACTCGACTTTTTTTTATATATTTGTATTCTCTTCGTGGTACTATCTGTGTCTCAATGGAGCAGCATCTAAAGTGCCCGTAGTAAAAAAAAGGAAAACGAAAAAATCAACAAAAAAAGTCTCGCAAATGGCATACGGAAAAAAATCATAATTATGATCTATATATACATTTGATTTTTGATATACTTACTATATATCTGTATATTATATATATATTCTTATATTTGCACTCCCAATATGTTATGGTATGAACGGATCAGTTCTTATATAGTTTATATATACATTTATATAATTTCCTTGGCTTTTTCATTTTGATAATTATTATTTGGCATACATATATTTATACATCAGTTTTGTATATGTATATTTATACAAATATATATATTTTAGTTAATAGTTTGCATACTTCAAATAGACCATAATGCGAAAACGCATACATTTAACATTGTATTAGATATCATTCAAGCGAAATGCAAGTGAATAAAAGTGTTGTGCAATAAAAACAAATGCAACCAACTAGGAATCGTTTCATTCCATATGTCATACATACATATATGTGTATGTATGTGATGTACATATATGATAAATGTATTTATTATGGTGTGGGTAGTTATATAAATATCATTTGGGTTGCCATACAGCTGTTTTTGCTCATTTATTAATGACTATAGCGCACTTGTTTTGATAGGAGTTGTCTCAAGATAATAATAACGCTGCCCTTCTAAAATTAAATAATCCCATCATATAAATATGACTGATTTTCTATGAATGTTCCTGAAGAGCTCTGCATTTACAATGTATCTTAAATAGACAGTTAAAGTTTTCTCAAATATCATTCAGATTTCTAAAATAAAAGGGGTTTTTCATTAAAAATTCCTAATGACCTATGATATATATGCAATATAGTGTCTGCAATATATAGTCTGATCAGATTGAGAGCTTAATAGAATACCATTTCCAATTGGTCTCCCTTAGAAAACTGTTATACTTATCCTCAAGAGATTTGATTTACATTATTTCCTATATTTCCGCCAACATTCCAGTAAACACAGTTCCGTTAGCTTGGTATTTAGAAGTTGTTTCGTTTTTTGTATATTTATATATATTCAACTAGTAACAAGAGCTTTCTTTAAGAACCAAAGAATGATTTTAATGATGCTCCTTCTTCACGAAACGCAGGCCGCAATAGCCGCAGCTGTGATTGCCGGGTTTATCCTTGAAGAAATGGACACATATAAATATAGGACACTAATTTTATATCAATGCCTTCCACTTACCAGATTAATGTACACTTTTGGATGGCCGAGCGGACCGTTGCCTCCGTCGCAGTAAACAACGCGCTCTTCACACTCTTTGGGTGGAATCTCATCGATTAGCTTGATGCCCCAGTTCTCATTCACATAGCGCTTGGCATTTGTGAAGCGCACATTGCGATAGTCATCCTTGTCGAATACCTAATATTATTAAATCAAAACGGAAATTAATAACAAATTTTGTTTGCGTAATCGCAAATAGAAACAGCTGAGCGCTGCGGCTCTTGCCTGGCCAGTGTGTGTGACTTTCTCGATGTCGCTGCGTGTGCTGGACCAGCGCATGCTGGCCAGTGGCATCAGCTTGTTCTGGTTGCAGCGTCCTAGGGAGCTAGCACGATTCATCAACTGTTTGCAGGCCATTTTTTTGGTTTGTTTAAAACCTCTCCAAATTTGTTACTGAAATTTAGTTACGACTTGGAGATGACAGTTTGTCAACACACTCGTTACTTGTGACCAACACTCGAATATTCTAATGTTAGATAAAGCAAATCTATATTGATCGCTGTATGCTTACATTTTAGCATAGGTAATATGTATCATTTAATCACTGTTATTGCTTCTATTACTTACAGTATTTATGTTTTTATTCTTTTTAAAATAATTTGCTTATAGCTATCGATATATCGATAGCTAGCCATTTTAGACACACCACCCCAACTTCATCTAGTGGCAGCCTCTGTGCACTGTGCTACTTTTTTCTACAGTGTGGCAGCCTTTCAACTGCGCTGCTGGTGAAACTCTTTGAATATAATTTGAAACACCTTAATATTGAAGATATTGATATGTATTAATTGGTATACCTATTCTAAAAATGCGTGTATATAATTTAATATTTTTATTATTAATTCAAAAATTAGTTGTGTTCTATTGTTGCTTAAACTCATTGAGTAAATGATTTATTAGTGTTTATAAAATTAAGTCCATTGGTGCTCGTTAAGATTCAAATGAAAAATTTTTAACGGCCGCTGGTTCGAAATTTATAAATAAAATAAAACGAAGAAAACATTTAAGGTTCCAAAAAGTTTATAGTTTTAGAATTTGGTTAACGTCTTCAATAAAAAGTTGTTGCGGGTACTTGCTAATTTGAAAAAAGTAACGCTTGACTATAACTATAACTTTATGTGTCAATACTAGCTAAAATCGATCCAGAATTATTTGAATAGCAAGCAATAAATTTTCCCTCCCTTTGAGCTAAAGTCCCGATTGCAGAGCTCTATCAACTGCCTGTCATGCCAGAGTTAAGGGTTGGGGGTTGTTTCATAATTTAGTTGACAATATTTATTATTATGGGCTGTCATGTAACTGGCCATGTACATGTAACTATTGCCCTTAACTATAACAACGCTAGCAGCATCCTAAGCAAACAAACGATGAGCAGAGGACTAATAAAATTACATGACTAGCTAAACCCAGGCAGAGGTAGAGCCTGTCGAAGGGGGGGAGGCTGATGGCTGAAGGGTCAGCAAGCAGAGATATCCTGTTGTGTTTGATTGTGCGCAATTGTTTCAGAGCGCTGCAATTACGCAACTCGCCCCTAAAAACCTTGCAACTGACCACTGGCCAGGCTACGACTAACAATCTATATAAGTTACAGCGCTTTTGTGTAGCGAGGCGTGAATTTTTTCGACAAACTGAACTTGGTTGATTTTTGAAAAATTTTTAAACGCATTTGTTTGCTTGCGTAATTAAATGCAATTTTCCGTGTCGCTCGAAATGATTTTGCTATTTCAATTTGTCCGGCGACCGCAGCGGCTGTAGGCAGGCGCCTGGTCAGTGGCTACGGCGACTGCGCAGCTGCCAAGAAGTCAACGCGTGCGCGCAGCAGGCATCCAACAGCAGCAGCAGCGGTTGGTCCTGGCCAGTTAAAGGATGTTTCATTTTTGCTTTTGATTCATGTTTTTCGACAATTTTCACCTTTTGAGTGGCAATTGCATTGGGTTGTTTTTACAAAAAGGATTAAGCGAAAAGCATAGCGGTTGCCCTTACTCCTTTATTTATATCCTGCATCCTTTGTCCTTAAGCAATTTAGCGTAAAACTCAGCGCCCATAGTTAATATTTTTTTTGGGTTTTTTTTGTATAGAATTTAGGCATTTATCAATTGTTTTTTTTTTTATCTGGTGGTGAAAGTGACAAATTTTTTCGTTGTCTTTTTTTTTGAAGATTTATTGTCTCACATTGCATTCACTTTTCAAGTGGTTGAGTAGTTGTATGTTGCGTGTGGTGCCCTGCCACAAGGGTTGACAGTCGAGGGGCGTTTCCTAATAGATCAAAGCATCTGAGATTTATGGCACTAAAATCGAAAGAGTGTTAGAAAACATATAGCTGATATATGTATGCCGATGTCTGAGGTAGCTAAGCAGCTGCGACTTGGTTTAGGTTTAGTTGTTTGCTTGAAGTTTTTTATTCATTCATATTCATATATTTTTGCTTTCATTACATAATTTTCCTAATCTTAATTAAATACATTTTCTCTTAAAAAAATATTTATTTTTCACATTTTATTCTATATGAGTAATCATCTATATATTATTAAATCTCTTCAAAGTGTTTATTCCATATTTATAATTAAAGTTTCGCCAGGCTACGGATATTGAATCGATGTATACTGGATCGATATTTCGAGAGGTTTTCCTTTTATAAACTCTCTCCCTTCTGGTTCTGGCAATTTCTGATCCCATCAATTTACACATCTTATTGTATCCTAGCATCACACACACCCACACATACAAGACTTATTTCGTAAACATTTCACCAGCTAGGCCTAGTTTCCATTCAATCTATTCACAATTGTTCGTGTCGTGACGCTTTAATGCTAATTCACTGTGAACTCTTGTAACTCTGCATAGCAGCAATTAATTTCGTTTTCCTGCTGTTTTGGCAATCATTTATCCAATTTCAAATAACCTTTCAAAAATAAACAACAACAGTTCCAAAATGCACTGCAACGACAGCAGCAGCAGCAGCAGCAGCTGCTGCTCACCTGCTAACCAAACTCACCTGTGCTTCAAGTGCCGTTGGGGACGGGGGGTCCGCATGGTCAATGCCACAGCTTGTTAGCTGTCCGGGGCTCGAGCTCCACCGGCCATTGGCTATTTTCATAGTGGCGAAAAAGAAAAAAACAAAAACGATATCGAAAAGCAAAAACAATGTGTCTATACCCTGGACAGATTTGGAATATGTGTGAAATATAGGGTATTATGAGTTTACATTGGAGAGTTTGTGAAACTGATAGGGGAGCATAATCGAAAAGAAATGTGTAGGTGTCCGTCCTGTGCTGTGTCCTGTGTTATTGTAATGTCTCTGTCTCTGAGTCTTTCTGTATATTTATATCTCTTTATATATGCGTCGCTATCTGTTTTTTTTTTTGGCTTCTACACTGTATTTTTCTGGGTCTATGCTCTCTTTCTCTCTCTCTCACACATTTGCAACTCTCCTCCTGTCTCTGTTTCAAGTCTCTGCGCCTGTCTCTCATACTCTCCCTTTCTCTATCACTCTCTGTCTCTGTCTTTTTCTGTCTCGGTCTTCTCGCTAGGGGAGCATAATCAAAAGGAAATGTATAGGTGTCCGTCCTGTGCTGTGTCCTGTGTTATTGTAATGTCTCTGTCTCTGAGTCTTTCTGTATATTTATATCTCTTTATATATGCGTCGCTATCTGTTTTTTTTTTTGGCTTCTACACTGTATTTTTCTGGGTCTATGCTCTCTTTCTCTCTCTCTCACACATTTGCAACTCTCCTCCTGTCTCTGTTTCAAGTCTCTGCGCCTGTCTCTCATACTCTCCCTTTCTCTATCACTCTCTGTCTCTGTCTTTTTCTGTCTCGGTCTTCTCGCTAGGGGAGCATAATCAAAAGGAAATGTATAGGTGTCCGTCCTGTGCTGTGTCCTGTGTTATTGTAATGTCTCTGTCTCTGAGTCTTTCTGTATATTTATATCTCTTTATATATGCGTCGCTATCTGTTTTTTTTTTTGGCTTCTACACTGTATTTTTCTGGGTCTATGCTCTCTTTCTCTCTCTCTCACACATTTGCAACTCTCCTCCTGTCTCTGTTTCAAGTCTCTGCGCCTCTCTCTCATACTCTCCCTTTCTCTATCACTCTCTGTCTCTGTCTTTTTCTGTCTCGGTCTTCTCGCTCTCCTATTTTCTGCTCCTTTTGTCTATCTCTGTCTCTGGGTCCTGTCTCTGTCTTCTATATGTATATCTCTTTATGATGCTGTCAGTATTTTTTACAGAGCATCTGCTAGTCAGTCATTTCATGTTTTCATTTTCATTTTTTATGTTTGTCTTTTCTGTTTTTTTTTTTTTTTTTTTTTGTTGCTGTCCAACCGTTTTTCCGCCATTCAAAATTATTCTGGCATGAAAATTAAAAACATGTTCTCTGGAAATTCAATATGCGTGTGCACTGGACGCACCAAAAACAACAGCAGCAACAGCAACAGCGACAACAACAGCAGCAACTGAGAATTGTCATTTGTTCAGTTATTCATTTGCTCACTCTGTGAGTCAAACACTCGTTCAGGCACTCACTCACTTATTCATTCGATGCACAACAAATTGCTTGCCAACAGCTTTTTTTTTTTTTAAAGCGACAATTTGCTATTGTTGTTGTTGTAGCTAGTGTTGCTGCTGTTGTTGTTGTTGCTATTAACAGTCATGTTGCTAGCTTAATTAAAAAAATCTGCCATTGGCCATTGGCAAATGCTGAACAAGCCAAAGCGAAATTAGCCTCAAGTGCTTTTTTATGACATGCTGTGCGCCTGCGCAGCGCCATCAGCAGCAGCAGCAGCGGCAGAAGAGCGAGAGAGCGAGCGAGATGGCAATAATGCCCAGCCAGCTGTCTGTTTTAACGATATTTATTTATATATTTTATATATGTATATGTTCATATGTACATACATGCATACATATATCATCATTTAGTCATCCAACTAGAAATCGTTCCATGTTCCGCTGATTTTCATATATATTTTGTTTTTTTAACGTCCCTTTTTATCGAGTGACCTCTGTACGGGCAGGCCTGTTGACCCCCAACGGACAAGGGCCGGGTGTGCGTGTGCGTGTGCGTCGGGTGGTTCGGTGGTTCAACTCGACTTTGCTTGCTGTTTGACAATTTTTATGTTGTTTTACTTGGCTAAAACTCAAGTGTTTGCTGTTCAGCCTGTCAGGGCAGGGCGGAGCGGGAGAGGATATTTCATGGATATTTTCCAATATTTTATGAGCATTATTGAGGGACTTACGTATAGCATGAACTATAAATGTGTATACAAATGATATAACTATTTAGTATTTACATGCATATAAAAAGTAGTTATTAAATATTATTTTTTATTCTTTGTTATTTTAATGCTTGTCAAAGACCTTAAGCCTAATGTTAACTATTCTGTTCCAATTATCATTTAGCTTTAGAAAAATATCTACAAACTTAGTTAATTTATTCACATCTTCAAACTTTTCACACGACAATCAAACATGCAAATTTGATTTGATTTATATTTATTCCATTGATAAATCTACAAATTTGATAAAAATTTCAAACATATTTTCAAAGATTATACATACCTCAAATATGCAAATTTGCTGTGATTTATATTAATATTATTTATCTCGAATATTTCTCAGCTTGACAAACACTAAAATGCGCTGTCAAATTTGATTTGTTTGAATCAGCTTCTTAATTATTGAATTCGCATTAGGCTGATTGGCTCGAGGCCTGCTTTTTGGTCATAAATAACCAATCGACAATAAATTATATTTTAATATGTAGATATCTCTTACTTTTTCTTGGCTTGACACTCACTTAAATATGCATTATTCAATTTTTTGTTCTTTTTACTTTTTTGCAAGTTTAAGCTCGTTGACAGCTTGTCACAATTTAACAGCCAGTTAATCCTTCTGCACTTATTTTTGTTTTGCTAATATGTTTGTTAAACATGATTTAAGGTTTTGATTTTTACCCCAAGCTTATTATTTATAGATTAGCTTTTGGCAAACAATTTTCGGTCATGAATATTGATAAATAGTCTAAGTAATCAGTGTTAATAAAGAGTGTTAGAAAATAGTGTTAGTAAATAGTATAAGTAAACAGTAGTATGGATAAAAATTTTTAGTTAAAAAGGTTGCTGAACTTTGTTGCAAAACATTGATAGAAAACACCATTAGTATACCATGTATAACCAGTGTTGGTAAGCCAAATGTTGCTCGGCTCTCAAAAAGCTGCTTTTAACTCTTTTAACATAACATTCAAACCGACAAATTAATTTTTTGATGAATGTTGAGCTCAACAAAATTGAACTTTTCAATATGGTTTTCTTAAATTATTTACACTCTTGCACTTCTTCCTGCTGCTCCATTTAAAATTGTCTTCATTATATGACATCATCGAAGTTATTTATTTTTTCAATACAAAATTGTTTGCTCAATTTGATGTGTCGAACAAAAACTTTCTTTTGTGCGCTGCCCCGCATGCTGTGCAATTATGTGGAAAAGACACGCATGATATACACATCTCACACACACACACATACACACACATGCACACACACACTCCAATCAGACACTCACGCACAACAAGCTTCAATAATTTGCTTTGATAGACATATCAAGTGTCCTCAGTCTACATACAACATGATTATCATTATCATCATCAGCATCAGTATCATCATCATATTATATATGAATGTTCATTAACAACAATTTGTCGTCTCTGGCGCACTTTTACCAACCGACTCAATTTGAATCATCATCAATTTCGCTGTCAAATCGTCTGGCAATAGACCCGGCTCTAGCTCCAGGTGACATTTGCGACTCGATTTTTGTCTTCAATTGAATTTCAATTTCAATGCACGTGCAAACGATTAATTTTAGTTTAATTTCTCCTCTTTTTTATGCGCTCTCACATTTTTTTTATTGATAGTCCTTATCTGTGCGGCTCTGCCCTGCCTGACAGGGGCAACAATTTCCGCGCGCTGACATTCTCATTTTATTTTCTTTTATATCTTTTTTTTTTTTTGTAATCCTGTGCGTGTTTTTTATTTCGCACAGATATCCTGCGGTGCGCGTTGATTGTCTCGCTTTCAATTTCTTCAGCTCGCTTTTTTTTACAATTTACAATTTTTGCGGTTTTGTCATTCGACAAGCGGATGAGTGCGCCTGGCACCTGGGGTGCCTCAATAAAGCGCAGCGCGCCAATCTCCGGCAATCGCCTACCTTCACGGCGTAATTAAAACACGATAATTGTCAGATGTGGTTTATAGAAAGGTGCGACAAAAAAGAGACAACGTGACAGAGACTGTGTGAGGAGCGAGCAGGCCAAATTGGCTTTGCGATAGTATGGCCATATAAATAAATAAATTATTTTTTCACAGGTTTTACACGTAGGGAAATTCAGTTAAGCCTGAGAGAGGCGAAAAAGAGTTTATTAATTTTATTTGAAGGGAGATTTAAATTTTGTACGATATTTATATAAATTGATGAACTTAACATAACTTAAAAGTATAATCTAGATAATTTATACTTATAAAGCTAATAATATAAATATATTTTACGTACAAATTATATAAATTTTAAATTTAAAAAAATAAAAAGAAATATCTAAGGATTGTAAAAACTATATAAGATATTTTTTTAGCATTTTACTATTTTATTAGAATTTTTACTTTATCAAAAGATTTATTTCATATTTATATTATTATAATTTTTTTTTTTAATTTTAATTTTTTGCCAAAGAATAATTTTTTAGCTTAATTGTTTTCTGAAGTATAATATATTCTAATGTTTCTCTAGTTTCTATCCTGTTATATTCTTTGAAAACCCATTGCCATTTGATTTTGCGTGACTCTAGATATTTCACTTAGGGCCTACGAAAACCCCCATTTCATTATCATACGAAATGCTTTTCGGATTAGTTTCAGTTTAATGGTGAGTTTTTGCGATTTTCGCGCTTTAGCCTAACCTCAAATTGCGCATTGCAGTCGGTGCCCCGCCCACCGCAACCCTTCTGGCGCGTCACGCACATGGCGTGCAAATCCTGACAATTATGCGGGTTTTAAAACGTTTGCCAAACAAGCGATGCGACGCCTGGCTCGGCTTGGCCGCGTCGGGGCTGGTCTGCTGCCCGCCTCAAACTCTGCCCTTTGGCTATTTGCGTAACTCTTCTGGATGTCTACTCTGATATTAAATGGAATTGCCATGTACATTACAGTTTCACGGCTGAGCTCAGCGGCCACACCTCGACATCATCATCAGCATCATACAGCGGGCCTCAGCATCCGCCTCGAGGCCACCTTTTGACAGCAGCGGGCGAGCGGACCAAGTGGCGGACGGGCGGACCTTCGAGCGGTTGGTCGCGCGTCCAGCCTATAAATGCAATCAACCACTCGACGAACAACTGAGCAGCTACAAAAAATCCTTTTTTTATTATTTTACTTTAAACAAAAACGTGGATTGCTCCCAAGTGCTCATATGCATGTGTTCTAGTGCCAGCCTGGGTGTCTGTACAATTGCAACAGACTTTGAGGGTATCGGAAAGGGGAGTTAAGCTAGATGGAAAGGTTTGCCTGGGCATGGCTTGGGTTGAATTCGTTTTTATTTATTTAAACATTCATATTTAAGCTTGATAAAAAATTGAATTATAAATTTATAAAAAAAAAAGTATTTGTTATTATAAACACAAAATGAAATATAGAAATATATTAATAAAATATCTAGTTAAAAATTAAAAAAAAAATTAAAACAATTATTTGATAAATAAGTAAATAATAAGTAAATATATTTTGTTTTTCTTTTTATTATTTTGTTTATAAAAAAATTATTTTAAAAATAAAAATATCATAAATATCTCCTTAAAAAATTAAATGAAATTAAAAAATAAATATAATTAAAATTTGTTGTCTTTTTTATAAGGAAAATATTTGTGAGTATATAAATAAAATATCTATAAATTCAAACCATATACAGAAAAAAGAAATTAATTAAAACATAACTTAAATAAAACCTAGATAAATTTAATTTGTTTTATGCTTTTAGAATGTTTTGATACTATGACAGAAATTAATACGAAAACAAAAATAAATATTAAAATATATTTTAGTGCACCCAGAGACTGTTCTATGTATATCTGAAGTTGTTTATATTCTTTGATGATAAAATTTAAGCTTTATCTTCTGGCTTTATCTTCGCACATATCAAGAGTAAGCGTATTTCAAGTTCGTTCAGTTCGCGTGTCTACTGTACTTTTGCTTGTTTTTTTTTTTCAAGTGCAGCCTCTTGAACACTGAGCACTGAACAGTCGGCAGAGTGGGTCTGTCGAGCGGGCGGCGGCGGCACACACACACACACATCGAGACCGAGTGCTGGCAGCGCGGCAACCCTTTCTGCCGCCCTGGCCAGCCAGCATCCTTTTATGCATGTTCTTGGCTTAGATGCTGTAGCTGTAGCTCTGCTGTAGCTGTTGGCGTAATTTATGCAAATTAAAGCGCACTCCATTTCGCGCCATCGGAAATATTTCCGTTTTTTTGATGTTTGTTTGATTTGGTTGTTTGTTGCTGCGCAGGCGCAGCTCGTGTGCATTGTTGTTGTTGTTGTTGGAGCGACAACAATTGTTAATTGTTACATTTTGAAAGGCTTGAGCACAACGTGCAACGAGCCCTTGCGGCTATAAATTGCCGTTAATTGACGGCTGCAACATGCAGGAATATCCCTGTCCAGTCACTCTCTGACTCACTCTCTCTCTCTCTCTCTCTCTCTCTCTCGCTCTCTCTCTCCCTCTCTGTATCAAACTGCAATTTAATAAAAATCAGATCTTATCTTAAGTTTTGCGCACTTTTCTTCTCTTTAGTTGGGCCTGTCAAAATATGTCAAAAATTTTGTAGAAAAACTCTGAAAATTTCAAGCATCAACACGAGATCGTCATCAGCACAAAGATCATCATCTGAGTGCCATATGTTTGGTCTTTAATCTCTAATGCGGCACTTCAGAATGTTTGGGTTCGGGTCAAAGTGTTTCAATTTGAGCGCAGATTTTAGCACGGATGCTGTCGCCCTGTCGCATCCCCTCGCATCAACTAAATCTTCATGTTTGTTGTTGTTGATTTTTTTCAAAAACGTTTTTAATGTGGAAATGTCACAAAATATCAGGCGATGCACGCGAAACGGGTTCACATTTGAATGACAATTGAAGGGCTGCTGGTCCAGCCTAGATTCAAAATAAAGTCTAAAAAAAAAAAAAAAAAGTGAATCGTAAACGTTGATGAGCTTGTAATGCCTCTCGATGTTTTGGTGGATTGGCGGGTTGTCGAGCCCTTAGATTGGGGGTTGTGTTTATTGTGCAGCTGTCCAGGCTGAAGCAGCTATTGTTGTTGTTGTTATCAGTTGTTGTTGTTGTTGTTGTTGTTGTAGCTCATGTTTTGCCTGTCTGAGGTTTGCTTTGCATCTCTGCGGGGCGTGTCCATGTGGTGCTGCTCACTTTTTGTGGCCCAACTTTGCCTTTGATGCTAAGCTGACGTTTGCTCTATGCAATTTTGCATGCTACATTTAACAATTCAACAGAGATACAAAAAATATTAAAAAAGGGCTTCAATTTAGATATAAAACTGATGAGTTGCTCACTAGGAATTAGAATACTATAACAACTTACTAAAGGGCAGTTTGTGGTGAATAATGTTGCAACCGTTTTTTATCTTTATTCTTTATACTTCAGCTCTCGTATTGTAGGGTAATAGAGATATTTTTAAAATACTGTGAGGGTTTCAGCACTTTACTCTATCCTTATGCATAACGCTTAAGTTAGTCCCCCACAAAGATTTGTGCTTGTCTTACGTCGGTTCGCAACTCTAGCACATTCTCTCAGTCCATCCCTTTCTCAGAAAGCATTCGTTTTTATATCGACCATCTGGAAAATCATGTAATATTTTAATTTTTCAAAGCTAAAATCATTGAACTTGCCTCATTTAGGTGAGATCTGATTAATAATCCACGATTTTAGAAAAGGAATTTCGGCTTATAGATATAAGATTTCTCAACTTGGAAAACATTAAACATATTTCCTAATGCCCGAACCAATTGTAGGATAATTATCTGTAGTATTCACCAAGGCAATTCGTAGCTTTTTCGCATTTCCTTTATTTAATTTAACAAAGCCTAGACATCATTTCAGCTGCAGCTGCAGTTGCTGCTCATGTTGTGTGGGGGCTTCCTTTGTTCTGGACTTCTGCATAAACACTCAAATGCTTTTGATAGGTCTAGGCACCGCAGTGTGCGTCTGCTCTGCTCTGCTCTGCTCTACTCTGTTTGTCTTTGTCGCTTTTATCTTAATTACAAAAATGCTAAGCTCGCGCCCGCACTGATGGCAAAGAAACGGAGTCATTTGCAATGCGGAAATGCGACAGTTCCGTCGCACCACGAAGTTGCTCGACGCCTCGTCCTGGACTCGCCAACGTTTTAGTCCTTAAATGCGATTGCAGTTGCCTGACGCTTCAAGTGTCGCATATTCCAGGGCCAACGAGCAGCCAGCTGCAGGTTGATATGCGTCCATGTGTGCGTGTGTGTGTGTGTTTGTATGTGTGCCGTGTCTGCTGGCCTGCCACTTGTCAAGCGCTGCACCGTGGGCCTAATATATAGAGCCCATTATTCACAAAACTCTCAGCGCAGCATCTAAATTAAATGAATTTATTTAACCGAGGCAAGCCAGTGAAAGCTCGGGAAACAAAAGACAATGCCTGTTTATGGCAGAGTTTGTTTTCAAAACAAATAAGTTTACATAAATCATATCATGAGCTGTACAGCTGAGAGATAGTTTGGCTTGAAGTCGGATTTACATATATAATTTGTTGAGGACCTAAGTGAGGAGTTCCTGAGCTATACTCATTTTTGAGTTGTTGCATAGGGTCATATGATGACAGTTGAGTTCCAGATTCGGGCTTTACCATCAAAAGTTTTTCGGTATGAATCGACTGAAGACTGAGTCTTGTATTCAATTTGTGTATAGTGTTTGAGTTGAATTTTTCATATACTAAATAAATATACACATATACTATGTATATATTTAAATATATTATATATACTAAAGAAACCTTTTTTCATGATTTATCAATTTTGATCTTAAAACATTATCTATGTAGAACTCAAAACAAAGACTTAATTAAAAGCTCCTTCAAGTCTTTCCCTCTTAAGTTCCTTAAACCTTCTTCTTCTTCTTCTTCCAGTATTTACCATATGTGAACCACTGTGCCTTCTTGTTTACATCGCGCTGCTCAAAATGCCGACACATTTTAATTTTCACTTGCTGCTGTCCACAGTTCACGGCTGTCCCTTCAGCTACCAAGTGCAATTATACTAAACAGCAACAAAGTACTGAAATGAAAAGGTAGAAAGAAGAATTCAAATTATAATTATTATTGTATGCCGCGCTGAGCACCTCGCACAGCCTTTGCAGCCCTCGAACAGTCGTTTGCCAATATTCAAGTCTGAATTATTTCTCTGTTATTCTTTATTGTTGAGCATGAAAACAGTTTTGGCTAATACTGCTGCGCCACTCACAACAAATGCAGCCAAACAATGCAAACAACAACAACAACAGCAATTGAAAAGTAATCGAAAATAAATACTGCGTACAACGACAACAACAACAATGCGCATTGGCTAAGTAAACAAAGTTGCAATTTCTGCAACAATAAATACAAAAGAAAATAGAAAAGTGAAAAATGTTGTGGGTAGCATAGCGGGAAAAGCCACGCGTGTAAAAATCGAAAATGCATCAGAAATTCAAGCGACCCACGTGCCACGAGCCACAGCCTCGAGCCTCGCGTCCCGCGTCTCGATTCCCGCATCCCCCAGACCCAAGCCCACACCTAGTGTCGACATATTTACCTACATTTCTCTATTTACCTTGTCCCGTGGCCGTGGTGCTCGTCCTGGTCTCGTCCTGTTACCCTGACTTGGGCTTCACGCTTCGAGCTGTTGGTTATATATAAATTTTTTGTTTCCTGCTCCCTGGAACTCAGCTCTGTTTGTGCGCCTTCGGCTGTGCCCGTTGCAGCTCTTGCGTGTTGCCTTCTGGTTAACTGAACTCTTGTTTTCCTTAGCCTGTGCCATCACTGGCGAAGGGGAGGTAGGGAGGGCACATGTCTAGCTGTCTAGGTGGCTGCTCTGCTCTCCTTCAGAATCCGGTTGCATGTTGTTCGTAACGCATTCAATTTGAAGTTTTATGCGTGCAGCTACTTAGCAGCTAAGGGAAACCACAGCAGCAACAACAACTGAAACTACAATGTCTTCTGATTGAAAATTAAATTGAATTCTAACTGACAAAGCTATGAATGTGTGTGTGTGCGCAAAAGTTGCCATAGAATGATGCACTCGTTTAGATTAGCTTGAGTTGTCCCATTTAAGATATAGAATTTCTAACGCAAATACATTTCTGACATTTCGGACAGGTATTTGCGATCGATACAAGTGATTGGGTAGGAAGACATACAACTAAGAGCTGGCAAAGTAGATAGAGCAGTGAAGGAGGGGAGCAGGGGGAAAGTCTTATCTCAGAACTTGTTAACTTTGAATTAAGCACAGAGAAAAGTGAGCATTTGCTAAGGAAGAAAATTACTCAAGGAAAGTTAGTCCAAGAAAATTAAGCATCGACTATCGTTTAACAACAACTTAAGACTTTAAGCTAATTGTGGGCTCTCAACATTTCTATATTTTTAATTTCCATACTTGAAAATAGAACAGACTCTAGGCTGATCTTAAAACTCATCTCTCCCAGTTATTTATTTTACGGCAAAGTCAGGATATATTAAGGTAGGAAATTAACAAAGAAAATATAGCCGATTAATCTTGAAATTAGGTAAAGTATAATCTGATATAGGGCTATTTTGAATTTCTATATTAAGGTCAGCCAAATAAGAAAAAAGTCTGTTAGACTTTAATTAGTTATTAATTTATTATTTATAATTATTTTATAATTTATTTTGATTTTGCTTTTACATGAATTCTGATATTTAATATATTTTTAATAAATATGTAATATTTGTATTGTATTTTAAAGAACTTACATAGATTAATGTCAGACAAAACAATGGAATATCTATTTCATTTTTTGCATACCTTATACCTTGCCTATTATCTTAACACTTTCAGTTATACTTTATTCATATTTAACTTTATTAATATTTAATATTGTAACTCTGTTATTCTGTACCCTTGCCGCTATCAGAATTCAGTATTGCAATTCCCTCCGTTCTCCGCTTCTCATTTGGTTTATTGTCTCAACTAACTAGCACTCATATGCATGCCCATAACTTAATGAATGCGGCTTTTGTCTGTGCCATTTGCTGCATTTCCTAGAGTAAACACATATCGATTGCCCACTACAAGCCGAGGCACATTCTGTGGCTTAGCCAAGCCGGCTAAGCTGCTCTATTGTGTTTACTCAGCTGAGTGCCTTGTTTTGCATATATTGGCAACAATGGCAAATGGCCAACCAATTTGTCCAGCAAATGCATTTAAAGCGGTCTGAGAGCAATAATTCAGCTTTAGTTAAACTGTTTTTGGAAGAAGACTTCAAATAGCTGAGATTCTTAGGCAGATATAATATTTATAAGAAATTTACATTTATGCATAATAAATAAATACAATTATTTAGCGGAGAAAATATAGTTTGTATATAGATATATATAGCTGTTCTAGGAAGTACTTCACAGCCTGACTAGAAGTCACATTTGTAATTTGAATTTATTCATCATTTAAACTTATGCCAACCTCAACCTCATTAGCTAAATTTAGCCTTCAGTTTATTATATTCTAAAATATCTTTCGGATGTAGCTGAGAGTGTTCAATAACAGCATTATCCCTTACGTATTATTAAGCTTATTATTAGGCAATGATTTCGACATCTCATTTAAAAAATGTTCCAAGTTTTAACTCTCATTTCCTACAATAGATTTCTTTGATTTCTTGAAGATATATTTTATTTATGATATGTACTACCATAATATCTATGTATGTACTATATACTATAATAATATATACTGTTTATAAATAATTTTTGTAAAATTCAAATTTCAGCCTAAGTCTGCCTGCTAAGGAATACCCTTAATTAAGGCCAAGTCCGTTTCGAATCTAATTAGTATACGGCAGCAAGGCATACTCCCTTAGTACTAACAGCTAGTTCTCAGTGTCAGCTACTTGTTAAACTATGCATTAGCTCTAATATAGGCTTTGTAGGCCACTCATTCAAAATGCATGCAAGTGACACAGGCGGGGAATGCACACGCCTAGGCTAAGGCCACATTCAGCTGTATAAATGATTTATGCGTGTGTGTGTGTTGGTAATACTAGAGTTGCGAGTGCTATGCAATTGTCAGTCAGCCTGCATCTCTCACTCCCCTTCTATGCAAATGATGAATGGATTCCAGCAAATGCTCAGCTGCCCAAAAAAGTGCGTAACCCTTTTGGCAACCCCTTTCCCTTTGGCTGTCCCGTTGAGGGGTTGTTGTTTTACCGTTTTGCTTAGCTAATCAATGCGCAGCATACAAAATAGTTAAAAAAAAAAAACGATACAATTTTCTATACATTTTTTCACTTAATTTTTATTTGTTTTTCTAGCTGATAACAAAAGTGGAAGAATTTGATGTGCGAGCTCATTAAAAATGCAAATTATGCAAAAACCACTTGAATGTGTAAACACGGGGCAATATGAGTGCGCGTCGAGTGCATTCGATAACGATAACTATGTAATGCTATCGAGCCGTTGAGCCAGGCCCTCTGACAACTGGCAACTGTACCCGACCCAGTGGAACTAGTTCTCTCCACTAATTACGCTTAGCACGTAAATCCTATTATGTCCACACGCAACTGACGAACACACTTCACAATCCCTGCCCAAAGGTAACCTTTTGTTTTAATTCAATTTCCGTCGTCGTCGACGTCGCTGTCGAAGTCGACGCCAGCCCAGCGGCTATTGACGTCCGCTGACCGCTGGTCACACGTCACTCATTGAGAGCAGGGCAGAGCGAGCTGGCGAACCGGTTAGCGGTTGCCCATGTTGAGATGCATATAAACCTATCCCAATGTCGGACAGGGCTGGCGGCTTATCGGCCCTGGGGAATCTTCGTGGGTCGCCGTATAATTGTCGGCCAATGTTAATTGAACAATTTTCTCCGAGCTGAACAGTTTTTTGATTGACATTATCGCGTGGGCGCGATATGGATCGGGGCATCGAGCCATGAGATATGAGCTCTTGTCGAGACAGTTGGTCGACAGGCCTTCCATGAACTGTCAGCCACATGAACCGTTAATTTAACCAGCACACAAGCGTGGCTAACAGACAGAGCGAAGGGTAGCAACCCCTAGCAATGGAACCTACTGTAAAAATATTGAAACCCTTCTGTTCGATCTTCAGCATGTGCAATTTTTCAATATAGTGAAATTTCAGAATTTTGCACGCTTTCGAAATTATAATTAAATTATTATGGAACGTGCCAGCCCATTGCTCCCATTGCCCTACTTGCTCTACTCGGCCATTGTTTACCTTTCTGCACGGCCGCGAGGCGGCATTCAAATGTTTTGTCATAAATTTGCATGGCACAATGGGAAAATTCTCGGCCGACCTAGACCCGCTTTCCTGGAGCAGAAATTATAGATTTGTTTTGTTATGTTTTTCATTTCTTTCATTTTCAGTTTTTTTTTTTGGGTTCGGCTAATAAATAGATTTCGCCGAGAAAATATTCGAGCTGTCATAATTTGCGCAATCATAATTTTCGCATTTTACTATGGGGCGTGGCTGTGACCCCGGCAGGGGGTAAGTGAACAGCTGCCAAGGGCTACCACATTTTTTTTTTGCTATGCCTAATTAGCCAACAGCCAGACTTCTTCTATGAAAGATGACTAGGCATTTGCACATCATCTGCTAAAGAGTTGAGATGAGATGTATTTACTCATATAGTATAATTAGTAAAAGCTTTTAGTTACGCCAAAAAGCAATAATCAAGAATTCGAAAAGCTAAACAACATATTGACTTAGCCCATTAGCTATGTTTTAAGCCAAGATAAAACTTAATTATGGGCACACTTTTTGGTTTTTTTCAGGCTTTTTTAATGATATCCAAACTAAAATCCGTTTCGGCTTGGCCCACAATGTGCTTTGAATGAACCGCCAAAGCAAATAAAACAAATTTGAAAGACTTAATTAACTAGCCGGCCAACACACAAAACAAAAGACGCTACTCAAAAACTGTTGTTACGGCTATTCATTACATAAAGCAGAGCAAACAGATCACAAAATGTGGGATCGAGTTCCCAAAACATTTCACTTTAATTTGCTCAACAACAAAAACTCGATTATCTTTATTGGAGCACGAGCTGAGGTTGTCGTTGTTTGCGTGTGTGTGGGCTGTTGTTTAGGCGGAAGAGGAGCCAGGGAGCATTTAGCTTTACCTATTTCGGGTGGCCAATAAATTGTCAAATTACCCGGAATGTGTGCAGACACTTTTGCGCGACATTTATGGGCCAGAAATGTCGCTGACGGCTCCCGGCGAGGCTTCATTGTGACTTCTCATAAATATTCGATTCAAATGCAAAAACGAAAAACGAAAAGCGTAGAAAAATGTTTATTTATGCCGCATATATAACCATTATAATCAAATTAATACACTCACTAAGTGCAATCAAAATAGCATAAATAACTTTTCGGCTACGTTGGTAGCTCTGAAAACTGAAAAAAGAGTTATGTGTTTATAATTTGGACTTAAGAGTACGCTACCTGCGAGATGCGCGGTGAAGCATTTAAGTTCGAGCAGTGAATTGGTAGCGTAATTCAAAGAAATTTCATAAAAAAAATCGTCTAAGTTTGTAATATATGGGCAATGAGCTCAAGATAAGAAACTATGAAAAGGGGGAGTATATGGAAATATAGTGAATTGATGCTATTAAGTACTGTACTGTAAATTTAAGGTTTGTTAAAAATTCTTAGCGGGGATAATTATTGCTTGCTTTGCCTCTAATATATAATCTCTCTCTTTGTCTCTTCCATTCAGTTAAAATGCTGTAAAATATATATATGTATAATGTGTATATTATGTAATTTTGCAAACTACTTAATGTTTGGCAAAGTTTAAGTCCAAGCCAAGGCCTCTTCAGAATGTAAAGAAATAATAAATAAAATTTATGGTAAAGTCAAAGATCATTTCGTCGCCTTGTACGCAGCTTAAGTGATTAATGTGCTTTTAATAATTTCAATTTGAATAATCGATTGTTAGTTTAGAATAGATTAAAATGTATGTATATGACTTTTCAAATTATTAAAGAAGAGCTCCTCATTGGGTTATTATTATTGGAAAAAAGTATATATTTCTATATGTAAAATTCATATAAATATTAATTTAATCTATAGTTCTTCTACTATATATTCCATATTTCTTATTTGATTTTTAGATAAGTTCAGTTTCGGCTTAGGCCGAAGCTTTTCAAAACTCTTCGATTTTGTTTTCAATTTTTTGTTGATTATATGACGCGTGCGGCAATTTGATGACGTTGCTACTTACAACCATCCGCATCAGCAGCAGCAACATCGACAGCAACAACAACAGCAGCATCATGGGCGATGAAGTCAGCCCACGCACAACAGGAAGACATTTTGGCAATATCGTGGCACGCATTTCTGTGCATTGGAGAGTTGTTTGGTTTTTGGGCAACTTTAAAATGAATTAAAGCAATTGCAGCAGCAACATTAACAGCAGCCGCAGCAGCAGCAGCAACAACTTTCATGTGTGTTACAAGCGCTTGTAGTGTTTGCAGTTTGTTGTTGTTGTTGTTGTCATGGTTGCTGGTGTTGTTGTTGCCGCTGTTTTGGCAGCAATTAATCGGCATTAAAATTTATAACGCTATGATAATTAATGGTCTGCTAATATGCCATAAAATTAGTTTGCTTGCAACGTTCAATTAAGGATTACTTGTAACAGACTGTATCTATTTATCTTTCTAAATAGCATGAGTGTGTGAGAGTGTGCGTGTGTGTGTGCATTACTTCCTCAATGGCATAAATCAAAATGCTTATCACGCAGTTATGAGTGCGACGACGGCAGCAAAAGACTGACTCAGCAGCAGCAGCAGCAACAGCAGCAGCTTCAGCTCCAGCTCCTGGTGCCAGCCTCGCAGCGATTGAGAATGTGAATGTGACGCGTAATTGCATAACCTGCGCAACTAGAGAAGGGGAGATGAAAAGGGGCTGCTGCTTGAGGCTGCTGCCAAGCGTTAAAGGTCAAGAGGAAGCGCCATAATTCGCCATATTGTGTTCAGTTTGATTGCAGCAGCCGCTGGCCGCAGGGGCCGCACCTAATGCCTCCCTTTGCCTTTGGCCCGGACAGCTGCTGTCATGAATTGAGCAACACGTCAAGAAGGAGGGGTGCCACCACAGGGGGAAGGGGGAGGCAGGCAGGTGGTCGCGCATCTAAAGTCAATAACGAGTCGGCAGGAAGTCAACTCCTCGCCAGCAGCAGCCGATTTCCTTGGCGTCTCCGAGTCTCTCTGGTTGCCCTTATTTATGTTTATTGTTGTCGGCTACTCCTTGGTGGATAGCTCCTTTAAAATGTAATCTCTGTGGCAGTGGAGCTCCTGAATATATAGCTCTATATTGACTTAAATTTGTTAGAGTTTCCAGTTTTTTCTGAAATATTTTTTGAGGTTATTCGAACTTTGCACATCTTGGGCCAAGTCAAATCTTTAGCCATATTTCTTTTAGGGTATTTCATGTACGTAACCAATTTTGTAAATATATTTTTTGGTATACCCTCTGCTGCTGACCTTTTGGCATGGGAGCAGCAACAAATTGCCAAGTAATATGAAACTCGGCATTGTGCATAACATTTCAAGTCGCCAGATGGAAATGCCGTCATCGTCATCATCGTCGGCAGCAGCAGCAACAACAACAACAACCGCAATAACAGCGAATAAAATCGCATTGGCTATGTCGTGTTTGGTTTAAGTTTAAGCTTTGGCTTTGGCTTTTTCAGTTCCCGCCGCCAATATGATTTATGTAAATGCTAATGCCAAAATGTCAAGTGTGCTTGACTTGAGCCAGAGTGGAAATTTTCATCTCATTTCATTTGGCTGATCTCTCTATCGATGATGATGATGCTCTATTGTCTTCTTAAGACAATTAGCCAATTGGATTCTATATTTTTGTGATTGGGCTGGAATGGAGGGCTAAGCACTGTAATAAGGCCAATTGAAAGCAGTAAAGAAGAGTAGAAGGAAGGGCATAAAAAAGTGGTATTTATATATGTATATATATTGCTATTTTGGTGGGAATATTTTTCTTAATATTGATATTTTATTAATATAATATAATCTTCTTCAGCTTACACAGTTGATACTTCATAAATGTCCCATTGGCATTGCCCATTTCAAAATTGAAAAATATATATATTTAGCTTAATCTTTATTAAAAATTCAAGACTGCTATAAGAAGTAGAGTAAAATTTCATTAAACTGCCGACAAAATTCTGGTCTCATTATCTTATTATTCAATCTACTTGCTAAAATTCAATTAGCAAGGCTTCAATTCTAAGCACTCAGCTTTTAATGGCATGCCTTAAAATCGTTTGGTCAATCTAAATTGAATGTTGCTGAAATGTTGCTCTTCTTAATACTAAAGATGTGTCCAGCTAACGCTTAAGTATCTGACAATATATTTGAGGCAACAAATAAATCAAATTTTTATTAGGCTTTGACTTCGAACTGGTTATGATCTCATTTATAACAAATTAGAGAATTTTTCAATTTAATTGTAGATTTTTTTTAGTCAAGAAACATTTGAGTCCAGAACACTTTGCAGCTTGTCTCACAGTTTCTCAGTTTTTTTTTATATTATCACAGTTTTATTTGAAAGTCTGTCAAGTAACTCAACCACAGACTTTTGATATAATTCCGTCTTCAAATTCAAATTTTCTTTTCTATAATTTTCGTCTCTTTCCTAAAGCTTAAAGGCTTGTTTAGCATTTAATATCTTAACCCAAAAAACCTAAGAGCTCCCCTCCAGTTCGCCTTGTGCCTTAAAGTCTTTACTATTTGTTCTGTCTGTGGGCCTCTAATCAGCTTTCGTATTTATGCATTCCATAGTAGCAGCAAGTCAAGGCTCCACCTGGGCCGCCCCTTTTTGTGTCTGTTTTGGCCAATTATTTATTTACGCATTGGCTTGACTTCAAGGCTGGCATGATAAATTAGTTTATTTGAACTTAAAATAAACTAAACGCACGTTGTAGATAAACGCTCACATGTTCCCTTTCATATTTCGACTGCACATTGATAAAGTAGAAAATTGAATTGGTTAACTTCTTGAACCGGCTGCCCTCCACTGGTCAGCTGAGCAATCACAATTCTGCAGTCAGAATTGAGAATTTGGAATTTAGAACTTAGAATTTAGAGTTCTAGAAGCATTAATCATGAGCCCATTTGACACTCTCGTGGGCACTGAGAAAACAACAAGTGAGAATGTTGCAGTTGCTTGAGCACTGACTGCATAATACTCTGCACGCAGTCAACAAAAATGGGAGTATTGATATGGGAAGTATACGAGAATTTAAATATGTTAAAGTGGGCGGGATAATAATAATTTTCATGAATTTTTAACAAAGATGAAAATATACTATTTAATAATATTCCATGTCATCATAAATATGTCATCATAAATAAAATATTTTTTAATAATTTAAAAAAGAAAAACTAGGTTAAGTAGTAGTTGGGTTCAGGAATGCTTTAGTTTTAGCTGATAAATTTTATATTTTATATTAGCAAATTCACTCAAATTTATATAAGATTTATATTCGTAAGATATGCATATACATTGTATATAAACTTCATTAGTACCCTAAGATATACTTTAATAACAAAATATATATTAAATTATATATTCATAAATACATGTACATATGTATATAGAAAAATAAAAAGATTTTATTAAAAATAAAAAAAAAAATTCCATATATTCGATGGTTAACAAAATTACGAATTTTCTATATTTACTGGATATGATATACATATGTGATATGTTATATACCGTAAATATGCTATATCTGTTTGGTACATAGTACAATTAATTAAGATTCTGTGGCCATATTCAATCAAATAAATATACCTACTATGTTTAGCACTTTGAAAAATTCTAGAGCAGCTAGCACTAAACGAATATACTCTCCCATTTCGATTGCTAAACGAGCACTAAAATTGATAAAGGCGTCAACTGCGGGTCGACTTGAATGCAGTTTATCAAACCGTTGTCAGGTCTACGACTGGCGGCGCATTCTGTGTGGCACGCAGTGAGTCAGTTGCAGTGGCAGTGGCAGTTCGAGTCGGAGTCGAGTCTATTACAGTGGGCTATTGGCATAGCTGAAGTAGCTGCTGCGACTGCTGTTGCAATTAAGAGAAATTGCCAAAGAGACATAAATAGAAATTAAAAGCGCAATGCGCACAAATGATATTACACCATTAAATGCGCCATTTAAGTGCAAGGCAAGACCTGGATGGCCGTTGAGTCTGAGTCTGGATTTAATTACGGCAAATTGCTAGTTGTTGTTGCCGCTGCTGGCCGCTAGGTGGCGTCGCCGTGCATTGGCAATGTGTTAATCCAATTTAATGTGGCCATTAGATGGCCCCCCTGACCCAATTGAAGCAACCAGACTTGGGCAAACTCTTAGTCAGCCAGTCAGTCAGCCAGTCAGTCAGTCAGTCAGTCAATCAGTCAGTCGGTCAGTGCATGAAGCGGAGGCATAATTGCGATTTGCAGCCGTTGCAAGGGGCAATGTCAAGGTAACCAGTTTTGATTACAGCTCGGCGCGTGTCTTATTGTGTTTGCATCTGTGTGTGTGTGTGTTTGTGTGTATGCCAGCATGACATAATTGGCAATGACTACCTTCTCTGCACAACTGATTGCTCGTTTTCACTGCAGGATGTCCGCCTCACAGAATTTCATAATTTTCCCAATATGCGCCGCTCGGAGGAGGCCTCTGCCACTTGAATTGATTGATTGCCAAAGACCAAGGCGAAGTCGAAGTCGATGCTTAGAGAGACAGAAAGGGGTAGAGAGAGGGATAAAGACTGTGAGCCAAGCAATTTCCACTTGAGCAGCTCCAGCATTCACGTCGTCTCGTATATGGGTCGATTCACGATTCGCAAAGTGCAAATTTGAACAAGACGAACATTTTGCATGCATCCCAATCAAACTGTGAGTTCTGCCAGGCAATAGCATATGATTGGGTACGCTGAATCGATGGAGGGGAATGATAGGCTGGAAAGTGAAAGAGATATGATAGAGGATAGGAGATGAAAAATATATGGTAGAGTAAATTGAGTACTAGAAATGCTTGACTTTATAAATCTGTAACTATTTTTAAATTATTATAAATAAGCAATTAATTTTAATTTTTACATTTTTTTTATAGTAATATAATTATATAATATAATTATATATATAATTACATATGTTTAAATATATTATAATTAGATATATTTAATTATTTGTATTTTATATTTATTTTGTATATAAATAAATAATAAATATGGGTTAAAAATAAATTTAAAAAAAAAATATTTATATTAAGGTTAAACATTTAATTTATTTCAATTTGTTGATAAACTGTTTTTAGAGGATAAACCTTTTATTATCATATAACTGTTTTTGATTTATACATATTTAATATTAAATTACAGTCAAGGGCAACGCAATTTAACTTCATTGTAATTCATATGCACTTTGACATGAAGCTGTAAGGCGAACCCAAGCAGGCAAAAGATATTATGAATATGCGTGAAAATCATGGGAAATTTGTAATAAATATGTTTTTTAAAGCGCATTTAACTTGCGGCGCAACGAATTAGTAACAACTCTCTAATACTCGATGCAGATGCCAATGCAACATGGAGCACCCTGTGCCCACAGCTAGCTCTCTCTTTCCCTCACGCTCTCCTTCTCTCTTCCGCTCTCTGTCTGGGTGTCTTTGCCACACTCCAAAGCTTCGCATCTGCTGAGAGTGTCGACGCCTTGTATTCTGTTCACATGGCTCGCACTGTGCGTGCTTTTTAGGTCAATTTGGGCTTAAATAACGTCAGCGATTGGTGATTTGCTGAAATATTTAAATGATCGCAGGCGTCGCTGACAACTTCATTACGAACTCGCTCGAACAATTCCCAGTTGGCAGTTGCAGCTCTATTGATTCATAAATGCATACAAACAACAAAATTAGTGCACACAATGGCCCAGGATTAAAATGAGAAGCTATCCCATCGCACACAATAGGTCTGCAATCAGCGAGCAGGGACCTGTGTGGCCCTCGCTGCCTCCCTCCCTCCCTCGCTCGCTCGCCCTAATTGCATGCCCTTTGTGTGCTGCTGCTACTGCTGCTGCTGCTGGAAGGGCGGGTGGGCGTGTGAGCAGGCGGAATGTTTTTGACATGCCAGCCAGCAAACAGGATTTTCAATTTTGTGGCCCAACGCTTGGTCACTCTCTAAGGTTGGTCTCCTTTCACATTGGCGCAGACAGCGTAATCGCTTTATAATGCGGCTAGAGTTTGGGCAACATGTCTAACCAGCTGCCTAGATCCTAGCGATGCAACCCCTGGGCCCCGCTGCCTCACTCCCTCTCTCAGCTGAAGCGTGTCTAAGCCTTTGCATCAGTCAATGCTTGCGATTTTCACGCATTTTCGTAATGTTTTTCACGCCAAAATTTCGGGCCTCTCATTGGAATTGCTTTATTTTCATTCGAATCGCATCCCATTGAACTTTCACTTTTATTTTTGATTCTCTCTTTTTTTTCATACACTCAGCGCGCGTCTTTAATTAATTTTGTGATACCTGAAAAAACAAGAACTGGCTTTATATATATAATGTTGCTGTTTTTTGTAACCCTTTTTACCTTTTTTTGCGTTCCTTTTTTTTTTTGTTGGCATTTTTATGTTGGGTAAAGGGTGGAGAAAGGTTTATTATCGGGCTAGTCGGTTAGTCGGGCATGTTGATAACGAAAGCAACGCTTAATTTTTGCTGATTGATTTATTTACCTTATTGAAAATGTGCCGCGTTTTTTATTATCCATCTGCGTTGCTGCGGCTGTGAAATCGAAACCAGAAGCCTGATGGGCACTCATAATTTCATATTTACTTTGTGAAATTATATTTGTTTTGCTTGGGGCGTGCACGCTCGGCTCATGCAGAGATAAAACCAGAGCGGAGAGAAAAGATTGTATTGCATGTGTGTGTGTGTGTGTGTGTGTATGGTTGTGAGGGGAACGGGAGTTGTTAAGAAGATGAAGAGAGAGAGTGGCATTCAGAGTGTAATATGCTCTGTAGCTAGTATATAGACTTAATATTAATATTAGGTATTATATTTCTGTATAGATGTCAGAATCGAATCCCTAATTCTTTGCTCAATTTGGAATTCTAAAAAAAATTTAAAAAAAAAAAAATACTTAAATATTAATAATGTAAATATAAATTTTAAAAAATATATATAGGCAAAAAATTATAATAATATTGATCAATATAAATATAAAAAATATATAGTTATAAATATACATTAATATATATATAAATAAATTTAGAGCAGTTTCTCATTGATTGTTTAACCCGAGATCAAATATTTCTCTACAAATATCCTAATTTAACATACACAAAACTCACAAGTTCACAATTCGCTATACATTTTGAGCACACCTCGTAACTTAAAGCCCAATAGCCTCTCTTAACGCTTCTAATCTGTATATCTCAAAGATTTTCAATACAATCAAGCGAGATATGCATCTTAATTATACCCTTTAGCAAGCAAATTTTGATGTTAAAAACTTAATAAACCAAAAATGAAAAAAAAACAAGTAAGAAGACTCTAGTCGAGACTGCTCGACTAGGAGATACCCTGAACCCTCCAAGCTGATATTCTTATCATTCTGCACTTCTTTTATGCACGCACACATACATTTACATGCATCCACCCTCACGCGCCCGCGCTCTACTAACTGCGCAGTAAGCAGCGACTGCGCTTGGGCTGCGCTGTAGTGTGGACAACAGTATGAGAATTTACTTGGTGAATAACTTCGTTTGTAAGCATACGATCTTAATGAAATTTTCAGGGCGTAATTATATGGTCAAAATGTGTGTACATTCCAAAGCACACGTCTCTAGTACTTGAAATACGTTTTTTACAAATTGGGGGCGAAGGGGGCGTGGCATCCAAAATCTGTTGATTACAAAATGTTTGTATTCTACATATATATATACACAGTAAATCTGAAGTCTCTACATCTAATAGTACTCCGATGAGGCTCAAAAAACAAAATCAATTTTTCGATTATTCTCGATAAAAAAGTTATCGGATGAGTTATCGAAAAAATAAAGCAAACTCGTACTGCGTATGGTATACACGAGTATGCATACAAAATTTCAGCTCTCTAGCTTTTATATCTTCTGAGATCTCGGCGTTCATACGGACAGACGGACGGACGGACGGACGGACGGACGGACGGACGGACAGACGGAGAGGGCTATATCGACTCAGTGTCGTGTGATCAAGAAATATATACTTGTGGGTTGCGATGATTTATGCCGAAAACTTAACAAAACATTATACCCACCTGAGTTCCCATTTTCATGGTTCAGGGTATAAAAAAAATCAAATCTTATACCAAGAAAACGCTTAAGACTCAAAATGCTAAAGTAAAACAGATTAAAACTGAAAGCTATTAATGTGAAAATTATGTAAATATGTTTTTAACACTTTTAATAATCTTGGAGCTCTGATCAATGGCTGAAGGTCACGTGTTTTGTTTCGTGGACATTGTCACCTGCCCATGGCATTTGGCGGTGGCAGCCCCAGCCATACATATACATATGTATATTATGACCATTATATTCATAAATATTTTTGCGTGTTTTTGTTTAAAATTATGATTTACGACTCATCCCACATGTTAGTGGCTACGTTTTTGACCGACTTACGGTAGCGCGCTTATTTGGCTAATGCCTATTATGACGATCGTAATGATGATTAAGTTGCTTGTGCAGCTTATGATGTTTATGAATTAGACGTCGTCGTCAGTTTTCGCTAGTTTTTTTTTTTTTTTTGCAAGTCTGTGCATGTACAGCAGGTATTCCCCAGATTGTTTTATGGCTATGCTAAGTGCTTCATCACATTGAGCTGCTCATTTATAGCTCATTGTTTAGCAACTGTACCGAGTGAGAGGGAATGAGGGAGGGAGAGAGCGAGGGGGACATACGTTAGATGTCTGATGTTTCAATGATGTGTCAGTTGGTTGCCTCGCCCAGCGCAACGCGACTTTCGCTCTCAACTGCTGAGAAGAGTAAAAACTACTTTAAACTATGCAACTGGGTTAGGCTTTGGCCAGGGGCAAGGGCACCGAACGGGAAGCAGCTAGAGCAGCAGCATTCAATCTGCCGTCGGTCCGTCATGCACGTCCGCCTGTCAGCTCGACAGATAGCACTAATGACAGTTGACAGATAGCGGCGCACGCCTCTCAAAAGGTGTTGCCTCTGTTGTTGTTGTCAATCGTCTACGAATGACGAATGTGTTGTTGTGCCAGCGTCGCGACACTTTCAAGTGGCGCGGCAGACACTGCTTTGTGGCGGCTGCGCAGTCGCAATGCGTAGTTCTAGTCCTGCCACGCATGTCACAGACAATTTGTCACAAATCAGAAGTAAGGCAAAAGGGGTGTCCCAGAGCGAAGGAGAGCTAGAGAAAGAGGGAGCGAGAGAGAGGGAGGGATGTTGTAATCCATCAGGCTGCATTTGCAACGCCGCGCTACGCTTCAATGTTGCACGTTGCCGAAGCGTGTCAGGGACACGCCTCCCAAGCAGCTGCCCATCCTGCCCGTGCGCTCAGCCTGGCGTTGCTCCATGCTGCATAATTGCTCGTAAAAATGCTCGTGCCATAAAAATCATTGACCGAACGACCCGAAAACACAGTCGTTCGCATACTCCTTTTTTGTTGTGACATACAGGATGGGATTTTATGTCTACGTGTGTGTGTGTGTGTGTGTGTGTGTCGTTGCCTCGTCTTCGGTTTACAACTTGGCGTAATTAAATGCAATTAGTTGAACTTGCACCAGCTGCTGTTGCTCCAGTTTCAGCATAAAGGACAATCCGGCAATCCATGGCAGTAAATTAGTTGGAAAATGCATAAAATTTTCTGTCACAAATATCATAAAAAAAATAAAATCAAATTAAATCATGTTGTATATCTCAGACTCGACTGAATACTTACTCTGATTTCATTTTGCTCTATTAAATTTTGGCCATTATTGTTGTTGTTGTTGTTGCTGTTACCCCCGTTGCTGCTGCTGCTGCTGCTGCTACTGCTGTTGCTCCTGGCGGGGTGGTACAGCTGACCCCTCGCGGCAGGAGCCTCTTCAAATGCATTTTTTATGCAAAATCATATGAAAAAAAAATTCTATATAAAAATATTTCATAAATTTCATATACATTTTTTCTATGAATATGCCTAATGAGCTGCGTTACACCCCTCAGCGTTTTTATGGAAAAATAATGTAAAAACTATTTTTTGGGTACCCTAAGGGTACCCAATGTAATATACATATATGTATGATAAATGAAAATAGATTGAAGAAAATATTGAAATTAATTTTAGTCCATTCAAATTTAAATGAAAACTAAAATATGGCAAACAAAATTATAATTTTAATATTTTTATACACTTGAGAAGATTGAGGCATAAGCTTAAATAAAGCAAATAAAACAATATTTTATAAATATAATTTTAGTATACCTAAAGCCGTTCTCAAGCTTATATGGTAAAGTTTTTCAATGTCAATTACTTAAAAAAAAAAAAAACAGAACATTTTAAAATACTTGATGCTTAGCTAAATTTAAAAATTCTTCGAAATATTTAAAGTTTAAACTAAGTCAAATGAAAAACAAATATATTTTTGGCAACATTTTAAAGACTAAGCAATTTGCAAAAAGCTATTCGCACTGAAGCCTTACTCAAAGTTAAATTACTCAAGCAAACAAATTTATTCAATTAGGCAATTCAATAATTTTGCGTAACTTTTGCGAAGAGTAACTACTCAAAAAGAAAAACACTTTGCTCTGATTAGCATTTCAGTGGAGAGCTGCAAAGAAATGCAAACAGTTCGTGATGCCGCGCTCAACAAATCAAGCTTCAATTGCATAATTTGCTCACTCACTTCCTACTTTGCATACGATAACAGTTCGTAGATTTCGTACATTTCCCCAATGTTGTTCTAAATCGTTACGTAAACCGTAAATTGGGCAACCCACGCATATGCATATGCAAATGAAATTTCGTTTAGATTTTGTGCTCTATCTTCATCTGAAGACCTGCCTCAATCGAAAGTTCATTCGAGTTCATTTTACTTAGCCTTGAGGAGTAGCTTTTGTTGTAGTTGTTTTTCGTGGTTCTGGCTGTTGTTGTTGTATTTGTTGTTGCTCGTTGTTATCGCAACGCCAACATATTCTATTACAGAGTTTTGGGACCGAGCGCCATCTTCAGTTAATTACGCTCAGAGTTTTAAAGCTACCTACACGCACACAGACACACACACACACACACACACCGACACACGCACACTCATCAAGTGAGCTCTGCTTGAATTCAAATAAATTAATGACATTTAATTTTGACTACGGTAGCAAATGCCTAGCAACAATTTTGTATTTCTTTACTTGTTGCTAATTAATTAAAAGGTGTGCCTAGGTGTGCTCAGGTGTGCTCAGGTGTGTTGCTCATTGCTCAGCATTTCAGCATTTTGCTCATTGTATTTGTCTTCAAACTAAGTCAAGGCCCAATTCTCGTCGCTGCAAGATGAGGCGGCAGTATCGAAACCTCTATGCGACACAGGCATTCAGGCATTGCCTCTAATAATTTGTCAAGCGAACTGGTTAAGAATGTAAATATCTAAATAATAATAGAGGACGACTAGAAATTGCAAATCCGTTTGAATTTTAGTTAAGTTTCGAACAGAATCTGTTCACCGATTCCAAACAATAGTGAGCAGATATGTACTATATCCCGGATGGCTGGGTAAATATGTAGATTTATGAATTCAATAGGCTTAGGCTGAGCTAGGTAAGGGCGATTTATGCACCGTCAATTGGTAACTGAATAGCCGGAGTTAACCAGCATTAATTAATATGTATTGTGGAGTCTTGCCATCTCCTTCCATCTAAACATTAGTGCTCAGCTATCTTTAAACTGCTTGAATATTCCATCGAATTCACTTGAGGTAGGTAAGGGCGATTTATGCACCGTCAGTCCGTTTGTAACTAAATAACAAGGGTTAACCAACACTAGTACTTATGATGGACAGTAGTCCTCAGCTGTCTCTAAACTACTTTAATATTCTATCTCAATCCACTGCCGTCTTACCCCTTTTCAGCACTCACATGTAGAAGATGTATTAAAGTTATTGACGTAACAAAGTCCAAAGGGAATTGCTTTTCCTAGTATTTTAATATATCTCTAGTACTTTCGACTGTCATCTGTTCTCGACAAATTTTTGCAAAATGCAAACTGCATTATTCATATGCCAGACACGTGTGCGAATATGCAGAGATTCGTTTGGATATGTGAGGCCATTCGATTCGTATGTGGCGGACGGCCGAGCGAACGGTTTCTAATTGAAAGTGTGTGCCATGGCACATAGAATCTAAATTAATGAAGCATTAAGTTTGGCAGAGATTTGCCAGAGATAAGTAAAAAGCAACCGCAGAGATAATAGAGCTGAGCGCTACTTGATTGCAATCAGAGTGTGTGTGTGTGTGTGTGTGTGTGTATCTGCTCCTGATTAAGGCTTGCGGAGGGTTCAATACTGAGCCGCGGGGGGTTGCAAATTACGATTTGCAATTGAGAGATAAATTTACGCACCAAAGCGCGCGGGACAAGCTGACCCAATCAGCCAGAATGCCAGAATGCCAGAATGCCGAACAGCCCATAAATAACCACAACTATCTATATATATATTGTATATGGATATATGTATGTATGTATATATGTATTTGTATGAAGTTTTACAATCGATCAGTACATGCAAAACAATTTAAATGGTTTTGCTCTCGATGTATGCCTTCATTAGACTTAAACGTGGGAGCTCCAAGTGGGCGCAATATATCAATCGACAGCTTCGCATAACTGTGGCCCCAACTCAATCCAATCCAAGCCGCGATTTCAATAATCCAGTGCGTGCCCGTGTCGGCGAAACAACAAATAACAAATGAAATAAATGAAAATGGTGCAATTTTGATTGATTTATAATTGAATGTGAATTGTTGATAAGATTATGATAAACGACATTCATATGTGGCCGCCAGTTCCCAGCTCCCAGTCTACCTCTACCCCTCCTCAATCGTTGTCGTAGTCGTTGCCCAGTTTTCTTTCCAGTTGCCAGTTTGACGTTGACGTTGATCGGCGTTGACTGGCCGAAAACCAAAAGAAACAAAAATCAAAAACAGGTTAACGAACCATAATTATAAAGCAAGTCAGCTACAGCAGCAGCAGCAGCAGTAGAAGTATGAATATTGTCAAAAGGAATGGCCATGCAGACGGGCTGAAGCGGGCTGCCTGGCAGACGGCATGAATCTGTTTACCGCTCGCCTTTGGCGTCGGCGGCATGGCCAAGACGATGGCAGCCGCTTCAGTTGGCCATAAACCAGATGGTAATCAGTTGGTGCACTGCCGCACAATAAATACTCTAAATACCAGAAATGCACAGCTGATAAGGAATTTGAGAAATGTGAGGTGCTTGCTATTGCTATTGCAATACCTAATTTGGTGTAGATGAAGTTATTTAATAGAATTTTAAGCTGGAATGGGTAATAGAGAGACAGCAAGAGAGAGAGAGAGAGAGAGACGGGTAGAGCGAGGATAAGAGACAGAAGGAGGACAAAGTATTTACATCTTGGTAAAGTAAGAATGGAACAAATGTATTTTTATTATATTATTTTATATAGATTGAATAGCTACTAAATAGAAGAGAGAAATAAAACAAGAAAAACGGAGTATAAGGAAATATATTTTAATATAATAAATTATAATAATGTAAAATATGTTTAAAGGGTTCACATTATCTATTTACAAACCACAAAAAGTATATACATAATATAATTAAATAATATAATTAAAAATATACTTTTATACAATATCATTATATTATATATACATTTATGTATGTATATATTATATATTTATTTAATAAATATTTTTACTTTTTTAATTTTATTGTTTTCAGTATTTATTCATTAATTTTATTTAATATTTTGAAGCTATTTAAATAGTACTTTTCATAACTTCAAATAAGCACTCTATCAACTAACTCATCTATTTAGATTAATTTTTCACATATAAAATCTATAAATATTTATACATACAACTATTTAAGCCTACAACACACAATACCATATAGCTAATCTACCTCTCTTGTCGCTGCCAATGTGTAGGTCATAAAAACGTATCGGCAAATCGTCAAATTGGCATCAAATGCATAATTTTTGGTCGTCGTATCGATATCGATTTACATTTGCGTCGTTGGCTTTTGTGGCTAATAATAAAATCAATAAACGCACATTGAAAATTGCATATTTGAAAATAGTTGGCTTCGAATCGTTGGATCGATAGATCGCCTGCTGTGGGCACCGACCGGGTTTCTGTGTGCTGTTGAAGGCGACATTTAATTGCCAGCCTTTGAGATTTTGTGCGTGGTCTTGGGCCAGTCTCTGTCTCTAGCTCTAGCTCTATCGCTGTCTATGTCTATCTCGCTCGCTCGCCAGCTAGCTGTTGAGTGTAATTTTTTGTCACTAGGAAATGGTTTATGTGACTAGCCGAGCGGCGGTTGGCTGATCTCTTTTTGGCCGACTTTTAATTTAAACAGGAAATTATGAATGTTGACTGCAATTTGTTTATGCAGCTGCTGAGTCACATGGCCGGGCCATAAGATTGGCCCCCTCAGATATTGGTAGCCTGGCGCACAAATATGCCTCGACAAAAGTTAATTTACTTGGCAAGCATTGTTGTTGCTGTTCTGGTTACAGTTGTTCGTTGTGTATCTTATGAGTACATGTTTCGTATCTATTTTGATGGCAAATATTTTACGCTACCTGGTCAACTTATAAGGTGCTCCGCTACCGCGTCGGCGTCATAGTCGCTGTCGGCGTCAGCGTCTGTCAGGCATCATTAGCTCTGGCCAAAAGGAGTTCGAACGGAGTTGAAGTCCAAGTCAGCAGCAGTTCGGTCATGGACAAGCTGCAATCCATAATTAGTCATGTGCAGCGACTGTCACAGGCTAAATGCATTGAATGGCTTGAATGGGCTGAATGTGTTGAATGAGTTGAGTGACAGATGTCCTGTTCTTATCCACCGTATTGTTGCCTTACTCCTTCCTCCCCTTCTTTGCTAGCTGAGGCCTTGGCCTGGCTATTAGTCATTGATATGCGGGGCTTTTGTAGCTGCCGCGCCTTTGAGGTTATGCACTTGGGCTCCATTCATCGACTGCAGGAGCACTAAATTGTATCTGTATCTGTATTCGTATCTAGAGCTGCAATTGTATCGAATGCTGAGCTGCCTGCCAAAGCTGTCATCGTCAGAGGGCGCACAGCTGCTTAACAATTGTCTTCATTAGCTCTGTCCATATTTGGCTTAAATATCCTTCTAGGGTAACATAATTCCTATTGATTTATAAAAGCCAATTTCTGTTGCTAGCCAAGCTCAATTGCTCAATTGATTAATTTAACTAATCATTTGGGAGTGTATCCACAGCTATGAGTATATTTGTTATTCATACGAAATATGCATTGATTAAGCGCAAGTTCCAAAAATTTGAACACGCAAACTTAACGTATTTAAATATTATTTTCACATATCTATTTCCACATGTGCCTATATCTATCTTTTTCAATTTTTGCTGACATTCATCTTAAAAGTAGTTTTGAAGCTTTGATTGAAGAGTTTTGATTGCCGAGTTGAGTTTTGGTATTTTGAAATACTTCTTTAATTTATTCCACATTCCATGGGTTTTTTATTAATTTTTTTTTTATCCATTTAAGTTTGTCAATATATTTTTTACTATAGGCAAACCTAAAATTAAATTCTGAAATATAATATTTTTAAATATTAATTTCTTTTTGAAGGGTTTTAATTTCACTGTTGACTTATGGGATTTCGAAGCAACAATAATAGATAATAATAATAATATTAATTTTTGCTACATTTTGTTCTTTATTAAATATTATAAATTTTAGGTATTTGTTAGTATTTCATTTTAAATTAAATTATAAATTGATATTTACAAATATAGTTATAATACAATTTCATAACAATTTATTTTACTTGAACAGTTTTATCTATCATATTTTATCGAACTATAAAATTAGTTCGATTTACATTTCTTGTTTCCATTTGCAATCAGAAGAACAAATTTAGTTTTAACTGACCGCAATCAATTCGAAATTTCGTTAGACTTTCTCGGAGGAGAGCTGGCAACAATAGGTCGTGTGTTTGCCACTAATGAGTGTTTAGCTGCTGCTGTTTGGCCAAAGTGGTTGCTCATTAGGGCCAAAATCAGCATATGCGAGTATTTTTGGATGACTATAAAATACATTCACTTGTTTTATCTCTTACTGCTTTTGCCAACAACTAACAACAACAACAGCAGCCGCATTTTTTGTTTGTCTTTGGCTGTAGCCCTGGCTAAGCCCCTTTCTGTCTACAGCCACTGCCGCAGCTCCAGCTGGCCAATTAATTACCTCGGAGCGGGTCAGCGGGAGGAGGCTGCCAAATAGCCAGTAAATCATTTTGAACTTGACATTCATGCAAATGGTTGTTGCTGCTGCTGTTGTAATCGCTCCATGTGAGGCACAGCAACAAACGGGGGAAGCGCCTCTGTGTTTTTCTTTGCGACTGGACGGACACGAACAACTTTTGAACATGACAACAACTATTGGCCAGCCAAATGATTTTATGAGCATTTATGCAAATCACTTGACAAACGCATCCTGCAGCCTGCAGGCTCTAGCCTGTCGGCATTTTGCTGCTGCCCATCCTTTCCTTTTTTTGGTGGTGCTTGGCCAACCACTCGTAAATCATTCAACTTTTGGTGTTTTGCATGTTTTTTTTTTTTGTCTTCGACACATTTTGTTTGCATTTGCCGTGTGTGGAGTGAGAGGGCCATTAGGACTGTTTGTATGTGCGTGTGTGGGGGGGGAGGGGGATGGAGAGTTCTCCCAAATCAATAGGAAAACCCCCTAGGTAAGGACACACACATCACACACTTCAAATACTTCACAGACATTGCTCGCCTGTGTTTCGACGGCAGTCCAAACACTTTTGAGTTCCAATCAGGCGTAAAAAGATGCTGCCCAAAAGCAATTTTCACTTTGTATGCGAAGTTTTTCGTCACTTCATACCCTTAGATAAAGGTAGCTGAGTGATGGCATGAGATATGTAACATTTGGAGTACAGTTAATATAGAATTATGTAGTGTGGCTGGATGGATATTTTCTACAATTTTAGTTTTTTCTACTATGTAAAACAAATAGATTTATATTAAATTCACTTAAATGCAATCCTTTAAAATGTATATATAAAATAATACGATAGAGAGAGGTGAGAGGAAAGAGATAGACAATGAGAGACAGAATGGGAGAGAGTGAGATTGAAAGTGAGAGTGAGAAATATTGAGATAGAAAGAGACATTGATGGGGAGGGAGAGAGAGGTCATAGTGTTGTGCCTCTTTTTTCTCATTTTTCAGTACTATCAGGTCTCTCACTCTCTCTCTTTCTAGCTGCCACATGTAAAATATCAATTTTTTTTCGAAATTTCATATCACACTTCCCTTCTTAAAGCCGCCTTATAAGGGCATACATTATTCGTCACAATTCTCTATAATTTTTGCTTAATTCTTTCAGTAGCTGTTGCTGCCACTGCCGCTGCCGCTGTCGCTGCTGTCGGCGCTGCCGTTTGGCAATCGGCTAGGGATGGCTGACTGACTGGATGGCTGGCATAACTGGGATGGCATCATCGACGGGTCTCAGCTGAGGCACGGGCATACCAAATCCATTGCGCCTCATCAATTTTGCAACAATGCGACAGGAGACAAGAGACAGGAGACAGAAGACAACGGACGACAAACGCAGCCAGACAGCCAGGCAACTGCCTTTCCCTGCAGCTACGTGACAAGCTGGTCACAATGAAACAATTGTCTGCTCTGATGGGGTCTGGTCGGCTAGGGTCCGGGCTTGGTATGCATGGGCATTACATGGCTGGCTCTTTGCAATCTCAATGTGCCTCGTGCTCGTGCTGCGGTTGCCTCTTCTCTCGGTTTGTTTTGTTGCCTTTTGCTGCTTATTGATTTTGGTTGAGAGTTGCTTTGTTTTCATTTTGGTATTATTTTATTTTATTTTGTGTATTTTCCCTTTTTGTTGTTGCTGTTTCTTGTGGTTAGCGCGTGAAATCAATTGGAAAATGCACCTAATGATTTTCCAGATTGCGCTTTGCTCACTCAGATGACCCAACTGTACGACGAGCGGAATTTGAGTAGTTCCATTTGACAGCTATGCAAATCTCTGTCATCGGGCCGTGTCCCGCCCATTTCCTTGAGCAACAAAAGTAACAACTGTCGCAATGGAATGTTCATTACTATTGGCACCCCAAGTGGCAAGATATATTGTAGATAGATTCAGCCGCCTGCATCCGATAGGCTTAAGGGTTGCCCTGACTCCTTCGGGCTGCACCCCGAACAATCAACGATAAACGTCCCGATGGTGTCTTGCTGCTGGCATAATTATGTCAACTTCTTGAAGTGCCGACACACAGGGCCATCGCCCATTGAATCCGCCTCGGGTCGGCTTCTGTTTCTGGGCGGAAGTGCGTTGCTCGCAATTTAAAAACGATCAAGCGTAACTATGCGCACGATATGATGAGCTCGTAATTATGGGTGTGTATTTAGAGCACACGACGGGAGATGACTGAAGGACTGCTTTGGTGCCACGACTCAAGGGTCGTGTCGTCTTCAAGGATACGCATATGTGTGAGAGGTCAGTCAAGGGTTCGAGTGAGCTGAAAGAACGGGTTTCGGTTCCTGCGGGACGCCTAGCGCTCAAGAGCTCTGTACTTAATGTTAAGAGCTCAGCCAGACAAATGGGGCACTAAAATTACGAGCCAAGCCGAGAAACAAAGCAAGAGAGCTTAGGCCTAATGCTTTATTACTTCACTGCTTAAGGAGCAAAGATGTTGTCTAGGACTCAGCTTGAAGGTTAAGCGAGTGGCTCAGACAGGCCTTTTCAGTCAATTCAGTCAAGGGCTTGTGGCCAAGGTTAAGAGCTGGAATTACTTGAAAATTTATATATTTGATGTCTTTCAGCAAATTGACAGAAAGGAATTTGAAATTCTGGCGCAGTTGTTTGTTTGAGTCGGTTAACTTGCGATTTAGATCTAGATCTAGTAACTCGATAAAAAATAGACACGCTCGTATTGTTTAAGATTTTAAACCCCAGGACTCTCCTCTAAAAGTTCTAATTGAAGTGAATTTTAAATTTTCGTTGTTTGAGCAAGGGCAAAGGTTATTGGGTCAAAGCGCAGAGCACTCTATGACAGTGCACTAGCTATTAAATTTATGGCCTGGCTAGGCTTAGATAAAAACACCTTCATATGCGCCCATATGGCCGCCCACTCGCTGACCCGAAAGCCACATACCCCGTTGGGCCATTACAATCGGCTCCATTAACAATATTGGTAAGGGTCACACAGCAGCAGCAGCCGAGAGAGAGAGAGAGAGAGAGAGAGAGATAGAGAGAGAGAGAAGGGAAAATACTCATAATAAAAGGGTACACAAAAGGGGCACTAAATGAAAATTATGCGTGTGGCCCAAACACTCAAACGGGGCCTACGCCAAGGCAAGTGAAATTGTGAAAAGCTTTTAATGCCCACAAAATGACTGTTGCTTTTCCTTTTTTTTCGGCCGGCTGCTGGCTGGCTGTCAGCTAACGGATTAAGGTCAACGCCCACCGCCCACCGCCCACCCGCTAATATGTTAGCGCTCCCTTTTTGCAGAGAGTGTTGAAAAATTGTTGTTAGGTTTCAAATTCGGGATTTTTTTTTGCTCTCTCAGAACGATTAATATCACTTAATTAAGGTGAAAATGCAGACGAGCGACAGCTGTCAAAAATGGACGGCGAAACAGACGTATCAAATGCCGGAACGATAACCCAAAATTACAAAAACGGCAAAAAAAAAAAAGGAAAAACTTTCATTTTTTATCCCATTTCGCGTTGCAATTTTCTGGAAGTCGGGGCTGAAACCGATGATGCAATTGCGCATAAAAGTTGTTTCGCCGGATTAGGGATTGTCGAAAACATATATTAATAGTTATTGTCATTGTGCAGGGCCCAAACACACAACGGCAATCAAATCGCATTTGCCGTTATGCCAAAAGCGGATTTTTTTTTCTCGTTTTTTGATGGCAATCAATCAGAGGGCAACCCAACACCCACACTTACACAAATACTCACACACACATATACACAAAAAAGGTCGTTTCATCTGATTTTTTGCCTCTATTCTTTTTGCTCGGGGGTGAAATCAAAATGCATTTAACTTCTGTGGTAGCAGTCGGGTGCGAGCTCCGGTTCTGGGCAACGGCTCGGGTTACCAGGGGCTGCGCCTGTGCCAAAAAAGAGGAAAAAAAAACTGCTCTGCATCTTTCCAAACAGACAATCGCCAGCGATTGCAGATTTGTGTTCCCTTCTGAGTCGCATGTCACATTAACTGAGTGCTCAGCCGCATCAACACCAAAGCACGACCAACACACAGCTTCAGACTGCCTGCTTGTTAGAGATGAGCGCGTGTCGTGTTAATACTCGCCTGAGAAGTCAAAAGAGTATATTCGCATGGAGAGATGTTTGACGAATTTAGAGAACTGAAAGTTGAGGAAATTGTTCTTAAGTCTTTATTCGATTCTATGTCTTGTGTGCATAAAGACAATTGGAATAGTCTGGAGTTAATTTCAACAGTAGAACATGTACCTTAAAATAAGGGTATACAAAATTACCTAGTGCACTTTATCACTTCAATAGCAGTCAAAATTTATAAAGATAATAAATAATTTATATGATAATAAAAAGTATAGCTGTTAAGCTGTGAGCTCAATATCTACGCGAGCATGATTGTGTTTAGCTTCTTTTCAATAGATTTTTTGCCATAAAATATCGGAGAACTATTAAGATTTTTATGCTACCCATAAACCTAAAAATGAAGATTATTTTAAGTAATTTTCGAGGTTAATTTGACATGTTTGTTAGATGATTTTTGAAAAATAAAAGCAGCTTGTTTTATTTAATATTCCGGTTTCCGCTTTTTACAATAATTGACACTGATCACTTCAAGTTATTCAAATTTATCATTTAGTCATTCCATAGACATTTTTAGTAAGCTTGCCGCCAACATTGATGAGCAGAAGAGTAAAAAATTTATTTATTGGAATTTATAGTAGAAATTTATATAAATATTTTAGCAAAATGAAAAGGAAAATGAAATTTATATGAAAATATAGAAATTTATTTTAAATTTTTCTACCCAGGTGCCAATATTTATTTATAGTGTAGAAATTTTGATATATGTGTTTTATTTATGTTTCCTTAAGAAAAATTTCAACTATTTTATTTTATTTTTAAAAATATTTAAACTTATATTTATATAAGCTTCTTTATATATATTGAAATTTCTATTTTTTTTTTAATAGTAGAAATAAAAACATCTTTATATACTATACAATATCCATCTACTCATTTCTAGCAGAAGTTATAAAAATACCGCAACTTCAGCTCCTTCGTATATCACTCTCCCACTCAGCTCGAAAATTCGAGTTCCATCTCCAAATTGCCATAGGTTTCGCCATTTATGTCTGAACTGGAATTTAATCTGCTTGTGGCTTGTAGATGTGCCAGCCGCACTCATTTGACAAGTGCTTTCTGGCCCGAAAGCCTCGATGTTCGCCCGTTGTCACGTTGTCTTCCGTGTTGCAGTCCGCAGCCTGAGTGGGGCGATATTATGTTACATATCCAGTCGCATTGCTTGAGTGGGTGAATGTCAGCTGTCTGTCTGCGTCTTTAATGCACTTCGCACATAGATAATGAATGGACTAGCCGTCGGCCCCACCCCGCCCCCGCCTTCGCTCGCGTTCCTCTATCGATGACAATGGGCACGTTAATTGAATGTTTCCAAATGACTTTCTATGCGTGGGCTGACATGGACAAGCACCTCAGCTTGAAGGTCGCCGTGAAATTGTAATAATGTCCCGAGTTTAATTGTCTTTTGGGTTTAAAAAGGTATTGTACCGTGAGCATAAAGGGAGAGAAAGACCCTCGAGGTCTCAATGCACAGACAATGGAAGTGTTTTATGCTCCTGGCAAGGTTGTCGTTTGCATAGCCAAAAGATAATGCATTAGACAATCAAGCGTGCTGCCCTTTTCACTGACCACACTTTGATTATTGGATTATCTACAATCTTAACTTTATTATTGCTAAAAGAGACAAACATACCAGACATTCACCTGGCAGTTGATACATAAAAATAGTCAAACAATCTACAACAACTTAAGATCTAGCCAATTATCAATTATTATATATATCATACATATAGCGAGCGCGCGTTTGAAAGATAAGAGAGTAATATATAAATAATAATAATAGATGTATCAAATTGCATTTAATGTACAGCGGCTATAGTTCAACTGCTTAGGACTTGGGCTTTCGACTTCGATTGGGACTGGTTCGCACCGAACGTCTCGTTGTGGTCATTGCTGGCGTTGTTGTTGTTGTTAATGCTGCTGTTGTTGTTATTGTTGTGGGTGTTGTCTTTGCTGTTGTTGTTGTTGTTGTGGTGGATACAGCACGCACACTGGGCCTTTCACGATAGACGCACATGATCTCATCAGCCGCATCGGGACAGTCTATTTGCTGTAAGACGCGAGAGAGAGAGAGAGAGATAGTTGGTGCTGACTCTTAGGTTTCCCTTGGCTGACCTACCTTATCGCACAGTTGATTTACAGTTATGCACTTGCCACTCACACAGCGCAGCTCGTGCGGCAAACAGCGTCCAGGCACTCTGGTGGGCGTGGCCACTGTAGTTGACGTGCTGCTGCTCGTGCTGCTGCTGCTGCTGCTGCTGCTACTGCTGCTGATCGTGATGCGCTCCCGTTCGCGCTGCTGCGCCAGCGTCGACGGCGGAATCGCGCTGGCACTGCGCGTCGGCGCTGTGGCCGTGGAGATGCTGAATTTGTTGCTGGTGCGATTGGAGCGCTGCGCGGAATACTTGAACTTGTTCTCCGAGTCGCTGGTCATCATGATCTCCTTGCTGTCCCGAAAGTTCACTAAAGTTTTCATGGTATGAGCTGAATGTGTATGTGCGTGGAGAGATCTCAGAATATGTAAAGCTTACCAAAGCCCTTAGGTCCGCCCGCTGCTTCCTCGGCGCTGGCATTCGCTGCCTGGGCAGGCGCTGCCACCTGATGCACCTGGAACTTGGTCTCGGTGCCCGCCTCCTCGTCCGTGGTGGCCGTGATGTAGGTGTAGAGCTTTTCGTTCGTCTCGTTGGGCGAGAGGAAACTGGCGTAGGAGAAAATGCGCGGAAAGGCATTCAGCTCAGCCTCATCGAAGGGCGCCGCATCGCCGGAGCCGTAATCGTCGCAGTCCTCCTCGTCGCTGGCATCGAAGCAATCGTAATTGAGATCGCAGCGCAGGCTCTCAGCTATGCACTTCTCATTGGAACGACATCGGAACTCCTCGTGCTCGCACACCAGGCACTGCTCGTCCTCGTCCTCGCCGCCCGCGCAGTCCTTGATATTGTCGCACTGCCACTGCTGGGGAATGCAGCTGCCGTCGTGGCACTGGAACTCGTTGCTGTAGCAAAAGTCGCGCCTGCGCGTTGGGTCCTCGCACTTGTGCGTCTCGTGCGCATCCGGGTACTGGCTGCAGTCGAACAGCTCGCTCAGCTGGTCCGAGTTGGCTATCGCAATGGAACAGGCCTCCAGTATGGCTAAAGCGAAACAGCGCAGCTGATTAATGAGCCCACACCAACCGGACTCCCTCTGAGTTACCTTTGCAAATGCGCCGGCACGGCGGCAGCTGGCCAATGTGCAGGGGTCGGCACTCCGGCTCCAGAGCAGCGCACACAAACTCAACGGCTCGGGCCGAACAGTTGGCGCCGATGAGCTGCTCGTAGGCCGCCATGGAGGCAGCGTCGCGGGGTGCTCCGTTGCCATTGTTGTAGGTCAGATCATAGTCCAGGATGCCGCGACACATGGGCAGCGCCGTCGAAATGCAGCCGCTGCCGATGCTGCTCGACGGTGTCGTGGTCATCGCCTCAGTCGGCCTGCCGCTGACCCCCGAGGGCGGCGGCAGCGTTGGCGACACGCGTGTCAACAGATGCACATTGGCGGGGGGCGTGGAGTGCGGCTTCGGCAGTAGCTACAGCAGGGGATGGAGGGAAGACAGAGTGAAAGTGGATGAGAGGCAGTAGAGCAAATAGTCAATGGGAATAGATTCTCTCGAGGAAATCAATCAAAGTGCTCTGATGTGAGCAAATGAATATCCTTTGTGTAGTGATCTCCCAATCCACTATTTTCTTTTTATTTCTCTTCCTTTATTACTAATTCCTTACTATATATTTTTCTTTGTTTTTTTTTTTCTTTTACTTTGTATATTTTTTATTTTAATTAAATGCATATATATATATATTACATTTAAGACTTCCTTATATTTATTTTTTAGTTTTCCATGAACACTTTCTACCTTATATACTTAATAATATCCCTGACAAACTGGTTGGATGTAAGCTGAGGTGAATGGAGGTCTTTCTCCCAATAAAATACTTCAATCGAATTGGTAATATTATCGAAATAATTATCAGCTCTTATTCAGACTAAATAATATAATTTCTATTTAGGCATGCTATCATCTAGCTAATTTCATTTTAAGTAAATAAACAAAAAATGAGACAAAGGGGATTTCGTTTATTTTCTCTTTTATTGCACTGACAGATGCAGTTATTTATAATGTCCAATGCATTTTACTCTAAACAAATAACAAAGTCGATAAAAATAATTTGCTTTCTTATTTGTTTGTATTGTAATGAGAAGCTCATAGAGAGGTAGCCTTTTATCGTCATGTATTCTGTCTTTTGTTAAGTCATTTGTTTCTTAGGAATTGATTAAGGGGGCTAAAGCATTGCCCATTTTAACAAAGCTACTAGAATTTAGGTTTATGGCCCATAAAATCGAGTTTGTCTCTCAATTTCGATATTTTCTTTTCTATATAGAGAAGTTGGCGCCACTTTCAAGCAAAGCTCGCTATAGTAAGAGTTCATTGTACTTTTTAATGTGGAAATATATATTTTGGCTGAATAAAATATAGAGTCTAGCTTGTGAAAGACGCTATAAAGAAGGAGTTTCCAACCTCCCAGCTATTATATGATAATTGAATTCTAAGTTCAACCTAGCCTAAATATAAAATCCTGCTTACCTCTTTCAGCAGTTGCAGCATTCGCTTATCCTGTTCGATGGGCACTCCGAAGCTATTCTGGTGGCCGGAGGTGAAGCGAATACTGTCAGCCGGTAGCAGCACATCGTCATAGTCATCATCGCCGTCCGGAGTGTCCGCCTCCGTCACAGACATGGCCGTCGTGTGTTCCCTGTGTATTTCGACCGCTCTGAGCCGCGTCGACTCTTGCATGGTATTTACATTCTCCGTAGTCGTTGTTAGCACCTCCATGTTTTCGTCGTCGAGCAGGCCGTCCCATTCGGTGGTTGAGCTGGACGAGGCCATCTCGTAGCGACGCTGTAGGAAACGTGCGCGAGCCACGCTGACGTCGTGCAGCCAGAGGCAGTAGGTGATCAGTCCGAAGAAGAGCAGCACGCTGGCCACGAAGATGATGGGCCAGCGCAGATATTTCCAGCGGCAGGCGCGCTTCGCATAGCCCAGCAGCATCAGTGGCGTGGGCTTCTCCTGCTGCTGGCCAGCGCCGGGTCCAGCGCGGTTCAGATAATAGTTCGCCGTCAACGGGTATTTGTAGCGACGCACCTGGAGCTCGGCCAGCGTCTCGGGACTGCCAACCATGCCAATGCGATATTTCTGGGTGTCGGTCCAGCAGGATTCGATGTCGCTGCTGCTGCTGCTGCTTCTTAGTGTGGAGGCTCGCGAGTAGTCATCGGCCTTCTCGTCATCGACTGTCTGCACCGTTATGTTCAGACCATGTGGATATTTCGTCGGCTGGCGACGCAGAGCTGCCGACCCATTGACACTGCCTGCTGCTGATGCTGCTGCTGCTGCCTCATTAGCCCTGCCCGCGGCATCTTGAAGTGGCTTGTGTCCGTCCATGCTGTGGCAGCTGGCGCGATTCACCTTTTGTTCAGCTCCAAATGTCAATTGCAGTCAGCGAAAATTACATAAGCAATTGCCGACTCTGTGGCTGGGGTAATTGCAATCGTCTCTCAGAGCAGACGTCGCCGCGGCTCTTGTGCCATTTGCTAATGTCAGTGCGATCACAAGGAATCGGCAGCCAAAGGGATCCAAATCCAATTGAAGCAGGGCTCACAGAGTTGATGCTGGATGCTGATGCTGATGTTGTTTGATTCGGATGCGATTGGTGCGGCTTCTGTGAATGGTTTTTGGGAAAGGAAATCGAATTGCAAATGTACCATAAAATGAAAGTGCTGCCAATAATTCATTTCCATTTGAAAGTTGTCACTCGAGTCGCTGTCGACTCGAGGCTGCTTCTTCAATTACGCGCGTTTTTCATTTGCCCAATTTCCCAGTCAATTAAAGCAACAAAGCAGCAACAACAACAACAACAACAAATGTCACTATTAATGACCGCAAAGCCACGTTTAGCTTCTTCAAATTGCTGCAATTTTTGTATTTCAGTTTCCCATTTGCAACTGCTGCAGATAATCGCATATTGGCCTGGGCCCCCCGATGAACCAAAACTATTGCCCAATAGTTTAGAAAGATTAAAATGCGAATGGCTTGAACAAGTACTCGCACATTGGGCAACCCCGAGCCAAGTCAAGTCGAGAGCCAGCATCAGAGCCAGCAACTGGCTGCAAATGCTTTGCCTGCCTTTGGGCCAACACTGGCGCATGCGCAACTTGTTGGCCGGAAAACTGCTAACAGAAACGGGCAATAACGGGCAGCAACAAAAAATGAAGGCCCATAAAAAAATCCTATACACTAACATTAGAAAATGGGGTATATAATTCATCCCAAAGAAACATTAAAGGAAAGTAAAATGAAATGTTATTTAAGAAGTCTGAGCTTGGCCATAAAAGTTATTCAAATGAAAACTGTATGTAGACAATAGCCAATGGGGGAATTTAAATAACAGTTTTTATTTCCTTTTTAATGAAATGGGTGAAATAATAATAATACTATATATACCATAATGTAATGCTATGAGTTGTGTTGAGCTCAGATTATTAAGTGCTGCATTAAATACTAAAAATAATCAGAAGTTCAGCTCAGCAGTTGTTATACCATCAATTAAAGATGAGCTAAGAATTCTCAGGAATCCATTATGTTTATACATTAAGCAGTAGTTGGGGAGAAAGGCAAAAGCAGAACTCTTATACTTCTTAGCACATTTTAAACTATCTTGCCAGTTGTTTTGTTGCTATTCTATCAAAATAGAATTCTGAGAAAAACGAAGTTTTTGTAATGAAGAAACTGACAAAAATTATATGTGTATATAAATAAAACATATTTTATGATACGCTCAGAAAAATCTGGGTCCCTATTAATAATAGGTTATAATTTTATTCGTTGGATAAGGATTTAATAATATTTAAAATAGTATATTCACAATTTCAATACGAATTTTATTCATTTAAAAAAAAAAAAAATCGGAGATTTGAATTATGAAAATTTAAAATACTTGTTAAAGCATTCATTATTCATTCATTCATTTGTTGGTGGAATATATGCAGCATTTATTTGAATATATATAACTAAAAGTTCTCATTTATTTCTTTTCGACATAGATAAACGTAAGAGAATAATATAAAATAAATTTGTGATTGTGAATTGTTATTATTTTTTTTTTTTTGTGATTCTTATATTTAACTTTTTTGTTGTGGTCAGAAATATACCCGTATAAAGTTTACGAGAAGACAATATTGTTACGAGGTGTTAATATATTAAATAAATGAATGAAATTTTGTGCTAACATTATAAAATACATATAAAATATGATATATATTTATCGAAAATATGAGTATCGATTTCTTGAGGTTCTATTTAGATTTTATTATTATAAATTTTGCAATTATTTATTTATTCTTATTTAGCTTCTTCAGTTTTATGGCATAAATTTACATACGCGAAGAACGATTTATATTTGAGATGGCTAAGAAAGCTAAGCTACTTTCGGCAAGTGTATAGCTGCCAAATCGTTTGAGCTCAGCGGCTACACTTGGCTGAGTGTTGGCGCTTCAGCTGCAGAGCTTCGCTTTGCGTCTGGCACTTCTTGAGCTGCGACTCCCTGCCTGGGTGCTGACCTTTTCACTTTTGTTTTCATTTAGAGTCGCGTCTTGGCTGGTTGCCTGTCTGCCCTGGCGTTGCAAAGTGCGGCTCAAGTGTTCCCAACTAGCTGCAACTTCAGTTGGGGCACAACGAACAACAACGAAAAGCGAACATTGAACAGCGAGCAGCGAACAGCACAGAGTGAACAGCCACATCAACAGCTGTTGCCCGTTCGTTGGTCGCTTAATGAGCTGCAGCAGAGCTCTCGAATCTTGGCTCAGTCTGTTCCACTCAGCCAATCTTTGGCGCTCTGCGCCTCCGCCCCCTCTCTCGCTCTGGTTGCCCTCTTAATGCACTGTGCAAAATTCGTTGGGCAGTTATTAATAGCATCGCTTGCAGCTTTTTAATTTTTTGTTTAGCTTGAAGATCGGCTAAGGTCAGTTGTGTGGCGGGAAAACAGCTGTTGTTAGCCAAAATGCAAAAGGTCATAGCAGCAATCGACAGCGCTGGCTAAGCGCTCTGAAGAACCTTGCCTTAGGGTCTCGCCTTGAGGCACAAATGGGTGTGTGTGTGTGTTGCCCATCGAGTGCAATTACGTGTGCTTTAGTATACTTCAGTGTACCTCAGCATCATTTCGAACTATAAAGCCGTTAATAGTCGGCCAAATGGGTTCCGCAATTGCCACACAGGCCAGCTCTTAACTAATGCATGATGCGCGTGATCAGGGAAAAACTTTGCGGCCCAGCCGAGTTAAGTCATCTGGGAAATGTGCTCTGATGTAAAAATTACAGAAATTACAAAACTAAATGCTGCTGCTTAAGTGGATCATATAATGATGGGTATTTTATTATATTTAATTTCTTAATTTCGCAATTTTTTGAAAATATATTTGTATTTTTTTTTTAAGAAAATGGATAAAATAATGCTATTAAGAGAAGAATGCAATTAGGCTGGAAGTATAGAAAACTACACAGTGGGCACAATTTATTGGAACACTCAAAAAAAAAAAAAAAATAGATAAATACAAATAAAAATAATATGTTTTGTGGGCACAATTTATTGGAACACTCAAAAAAAATTAATAAATAAATACAAATAAAAATAAAATGTTTTGTGTGTTTTCGATTGCTTGACTAATGTATAAAACATTATTCAAATTTGCTGCAAAATATAAATTCACTATATTTTTGTAACAGCCATTTATTTATTAATGAATAAATATATAATATATATCGTGAAAATATAAAATTTAAGAAGAATTCATTAAGCTTAATCAGCTTAAGCAGAAAATAAATAAGACGAAGTTATACGTACAGAAATACATATCAATATTTGTACTTCGCGCTTGAAAAAATTTATTGAAATAAAAAAAAATAAAAAAAAACAAATAAATAAATATGTTGCTATTAAAAAAAAAAATACATAAAAATAGTAAAGCTTCTTCATGAAAAATTTGATTGTCAATTCCAAGAAACTATTCTACCCTGATTTCCCATTTTCAATGGGTTTATAAAAAGCTATAAAGAGATATCCAAAAGGAAATCGGACTATTTATTGAATAATAGGCCTGTGAAAACCATTTAAAAAGTGAGTCTTTTTATTTTAAATATTAACACAGAAGCTATTTATACCTGTTAAATAACACATCTTGTATACATATATAAAATACATTTGAAATGTGCTTTGCTTTATATGTACATGCATATAAAACCGCTCAGCTGGTAAGAAGATGATGGAATGGCAACATTGGCAAACTAAAATTAACAAAATATAAACAATATAACATATAATTTGTCTGCCCCTCGATTCTATTGAATTGATCAAACGCGTGAAACAAGTTTCTCTAGGCTGTCTATAAATTCTTGACTATTGGCAAACGTAACTTGTTTAGCGCCTCTCACCGCTAGTTAGTAACTGTAGCTGGGCTTAATAGCACTCTGGCAATATCGGTATTGTAATATCTGAGCAGCTGATGTATTTGGTGTATATGCACGGATTGTACAATGGGCCATCGGGGGCTCATTTGGGCAACCATTAGAACACCTTTGAGCAATGAATTTACGCCTGAATGCGCCACAATGTGGGCACCCCAGCTCGACTGGCTACCTGGCCGGTGCTATCTTCAATCTATGCTCGATCTATTGCAAAACCTCTATTCTGGCAATCTCTATTCACACGTCACACTCAGCGGCTGAGAGTCGGACGAGACGTGTTTTCGTATGGTGGCTAACTGGCAGTCGACCTATGCACCACATTCCTGACATGGCTAGCGACTAAATTGCATTGATTACACGAACTTGTTGCGGCATCAGCAGCAACAACAACAACAACAACAACAAGAGCGACTACAACTGCAACTGCAAATGCCAGGCAGGCATTGAGCTGCTTATAAGTTAAGTCATTTTGTGGCTTTAATCTGCGCCAGAAGCAAAGCACTAGACAAAACAGATGCTGTGGTCGAGACTATGCAACTGCAACTGCAGTTCAAAGTTATTTTTCTTTATTTTGTAAAATGCATTTTGTATGCTTTTTGATTTTATTTGGTTTTACACGGCATTGTAGCAGCCGCAGCAGCAGCAGCACCTAACGTCGTCTAAGCATCCAAGTATCTCTCGCTCGTTGGCTGACTGTCTGGCTGGCTGGCCAAGATGTGCGAGGTGAACCAGCAGCTAGCCACAGTTGGCCAACACATCGACGAGCCATCAACGGGGTAGCGACCAGGCCAACAGTGAGAGTGGCCGAGGGAGCGCAAGATGGTGAGAGACAAACGGAGGCCAGCTGCGGGTGGATGTGGTTTTTGGTGTCGGTGTGGTTGTGTACCTTGCTCTGCGGATTATGGCAGTCGAGCGACTCTATATATGCTTATATTTGTGCATGTTACAATTTTGTAAAGTAATTTGCTAGTTGTCTATATCTCTTCACAGTAACTGTGCAACTGCATTTGCGATGCGTCATGGCACTGAATAATCGATAATTGATAGAGTATGCCAAGGATGTTGCACTTGGGGGTGAGGAAAGTGACCCACAATGCAGGCAGCCTTATAATTGCCAAGAGAACGTGCAGTGTGATCGATCATTGTCGTGAACTATATGAAAAGTGACTGACTACGAGGTGAACTGCATTGCTAGCAATCAAATGAGCAATGCCCATGCCATAATCTATCAAAAACCTTCATATAAGCAGAGCAGTGCGTTGAATCAACTGTCAAATGGTACTTAAATTCCTGCAAATTAAAAAGAGCGAAAAAAACAACATAAATAAAATAAAGTAGAACCAAATGCAGTCACCGTAAGCCGAAAGTACTACAATAATTTATCAGCTTATACGGTTCGTTGACTCATGCCAAAAGCTAAGCTCAATTTACATATTCAATTATTTTGTTATAGTATTTATAGAAAGCACTTGGGAACAACAATTCATTGAATTCCAATTAGCTCATGGAAGCAAAAGGCTTAAATTTATTTTAGAGCTTGTTTTAGGGTATAACAAATTTTAAAAATTATGAATTCATTAATTTAAAAGCAATTAATTCCTGCTTATTGCGCAAATGTATTGCCTAATTTCAGAAATTATGTACTATATACTTAATATACTGTAGAAGCTGGTAATTGAGAATGTAAAAAAATGTAGAGCAGATTTCGATATAAATGTGTAGCTTCAGTTTGATTTTATTTGGCGGATCAACTAAATCAAATTCACCGGTAAATTCTTTGATATGATATAAATGCAGATTATTTTATAGATTATGGCATATAAAAACGCTAAACTCAATCCTAAATGGAATGCAGGTAATTTGTCACAGAATATATGCGAAAATTTAAAAAAAATTGTTTATATCAAAATTTGGTATATGTATTTATTATTATTATACACCCATAATGCTTATAGAGAAAAATAAATATTAATAAAATACAAATTTAGTTCTTAATTAAATTTGTTTTTATTTTCCTTAATAAATTAGTACTCAAAGTAAACAAAATGCCTTTCAAACTATTCAGAATTGATATTTGCCTAAAACTTCTCAATATAATTATAATAATTTTTTGCGCTCAACACTTCATTATGAAATTCTTTTCAAATGAAAACAAGCTTCAATTATCTGATATTAACCCAATAATTATATATGAATGCCTGCATATCTATTTCTGTTTCTTATATCATTAACTAGAATTGAATTGGTCCATAATGATCAGCAAAAAAGTTGTTCTTTATATGAAATACTTATATAATTTTTTGCAGTTTCACTATGTATGAGTTTGCCAAAATGTATTCAATATTAATTAGGGAATTTCCACACTTTAAAAAGGTCAACATTTATATGGATAAATTATATAAACAATACATAGAATCTTGCGTAATAATTTTTATTATTATTATTTTTTTAAATTCGCATTTAATTTGGCATTTATATCTGTTCAAGATTCTTATTCAAAGTCACTTTTGCTGGCCATTCGATTGATCAACTCGAGCCAGCTCCCATTATAAACAACTTGTCTAAGTTTCTTACTCAGCCATCATATCTGATTATCATTTAAATATTTAATCCATTGCGATAAAAATTGCGACATCACTTAAAGTGATCATCTTTAACACCTGTTGCTGGTGCTGCTCACCTGCGCCTGGGCTGTCAGACTCATTTAAATAGATTTGTAATTAATGCAGCTACCAGACTTGCAGAGACCTGTTCGCTGCATGCATCGAGTGCTCATAAGCAATAATGATCGTAGATCACACGAGAACCTCACACTTGACGCTTTTCCACGGTTTTACTTTAGTTTTTCTATTTTGGGGTCTTGATTCATCTGCGGTTTCTGCTGTTGAATGAGTGCTCAACAATTTGAGTACTCACTAGCTGCTGTTGTTGTTGTTGCTTGTGTTGGTTTTACTCATGTTTGTTGCCATGTTATATGTTAATCAAATTTGATTGCAAATTTTGTTTTAATTAAATGCGCCAACTTCAAATATTTACAAGTAGTTATTATAATTATTTAGTTTTTTTTTTTTCGTCGATTGCAGCCGCAATTTGTTGTGCGATAATTGCAAAAGTTCAGATTTGCATAAAAACTAAAAACTGAGTTGAGTGCGCCAAGTTTGTTTGCCTTGCCAAACAGATGCCAATTACGAGATACACATGCAACGCACTTGAAGATACATTTGTATCTGGACGTTCTGCACTTTTCGATATTCGCACGTTTTATTTACACTTCAAAAATAATTGTGCATTCATTTCTGCAGCTGATTTACAGATGGACTTGCTTTGCTTTTTCATCATTTTAATAACTCACACTACGCACTTGTTGTAATTAGACTTGTTTTTGTTGTTGTTGCGGTGGTGAATCGGCACGCGCGTCTCTTGGACGAAAAGCTCCGCACGTTCGGCTGCCAAAATTACGACTGAAACCTTTGCCAGTTGGGCCAAACGCTTGAAGACGCCAAAAACTGAGCATGCGCAGCCGACGCCAGCAGTGAACAGCGAGCAGCGACGCCGACGCAGACAGCGACTGCAGCAGTGATATCTCTTTGATATTTGTGATTCTGTCTTCTTCTGCTTCGCCGTTAAGAGACGATCGCCGTTGGCGCCCGTTCGAGCTCAGCTGCGTTTGACTTTCGGTTTCAGTTTGATTTCGTTTTCGCTTCGCTCGTTCGACTGAAGCCCGGCTTAGTCGCAGCTGTAGCTGAAACTGAAGCTGAAGCTGTGGCTGAAGCTGTGGCTGGTTTCTCTGTCTCTTCGAGTCGACTCTTAACTTGTCCGCATTTGGCTGCTGTGTGTCTCTCTTAAAGCGTCGCGACTGAGCGTGCTTCTATTGAATATGGGTTCGTTTCGGCGTCGCAGTCACTGGTGCAGTGTGTTAGCTACTTGAGTTACCTGTGTTTACCTGCGCCCACTTGATGCCACTTTTGGGCATTGTTGCCAATTTTTTAATGGTGACGTTTATGTTTAAGTTATGATGCCATCTTTCTATCATGTGCTGGCTGTTACTATTGCTGTTGCTGTGCGGTTGCTTGCTGAGTGGGTCATTACGGCATTGTTTATGTCTGGTCTACGATGCTCGAAGCGTGCCTGTCTAAAGAACGTTGCAGGTTTCGTTATTTTTTTCTGTCTTCTCATCGCAAAAGTATTTCGTTGGAAAAAATGTTGTCAATCGGGTGTGGTGGAAGGGGAGATTTGCGAAAAATGTGTGGAAATACCTGGAGGATGTTTGAGAGCTTATTAGGAAGTTGATTGATTGATCTTTGGTTACAGAACCTATTAAATTTAATAAAGTCAAATGTCATTAGGGGAATCGTATCTATCTGTATCTGTATCTGTATCTGCATCTGTATCTGTATCTGTATCTGTATCTGTATCTGTATCTGTATCTGTATCTGTATCTGTATCTGTATCTGTATCTGTATCTGTATCTGTATCTGTATCTGTATCTGTATCTGTATCTGTATCTGTATCTGTATCTGTATCTGTATCTGTATCTGTATCTGTATCTGTATCTGTATCTGTATCTGTATCTGTATCTGTATCTGTATCTGTATCTGTATCTGTATCTGTATCTGTATCTGTATCTGTATCTGTATCTGTATCTGTATCTGTATCTGTATCTGTATCTGTATCTGTATCTGTATCTGTATCTGTATCTGTATCTGTATCTGTATCTGTATCTGTATCTGTATCTGTATCTGTATCTGTATCTCTGTATCTTATCTGGTATCTGTATCTGTATCTGTATCTGTATCTGTATCTGTATCTGTATCTGTATCTGTATCTGTATCTGTATCTGTATCTGTATCTGTATCTGTATCTGTATCTGTATCTGTATCTGTATCTGTATCTGTATCTGTATCTGTATCTGTATCTGTATCTGTATCTGTATCTGTATCTGTATCTGTATCTGTATCTGTATCTGTATCTGTATCTGTATCTGTATCTGTATCTGTATCTGTATCTGTATCTGTATCTGTATCTGTATCTGTATCTGTATCTGTATCTGTATCTGTATCTGTATCTGTATCTGTATCTGTATCTGTATCTGTATCTGTATCTGTATCTGTATCTGTATCTGTATCTGTATCTGTATCTGAATGTGCATCTACCCAACAGGATATCCCCTTGACATAATAACTAAAGCACAATCCCTTCCAGTTTAGCTACATTTAATACATATATTTGCTTTTCAATTGCACTTCGAAGTAAGATTTATTCATCCTTAAGATTTATTTATTGATTTCAGTCGCTTGACTCCAACAGGCCACAAGCTGTCTTCCCCGCTAGCTGCCTCGTGTGGCACACCCGTCTCGGCCGGCGTGCATTGCCTCCCACCCAGCTACAGTTTCAATTTGCGGTCGTGGTCGGCATCTTGGCCCGATCCATGGGCAAGTGGCAAGTGCACTGTAATTGGCCCCGTCCAGTGCACGACTCTGGCTTGAAATCAGGCTCAGAGCACGACCGACATCGCCAAAGCGACCAAATCGACTAAAAAGACGTCAAAAACGACGGAATCGATACGCAATTTTTTATGGCCGGGGCCACAAGGTTAGTGGATTTGTGGATTTGTGTGCACTCTCTGCTGTGTGTGTCCGGTGCGTTTTTGCGTTTTTTGTTGCCATTGGTATTGCAATTGATTTTCATAGCTTTTTATGGCAGAGATTTGCAATTATGAATGGTTCAGTGCGGCGCGAGCTGCATTCTAAATGTCAATGTTATTGCATAGCTACAGCGCGTATCTGTGAGATACTTTTCGCTCACAACTGGCTGCAGTTGCTGTTGTTGTTGTTGCTATCGCTGGAGCAACTGCAACTGTGACAGGCGGTTGTCTTTTTGGTGTGTGCTCATGTGGAATTTCCGCTATTCAAAACACGAATGCGACGCACCTTAAAAGCCACCGACTCCAACGACTCCACACAGCGTCTGAGCACAGATATTGGAAAGAAAAATACTTGAGTTGTATTTAAAAACGGGTAAAGATTGAAAAGAGAAACAAAAACTATAATAAAATAATAAAAGTAAATTCATGCACTTGGAGCTCATTGAGCGCCATAAATAATGTGCTTTGCCATTGTGCGTTGGCTGAGTTTGTTGCTTCGCAGCGCGTTTCTTGACTCGGGCTGAGAAATCAAATCAATCATTTTGCACGGAACGCCACTAAAAAATGCAATTGTTTAAGCCAAGTGGGTGTGTGTTTCGGGTGTGTGAGTGTGTTAGTACTTGTGTATGTGTGTACTGTTATGACAGCGTCAACAAAGCGCAACGATATTAAAGCGTTTAATTAACACAAAAGAGTTCAACAACAAGCAGCAGAGACAAGTAAAAATCGCTCATACGCTCCGTTGAGCTTCAAGAGAAACACGCACAAGGAAAATCCAAAAAACTGAATATCCCTGTGTGAGTGTGCGAGTGCCAAGTTGTGCCAAGCGCATGATTAATTGTGCAATTGAAATGGAATTAAAAGCGTGTAAATAAGACGGACGCTACCCCCTCTCTAGTCGATTGCTGCAGCTGAGGGAGGGATAGGAAATCGAGAAAACAAAAGTCACACAGATGCAAAAAACAAGGAGAAGAAAATAGTGCTGTAAAAGCGCCGTAAAAGTGTTGTAAAATGGCCCGTGGAAGCTGGAAGCTGGAAATTAATGAATAAAAAATAAAAGCAGAAAGCAGCCAGCGACGGAGCACTTTAATTGAATTTATGGTAAATGCAAATGAGTGGGAAACTGAAATAAAAAATCAACTGTGAATTGATTGAGCCAGGAGAGAAATATGCAAAAAGGCAGCAGCTACAACAACAGCAACATATTGTGAGTAACAGCAACAACAACTGCAACAACGTTGTTCATATTGTGCGCGCTGCTGCGGCGCGATTACGATTAAACACGCTTGTAAATACTGGATCATAAAAATCGACGCAAATGAAAAACAAAAAAAAATACACGAACAAAAAAAAAGCAACTGCACAGAAATTGAAACAGAAACTGCAACCGTAACTTAAGCTGAAAAGTGCGCAGCACGAGCTACAGCGACTCGAGATAATCTCTGCAAAGTTCAGAGCACAGGCGACCCGGGAAAGACGCTGGACCGACAGAGTCCAGGCCGCACTCGGTGCATTGCGGGCAATATTCATCAATTGCAAGAGATTTAAAAGCCAGCTTAAAAAGAAAACACTTATGTGTAGAGGAAACAGGTAGGATATGCAGATAATGGCCGAGGAAAGCGATATGAAGTGGGATGGGAATTTGAAAGAAAATTGAAAAAAAAAAAGAAAAGAAAATTTAAAAAACAAAATGTGGAGAATGTGCAAAAAGTATTTATTATTTATTATTAATTTTACTTATATTTATTTATTATTATTACTTATAAATCTTATTCTTATTAAATATTGTAATCAATTTTAATATTTAAAATTTAATTTAATTTAGCCCAAATTGGAACTAACATATTTTTATCTTCAATTAAAATTAGTTTCGAAGATATCAAAATTGAAGTAAAATCAGCTGTGAAGCATGTAAACTTAAGCTCCAAGCCTTGAATTTGTCAAGCCATTGAACATGTAATTGAAGAATTTAGTGATTAGTCATGCAGAGGGCATGCTAAATAGCTGTAATTAAAATAGAACTAAATACTAAGCAAGCTGCCAACTATTAAAAAACTAAACCAAAATAAAAAAATATATATACATATACAAAAAAATAAAATAAATCAATTAAATGCACAATAAAAGCTGCATTCTAAATTGGATCGTATCGTTAGCCTCATAATATATTTACAACTCAATTGAATATTTAAATACACTGTTCTTTCCCTTCAGTCCCGCTTAGCTTAACTAAAAACCAACATGCCCCTTGGAGTGTAGCGCATTCCATGCTAGCTGGGCGTTAAAATAAAATCTTTGTTCGTTCGCCTTTGAATTGGCGCGCAGCTCAGTGGAATGAGTAATGTGCACATTGATGAGGGAGTTGGGAGTCGCAGCCCAGACCGTGGTCGAAGGGAGGTGGAGCTGGTGTCAGTGTCATAGTAACAATTACATTACGGCTGCGCCCGGACTCGCACTCTATATAGCATTGTCAAAGCCAATGTTAAAGCCAGAAACAGAGACCAAGTCCGCGACTGATACAGTTACAAAGCCAATCATCCAATACATTCACATGCGCACACTCACACACACAGAGACATATTGACACACTTCAGACCACACTCCACTGCCCACGAAGGTAATGAAGTGCCTTCGTTTTGGCCATATCCCACTTGGTGAGCGAATCAGAGTTTGTTGCTTACATTCAGCTTGCCCGCAATTCGCATGCACGTTTTTTACATACCAATCTGTAATTTAAGTTTAAGTATCTGTGCATGTGTTTGTTGTTGTTACTGTTGTTGTCGCTTGTGTATTTTGTGGTCAAACGAGTTTAAGTTTATTTATGATTGCTTTTGATTTCATTTAATAAAAATAAATACAAGCACCACACAATGCCAGCGGGTGGTGTGCGTAATTGCACGACGCCCGCAACTATAGGTGATGGCGATGGCGATGAGACGGGTGGGAGACTTGCGCGGGGGTTCCCATAACTGGCTCCAATTGACCCACCTCGCTGCCAAATACAGTTGTAAAACAAAGATACCATTTTGCCAAAGCAACTTCCGCATTTGGCCAGCACACGATCGACACTCAGATCGACATCCACATAGACATCGGCCCCCAGGCGCCCGCCAGCTGAGTTTCGATCTTCTCTTGTGGGTTATTTGTGTGAGCCAACTTTAGCTCTGGGTTTTTGGCCTAATCACACGGCTTTTAGGTCTTGCCTGTTTCCACAGCAAGTGATCGCATGGTATTTGTGCTCTTTTCGTAATGCTCGCCGACGCTACTCTGTAATTGCCCTCCGATGACTGCGTCAGAGCTGAATTTGGATTGTTGAAGATTTTTGTATTGCTTCAATTAGAGATGGTCGTGCGGCATTTTAATTGAAAATGTAGCCAGGCCAGGTAGGAGGTGTGGAAACTTTGTGATTTTTATTAATTCACTGGCGTTTGCCTAGACCTCAAGAAAATCTGCTTAAGATTGTAGTAAATAAAAGTTAAATTAGTTCCTTAACCTTACAATGTTATATACATAATATTATATTAGAATAATATTTTGTTGGATAGTAAAAAAGTCATCGAAGTCAAACGGAATGAACAAATCTACTCTCTAACCATATTCATAGAATATTCGACTTTTATATATTTATATGTTTTATAAATATATATATTTTTTGTCTGCAAGAGAAATCTATTTTCAGAAAGCCAACAAAAATTAAAAGTAAAACTTTTATGACAATATACACTAAAACATAATTCTTATCTCAAATCATAGTCTTGTTAGGTCATAAAATTGGGTAATTCTATTTATAGAAAACTTCTTCTGAAAGCACAACAGAATTGTTTCAATCAACTTCTATCTATCATAGTTAGCTTACGTCACTTGTAGATAATCGCTTTGATTCGCTTTTAATGTCTTTTTATACTCTTCGCAGTCTTTATATTTAATACATTTAATTTTCAGCTTAAAGCGTATTAATTCTAATTTTTACCATAAATTAAAATGCTTCAGGCTTGACGTACGATTCTCGAACTGATTTATAGACTAATTCATCACACTCTTACTTTGAGACACAAGCTCAAGGCCAGCAATAAGCTAATAAATAGTGTATATACTATGAATAACTATGGTGTATGCTCTTTATTTTACTGTTGATATACATATATTTTGCAGTTAAAGTATTTTCGTGCCTGCTATGTCGTGCCACACCAGCCACCCAGCCCATCGCTAGCGCTAAGCTCTTCAGTCGCAGTCTTTGGTCTGGAGACGTTTCGCCTGCATTTTGTCAGCTATTTGCACAATGTGCACGTAGCTCCGTACTCGTACACGTATCTACTATAATTTGGCTCGTTTTTATTTATATTGTTTTCTCGCTCTCTCTGCCTCCCTCTTTCTTGCCTGCCTTTAGTGTACATATTGTGTGAATCCATGGCTCAGCCCGCCTGCTTCACCACCGCCTTCATCTGCAAATGAAATTTCAACTCTTCGAAGTAGCTCGCTTTGTTTGGCAATTACAAAATTTGTAATTTTGTGCGATGCGCCGCGGGATTCTGTTGACGTGAATTGCGCAAAATAAAAAGCCCCACACCTCGCCTCGGCAAAGCTGAGAGAGACTCTTGTTAGTGTGCCATCACATGGTAATCGGGTAATCAACTGCAGCTCGAGACTTGTTCCCAAATATGACGATTGAAAGGCTTATGTTGGCATTAGAATCTGAAAGAGCTGGGAGTTACTCAAACATTGATTGATCAATAAAAAACCTATTGTTCATCGATTGTCAATTAATCAATAATCAAGCTCTTGCCAGCTGCTTCAAGCTATTCTGGATCTCACTTATTTCAACTGCCAACTATCGCATATCGTGTATAGATTGATCAATAATCAATTCATCGCCTGTCTCTCTTCTGTTAAAAGTGTGAAACTTGTCTGTCTAAGGCAAATAGCTAGCTAATCAATCCGATCTGAACTAGACTTATTTCCAAACATGATAATTGAAAGGCTTTTGATGTAGCGTATCCCATTTTCCTTACCTTCGGCTACCAACTATAATACATCGATTGTAAGCTAATCAAAAAGTAACTCCCTCACTTCACGCTTCAGTGTTGAGCAATTTGTTAATGCCTGCCTTTGGTAAGCTGCTAATCAAACAGATCTTGACTAGAATGCAGTCTTTCGAATTTCCAACTATGATAATTGAAAGCCTTTTGGCGTAGAATGTCAAATGGCTGCAACTTTCCCAAGCTTGAGTAGTGAACAAAAACAAAACATATCGTATATCGATTACTGAACTATGCAAGAGTATTTTATATATTTCGGCCACTCCTCAAATGGTTTCACTCCATAGCTATGATTTTTTTTGCGGTAGCATATCATTTACGCCATGAAATAACAGAAATCCCTTTTGTTGTTGCCTGAATGTGTATGACTTTAAAGTTTAGTCAAGTAACTGTTGTTGTTTTTTAGCTTTAACTATGATCTGCATACAATGCCCATTGGGTATCCCATTGAAGGGGGGTCGCAGTCATTTTTTGCGATACGCCGCCAACCATTGTTGGCTCACTCGAAATCTGTAGCATTGAGCCGCCGTCGTCGCCCCACGTCGCCCTCCCATCAAGTGCTTTAATGATACTAAACAACATGATATTGCGGTTTTCCAGTCTCATCGTCGTCATCGTCGTCATCCATCGCGTCATACTCAAACGACTGCTCTTCACTCTGTTTTTTTTCTCTCTTTGAAATGGGAATTGAATTTGGATTTGGCTATGGACGTGGATGTGGAATTGGGCAGGTAGACATTGAATGCCGCTCAGTTGATTCAATTGCCGGCTTTTGCCTGATGAGCTTTGGCTGCTGCTTTTAGCCATGAAATTTGCATAGTTTAGCCCGTCCAAAAACTAAAAGGGGGCGGAACCGGGGGCAGCGTTGGTCTTTCGAGGCGGCAATTTGAAATCGGCTGCTGAAAAGGTTAAATTTAAATGGCATTTGTGCAATGCGATGCGGCCAAAAAATTATCGAGCAAACAATTGAACTGAGCAAACAATCAACGGGGGCCACGGATACCACAACAATTGAATTTGACAGCCCCAAAAAAAAGTTAAATTAAGCAGCGCATTGAAAATGAGTTTAGTTAAGAGCACTAGCTAAAGAGATACCCTGCAGTAAGCTAAAGTAGATAAAGAGGTGGGGCATCAAATGATAAGAGTAGAGCCTTTTTTTATATGTATATCATTTACATTAAAGACATAAAAATATATTTAAAATATTTAATTAAATTTTCGAACTGTGAATTGTCAACTCATATCATTAGAATTATTTGATAATATTGTTAGAATAATATACCGATACATCTGGCTGTCCAGAACATAATATATATTGTTAGAATAATATTCCGAGACATCTGGTTATCCAGAACATAATTTCTCATTCTCAGATCATCATCCTATGTATATTCCCATCTTTTTCGGCCCATCTCCAACTTGTCCATAATTTTAAAACACCCTCTGCCAATCTACCTTTAATCAGCGTAGGGTATTGCCGTATCGTAATTTTTCCCTAATTGAACTCTGCAAACTTGTTTAACCAATAACTAATGTTGGCTTTTAATTAAATTATGTTTGAGCGCTTTATTAAAGCGTTACTCTATCTCCTTCTCCTTCGGCCGCTCTCTTTCTTTGCTGTTCTGTTTTGGCTTTGGGTTGCTTTCAGAATGACCATTTATCATTTATTTAGTTGGCCTTGACTTGTGGCTCGACATTTGCAACGTTTCGTTTTGACCGTTTTTCTGACCACTTTATTTCCTTAACCGCTGTGAAAACAAATGATTTCTATCTTTTTATGAATCATAACAAAGCCGCGCAGATATATACCCCCGAGAGGTGTCCACACTTAACCTTGACTGGCCTGCCTTTTGGCACATGCCCTGATTAACACCATCATCATTTCTCAAAAGCCCCAAATCTCGATCGCCAGCGCCAGCGCCCAGCCCGGTATGCCGTGTGGGCTGGCTTTGGTCTCCACCTCTCTCCAGGCGGGGCCTTAAGTAAGATTAATGAAAACATGTGCCAAACATATGCCAATGCGTAGATCGCTCCGAGTTACACACTTCAATACACACACACACGTGTACACAAATACATTTGCATTTCGAGTGGCGTAATTGAACATAACTTGTTGTCGTTGTCCCTCGTTGATTACAGCGAATTCGCGATGGAAACGTGTCCAACACGAAGTCGATTACAACAAATTGTGATATTAAAGATATTTTATTCAAATTCCATGGCAAGAAAAGTTCAAAATAGTTATTCAAAAGACATCTCAATAATGCAATAATATTAACAGTTACCTTTCAAAATAAAAAAAATATAAATAAAAACTAAATGAAAATATATATTTTATAGAATTAATAATTAATTTGGAATGTAATAAGAAAATATAATACAAATAAGTCTGCTACTGCAGATAAAGCTGTTAATAGCAAATCTCACTTTTTATGAGCTTTTAATTTTGTTATTGGTTATAAGTATTTGCATACTCAAAATCAATTTTAATACACCGAATATTATATTTATATACAAATTTTTAGAATTAAGGATTAGTAGCAATTTATAACTAATTTTAATAAAAATAATAGACAAATTATAAAAGAAAAAAAAATACAATATATAAGAAAGAAATATAAAATAATAAAGAAATACAAAAAATAAATAATAAAAATAAAAACAAAAATAATAAAATCAATAAAAATTGTAAATATTTGGTATATATTAAATATATAATAAATAATTTTAATTAAAATACGATCAAATAATTTTTTTTAATATTTTTGTTTTTTAAATATTGAAAACAAGAAGAATGATTAACTATTTTGGCTTGAAATTATGTTTGTTTATTTATTGGATAGTGTGTTATTATAAATAAAATTCATTTTATTTCTATTCATTATTATAATTATATAAAAGTATATTCTCTCTCTCCGTCTACCAAAATATTCTTATGTCTTTAATAAAAAAATTCAACTTTTACTTCTACATAAATTTTAAGTTTTATTTTAATTAAGTAATCATCCTTCATAATCAGCATACACTACTCGTAGACATTTGAACTATCGTTGAAGCCACGTGACACGCTACCAACTCTACTTAAACACTCCTCAGCAGCGAGGAGTGTACGAAGAGTTGTTAGCCCCGGGGACTTGCAGTCAGATTAGCATAAATTCAACGGCTTGTAATTGTCAATTTATAAGTGTGCGTGCGTGTGTGTGTGTGTGTTTGCACTGAGTATGTGTGTGCCTGTGTGTGTGTTAAACTCAGTGTCTAGATGCCGGCAATGCGACTAATGAATACATTCGCCTGACGGTCGCTGCTGCTTGGTGTGGGCAGCGGAGGGAGCGTTGGCTCCATGGGCTTGTCAATTGCCATGCAGATTGAAGCGCTTTATATGCAAGCACACATATATACATACATATATAAATGCATATGCGTGTATGAGTGTGTGTGCGGGGGCTAGTTAGAGCGACCCAATCAGCTGTTCGAAAGAGCTTTAAGCTGCTCAGAGGGCGTGTCCAGGGCGGCGAGGAGTTGGAGAGCAGCGGCGCTGCGACAGAGTTGCCAAAGTGCAAAGCCATAAAAAATGCACTTAGGCATGCGTGTGTTGCTATCTCGCTTGCACAATTAGCTCTAATTGTTTTGTAGTCACATTTGTAATGCTCTCTGTTGCAGTTGTTGCTGTTGCCTGAAGTCACGAAATGTGCATTCAAAATGCGAAGCAGAGCGATCGCAATTATTTCGAAATAAACGCAACAGATATTATATATACATATATACCATTATGTATAAGATATACATACAAATATTTTGATTGTAGTTTTCGTTTTCGTGCGTTGTCTTTGCGCTGGCTTCCGTGTTATTATATGGAAAGTGTGCAGAGTCAGAGCGAGCGTCAGCTATGAGGATACACGAATTGGCGTCCACTTGTCGCCGCGCATCCTTCTTGGCCATTAAGCTGACAAATTGTTATCGTAAACGTCAGAGTCGTAAATTAAGACTGACTCGAGACGGCGGTGCAAATGCTCGCCGTATGATAGCGCTGGCAACTTCAGCAGCCTTTCACCCACTTTGGGCCACTGGGGCAATGCATCATGCAGTTGTCAAAAAACAAAACGAAACCCCCATTGATAGCAAAGACACAGCGAGAAAGAGTAAGAGCGAGAGTGAGAGTGGGAGAGAGAGAGAGATGGGCAGACTGGCAGCCAGCGGGGGCAGCTGCAAAGAAAGCAGCATCAACAAGAGCGGCAGCAACCGTTGCTCCACTTTCGGCTGCGTTACGCAATACCAACTCGAATTTAGTTGTTGTTGTTGTTGTTGTCATTGCCAGACACTCCACATATACACATTGTTGGAGAAAAGCAGCCAAGACTACGCAGGCCACAACTCTGGCTGTGACTGACCAGCGCTGATTGGAGTTTCATTACCAGAGCTGGAGAGAAATGCGTCTACCCGCTGTTCCGCTCTTCCGCTGTCCCTGCGCCTCCTGCTCGGCGGCCGATCTGCTGTCTGCAGTGATATAAATCAAATGTCTTGAAACAATACATCAAGTGAAGGCGCTAGCCAAGACGTCGCGTCGTCGTCAACCACTCTGAGTGCATCTCGCTCGCTAATGGCCTTTGGCTACGTCGGCTGCCGCTGCTGCTGCTGCTGCTGCTGCTTCGTTTGTTGTTGTTATTATTGTCTTTCGAGTGGCTGGAACAAATGTCAATGGTATTGACATTTTCGTTACGTTTGCTCAACCGATTCCAAATCTTCAAATTGACATGAGAAACTTTTGAAATCACGTTGCATTTGGCTATGCCAGATTTCGATGCGGTTAGCTACATTTCTCCACAAATGGGAGAAGGGCATACACACACACACACTCACACACATTTACTCTATTTATTTTTTTGAACGGGTTTTTCGCTTTGACATTTGTAAACACTTCCGCGTGCTCTCTTTAATTCAACTGATTGTTTTTTGTCTTTCGCCTGTAATTGATGGCTCCACATTGTGATTGGAGCTGATCTCTACACATGTGTGTGTGTGTGTGTGTGTGTGTGTGCGTTTTTGTGTATTTTCTGTTACATTTAACGAGAGCTATTAGCGGCCGTAGTTTGTGTGTTGTTTGTTTAAGTCGATCGCAATTTGTTATCTGCGCCAATTAGCCATCTGTTTCTCGCATTTAATCAGCTCTGGCATGGCTTACATCTGAAGAATGACTTAATTATTGAAACACTTATTTAATAATGTTGTTCATTTCGATTAGCTTTAATTGCATAAGCTGACGGATGTTTTTTATCAGATTGAATTGATATTATTTTTATTTATTTTTTATTGATTTTATTGATTTTAATAAGTTTTAACTAAAAATTCTATAAAATAATTATAGAAATACATGTACATGCAATATAAATATAATTTTTATTTATATTTAATATATAAAAATAAATATAGCATATGTAAATATTTAATATATTAAATTTATTGTTATATAAATTATATTTATATTCTTATTTATATTTCTATATACAATATATATTTTTTATTTTCTTTTATTTTTATTTATTTTTATAGTTACCTATCTTCAAGTACATCAAGTGTAGTTCTGTTTATTTTTACTCAATACCTCTCAACTATTTTTAGATTACAAATAAGACTGCTTAGTTTGCTCAGAGATTCTATATACATATGTATATAATCTCATAATTTATAATGGCTTCCATTTGCTAAAATACACGTTCAGAACTAAGCCTTCAATCCAAGTTTAAAATTCATTTTTTCAGCCAACGCCGCCCGTCCGCCCGTCTGCCGCCCGCCTCCTGTCGAGTCTGGCGTAAATTAACTCACTGGCTGACAACAGCTGATGTTCCCCCTGGCATCATCTATCTTCGGTCTCTGACAACAACCGACGACAACTGTAATTACATTAATCCATTGGCACGCGTCGTCGGCTCTCGCTTAGCTATTCCGTCTTCCTCGCTGTCGGTCGCACCGTCCGTCCGCTCGCCCGCTCGTCCGCTGCGCCATGAATATCAAATAACCAATCAACGCATAAAAAATTTTCGCACTAATCCAAATGCAAAATAAAAAGCAAGAGTGTGAAAATAAATGAAGGCAGGCAAATCAATCAATGAATCGGAGCCCAGGACAAGGACGCACAGAAGCAGCAGCAGCAGCAGCAACAACAACAACAACAACAACAGCAACAACACCAACAGCGACCCAAATCAATCAAAGTTTTTGTGTGCGCTCAACAATATTTTAAACTTTTTTAGCCGCTGTTGACTTAAGCCACGTGTAAGTTGCCATGTTTGTCATGCCGCACAATGAGGCTCATGCACACACACACACACGCACACACACACAAAGGTGACAACAACACAAACAACAACGGGAAGATCAACAATATAGGCATATTCATAACCAGCTCAACCGAACCCATCTCAGCTGCCAGACAATGGCTCTAAATAAACTCAACCCTCCCTGGGCTGGCATATTCGCATGTCTCTGTTTGGCCTCATGCTATCTCTTTCTATTTTCGCCAGCTCACAATTTGATACAAATTATGCAAATGCTCTGGTTTCTTATCAGCAAATTAGCAACAGCCGGCAGACGCTGCCAGACCCACGATTGATTATCCCAAATGCAAATTGAAGCTGCAAAAAGAGCCAAAAATGGAAAGGCCGAAAAAAAGCTGAAATCTGATGACTTTTTTCGTTTGCGTCAGATCATTTATCAAGCATGGCAACAACTTGCAGCGCTTTGGCAAATCACATAGAATGATGATTAATTTGCACGTGATTTGAGCCAGAGCCGGCGGGATTAACAGCAGCAGCAGCAGCAGGAGGAGTCCACTGTCCAGTGTGCACTCTCTAGCGACTACTGTCTGCCAATGTTTGCATAAATGTTTGAGCTGTTGAGTCAACACAGAGAGGGAGCAACTGCAGCTCTATATGAATGGTGGGCTAGGGGAGCGATGTCGAAGCCGACGCGTCGCCATAATTAATGATGATATGAAGGTATCGCAGTCATGCGATATTAGCATGATAAATGAACAGATGACCAGTTGACCAGCTGACCAGCTGACCGGCTAACTGGATCCTTATCCAAACTCCAGATGCAGTTGCGAATAAAAATTGTGAAATCCTCAACACAATCGTAGCTTGAAAAAAAAATGTAGATAATAAAAAAAAAATTATATAAATTAAAGCACTTAAGTTTGCTAACTAATTAAAGTTGATTTTTTTATATTTTTCCATTTATTACCATCTAAAATGAAATCCCTAGAAAACACATACGAAGCAATTTTATTTATTTGTGAGGTTGGGTGAGCAGCATAGCAACGAAAGCATCGCCCAAATATGTTTTGCCAGTCAAATTGCGATCCACGTTGGAGAAATCTATACCATTAGCGTAGGGCGCCACATCTTTGGTTTGCAAGTAATAAGAGCCACGTGCCGTGGGCCTTGTTCTGTAGCCAAGTTGCTCAATGTGATCGCTGGGCTGGCACTCATACTTCATGTAGCTTATCATATCCTTACAATAGAAGCCAAAAAAGCCAACTGGCGAGGTAATCGACTCGGCATAGTAGTCCGCCGAACGTTTGTGATAGCATTGATAGGTGGCCACTGTAAGCACAGAGCGAATGACTCAATTCGAAAGTATCTACTGCTAAAACTACGGCTACTAACTATTGTGTATATCTCCACAGCCGGGCTGCGCTATGCCCGAGTTGGGATAAAAGTCCACATGACCAAGGGGCATCAAGATGCCATGGAAAAAAACGTCCGAATGAATCACATCCACAAAGTCGGCGTCGCTTTTGTCCAAGCGGCCCGTAATATCATCGGTGAGATACAGCGGCTTGGCGGGATCTAGTGCTGTTATGCGTTTCACTCGTACGCTCAACGCTTGCAGCAATTTCGCCGCAAATCCAGCCACATGGGCACCAATACCAAAACCAATCAGATGCGCGTTTGACAAATCCGCATTGGCACTAAGCAGAAGGTTAGCCAAACAGCGACCCACAATGCGTGAATTGTGCACAGCTTCACTATAGCAGGGATCGACAGCAAGATTCGTATACTCCACGGAGAGTACGTCTGCCTGCTTGTCGAGTGTCAATAACGGTAACAATTGACTGTTCGGTGTCGCGGTCCGAGAACCAGCGAATCCATGTATCAGCACATGCAGTTTTCTCCCAGGTAAGAATTTGTCATTTTCGGTAAACCTAGCGCCTTCGAGATTATCATTGCTGCAAAGAGTCTCAAATCAAATCGAATCCGAGAAGAAGATCCAACAACGCGCTTACGTATGCAGCCAGAAGGAAATATTCCAATTGGGACACTCGTCACTCTTCAGTGCAAAACAATTTTCGGGGGTCAATAAGATGTTAGCAGAAACCAGCTCCAAGCCAATGCATCCTGTTAGAGGTGTATTTAAAATAGTTAAGCAACATCATATTTGACCTCTACATATATGAATATCCTTCAAGTACCCAGTATTAGTATTGGATTCAACATTTTACTGCATTGCCTCAGTCCAAAACGCTAACGACTGAAACTATTAACTTGATATTTTGACTTTTTAAACGTTTATGGTTGCAATTAATTAGCATGGCTTATAGAATTAGTTGAGCTATTTATATAAAACGTATTTTAAGCTTTATATTCGCTACACCTATGCGTACTATATTTCATTTTAAAGTTTGATAGAATAAATAACTTTGTTCTCTTGCAATATTAATAAACAAATTTTATATATTCTATATAAAATTCTAACAAACCATTGAAGCGAGGCTAATTATCTCCTATGAATACATTACAAAGTTCGTTGAGTTAGCTCTTTAAAAAAAAAATAAAATAAAATGAAAAAATATTTATAGCGTTATTTTTATTATTATTTTATTTTTAATAATAATAATAATAATACTTTTAGTTATCAATACTAATATAAAAAGAATTATTTTCTATTTATTTTTACATTAACAACTGCAAATTTAATTTCTTTTAATAATTTCATTAATACCCTTCGATTGTTTCCGTATCCAATAATATTATTAGAGTGTCAAATATAAATATTAAACTCTACCCAGCCAAAGGTCTTGGGTGATATTGCCTTAGTAATAGTTTATTTTAATTTTAATTAATTTTGATTTTAATTCAATATTATAAATAAAATATGTACATAAAAGACATAGCTTGCCAATCCTGCTAATGAAGTAGCTCAGTGCTGATGATGATTTTATAGCGCAACTATTTATCTTGATTAATAAATAAAACAGTATATTGATAAATAAATAAAATTAGTAAAATAAAAATAAATAGTTGAAAATTAAACAAACCATGAACTCTTTAAGTTTATATGTGAACAACATTTATTTTGCAAACTCAAATACAAAAACTCTAACTAACTTTGGCACGTTAGTCTAATTCGCCTACTTGTGTTCATCTACACCTCTAGCATTAATTTTAGTTCCCAGCGCTATTAAAGAAAGTTGTGTTCAACATAACATGTACGGCAATATGAGATGCCTATTTACAACCGTTTTTTAATTACTATTTAGCTCGGTTGTATTACAATTGTTGTGTTGCTCTTGGAAAACAGGAAATTAGGTAATTTAAAGAAATTCGTAGCAAGAGATTTGCTCGCTCTCGCTGCGTTTAGCTTTAAGGCATCTTCCTCTTGATTTCACAATACTTTAAAGTACTTTCACTCTGAAGGTCAAGCCATAAACTTGGCAACTTGACCCAATTCCGCTGAGAGCTGTTTGCTGCATTCTGCGGCCGCAGCTGCTTAGAGTCCCCAGTGGCTGATTATGTGCGTTTGCACCTTAATGTGACCACATTTTGGACACTCACTCATTCCGTCATTCCCTCACTCAAGCACTCGATACCTGTCAAACACACACACACAAGCAGAGAGACTCCTGCCACTTTGCGAGGCTTCTCACGTGCCACGCTGATGGGAACGTCGTTCATTGAATTACGCACAAGTTGCCAAACGCCACGGACATAACTTTTTACTACAGCCCAGTGAAGTTTTTGAAACGATGGCGTTTGATAAGTGGCTGACAGGATATGTTGAGACAGACAGACAGACAGACAGACCGACAGACAGGCAGGCAGACAGACTTACCGAGCAGATGGACAGAGAATCGGATGTTTGACTCTTAGGCTCTGCTGCAAATTGCCAGCAGCTCTCCGGGGACAACTTTTTGGGTTGCGCTAGTAATGGACTTTATTGATAGGGTTGCTAACAGCTTACACTTTGAGGAATTGGAAGAGAAATATTTAGATGTAGTCTTTACTAAGATTTCAGCTCATATCGTTAGTAGATATACAAAATATATAATAAATTCAATTTATAATAATAATATAGACTACATTAATTTATACAATGAATTAGTTTTACTTTCCACAAAAGTAGAAACAATTTTTTCTAGAAAAATAATAATAATAAAATTGGCAAGATATTTTTTGTAATATTTATAATAATAAATTAAAATTGTAAATTATTTGAAAAAAATCAAAATACCTATATAAACTATATTTATAAATTGTAAGAGAGAACGATAAAATTTTATAAGCTATAAATAAAAATAAAAATAAGAAAAATGTAATTTAGGACAATAAAAATAAACAAATTCTTAAAAGTAGTTAATAAAATATAAAAAAATAAGTTTAACCAATTAAAAATAAATATATGTCATAGCATTTGTAGTTTTGAACTAAATTTTAATAAATTATTCCAACAATTCTTTACCAATACAGAATACGTTCTTCAAGTGTAGAGTCCTTGGTAAGCAGCCGCCCACTCATACTGAGCCACCTGTTGAGAACTTTGGGAGCTCCGCTGGCGCGCAGATATGAAGCAGGGCTTATGTGTTTGAGTTTGAGTAATTGCCACGTACGCAGCGGGTGTTTAACTTTTAATTGAATTTGATCGAATGCATGTGATAAAATTAATTGAAGAGGCTCACTGAAAGCACAGTTGCGAGAACTAGGAGAGCACATAAAACGTGGTAGCAAAAGCTGCGCTGTGTCTACTTGACCAAAAGTTTTTAATTGACTTTTGAGCGTAAAATTCGAGCAGCACGTAAAAAGGGGCGTAAGAGGGGGATGAGGCTGGGGGTCGCTGGGTAACAACTTTTTGGGACAGAGCGCGTTGGCATATGTCAAGCGAGAATGGCAGAGTGAGAGAGCGAGAGAGAGTGGGAGTGAGGCAGAGTCGTGGTCTCTGTTCGCCAGGTAATTGATGTTGCCAATTTGTGTTCCATCCAAAAACTTTGTTGTGTAGTTTGCGGTGTTTCATTAGCGGTTTATGTTTTGGCAAGCGCCAAATGGCAAATGGCAACTGCCATTTTTTTTTGTTCTTGGTTAGCATGCATGGTGCTGATTGGACACATCAGTCGTAGGTTTTAAGTATGGGCTGCTGGCAGAGCTTCTGAGCTGCAGCTAATTTGATTTATGACTTATCAAACTCTTGAAGTGGCGCTCAAATTCCCTTCATATTTCGTGATAAATTACGCAACAGCTAGCCCCAGCGCTGTGAAAAGTAAACGCGCAAATGGCCCTCTCTATAAAAAAGGTAGCTCGTAAACCTCAACCGCAAGCTCGAGCAGCCTCAAAGTATGCTACGCAAATGGTTTCGGCAATTTATGATAGAAACATTTTTGCCAGCTTAAGGCAAATTTCAGGTATTTCTATGAGTGCGCAAAACCTGAACAAACGACCTGACAAAGCGGATGTGGCCAATTTCAGCATTTTCATAATTTCCGCTCGAGTTTGTTTTGCTTGCGGTTAGAAGTATTTGGCAAAAGAAGCCGCCAACGCTCGAGCTACCCAAAGTCTTGGCTAAAGTCTGCCGAGCTGCTTCCTTTTCCTGTTCCGCCGCAACATTGAAAGTAAAGCTCGTTTATTTACGGTTTAATAAGTCTCGGTTACTTTGCCATAAAGAAAAAAATTTGGCAAAATAAAATAAAACAACTTACGACAAATAAAATATAAATATGAAGCCATGAACGTTAGAAAAACCTGCCGGAAACTTCTTCAGCTCCCACACACACGAGCCATCTATCCAAGCCGTCTAATTCTGACTCGGGCTGCTGATGTTATGAGTCTTAAGGCTTAGACACATCAAAAATAAACATCATTATAATAAATTTAAAAAGCGCCTTTAGCTCGGATTACGGGAGCTGATTTCATCAAAGCTGCTGAAAACATCAAAGCAAATGGAGAGACAAACAAAAACACTTTCGCTTGATATGTGAAGATGATACTCTTTTGGGCATACAGTGGCCTCAAATTCTTATCAGTTTTACATATATTTTATAAAATATCAGATTCTGCAATTATGGTTATATTTTTGAGAATTACTGGAAAAATATAACTATATAAAATAAAATAATAAAAAAAAGGAATATAAAATATTCAGAGAAAGAGAAAAATAATTGAGCAAATTTTTGAATTGCAATAAATTAAATGATGTCTAGATCTTAAATACATTAAGCATAATACTAAAAAAAAATTAATTGAATTTCGAGAAGTGTATATATAAACTTTTTTTTTATTATTTTTTTTTTTTTAACTATTTTAACAATTTATTGTGAACAGTATTAGCATTACATTTAACACTTTAATTTTTTATGCAATTTATTGCCTATTATATTTTATTATTATTATTACTTATTTTTTTAATATATTATGTAATATAATAAATAATAATAAAATTTATAATCTTACATATTTAATATTACCTATTATATTACACTAAAATATATTATTATATTCACTATATTATGGTACTCCGTTCTGTATAGTTCTTCTACGCTAAAAGTAATATATTGCCCGAACACATCAATAAAACTCAACAAATATTGTCTTTGAGATCGTAAAGAGGCTCTTTGAATGCGTGGCGCATTCAGTGCTCAAAATATTAATGCTCCCTGCAAGGGCATATGCAAAGGTAGGCCGCTCTATAGGCGGATAGGTAGACAGAGAGAGGGAGGAAGAGAGAGAGAGTGAGTGAGATATGTACATTCGCACAGAAGCCGCTCTGACATTAATGTATGCAAATGCGATGCCGTTCAGTTTACTTTGATTATGTTGTCTGGCTGTGTATTAATATTATCCTTTTTTGGAGTAACTTTACACTGTGCACAGGATCTGATTTGCATAGCTCAAATAATTTCGGATCGTAGGGGATTGGCATGTAAATTTCATTTCATTCTGTTTCTGTCTGTGTCTCCGAGTTGGCAAATGATTTCTCGATTCAACGCATTCGCGTTGATTAATTATTGATTTCGAGATTTGATTGGACAAAAAATGATTAATGCTCCAGTTGAGGCGTCTCAAATTTCAATTTCCGAGCAGCTGTAACAAAAGGAGGATGGGCACCGCACCAACAAAGTGGGCGCAGTCCGGTTGACCAGCCACTGAGAACCTGAGCACAAACCGCAACTAGTCAAAACTGGTTAAAGGACCTTAATAAAGCGGGGCGTGTGCGGACAGCATTGATAAGTTGGCAAAACTCGCTAAATGAGTACAAAATTGCGCGCAGGCGCAGAAAATTTAATTAAAACGAGAGCTGCGCACCGGCGCACCCCAAACAACCCCTGTATATAAAAGAGTTGGCATCGCGTCAAAGAACTCCGACTGACAGGCCAACTGACGCAAGTTCATCAATTTCTGCTGACGTGCCACTGCTGCCACTGCTGCTCTTGCTGGTAAATACAATTCACGCAATTAGACACACAAGCCGCATTAGCATGCCAAGAGCAACACAATTGAATAACAGATATATGTATATATGTACAAAGTTTTTTTCATTTCTAAATATTTTGTTCATTTTGTGTGAAGAGGGTGAGAGGCGAGGAGACATGATTTGAGATTGCAGTTAGTACAGATCAGCTCAATGTATCATCAACTAAGTTAAGTATGATCTCAATTTAAACTTCTTTATAAACTCTCATGCTTATATTAGTAAAAGAGGCAAGAGCGAGTTGAACTTTAAGTGTGAATATATGATCCCAAGGCATTTAAGTATATAATATACGAAATAAATGTAATTGAGAATTGCGTACAGACATTGATCTATTACAGATCTATTTAATAACAACTTCAGTTAATTTGTGTTGTTTAGGAAAATGACAATATTTTATAAAATTTTTGTAAATGTTTATTTTTTTTTTTTTAATCATGAAATATAATGGTAAAATGTACTTTATTCACTGATTAAAAAGAAGAACAATTAAATGTTAATAGACATATTTGATAATATTATTAAACATCAGAGAATTCTCTCTCTTTCTTTCTCTCTCTCTCTCTCTTTCTTTCTCTCTCTCTCTCTCTCTCCTTCTTTCTCTCTCTCTCGCTAGCTTTTTCAAAATGAATAATACAATTCAAATAAATTCAGCTTCCATCATCTCCCCCTATGTCAAATCCTAAACAATGATCTGCTTCTCTCCCTCTCTCAAATTTCCTTTAAAAAGCTGAACAATTTTTACTTCATAGGGAACCAAATCAATAGAGCTACAACAAGTTGCAAACGGCTTGTCTAAAATATATCACTTATATCATAACTTTTAGTATGAAAGCACTACTTAAAACAATATTTCTAATTGGAAATAAAAGCTTTCACACACTCTCTGCTCTATCTAAGATTCCTGCTTCAATTTACTCAAACACTTTCTTACCCATGCTCGACAACATTCCTTTCATAATAAAACCACCACCAACAACATTCTTCCGATGAAGCTCTAATGGCAGGAATGTTGTCGAACATGAGTTAGGAGGTCTTTGATGCAACTGCAACGCGTTGCAAGCACCTACCTCGAACCACGTGAAACATGCTCGCTTGCAACTGCAACACATTTCACATTACAACATCATTTTAGGGGTTGTTGATCTCACGAATTATGCCAAGACACGCATCTCGGAAAAACTAACCACAAACATTTTCAATTTCGAATGCATGCAATTTTCATGAGCCTAAAAAACGAGTTTTCCTCTTTTCTTTCGAGAGGACAATTAAGAAAACCAAGAGACGGCAGACAGACAAAACCAACAGCATCAAAATTCAAAAAAGAATTTTTTTTTCTTGTTTCTTGTATTTATTTATGCGCTTTATTTTCACTTGATTTAATTTTGACACGCACAATGAGCAATAGAAGAAAAGAAGAGAAATCTGTTTGCTAGACATTTGCATTTGATGTGCCAGTGTCAGAGTTCTGACAGCAAATATCCCGACGCAACCCAGCACAACCCCAAACCGAAGGAAATTGCTGACCTATTTATGTAATTTTCTTGAGTTTTCACTTGGGCCATTGTCGTCCTCATCGTTGACGGCGCCGTCGTCGTCGTCGCCTTTGGCATTGTTTGCATTCAACTGGAAGCACTTTATTCCGTTTCAGTTGTCAGCAGTGCAACGACTTTTCATTTATGAGTGGAACAACTCCAGACAGCTGAATTATGATATATTTCTGGGTTATGGTTTAGTTGTAGTTTATTTATTTTTTTTCTTTGGTTTACTTTATAGATTTTTATGGGTATTCAAAATTAAAATATATCAAGACATTTGAGAACATGTCAATTGAAACTAAATTGTGGAGTAATAGAGTTGTATCTGTATTGTATTAGTGAGTGTATAATAAATAATATAAGATCAGCATCAGTTCAATCTATCAATTATTGACTTATATAAGTACTATGTAGATATACTATATAGTAAAATATCTTAGAAGCTACACAAAATAATCTAATTATAGCATAACTTAATACAACTGCGAAGATCAATATAGATCTGGCGATACAGAAATATGTTTAATATATTTTATTTATTATTATAAGTGGACCTAAATAAAGAAAAGAAGTTAGATGTTAATGTGCCAATGTACATCACTATGATATTATGAAACATAAACATATGTATATTCCTTCAATTCATACATTTCTTCAGCTTATTCATAAAAAATTTACATATCATAAATATAACAGTATTATATAGATACATATATGTATATATATTATAAATTATGACAGCCTTCAACATTTCCGCTCTCACTCTCATCTGCCTTGCTACAAAGCATTCTACTATGAATATAGTATTTCCTCTCCATGCACGTAATTGTAGTACCTTAGTTGCAGTTTAGGTAAACAATCATCAATCTGGTTACTTTCACGAGTTCCATTTCGCATTTCATGCTACTGTCTCATCAATTGCGCCCTTAACAAACATAACTCAACCTCAATTTATAATGGACTTTCGCACTGAGCACGCTTCACAGTCCAGCGATTTGTCCAATTGGCAGCTCATAAAAATTTTGATCCAGTATTTTAAAACACACACACACACACCCATACACACTCATATGCTGTGCAAAGCAAAGTGAAAGGGCATCGCTAACAATTGCACGGGTTGCTAGTTTATGTGCCCCGGAGATTGTGCAAAAATATGAGCCCATTAAAAATAAATCATATGACAGCCCATGGCTGCAGCAGTGGCAGAGCAGAGGCGCAACCCCCTAACCCTTCCGTGGTCCAGGTAAATGCCAGTCAAGTGTGCAAAAATGCATTAAACAACACGCGACTCTAAAATCTCTGCCTCGCAAATTTCGACGCTGCCACTTGAGCGAGGGGGAAGAAGGCAGATACCTCTCTCCCTCCCTCTCTCTCTCTCCCGCTCTCTCGTTTTGGCAATCCTTTGTTTTTGCTTAAAACCTTTTATTAGCTCATATCGATAACAACGAGAGCGTGGCAGCAGCAACAGCAGCCTTTGTTCGAGCTGCTGGCTTTTTGTTTTGCACTTCCGGCTTGTGGATTTTTTAAAATTCCATTTTTTTTTTTACCAGAGTTTCAGGTAGAGCCTAGCCAAGAATTCGCTGCAACAGCAGCTGACCAACCAGAGTTGGCATTTAATTGCGGCTAATTGTGAAGCGATAAAACAGAAATCGAAACCAGGCGCATAAATCTAACAAGTCAGCTGCTCGGGGGCGTACGACCAGCTAGATCAGGTGTCTCCAGTGGGCGACACTTCACGCATATATACTTCATAGAGCTGAGTTGTATCGTGGAACAGGTTCGCTTCAATTAAACTTATACAAACACAAGAGAGTTATATAATAAGACTTATTAACTCAGTAACTTAAATGGTTGACAATTAAGTGAATATTTTGTATTGCACTCAAACTGTTTAGCTAATTAAACTAGTACTTAACTCAAAATGAACCAATTGTTATCAGAACATAATCTAATTTAGTATATGTTTGTTTGAATGGAAGTTTGAAATTAACTATTGAATGATCACTGATCAGTGATCTGGCAATTTCAACTTTTATAGTTGATAAAACAATGAATCAATAATCAATAAACAATAACGGTCTCAGCTGAACTTATCAAATCTAGTTCCAGATTAAATTCATTAGTTTATTGAAATGGGCTACTGATTAGATGTGATCAGTAAACAATAAATTTGATCATAAGATTGAAATGAATACGAAATCCCTCATTAACTATTTAACTTCTTAAATTGTTAAATTTAAGTCTGAATATGTTCCATAGAATGTAATGAACTATTAAACTTTGATTATATTTTAACTAAGTGATCACAGGAACTACTAAATCCAATTTTGTATATCCAATACGACGACTTATTGAAATGTTAAAAGCGCAAACTTTTCTTTTGAGCTAAGCAGCTTTACCTCTATATTCTTATAAAAAATAAGTTATTTATTTATGATCTGCTAATAATATAATTTACAAACTACTAAATTACGAAACTTGTGAGAAATGCCAATGAGTGAACCAATCTATCAACTGCAACTAGGCCTTGCCAGTTCTATAATAGATCACATAGAGCATGAAGTGAAAATGTTAGTGCAACTCAAGTCTAGTCCAGTCAAAGCAAAGCTCATTAAAGTCTCGACCTCGACATGCTCTGGCCATTGGCATGCCGAAACACCCGCGCGCACTGATTGCCATATTGAGAATGGATAGTGGTATGAGTGTGGATATGGGTATGTGTATCGAGAATCGATATGAAATAAGTGCCCGGGCCACACGATAGCGCAGCAGGTTCAATGCATGTCCCATTAATCAGACGGGAATTGAATTGGCGACAGGAATCGCTGACGACTGCGCCACTTGCACTTCATTAAGTTGTACCACTGTCGGCATTTAATTAACCGGCTATCCAGCTCCTAGTTAGTCAGCTAGCTCCCCGACTCTCCGCAGTCCAAGTCTGACTGTTTTTGGTTCAACTATTTTGCATATCTGGCAACGACAAGTCGCAGTCACAATTGGATTTGCAGCCGCGATTAGCGTCTGTGATTACATATTCAAATGATTGCCACTGGCGGCGTTTACAGCAGATTGATTGATTGACTGATGGTCCATTAAGTGCACCATTCAGCTGAGTTTAACCACCTACTGACACCTGTTACAAAATGCCAGTTTGTGGCTGCGGTAAATGCGAACAAAATAGTACCACTAAAGGCACAACAAATTATCAATGCCACATCGATAAGGGAACACTCTTAGAGAGAGCTGACATGGAGGTTATAGAGAAACTATATTATTTAGAATCATAATCTAGGCAATAAATAACAAATACAATAAAATATATAAAATAACTAAAATAAAACTTAAATGTACATATATATTATATTGATCATTCAAAAAAATTAAAAAAAAAAAAAAATAAATATACAAATATATATTGGATTAATAGATTTGCTTATAGAGTGAATAAAATGTAAAACTTTAATTAAATACAGTTTCCTGAGAGTAAGGGATTTGTACTAAATAAGGGTTACATATTATCGGATTTTTATAGAGTTCTATAAAGAGATATAATAGCTGTATATTTCTTTAAACATATATGTATACATACATACATAACATTTGAGTACATCTTGTAATACTTATACACTCCATAACATATTCAAAATACCCTCCCTGAGAAGAGTATAAGTGCTTGTAAGCACAGATAGAGGAAGTGTTTTATAGTTCGAGAGAGAGAGAGAGAGACAGAGAGAAAGAGATAGAGAGAATGTTTTATTGTGAGAAATTTGTTCGACTGCAAGCTTGGCATTGGCAATTGCTGCGTTTACACTAAGTATATTCTAGATCCCTTATCTGACTTACGAACAATGCAATATAATATGGGAAGAATTCTTAAGTAGGTGATATTTAGGAGCATTTATTTAAGGCAAACTGTTTTTACATTTTATTTATCTTACAACGCTCACGAAAGCAATTAAGCAATAAAGAACAGTGGGGTAAGGCATGGACAACTGCAGTTGGAGATGAGAAATTTGCAAAATGAATTTAATTAGATATGAAAATGATATACAAACATACTTAAAAATATATTATTCATATATAAATGATATAAATGAAGCATATATATCTATATTAAATATTTGTATATATAATATATCTCTATTTATAGCAATGATAAATTATTGTCTAACGGAAGCAAAGTAATTATTATTATTTTCCCTACCAGTAAAGGTTGTTTTTATATGTATGTATATACGTGTGTCTAAAAGTATCAAAGTATTCATAACTTCCTCAAAGCCACTTCCTTATATTTGCATAATTTCTCTAACAACTTCATTGACTTAATGGTAAATATTTGATTCCCATATAAAGTTCTCTTAATCTCAAGCATATCCTTACGAGACAGCATTTCTATAAAGTAAATATTTCTCCAAGCACTTAGTCAAGCATTAAATCATTCCCGTGTGGCTACAATTCAATTCAAAGCCCGAATCAAAGGAATTCCCGAAGCCCTCAAGCATGGAACCCTCTAAATGCTCTTTTAAAGCATCTGCTGTCAGTATTCCCCCCGAGCCACACACACATACATACACACATACGCACACTCAACACGCTCTAATTGTGCAAATTCCCACAATTTAGTTTTTTCTCTCTTTTCTTTTCTTTTCTTTTCTTTTCTTTACTTGACTCTGGAGAGAGACTGTGAAACCGGCAGAGTCTTGATTCTGTTCCTGTGCCTGTGCCGGGACCAAAACATTTTTCCCAGCCGAAAGGGTTGCCAAACAATGCGCTGGAAAATCTATTTTCCACCGAAAAAAAGAAAAGAAAAGCCAAGCCAGAGAATGGGTAAAGCGGCAGCCACTAAGCCAAATAAACAACAAACAAAACAAAGCCAAAATGAAAAGTAAAGCGAAACGCCAGCCAAAATTCGTGATGCTGCAAAGGTAACACAGTGAAAGAGAGAGAGATGGAGAGAGCAGGAGGGAGGGAAAATGAGTGAAAGTAGTTTTTACTTTTATTTTGTTGTAATTGTTGCAGCCCAATCGCACATCCTTATGCCTGCATCTTGGCATTGTTATAGCTGGGAGCGGGAAGTGGAAGTTGCTAAGTAGAGCACGGCCAAGTTGTATAAAAAATAGAGGAAGCGGTCAATGGACTCGACGCAGCGTGAAATCAATTTGTGGCAGCTACTTAAGTGCAACACACTCGCACACACTCAGCTACTTCATCAATGGCTCCATAAGCAGTCGACAACACGATTTGCCTATTAGCGACAACAACAACAACAACGAGCGAGCGAAAATGGTGACAAAAATTTATTTGCTTTTAGCGCAAAGCATTTTAATTACCTCGCAACAAAGCAGAAAAAAAGGAAAATGCAAAAAAAAAGTGCGATATTGAAAATTTGCATGCCCACCCCAAAATGCACATCCTGTCACACACACGCAGCCAATCACCCATTATGATATTTGTCCTGGCCCATGGCCATAAATTTTAATTGCAAAAAGTGAATTTTTTTGCAATTGCCTCTTAAACGATATTGTGCGCAGGGGAAGGGCGCTTATGATATATGTACGTATATACATATATGTCTACAATACCTACAATATCCCATAATGACGCTCGATGTTTGATATTTCGTCACATGGCGAGTGGGCATGCATAATTCGATGCTTAATGGCAGCACATTTCAATCGATTTTAAATGCCAATGCGAATTTGCATGTGTATGTGGCACACATGCAGAATGCAGCATGCAACGTGCAGCATGCAGCCCAGCTGCGTATGGCATCCGCAAATGGCGACCAAAAAATTTGCCTAAATAAGTCCACACACACACACACAGACATAAAGAGTTATTTTGGGCAAATGCCATACGATCAGGCGACGCCACCAGCAAACGACCCAGCCCAGGCACGTGCCGCTGACTGCAAATGAGCACAGAATGCCACTGACACCAGCCAACAAAGCTCGTTCCAATTCCAAAGTTCTAACAAAACTGGACTAACCACAGTGCAATATGATAAAGACCAGAAAGATGTGACTACAGCTAAATACTCTTTTTATGCAACTCATAAATATTTAGCTAGAGAAGTTAATTAGATTTAAATTAAAAGAAGTCTTAGATATTTTAAAGAAAATTTCTATAAATGAAAGAGATTCTCTTATTTGTTGTTCAAGAATCCAAATCAAAGATACAAAGAAAAATAAATATAATAAATAAAATAAATAATTTTAAATAAATAAATAAAAAATAAAGAAATTAAGAGGAAAGAATTAAAAATAAGAATGATTACAAAAAAATAATTAAAATAAAATAAAAAAATATCGTGAAAATAGCATAGATAATACATATTAGGTATTCAAATAATGAAAAGCAAAATTCCATGAAAAGAAGTTAGCTTTGTTTTTTATTTGTAAATTATTTTAGCAAAAGATGCTATTTATTTTGTCTTTTATATGAAACTGAACCTTTAGATTATGACATGGCTCCAATTAAAAATTGTAATATTTCATTAAAATTGATGCAAAAGGAAATTGGAATGCTAATCATAAAACTTTGTTAATATAATCATAAATATAATGAATAAATTTAAAGAAGTTTGTGGAGTTTCATAGAGTTCAAAAGTAATCTAATATTTATGCAAATAATTCAAAAGCTTGACCTTTTTAACTTTATAAACTGAAATTTAATAGTTAGCTAATGAAAATGATCTAATAATAAGGCAAATAAATTAGAATTTCGAATCAGTGAGCCTTTATACTGAGTTCTCTATGACAGAAAGGGTTGATGCTGACGAGCTTGCCTTGAGCCAGTCCACTTAGTCCCTTATATATATAGAAGTTGCGTATATCAAGTATCCAAGTCTGCTGCACAGTTGTCCATGCTCAAGTTGCAATGGAAAGTGTATAAGGAACGAAACGAGTATGTATGCGCTTTTGATGCCTTGGCTGCTATGGAGCAGTCCTAGAGCACTTGAAAAGAGCATTAGGAATTATACTAGAACTTTGTTGCAGTTGCTGTTGGCTGTTGGTTGTTGGTTGTATTGTTAAGCCAAAGTCCTGCCCCAGGAAACAGGAGCTGAAGCATGTGAAGAAGAACTGCTGGGGGTGGGTGGGGCATGGCGGTGCTGAGCGCAACTGGTTGCCTTTTATGCTCGACCCAAAAGCCAGACAAATGTAGCCGGAAAATCGATAGCAAAAGAAGTTGCACAAAAGACAGGAGACGAGGAAGAAGGAGAGCGGGGAGGACTGGAGACAGTATGACAGAAGTTGGGGTGCGTAGAGTGAGCGTCATGTGAAGCCAATGAATAGCAAATAGTTGGCTAAAAACTGGGCTGGCATGGCTGGCATGAGGCATGGTAGACATGCTGTGGGAGGTGGTGCTGTGACTGGCGGAGGCGTGGCAGCCGCGTCATTTTGGCGCCACTTTGTCCTATGTGTGAGTGGGAAAGAGAGAGAGAGAGAGAGCAGCTAGAATCGAGACATTCAGCTGGCCAAAGCAGCGTCTAATGTCGACCAGTTTTTATTGTTTGCCCAACTGATTTGCGTCGAGCATTGGGTTTGCGCCTTTTTATGCCATGTCTTTCATTTGATATTCAACATGGAAGCTGGATTTGGGTCACCCAACCACGCAACCACACGCATATCCTTTACAGTTATGTCTGAGATGTCTGCTGCTGCTACTGTTGTATTTGCTGTTGTTGTTGTTGTTGTTGTTCACGGAAATTGAATTGTTTTTCACAATTTTCCATTGGTGGTGCGGGCGTACAATGAAATTGTCAGAGCCGTCGTCGACTTTCTTGTAAACAACTTCTGCATAACACACTCCAATGGATCGATAGAGGGCAGGCGAAGAGTCGACGATTCTCACTCGCTTAGGTGACATACTTGATGAAGTATTAATAATAGCCGACTATGGAAACTTTGCTCCAAACTAACTTTTGTAACCATATATGTATTATAGATGTTACATATACTTATGTAGCTATATATAGCTGGCTGTGACTGTTTTAGTGGCCATATTAAAGTTATGTCACAGCTCTCTAGCTAGTGTGATTCACTTGTTTTGCTGCCGGGCCACACGTGGCATTTTACGATTGAGCCTACCCTCCAGCCAGGCTAAGGGCAAAGATGAATCATTAGGAAAATCAGAGTTGAAATAGGCAGAGCTTATATGGTCCCTCACAGATATTGTTGGCCATAAAGCGACAGTTGATTTAACTGGAGTGAATGTGAGCAGTTAGCGATAAGGCAGAAGATGGAAGTGTATGAAAGGGCATTGAATCACTGTTGCCATTATATTTATATATACTACTATCATTTCTAAGATTGAAGAGGTTTCTCAGTATACGTTGTTTTATTTATTTAGTCATTCGCCTACGACAATGGTTGGTTGCTCTTGAAAGAACATTAAGTTTCAGTCTATACTTTTTAGTCGTTTTTTTCACTAAATATTCAAGTCCTCGTGTCTTAAGAACTTAAAAGTCTTCAAGAGTCTTTAAGAGCCTTTAAATTGCCTTAAAGTATTTTTATTATTCAAAGTTTTCAACCAAATCCAAATCTTTGATCTTAAAGTTAAATTTTTTTTTAAGGAACATAAAATGTGTATTTTTTAAGAACATGTTTTATATAGTTTAGTATATATTAGGCAAAAAACAGTATTAGCTCAGATTGAAACAGTAAAAAAATTAAAAATAAATTCATGACTAAAACATACTAATATAATATATATAATAATAAAAAATTAAAAATGTCATTTTATATTTTTAAATATTGAATTGATGATTAAATTTTCTTCTTCAAAAATTTTTATTATTTTTCTTTTTATTTATTTTTATTTATTTTTTTTTATTTAATATTTTATTTATTATCATTAATTTTTTTAATTTTAGTTTTTTTTTATTTATTTTTACTTATTTATTTATTTTTTATTTATATAATTTTTTGTTGTTGATTGCTTGCACCAAAAAATTTAATTTCTTCAAGCATTTATAAAAGTATACAACAAACTTTAAAGCTTACCCGATAGTAAACCTAGCTATTTAAAAAAATATTTAAGGTAAAGCAACTCGGGTTTATATTTTAAAATTTCTCATAAATAATTATTGCTCAAAATATCTAAAGAATTATGCAGTAGTTAATATTTATCACCATTAATATTATTACTTTATGAAACACTCGTTATAAAGACATAAAGGGAAAGCAAAGCAGTAAAATTGAGTTATTATCGAATGCCCCTCTCATCACTAACAAAGTTGTCTCAGGTAAGTGCGATAACAGCTGTTTGGCGCCCGCTTTGTGATGGCCATCAATGCGACAATAAAACGACAATTCGCTGTCAATTTTCAGTAATATCGCATCGAACGTGCGAAATTCAATTGCACGAACCGAACTGAGAAGGCAAACGGTTGAAGTCAGCACGTGACAATGGTTAGCAAATGTGTTTTCCATTCATTCAAAGCGCTCATTCATTCATTCGTTCATTCATTCATTTATCGAATGGCCAGCATTCAACTGCGTTTAGGGCAACTATTTGGCTTTTGCTGAAAGAGACACTGAAATAGATGAAAAGGAACTAGAAATGAGATCTAAGAATGAATTGCAAAAGAGAAAGAAGGGAGAGGGAGCAGGGAGGGAAACGGAGGCACAGGCCTGACGACAATTCCAGATGCTGTTGAAAGACAGCATTACCTTCTCATGCACCTTTTCCGTGTCGTTTACCTGAGTTAATTGCCATCGTTTTGCGCAAATTGCGTTCAACACACAAAAGAGACTTTCCCCCCTCCCCGTTTCCCTTGTCCTTCACCTGCCTACCCCTTCCGTTCCTTAGCCCAATTCTCGGTCAAGCAGCTTTAATTGCACTCATTGCACTGCATATTTTATTGATTTTCTTGGCCAACTAGCTGAATGGGCGGTAAGCACACGCCCCCATTAGCGCCTAAGCAACTGAACTGAGCACAACAAACGCCAAATATGCCATCAAAATATTCAGGGTCAAAACTTGGTCATAAAACCCAAGCACACTTGGCCAACAATAGAAAGTGCTTAAACTTGAGTAAAAGGATTTTGAAATATAGTTTTTGTAATATATTTTAAAATCCTTTTGCTCAAGCTATATTCCTAGAGAGTTTTGTGTAGCTGAAATAAATATAAAAAATAATTAAATTAAATATAAAATAATTATATCTGTATATTAAAATTATAATATTCTGAGAGAGTTTTGTAGAGCAGAAATAAATATAAGAATAATTAAAATAAATTGCAAATAATTATTTAAATAGTCATATATGTATGTATATATATTTATATATTTATTAATACTCTTGTTAAATAATTTAGCTCGGCATCAAAATCCACTTCATTATTTCAGCTCTAATCTATGATAAAAAATATTTTTAAAATACGTGTGACATTTTTTGCATAATATATTTCTTAATTTAAATTTTTATTTAATTTTCATCTGTAGAATAAGTAGCTTATTTGATTCAGTTGAATGTATATTTAATTTAAAATATATATTTCATTAAACTAATAATATAAATAAAAATAAAATAAAATACGTTATCATTTAATATAGGTAAAATAATATAATGACCAAATATAAAATAATATAATTTTATTTATTAATTAATTAAATCTAAATATCAGTATTTAAGAATTATATAATAATAATTCATATACATTATTCGTTATTTATACAACTTAAACTAAATTCCCAACTTGAATTCTTCAGTCATTTTCCCTTTAAAGTTTCTCCGATTCAAGTATTAAGAGAATACGAACGAAATGCGTTTCCTTAACAATTTCCTGCATGTTCGTTTCGTAGAAGTTTGCCAAGTAGGTCAGCTGCCCCCGCACTTGGCGCCTGCTCTGACCTCACTCCAAAAGTCATTTACACACAACTCATAACTCAATTGTCGACGCTCAACACGCTTCAATTGCCACGACGAGGGCCAGATCCTAAGAATATAAAAGATGAATTTGTCTTGCCCGTCGAGCATTCAAATTTGATATACATTTTTGTTTGAGAAAGTGTCAAAATTGTTGAAGGAGAAAACAAAAGGCAAAAAGAAATGAGAGATATGGAGGGAAGGGAAATGTAAAACGGAAAATAAAACATATGCAACTCAATTAAG